>NC_139247.1:47187148-48387148 GCF_977018435.1 Lepisma saccharinum | reverse complement strand
GAAGAAAGAGGTTTATATGCTGTGACTTTGTTGATATGATTTGTGAAGCAATGGTGTACAGTGGGGTCCATGAGTATTTCCTTGAAAATTGTCCATGACTATTTTCATTAATTTTTCTCTTACATCCTGTGCTTTTATGTAATGGATTTTTATGTATGCTGGTGCAGAAGTTGTCAACAGCTTGTTTTGAGTTTTCTTTTGATTCCTGAAGCTCTCATTGGGTAAAGTGCACGAACATGGTGGCTGGATATTTGTAACAAATGGTTACCACAGATTAATAAGATCGCTTACTTCCTATCTCTCCTTTGTAATCTGTGCGTATACCAAACCGGACATGTGGAGCCACCCTACGGCTGTTTCGAAACGTAAAGCGTTGTCATAGCAACCTCTCCGCCAATCATATCTTACTCTTGGCAGTGACAGTTGAATGCGTCTCAGCGCAATGATCCGCTCACCCCACCCTTCCATTCCTGCTTTTATTTTCTGCTAATAATTCGGGACATATCTCGTAAGGTCGAATTAATTATTTTATATAAGTGCATAAAAATGTTCTACAAGGATAAATACCATTGTTCAGTTAATGCACGTTACGTTTGAATGATTTCTACATCTAAGTTACGAGATATACAGAATTAGTAGCCCAGAAGCACAACATAGGAAAATAATTTCAAGTTCCTGAAATTCCAGCACGTAAATCATTCCGTTGTGCATGAAAAATGGTCCATGTATTGTCTGTGGTAATAAGTATTTTTATGTCGTATTCTCCCTATTATGCGTTGCTTTTCTGACTTTTTGGGCAAATCGCGATTTTATCTTGTGTAAACTCTACGGCCATTACTTTGTTCGTAGATCAATGCGTTTTACCCCTCCCTCGTCGTTGTTTATTTAGCGTCGCATTTTTCCAATTTTAGGCTAATCGCGACGATACTATGAAAAATTGACACAAAGAAAGCTCTAACAGGGATTCGAACCCAGGACCCCTGCATTAACCGAACAATGGTATTTATCCTTGTAGAACATTTTTATGCACTTATATAAAATAAATACTACGACCTTACGAGATATGTCCCGAATTATTAGCAGAAAATAAAAGCAGGTATGGAAGGGTGGGGTGAGCGGATCATTGCGCTACTTGAAGTGTTCTAAAGGGCGCTCGAGCCATGTTGCAACATTTCCCAAATTGTCTCTTTCTCTTCATAACAATTGCTGCACAGTTTAACGTGGGTGGCAATCTGCAAGATACAGCATACTTAATACCACCAACTGTTTCTGGTGCCGTCACTGTAATTTTCTCCCTTGTGTAGGCCTACCATATTCAATCGCAAGATGTAGACACTTCTGATTTACCAACGTAGAAAATTCCATTCATCTGTCTATGGCCTCATAAAACGAAAGACAAATGCATCCACTTTCTCTGCAATTGATATCAGTGGAGTACCCTGAGAGGGGGGAAATTTGATGCTGAAAATGCCAGGGAAACAAAAGACAGGATTCGAAGGTTTTGTCTCAGGAAATAAGAATAAATCATAAAACGTATATTAAAAACTACTGATGGAACATTAACGCTATTCATCTAACGGAACCATTACAAATCGGCTGGTGGCTTGTAGGTATGAAATATACTGGAATAAAAGATATATACATATAGTCAGTACTTGTTTTCCAAACTTAACCACCATCCTAAGAAAATTGGGGACCTACAAGTGAGTAGCGTAACCCAGTCTGGGAAATCTCCTATAACAGCTGAGGGTTCGATGTGCTGACCCTACGTCACCCCATTACTGGTTGAAGATCTCCACACCTCTAGGTAGGGTTGTGGGAGGCAGACTGGCAGTCAGTTGATAGGCCAAGGCCCTTCCAGGGCTGTAGAGATGTGGATCTCAACCTTTTTCAGTCGGAGACCCACCTTGAAGGATATTACACTTCATGGGACCCATAAGATGGGAACCAGCGGAATTACTTTGTAAGGGTGTGCACCTAGTCTATAATCATATATTTGCTCTTTTACAACAACACGGCCAGAATTTAAATTGTTAAAACAATATATCTAAGTAATTTAAGGTAATAGGTTTTTAAGACCCAGTTAACAAAGTTACGAACCCAACTTCCCGACCCACCAAATGTCCCCTCAGGACCCAGGAGTTGGTCGCACCCTATAGGTTGAGAAACTATTCTGTAGAACCATGGGTTATGTTATGCTGTAGATGAAAGTAAATATTTTACACTACAGTTAATTTCTATCACAACTTACATTCAGTGTTCTGTAGATGAAATAGTATTTTGGACAATACGACATAGAAACTATTCTCCGCCATGAGAGAATAGAATAAAATAATAGTTATGAGTGACACAGCTCTTTGGGGAAGTTATCAAACAGAATAATTTCTGGAATAAAATTGTAATTGTTTTAATTCTATCAGTCTATTTCTCTGTAAAAACTACTATGATGGTGATAATGAATAGTTATAGGAAAATAGAGTAAGAAAAGGTCACACCTTACACAAGTTAACCTAGAATGCCTATATAGCAACCACCTCATCTCGAAGTTGTACCTATATGGAGACGCATAGTGGTTCGGATCCCACTTTAAACTGTAGTTCCAGTCCCGATTGGCCTTACTGTGAATAAAGTTGACTTAAAACACCAAATCAATCAATCAATCGAAGTTGTATGAAATTTCACTTTTCTGGTTTGCATGAGAGTAATTTCAACCCATTTCTAAAAACGTGTGAATGTTTGTAAGATATATTATTAACTAATCACTGCATGCTTATTCATTTTAGTATTTGTCAAAAATCCCTAATTTTTAATCTAGAATGGGAGTAGGAGTATGTCATACAAGCGAGTTTTGTTCGAAGTTACTTACTGGAACCACTCTACATATTGACTACAATTTCATCACATGGCATTACATATTTCATAGTTACACAAAAATCTGGACTCGAAATATGAATGTCTTAGAATAAAAAACAAAGCAGTCATTGGGTATGTAGGATCAAGCTAGATAAGCACACTACCACCCCCCACTCCTAAACACACACACAATGGAATTATAAATACACCATTGAAAGATCTTATCCTGCACAGATATGTATTTTATATATTCATATACTTAATACAGTACTGAAGATGATACAATCCATGCATTCAGAATAAATATTCCACATGAATTTTTTAAAGCTAATTAAAAAACAAAAGAAATGTGCAAATTTCCAGCTGATGACAAAGAAACCAACAGTATTTTTTGCAATTTAGAGAGATTTCACACCAAAGTGACATGTGACATATGCCACTTGGAAATGAACCAATGAACAGCAACATTTCACTCATAGTGGATGCCATATTGACAAAATCCCTGCTACTTCTAAATAATGTCACACATGTTTCTAGTCAGTCTAAAAGAAAGTGAACTTAAAGAGTTAATAAATAATCATTCTTTCAAGCTTCACACTATCAGGTCGATCATTGGTGCATGTTTCTCATATCGTTCCTTCCATCAAGAAGTAAATTTAACTTGGCCTCGTATTGAACATAGGTGTCTCACTCATGATGATTTGCTGCAAGGGCTAGACCATCCAATGTGTCATGTCTAAATGTTAAGTGATTGGCTTATTCCTACCTAATGTGTAGATTATACTTTCTCAAACTTTGGATCTTACCAATTATTGACCAGGTTGGGAGATAATGAAAGCAGTTTAAGAAATGTCATTACCTTTTTGAGAAGAGCTGGGCTCTTATACTGTCTCTGAGGAAGTTCGTAGTTTCGTGTATATCCTTTGCAAGTCTTTATAACATTTCACTTCCAACCTTTCTCAAGGGGCTCTTCACACCCATTTTTTAACTCAGGTATGGGTTCGATACCCGGTGGAGACCCATAGTGTTTCGGATCCCACTTTAAACGGTAGTTTCAACCAAATTAGCCTTTCTGTGCATAAAGTAGATCTAAAAGAACAGTTCAAACTCAAGTAAGGATATTAGATAAGATGATTCTTCCTCACATACATTGAATGGTCCAATATGGTCATTATGCCTCCAAGTCCCAAAATTTATTTCAAGCATCTTACTTCCAATTACATATATAAATTATATTGTTAGCATTAAACATATGGAATATAGAGTAAAAGACTATAAGAAATCCTTAAAACCCTACATCAAATAATTTCCACTGTATTGAATATTATCATAATATTGTTAATGAAATTCCATTAGACAAACCATTGTGTCATACTGATAGGTTTCTTGGTCGGACATGTTATACTTCACCAAGAATGAATTTACATGTTGAAATACTCCAGAAGAAGAGAACAGTTTCAGAGTAAGTACATTACTCTTAATGATTTAATACTCATACTGTGGAAATGTAAAACATTATATTCTATTGCTAATAACAAATGTAAGGGAAAATAAACAAACGCGTTGTTATTCAGGTATATATATATTTATTGAATCACTAGTAATTAATATATTTTGCATAAGGTATGATAATCTCTTTGAGGTCCTACAGACTTTCACTGGAATAAAAGTTACTGAAATTATTAAAGCATCATTAGCACACTCAACAAACATTTCCATAGTAGGTTCACATATGTACAGTCTCAAACAGAAAAATATGTGCATTTTATTTCCTTTAATCAAACTTTTCAAATATTTTACAGGACTGTTTAGCTGAAAATCATATCTTTTTCATCCATCCTGCTTGGAATATTTAGTGAAACATTAAATACATTTGTTTCTAACATCCTCAAGCAATGTATCGTGTTGTTAGGTGTTATGTACTTTAAGCAAAATTTATCTGTAAAGCATATATTTTTTTAATGCAGAAAAGGGAAAATACAATTTCTTATGCATGAGCCACATAACTGATGCCAATGTTATTCCATAAGAAATGCAATATACTTACTTGGTTCTGCTCTGGGTATGCATCGTGCACTAACTTATTTCTATTAGAATTCATAAACATTTTCTCTGAAAAATTGTCTCCACAAACTCTGTAACTTTTGTATGTTTTGTGCCTCAAGTACTTTCGCCATATTTGCTCCAACCATATCTCAGCTCTACGAGAAAAATAAAAGACGAAAAATTATTTTAGAAACATATAACTATGCAAGACAAAGCATTCTGCATTTTATGTCACTCAAAAAAGATAAATTCCAAGATGCAAGAGTTGTTAGTGAGCTAAGGTCAAAGCGTGTCAACACAAAGAAAAGTTACTCAAAATGAATATGTATTAGATCACTATCTGTATCTGTTGAATAAAGTAGTGTCAAATGTATAAGGGTCCATTCTCTGATAGCCCCTTCAACAATTGCGCAAAATCTTATGAGCTTGTCACCATTCAATTGATTGATTTTTACTCAATTTTCACATTATTTCTCATCGTAACTACTTCTTATGGCACCATACAGTGTGTGGTAATGCAAATAAAAAAATATTATAGATATTGCACTAAACTTCCTAACATATGAAGCAAAGTTTTACCTCATTATCTTTTAGAAAGAGTCCCTGAAGCTTACTGCCCAACCTACAACTGGCTAACAATGCAATTTTTGTCATTAAATGGATCATGGAATCTATTCCCGGGAGTGCTTTCAAGAAAAATGTTATGACACAACATATTTCTGAAGAAGATACCAGGACAGGAAATATGTCAACAAATCAAAATCACCCATACCATTTAGTAGATCAAAGCCCATGACCAACAACAAGAGCTATTACAGCAATAATATTAACTACAGGTATAATTAGATGATTCCATCAACAAAATACATTATTATTAATAATAGGAGTAACATCCATAATTCTGTAGGGTTGGATTAAAGCACATAGATTAAAATGCGATTTGAAACACAAAATCTTCCTCCCGTGTCACCAGTGAGAAAGGATTTTTCTTTACAGTAACACATGTGTAAATGTTCGTAAAATATTTTGCATATATTGCACATGTAGGTTAGTTACACTCATTTCGTTTCCAAAACTAGTGATTACTTATGATTTGGTTCAATGTATGCTTTCGTAGTTAGGTTAGGCAGGCCAGGTTTGGTTCTCTTAGCATTATAAATAAATTACCTAAATTCATTTTACTAAGGTTCCGATTTACTTCTACATTAATTCCCACTAGTCTACGATAATTACAGTCCCTTGTCAATGGAAAATACATTGTCCTTGGGAAGCGTGCAAGCTTGCGTAAGGTAATTTTTAAGTTGTTTTTTCAACAAATATATTTTTTAAAAAATCCAAAGAGTGCTAATTACTTTAAGAAAGGTTCAAATTTCGTGTGACAATGATTTCTAAAATTCTACGATAATTAGTCTTCCTGCTAAGAGATTTTTTAAAAAAAATCATAGAACTATAGGAACCGTTACCTTAGGTTTCATTGCTTTAATATTTACACGCTTTTATTCATCTCCTGTACATGTTGACAAAGTTTTAAATGCTAGAAGAAATAAACTTCATGCAGAAGCGAATAGGAGCGTGATAACTTGCAACTTTCTGCATTATAACATGCACAAATGAGCTTTTCCGAACTTCAAACAAACTTCAAGTCATTCCTACTATTCTCGTTGGCTTCCTATCCTCCTGTGTAACTTATAAATAACATTAAGTTACAAAATCGAACCTTTAATCTTTCAGACGTTTTTTTTAACACATGTTCTTTTACTTCAATAAATGAAGCAAAATTCAGAATACGAAGACATGCTAGGAATTATTCTCCGTGGAAACTAACTTTATGGAAATTATTTTTACATAAAGAGCGAACAGAATTCATAAATAACTAACCTTTCAGGATATGACAGAACACGAACACAGCTCTGGATTCCTCTTCTGACAGTTTTTACAATAAAAATCTGCACAATAAGCCATTGTTTTATTTTTTGTTCTTCTACATCCTTATTAAAATAGTTAGTGTACGTCCATGACAGATCATATGGAACGATGTTACGTCATGTAGAACTAGTGACTTTAAAAATACGATTTTTCTTATACATGTTTAAGAAGGGAAAGGCATTTAATAAAATACAAAATCACGTACAAGTGATCATCATTGATTAATAGATACATAAACTAAATTTTTAATGAGAAAATTAGGATTTAGCATCGATGGTGGTGCCGACTGGTAGCTGGTTAATTCATGCACGAACAAATGAATTCCGAAATTAACCTTATTCGGATTTTTGCACCAGTGCGGGAGGTCTGTGGTTACTCTAAAAGAATCAATTCAGATAATATATACGTATATATATACACACACACGATCATAAATCGTTGTTTCATTTATTAAATGGTAGTTTAATTGTATAATACTATGAAATATTTTGATTTTGTCAACAATTTATCCAATTAAGCGGTTTTGATTATTCAGTCAATGATTTGATTTCCTCAAAGTTATTAAATGAAAATGTAACATGTATTCTGCACTGTATGTACTGAAATAAGAAAGTTGCTATTTTAATAGCGATGAGCTACTGGAACCTGAATGTTTAATGACAGAAGAAACGAAATACTAATTTATGCATGAATTTAGTGCTTTATACAGAACAAGAAGTGCAAGGAGTAATTTTTCTATTTTTTCAATATCATTACCTTCGATAAAATAATTCCTTTTTTTCTTTTTATTGTTTCATCTAACTTGTGTGTTGATTTCGAATTCTTTGGTGGTATTCATTCTACTATAACTGTAGTTTTATGCATTCTCTGTAAACTTGAAAAGTTTTCCTTCCTGCAGAAATTAGACATTATTTTTAAAATTTTAGAAATTATTTGCCAACTTTTGTGTCAAAATAAGCGTTTAATCTGCAAGGATGCACGTTGATGATTTGTCATTTATAACGAAAGCAACTATCGGTTTTCGATTGCAAATGGGAGAAAATATGCTTGCTGCATAAATATATATATATATATTTAATCTGCATTTCTTTTTATAGCTAAAAAGAGATGTAACAACTTCCTTATTCTCGGATTTGGAGCTATTGTTCATGTGAGATGTTTTTTATATTTATTTTGTGATTATACGATGACGTGTTACAGGTGGACCATTAGTTCCTGTAAGTAACGTACGGAATTTTGCTTGCACTTCATTGAATAACCTACGTTTTGAAATGTAAAATGGGTCTGCGTTTTCCAGAATGGAAAGAAATATTGAAACAACGACAGCGTTTGTCCTCTCGGATGTAAATTATGCCCAAAATATTTCATGATCTGATAAAACAAATAATTATTCGAAATAATAGAAGATTTGTGTCGTTTATATATCAGGAGAGGAAGCTTTAACAACTAAAATACAACGTGCTCGGTTCATAAAGCAGTAGATATATATACACCACAGCCAAAGTTACATGATCTGTTCCATTCTGTGGACAAAATTGAATTGCAGTGATACTTGGCTGGATGCAGTAAAGCTAAATGGTAATATTTGTATACTCCCTCTTCATCCCAACGCAAGTTTCACAATATCAACAAGAGAAAACGTAAGCGGGTCATATTTTCTGTTTGTATCAACACTTGATATCTCTTAATGTTATCTTTCTCTGATTGTGAAATTAATCAACATGCTCTTGCAGTCATTTAAGGTAAATTTCAAGAACAAAATACACTATATTTCGAACACTAAATAAGAATGACACACAATAATATGGAAAAAAAGAAAAATGGAAAGAAATATTTATCATTGTTCACCTCGTTGTGCATGCTTGGTGCTTCTTTTTTATTATTATTATGGAAACAGGATTTATGAATTGATTCTCCCATCTTTGAATCTTGCCACATACGTTCATTTGCAGCAAATTTTTTAAGCAAATATTCGTTGATACTACAACCATGTTACAGCAGCTGAACTACGGTCAAAGTCTGCGGATTGGAGAAAATTCGCTGGTTAACTGTGACCGCAGATCGCAAGGACTTAATCTCAGTTCAACTTTTACACAACACAAAATCAGAGTTCAGCGTGACTGCAGATCAATTTTACTGGCTAATCGAGGATCAACTGCTTTATACAATCGACACTAAGATTATAAATAATAAAAAAAGTTGTTTTATAATTAAATAAATTAGTTGAGAGACACTTGTTGACTCATTTCTTGAGATGAAATAATCTGTCTCCTGGGCTATTCTATCCCAGTCAACCCTTTTAACTCTGAAAGTGTAATTTTGCTGGAGAAAGGTGACCAAGACGTATGTGTGTGTCTGTACCCATTTAGGCATGACTTGTACAGAAGTCACTCAGATGCTTCCCAATTTACCAGAAACTTCATTCCGGCATGCAAACCAACCTCAGGCGCTTTGACACACTGCCAGGAAAATCTTGCATGGGTTTTGTATTTGTATCCTCTTCATGTACGTATGTGAATGTCCCTTCGTCCATTTCATCTAACCAGATTTCATTCATACTGTTGCGATTAGTCAAAAGTGACATAAATTGACATACTGGGTGATCCGCTTGAGATGTCAGAAAAGTAAACCGTTATCTGCAAGAGGTTAATGTAGATATCTCCGAGCAGCTTGTTCATGCACATTAGCGCCGCCATGTGGCTGAAGTCTGTAAACTTCCACTCATTCGAAACTTACATCCTTTCTGTTTACATTACAATTAGCTGCTCGGAGATATCTACATTAACCTCTTGCAGATAACGGTTTACTTTTCTCACATCTCAAACGGATCACCCGGTACATTACATAGAATGAGTCAGTTTCGCTATGCATTAAAATAAAAATTGTTAAGTGAAAGTGTATATTGGGGGAATGGGAAAAAAGTTCTGTGTCTCTATTTCAGGTATTGTAGGTTGTAAGCGACTTACATATTCATGTGGAATTGAAAGTTGTTTGCTGGTAGTTCTCAATTGAAAGTACGAGGTAAATCAACATTCGTGAAACTCCAAAAGTGAACTTTTAATTGCAAAACGTTACTGAACATGTAAATGAAAAGGTGCATAAGCATGTATTTTTATGAATGGAAGAGTCAAATACATGAAACGAAAGAAAGCATGTTGTTAGGTCTAGTATAAGCTGTATAGTTGTGAGGTCCAGTATAAGGTCCTATCATTTCCTGCCATGTTGATGCTGTACTGAACTTTACAACACGCTTTCTTTCTTTACATACATTTGAAACTTTTATTCGTAGAATCATTTGCTTTTTGTTCATTTTCATTCATATGTCCAGTAACGTTTTGCGATAAAAATTTCAATTTTTGGAGCTTAATGAATGTTGACTTACCTGGTATTTCCCTCTGATCCTTCAAATGATGAACTCATTTTTTGTTCTATTCTAAGTTTTATTTGGTGTCGCTTTTCTGCCATTTTTGGTTAATCGCGATGATGAGGATGAGTGATGACATGATGAAATTGATGAATGGACACTCACAAAGAGTACCCATGCCCAGGCCGGGATTCGAACTCGGGACCCTCGATGTCATAGCGTGCTGTAACCATTCTGCCACGTAGGTCGGCGAAAAATAATGAACTTGTAGTGCATGGACCTTCCCAAGGTTCGAACCTGGGACCATTGGCGCGTGAATGGAGGTCAGCTTGTGGTTATATTGGCTGTGTGTATGTGTGTGTTAGGGGAGGGGGCAGCGTTACATGTATGCTGTTCTTCCAAGCAAACTTTCTCGTTTAGCAAACATCGCAGAGAGATGCTCCGAAACCCATTAACGAAACGGTACATCCAGGTTTGACTATCATCACCCCAGTGGCTTCTACAGCGAGATATCAAAACTCCACGAACAGACACACACAGAAAGATTTCCAACCTGCGTTCCAGTTCCCTTGTTAACTCCGCTCCCCCTTCTTTTACGAACACCCACTTTCCTCGAACCTTGTCGGAGGGAGTGAAACCTGCTGTTATCTCCTTGCTTGGTCGACATCCTGAACGTGTTTGGTAGGATTCCGCGTGCAGATAGTTTCGCAGAGAAACATGGAGATGCGACGAAAATTTGCACACACACACACACACAACACCTGAAGCGAGTAGGAAGAACACGAGCCGAATTCTCTCCCCTTTTTTACCTTTTGCGTTTATCCATATCAAGTTTGAAACTAGGTCGATGACGATATGTTGAAGAAGTGTGTCACTCCGCTAAAGCAGAGGTGCACCTGTAACATCACCGTCTCAATATCTGTATCTTTTAATTGTAATAGCCAGGGTTGTTACAGGTCCAGAAACTAATAAATTATATTGGGTTCTGCAACAGTACCAGAATATTTTTTTCTGGCACAATGTTCAAGTTTCGTATTAGTTTCATTTAAACAAGGTTCCTGGACCGTATTTCAATTGTTCCGGAAAGAAAGTTATTGGACCGTATTTAAATTCATCTGAAAGAATAAAGTTCCTTGACCATATTTAAATTGATCCGGAAAAAAGGTTCCTGGACCGTATTTAAATTCATCCGGAACAAAATGTTCCTGGACCGTATTTAAATTGATCCGGAAAAAAGTTATTGGACCGTATTTAAATTCATCTGAAAGAAAAAAGTTCCTGGACCATATTTAAATTGATCCGGAAAAAGGTTCCTGGACCGTATTTAAATTCATCTGAAAGAAAAAAGTTCCTGGACCATATTTAAATTGATCCGGAAAAAAGTTCTTGGACCGTATTTAAATTCATCTGAAAGAAAAAGTTCCTGGACCATATTTAAATTCATCCGGAACAAAATGTTCCTGGACCGTACTTAAATTGATCCTGAAAAAGTTCTTGGACCGTATTTAAATTCATCTGAAAGAAAAAGTTCCTGGACCATATTTAAATTGATCCGGAAAAATGTCCCTGGACCGTATTTAAATTGATCCGAGAAAAAGGTTCCTGGACCGTATTTAAATTGATCCGAGAAAAAGGTTCCTGGACCGTATTTAAAGTCATCTGAAAGAAAAAAGTTCCTGAACCATATTTAAATTGATCCGGAAAAAATGTCCCTTTACTGTATTTAAATTCATCCGAAATAAAAGGTTCTTGGACCGTATTTAAATTGATCCGGAAAAAGGTTCATGGACCAAATTGAAATACTTTACACATAAAAATGTTCTTTACAGTCTATAACCCATTTACACTTGTTTTCAGGTAGCAACTGTTCGCAAATAGGACAAAAACGGTGCAATGCATATGAGGTAACTTTACGTACAATTTACTTTATCATTAGAAAACTTCAACATAGTATTTTTTTCTTCGTTCAATTTATTGTTCTCTCTTTTGTTCCACAGGTAAGTCACTCATTGGTTGCCAAGAAACTGCGGGATTACCAATAGATTACCATCGGTAAGTTTGTATGTCCTTAACTTTTATTTGGTAATGCAGTTAGCTAAGCCAATTTAAATGGAAATTTCCAGTGTTCCTTTCCTATGCAGCATCTGCTGAATAATACGGTATATACGGTGTATATGTGTGTGCGTACATACGTAAGTTAATGTAATGTCCATATCTGATATCCTTGTCATAATTGTATTGAGTTTTGGTTTTAAGACAACTTTGTGCAGAGAGAGGCTAATAGGGACTGGACCTACAGTTTAAAGTGGGATCCGAGCCACTGTGTGATTACACCGGGTATCGAACCCGGCACCCCTTGATTACAATGCGACGACGTTACCGCGCCCCTTGTCATTAATGAATATACAGGGTGTATCAGAAGTCCCTTACCACCCCTTGTAAAATCCGCAGTGATGTATTTTCATGGAATTTGATATGGGCTATACACAATAGGCCTAGGGGGTACACCTTTTGGAGTATATCACGGGGAAGGCCGCCATCTTGGTTCCGCCATCTTGAATTCAACTTTTATATTTAAAATGATAGGTGGGTCATTTGATACATGACCATAGGCTAGAATTTCGTCAGGATGTCAAATCTGAAATCAGATTTCATGTAACTTCATTTGGTGAAAAGTTATTGGCAACTGAAAGTGATGTGTACCTGTTACAGAATTTGCTCCACATGTTGTCCATGCTGGGCAATGCACGTGTGCAAACGCTTCTCCCAATGTCTGTGGACACCGAGAAAGGTATCTGGTGAAATTTGCTCAAAGGTAGCCATGATACGTTGTTCCAGATGACGAAGATCACGAATTTTCACACCGTACACCATAGCCTTAACGTGTCCCCAAAGGTAGAAGTCCATGGGAGTTAGGTCTGGTGATCGGGCAGGCAATTCAACGACCCCACTTCGACCAATCCATGCCCCAGGAAATTGTTCATCCAGGTACTGACGCACCTGGACGTCATAATGGAGAGGCGCACCATCTTGTTGAAAAAACCTGGTGAATGTACCATCTTCCGACATCAGAGCTGGCAGTATCTGTTCCTGTAGCATCCCCAGGTATCGTTCCGCATTTAAATTTCCTTGAATGAAAAATGGACCGATTATCCGTGTTCCCCATTTGCCTGCCCACACCATAATCTTGCCTGCACCGGTCATTTTGTAGGGATCTGTCCTTGTGGGGTTGTCAGGCTACCAATAGCGCATGTTTTGACTATTCAACTCCCCATTTACGTAGAATTTCGCTTCTTCGGAATGGAGTATCTGCATAGCGACGTTTGGATTTAGCCGTAAATGCGCGATAGACCACTCGCAAAACTGCACGCGGGGATCTGGATCGTCCTCGGAGAGGTGTTGCTGCATTTGCACCTCATACGGATGCAACTTTTGCCTCTTTAGCACCCTGTACACTGAACTGTGACTCATAGCACATTGCATTACTATACGACGTGTGCTTCGCTGCGGTGATGTCGAGAAGGATGCCAGCACTGCCGGAGCTGTTGCTTCATTCGTGACTGTCCGCGGTCGTCCACTACGCGGTCTGTCCAAGACCGTGCCGTCTCCTCGAATTTGGTTAATAACTGTGCCACTGCAACATGTGACACAGGGTGACGTTCTGGATGACGTAGGTTGAAATCTTGAAATCGGCAGCTACTGCACGGGAACTTCTCCCACCTCACAGTTTGACGATCTGGATGCGTTCCTCAGTTGTTTACGGAATGGTTCAGCACCTGCAACAAACAGGTAAACATCACTTTCAGTTGCCAATAACTTTTCACCAAATGAAGTTACATGATAGACCTGACGAAATTCTAGCCTATGGTCATGTATCACATGACCCACCTATCATTTTAAATAAAAAAGTAGAATTTAAGATGGCGGAACCAAGATGGCGGCCGTCCCTGTGACATACTCCAAAAGGTGTCCCCCTAGGCCTATTTTGTATCGCCCATATCAAATTCCATGAAAATACGAGTAGGTGGAACGCTACGTTCTGGCGACGTCCTTTGACCTACTTTTTTTTTTACGATGTTTTACGCACTAAACTAACCTACAATGAAAAAAAAAATGGCCAGAAAAAGCTCTGACATCACTTTTTAAGCTATTTTTTACCCTATTACAAAAAAGGAGAGAGGAAGGAAGAGTGAGAGAGGAGGACGAGTTAACCGAGAGTGTTGCCAACTCCTCACTCGAAAAAATCACCATGGTTTTTGTTTTACGCACTAACCTAACCTACAATGAGATAAAAATGGAAAGAAAAAGCTCTGATATTACTTTTTAAGCTATTTTTTATGCTAAACTCGTTTTTTGACCTACATTTGAAATGACTTACGACATTTTCCTATAAGGCTGTTGCCCTCTTACTGTAAGGCCCCCCCCCCCTCTTTTTCTCCCTCCTCAGTGTAATCTACTACAACCTGCTAATAGGCTTCTGCTCTCAGCGTAATCCGTTTTACGGGCTAAACTAACCTACAATGAGAGAAAATTAGACAGAAGAAAAGCTCCGGCATCAGTTTTTAAGCTATTTTTTTACCTTCTGCAAATTTTGCTTTTATGCCACCTTGCTTTTTGACCTACATTTGAAATGACTTACGACATTTTCCTATAAGGCAGCCTCTCTCTTACTGTAAGGTCCCCCTCAGTGTAATCTACTACAACCTGCTAATAGGCTTCTGCTCTCAGCGTAATCCGTTTTACGGGCTAAACCAACCTACAATGAGAGAAAAATAGACAGAAGAAAAGCTCTGGCATTAGTTTTTAAGCTATTTTTTTACCTTCTGCAAATTTTGCTAACATCGCCCTTTGACCTACATTTGAAATGACTTACGATATTTTCCTATAAGGCTGCCTCCTCTTACTGTAAGGTCCCTCAGTGTAATCTACCACAACTTTGCACTCTCAGCGTAATCTGCCACGATGTGTTTTGTTTTTAAAACTCTCAGGTGTGATTTTCTACAATGTGTGTGTGTGTGATAATCAAAAATTATTTTTGTTAAGGAAATCCCTGGCCCCCAAAAAAGAAAATATCCCGCCAGGGGTGCGTGGCGCCCAACACAGTTCTAATGGCCACGGCTAACAAAGCCATGCCTCTGTAGAGTTTCATAGGTTTTTTTTTTAAACTCCTCCATGACCCCCTACAGAGGACCTCCGTGTGTAATGTGTGTGTTTTATGATTGAAGAGAAGAAAAATTTTTGGTTAAGAATAGAATGTGTAAGAACTAAAAAAAGTTTCCGTAGGGGGCGCAGCATCTGAAAGAAATAAAAAAAATATCCTCAAAAATAGTGTACATAATATGATAGAAAAAATATATAAAAAAAAAAAAAGTGTGAATGCAAAAATTAGTGTGAATGATTGTTTTTTTTAAAAAATGATAGAAAAAAAATATAAAAAAAGTGTGAATGCAAAAATAAGTGTGAATAATTGTTTTTTTTTTTAAAAAAAGAGGTGCAAAAATAATACGTACTTTTTGATGAAGAAGTCTAATGGTGCGAGCAGGTTTCTTCCTCGTCATGGTATCCCCATTCTCGGGTGTGGATGTTGCAGTCCAGTAGCCTCAATTTGGTGTCGTGGGGATCAAGCGCCACTTTGTTGATCGTGGATGTATGCAACTGGTCGATGGTGCTCGTGATCCGATGTTCGGTCATGCGTTTAATTTTTTTGTCGAACAAGCACGACTTGTAATCTTCTACGGTTAGTTTGTTTGTGCTCGAATGCCCCACCCCCTTTGCCTTCTTTATTTCAGTCTCATCCTGAATTTTGATGGCGTACATTTTCGCTCGAAGACCAGCAAACTCTGTGATGATGCGGCTGTTGACTTCATCTTTCATCTTCCCGATCGTCATTTTCTGGCTGTCGTCGAATAGAGCGTGATCTTTTGGATAATTGGAGAAATCGAAATGCTGGCTCATGCTTTTGAGATCTTCGTATAGATCATCGGTGCGGATGTTGTACACGAAGCTGTCCGTGTCGGTATACGCCACCTCGATCCCCTCTCCATAGCGTGGTTTCATGACGTCGTAGTGAAACTTGTACATGGCTAGCTTCGACAACTCGAGGATCGCGACTCCCACGGCGATTGGTTTGTTGAATGTTATGTTCCTGAGAGCACGTTCGATCAATACCAACGTGTCGCTCAGTATCGTGAAGTTTTTGTACGTGGGCTGAGCGATGAGCCTGTTTATTTTCTTCGGGTCGGAGACCAACATGATATTTCTTCTTTTCCTGGCATCTTCCATGCTCTTGCCGTAGATACTATTGTTCATCAATTTGTATAGGTCTTTGTCTGCGGAAGAAGAAGCTGATGCTCGACGTTGAGTGTTGCCGTCGATATAGGGTGCTAGCCACCTGCTCTGTTTAAACTTCAATCCCGAGTGCACACGCTTCAAAACCAATCCATGCTGGAGGTAGAATTGTAGGAGACGATAATGCACCACGTAATTCTCTTTGCTCTTGAAGGTGAGCATCAGCTTTTTCTCCGGAGCTGTTTCCATCACAGGTGCCATCGCAAATCCATGGTGTTCTTGATGAAGCGATGCGGGATATTCCAAATCTACTTTCAGGAAACATCCATTTTCATGATCTTCGCTCCATTCTAAACAATCTTGAAGTTCCTGCTCACTCATCCATTCGTATTCTCCGATGGGTAGAGGCTCGGACATAGCATAACCATACAGGTTGTTCATGTCCCAGTATGCCAAGAAGTTTGTCGGTTTCCCTGCATCGAAATCGGCAACATATGGATTGTTGGCCTTGACGTATCGAAGAGGACACTGGACGATTCCACCACGTTTTGCCTCTTCGACAAACAAAAGTTGATTGACGTTCTTGATGAGTTCTATCTTCACCTTCGTGGATTTTAACATCGCCTGCCAAGAATAACCCGGTGTGGTGTAGCTGAAAGCTGGGTCCAAACCATATGCGGCTATTCCTCTCGAGCGATGGAGATGAAAACGGTCGCTCAATAGCGTAACATCCAGTTTCAGATACAGATCGTGATAGTCGGCCATGGTTTGACAAGAGAATGTAGACCAGACGAGGTGAGCATGATGGTAGTCCTCTTCGGTGCAACAGGTGTCGCTAAGACGACTGTAGAATGCTTCTCTCGGTGGTAACGTTGTTTCTGAGAATTTGGAAGCATCCGTCATGTATTCGTAGGGGTAAACACCCTTGCGTCTCAACAGTGCTAAATGTTGGTCTCCAAAACATTTCCTGGTGGCGACCAAATCATCGTCGGTGAGTTGAGACGCAAGTGTCGCCAAACTCGAAGACAGAAAGTTGTAGGAGTCCAAGAAGCGAATTTCTACGCGATTGCCATTTCCAACGTCCACAGTCTTGCTGAATGAAATGAATTTCTCGTTGGTGCGAGCTATGACGCTAATGGGTTGAGCGTCGCATCCCATCTCCTTTATGAAGATTTTGGCGTCGTAGCCCTCCAAATTGTGAATGAATACAGGAATAAAATTCGGTTTCTTGATTTGTATATTACAGTTGTTACACAGAGGGCCCACATATTTTCCCGTGTGATGATTGTGGTGGCGAACTTTGACATTTTCGAGGGTGAAGTTACATTCGCACACGCCACACTGAGAGGCAAGGTCGTATGCATCCATCTCTTCCTGGGTAAGAGGCTCCATTGGTTTGTCTTCTCTTAGTAGAGGAGCGAATTGTATGGCCATCTGTTTCAAGGTTTGAACGAATTTTTGTGGAACATCATTGCCACGATATAAAATAACATTGCCCGTGTTGTTGACCATCAATCCAAAAGCGCAGGCTTCGTGATGTAGAATTTCGGTGGTGCTCGATACGCTGGGATTCGGTTCGCAGATGGCGAGTGGAAGTTGGAAACTTTCAAAGTCGGCGCATATCACCAAGGGATGCCGGAGTAACGCCTTGTAGTTGGAAAATGTCATGTCTCGAGAAGGCATTTTGATAGCTGTAGCCGGATGTTTACTACACATTTCATGATGATCTCGGAGTTCTTCATCAGCATTCTTTTTTCCTCGACCGTAGAATATACTCAGGCATCTGTCGCATACTTGAATTTTATGGTGATCTCTGGTAATTTGACTTCTTATTAATTTTGGAAGAGTCTGAATTAGACAATAATGATAATTATCATCCTCTTCGATCAGAAGTAATCTGATGACACGTTTACTTTTAATGTTGCTATGTCTGAGAACGTAGATGGTGTTGTTTTTGTCTAATCCGAAGATGTGTACTGCTATACTTTCGTTTCTATCTGTCTTGTACTGCGCCTCAAATTTACTAATGTCTCGTAGATTTACAGGGTAATTAATGCCGGCCATAGGTTTTTCAAATTCTGTGAGATATTCTGGCTTGTTGTAGTGGTATAAATGTTGTTTGTCATTATTGGCTGGGTGATGATCGGCAATGATGCACCACAAAAAGCATCTGTTATCCTCATTTTGAATGTTGATGATTGCTTTCTTACTGGCTATTTTCTCGGGCAAATCGATGAAGCTGGATCCTCCCATCGGGTTGTATCGTGCCACCTTCAAAGTTAAAGTGTGAGGCGAACCGCAAAGTGTCCAACCCGATCCACGTTGTTCGAAAGTCTCATGCTTGTTCAACAAAGCGCCAAACATCTGGTTGCAAATGGCATCCACCTCATCGACGTTGGCGACGTGGAGACTTTTTACACCAGTGTAATGATGGAAAGTTTCTCGCTCTTTTTTCACGTTTTCGTAAATGACGGAAACGATGAGGTGGATTTTCAACGAGCATTGCAACAAAGCTTCGGTGATAGACGAAATTAACTTGCTTTTGACCGAACGAAAAAAGTTGTTTAGATCAGATGTTTCTTCAGATTCGAAAGTCTTCTTGGTTAAAATATTTCGAATACTTTCGCCGGCACTCTTCTGCTTTTTTCGTGGCGCTTGATCGCCATCATCGAGCTCTCTCTTACTTGATCCTTCCCCATGCACATTTTTCCGATGTCTACCCAAGTTTGAAATGGATATATATTTCCCACAGTCGTCACATGCACGTTTCGCTTCCTTCTTCTCCATTCTTTCGCTAAGAAAAAAAATGAAGTTACTAAATTGCACACATTTTTTGTGGTGTTATTTATATTAGACCCCAAAACCATAAATGATCTACCATAGATAAAGTTACTATTTGTGGTGTTGTTTATATTAGACCCCCAAGCATAAATAATTTACCATGGATGAAGTTACTATTTGTGGTGTTATTTATATTAGACCCCCCAAAACCATAAATGATCTACCATAGATGAAGTTACTATTTGTGGTGTTGTTTATATTAGATACGTTCTCAATTTTTTCTTAAATAACCAGCATAATATGAATCTTTTTGGTTTCCGAAAGCAAACAAACATGGAGACTGTACATCGCACGACGACAGATCTACCTTCCATGTTAACTAAACTCAATGGTCTACTAATTGTTCACCTCAATAGTATCTGGACGAAACTGAATGACGATGTAGGAAAGATGTTTTACGTCTTCAATAACAATTTACATTTTTACGAAATTCCGATCGGTGGGAAACTTCAAATCACCGTGAATCCGGAAAACGTAGGCGAAATCAAAATTTCTACTGGCAAGAACATTTTTCGAATCAAGCACGACAAGATGCTTTCTAACATTACGTACGATGTTTCTGCAGGAGATTATCTTTACGTGGAACTCCTAGGAGATTACGATAAACTTATTCCTCTCTTCGTAGAATTACGAATCGTGTATCCTATTATAAATAACCATTAACCAAAAATGCCTAACGACATTTTCGGCCACACTAAGCGTGTAGACCACGCAGAAGAGATTCTCATGTTGGATGTCCGAATTAAAAAGTTGAGGAGCGATTTGATCGCTTTGCAGGAGACCTTAAACAAAAGTTTAGAGTCCGAGATCGCTACGCTCCAAACGCAATGTCTCGACCCCATTCTGAAAATCGATTCCGAACTGAAAACGCTCATAAAAAATTATGTCGACGTACCTTCTTACGACAACGTTCAAAATATACAGTTGAGCGTGGATAAGCTTCAAAATGATTTGCTCAAATTGCAGCAATTTCAATCGAAAAATGAAGATTTGGAAAAATTGAAACTCGAAATCGAAGAACGAACTTCGGCAATCGAAAAGAATTTCTCTGAACTTCAAACCGTCGTGAAAGATATTGATGTAGAACGCTTGCATGTTGTTGTTTCCAAATTACAAGAAGAATTCGCCAGCACGTTGGAAGAAATTAAATCCAAGTTACAGACTTTGGAAGATACCATGACGAACCTACCATCGTCAGACGAACTGCAGGTCATCGGCAAAAGCGTCGCGAACATAAAAATTCAATTGGAGGCTTATCAAGATTTCGAACACATTCAAACCACCATCGCTACGCTTCAGGCGTCTCTGGAGTTGATCAACGAAGAGATTAAAAATATTCACGCTGAAACGAGCGCGTTAACGAGCATTCAGGACACGTTGAGCATGGTTCAGCAGAAGATCGAATATTTAGAAAATTTGAACGTCGAAACGAATCTTGCTCATTTTCATCACGTACTGGACAACATACAGGGTGACTTGGAATCGTTACGGATGAGCGTACCTTCGAGCGAAGATTTGGAAAAATTGAAAACGGCGGTAACGGCACTATCCGAATCGAGCGACATCAAAAGTTCGTTAAGCGATCTCGAGAGTAGGGTGGCCAATCTCCCCACCTCCAAAGAATTACACGCTTTGAAAAGGAACATATCTCGAATGCTGAAACGACTGGAAACGGAAACGGCGAACGTGGAACAGATTCGAGACGAACTTGCTTCGCTGGTGTCGACGCTGCCCACTTCGCAGAGCGTCGCCGACCTTCACACGCAGTTTACCGAGATGCGAAGCATCGTGAACGATCTTACCGAGAAAAGTTCGAAATTGAATCAAGTTGAGAATCTTCAGAGTATTGTCGTCAACATCAGAGATCAAGTTGGAGTGCTGGAATCCACGCAGGAATCGACGCTGGCCTCTTTCGGTGCCACGTTGCAAGAACTCAACGAAAACTACAAGCAATTGAACGTGGAAGTGAAAATCAAACCGTCATTTTCTACAGTAACGGATACCATCGTCGAATATTTGTTGCCCGTACAAAATACACTGGGACAGCTTCACAGCAACCTCGTTAGCGTCGATACTAAATTCGCTAAACTGCATTCTCTGCAAGCCATCGAAATCAACAGCGTACCCAATCAGCAGAGAATCTCCACGTTCGTCGAAGGTAACAAACTGTACATGTTGCATCCTTATCATCCGTACTACAAGTTTCTCCTCGATGGTACAATTCAGATAAACGAATTTTCGTACTGGTCTCACGGTAGAAAAGCTAGCGTTCCCACCATGACCTTGATATCGAATCGTGGTGTCCAGAAAGCAGGAAATATTCCTCTGGCACGTTGGAACGAAACGCGCAACATATATGAAATACACGAAGACGAAGATCTCACCGTTTTCGACGTGAGTGCCGGCGATAAGCTGATCATTCAAAACACGAGCGAAGTGCCACCCTCTTTGAATCCCATCACGCTTGTGCTTCTCTTCAAACGTAATCTCTAAAAAAATGTCTAGGCAAGCCATCGTCGAAGAATTGCATAAACCTGCACGCCGCAACTACAAACGTTTAGCTGTGGTAACCAAGGGAATCGACGACCTCTGGCAAAGTGACCTCGTGGAGATGAGTAGCGGCAATCTAAAAAATGTGCATAAATTGAACAAGGGCAACAAGTACCTCCTCACCGTCATAGACACGTTTTCGAAATTCGCATGGGCTCTACCTTTGAAAGCCAAAACGGGGACGTGCATCACGGAAGCATTCAAGACAATTTTTCGCGAAAGCGGCAGACGACCTCGGTTTTTGCAAACGGACAACGGTAAAGAATTTTACAATGCCGTATTCCAAAAGTTTATTCGGAAACACGACATTCGACATTATTCAACCTTCAGTCACATCAAAGCCAGCATCGTGGAAAGATTTAATCGAACCTTGAAAACACACATGTGGAAACGATTCACGCTTCGAGGAAATTACAAATGGGTCGACATACTGCCGGAACTCGTCGACACCTATAATAATACAGTACACAGAACGATAGGCATGAAGCCAGCTGACGTTACGAAATCTGACGAGCAGCGTTTAATTTCTACAGTTTACTGTCCAAAGTACACTCCCACGACTACCAAGAAATCAAAATTCAAAATTGGAGACCAGGTGAGGATCAGCAAATTCAAACGCACCTTCGAGAAGGGGTTCACAAAAAATTGGAGCACGGAACTTTTTACGGTGGTTCGAGTTTTACCCGGAAACCGACACACGTATATAATAAAAGATAGTAGCGGCGAGATTTTGAAAGGAAGATTTTACGAAGAGGAACTCTCTAAAACAAAACACCCCGACACGTACCTCATCGAGAAAATATTGCGTAGGAAAGGCAACAAACTGTTTGTCAAATGGCTGGGACTTCCAGAAAAGAGTTGGATCGACGCGAACGATGTGATCTTGTGAGTACGTGGAACGTGGTGAAGCGTCTACCGGATTCGGAAAGTCAAACGAAGAAAAGAAACGGCGAGTTGCTTCCCGACAGCATCCGCTGTCTAATCGTAGGCCCTTCAGGGTGTGGGAAAACAACACTGCTCGTGGACAATTTTCTCCTCGCACCGAATTGGTTAGATTGGAAGAACAGGCACCTCTACGTATTTTCGAAAAGTCTCGAACAAGCGAAATACAAGCAACTGATGAAACTGTACGATGGTCTGGACATTGCAACGTTCGCTTCGGAAATAAAGCCACTCGACGATTGTCGTGAAAATTCAGTAGTTGTGTTCGACGATGTCATCCTGGAAAATCAAAATGAAATTCGCAATTTTTTCACGCAAGGTCGTCACAAAGGAATAGATTGCTTCTTCCTAGCTCAAACGTTTTCCAAAATTCCAAAACAGTTAGTACGCGACAACGCTAATTTCATATGTTTGTTTCGTCAAGATCACACCAACCTCAAGCACGCGTACGATGACTACGTAGGCGGAGACATGAACTACAATCAATTTTCGGAACGCTGCTGCTCCCACTGTTGGAACAGTGACGATTTCGGATTCGCGACGATCGACATGACGAGGAAACCCAACGACGGCAAATACAGAAACAAAATCAACGACTTTCTAAATGTTGCAATGTTGTGAGAAACAACGTGTATAAATAACGTTATGACGAAACGAAAAATCGAAGACGAAAATCTCAAGTTGCGAAACTACCTCGCGAAACGCTTCAAAGGTTGGAAATCCGAGAATCGCGGATTCTACGAAGAGAAGAAACGACAAGATCAACCTGTGATCGATGCCATCAGCGATCTAGGTAAAGAAATTAAAGGCGTCACGGAACAAAATAAAAATTTGATCAACGAACTCGTACCACTTGCAGCTAAAAGTTACACCGTACCCACGCCCATTTCGAGCATTCCTTCGACGCCGTTCGAACTAAGAGACGTACCGCCACAACGTCGAGCCATAAGCAGCACATCGTCGTCTTTGGATAAGATCGAGTTGGGACCTTTGGCACGAGACTACCTGAGCACGGGGAAATTCGACAAGGATGAAGTGTTCGGATTGTATCCGAGCATGGAGAGCAACGAAGGCGGCGGTGTGGTTTGGAAGATTGGAAAATCGAAGGTGACCTTCGAAGGCAACGACATTAAAGTCAATTTAGGGGAGA
The DNA here is from genome assembly GCF_977018435.1 of Lepisma saccharinum. Lineage (NCBI taxonomy): Eukaryota > Metazoa > Arthropoda > Insecta > Zygentoma > Lepismatidae > Lepisma > Lepisma saccharinum. Next base: position 48,363,188 of record NC_139247.1, on the reverse strand, counting down.
AGGATAGTTGGAACAGGTACCCGGGTACGGTGGGACTGTGGGAACTCGTTGCCAAAAAGCAGCCGAAAGATTACACCGACGAAGATTACCAGAGTTACAAGGAAATTTTGATCATGACGGATGCCTTGTACCAAAACAACGACGCCTCGCAGAATAGGGTCAAATCCAGCAGCGGCGAGAAGTACAGGAACCTCATCAAGCCGATATGGAACCAGGTGAAAACAGGCAGCGGCGTCAAACTCTACAACACCCTGCCCAAAGAATTCGTTTGGGTGGACGACGTACGCAAGCTCATAGACAGGTTGTTGGTTATTGCAGGAGAGGAGACTGCAGGCAATCGTAATTTCTACAACGAGAAGGTAGGAATTGTGGACATGATCAGCACAAAACTTTCCAACTTCATCGTGAACGACGACAAGGGCATAGGTTACCTCATTAAAATTATCAACACGCTGCCTCCGAGATTCTGGAACGTGGCCGAAGGAAAGGGACTTGTGAACGACATCATCAACAAGTTACCTTTCGAGATGCATTTACCCGGCTACCAGTACTGCGGACCGGGTACCAAACTCGAGAAAAGATTGAAGAGAGGAGACAGGGGTGTGAATCCGTTGGACGCCGCATGCAAAGATCACGACATCGCTTACAACACCACTCGCTCCGATCTGGATGCACGTCACGAAGCAGACAAAAAGTTAGAGCACGCAGCTTTCGAAAGATTCGTCAGCAGAGACGCTTCGCTGGGAGAAAGAGTTGCAGCACTGGGCACCACCATCGCCATGAACACAAAACAAAAACTTGGGTGGGGTATATAAATAACATACAGTAAAAAAATTATAACAACAACATGGCTTGCATAACCGTCTTGCCACACGAACTGTTGTGTAAAAGTTTTAAACACGCAGTAAACGGAGATGTTAATAAACTTTTAATCATAGCGAGATCAACGCCGGAATTTCGCATCCCTTGTGAAATGGCTGTTAAGGATTATCTTCGGGAGATCAGTGGCATGAGGTGCGGTGATCTCGACACTCTTCTTTCGGCTGCAGGGGAAAAATTAAACGAGAGGATGGACGAACTGCACGAGGCGAGGCAGGGAAGAAGACGATACACGTAGATCTAAACAAGAGACGGAAGATATTATCACGCACATCATCGTGTTTTCCGAAGCACGAACTTTTTTCCTCTGTCGAAAACTTGATATATAAATAACACACACACTGAAAATTTCTCTTCAATATGACGACTGAAAAAATAAGTGACTTTCAAGCATTAAAACAAATGCTAAATTTGTCAGTAGAGTATGTAAAAATTCAGGAATTGGAAGTGGACAAACCTTACACGATAACTTCCGGTTCAATTGTTTCTACCCAGTATGGTCCCAAGGCGCGTTTGTTGCTCAACGCACAATACAGTCTATTTTTACCAGATCGATACGCTAACATGTTATCCGACGAGAAGCTAGCTATTTTAATCGAGAACAAAACTCAAATCGTGTACAAGGGTACAAAGGAACTTCTTGGTAAGAAAACAAAGCACGTAATAGAATTTGTGTAACGGCTCTGCGCGGAGTATATCCTTGAAAAAAAAAATTGTACGGAACAAAAAAAAAAGTCTCAGAACATTTATATATAAATAACATACCGAAAAAAATTACACAAAACAAAAAATCTCAAAACATATATATAAATAACATACCGTGAAGATAACATATAAAGCATCAACATGAAGCCCAAAGGTGTCGTGTACCAGATACCTTACTCCAATCTGAAAAATCTAGGTACCCTCGATGGGTTACTCACCAAAAAACAACGCGAGAAGAAACGTTCTTGCTTGACGAAAGGACACGGAATGAAATTACTTCTCAGCACACCTCAATTGAGACGCTTGCAGCGTTCGCGAAAACAGCAAAAAATCGGAGGTTTCATATTCAGCATCCCAGCCATCCTGGCAGCATTGGGGGCTGTTGGAAGTTTGGCCGGCGGAAGTGCCGCCATCGCGAAAACCGTCATCGACTCGAAGAAGAACAAGGCGGAATTGGAAGAACAGAAACGTCACAACCTGGCCATGGAGAAGAAGGGGAAAGGTATAACCAAAAAACAAAAAAGCAACCTCGATGCTTTGAAAAAATATAAAAAAAAGAAGAAGCCCTGTCCAACTTCGATATTGAATCTCTAATCGAACTGTTGGGAATAAAAAACTTCAGGGGTGTTTTCATGTCCGATTCTCTACCCTCTGCTGTGAAGAAAAAGGAGTATGGCGTGGTCAACCTGGACAGTTACAAAAATCCTGGTACACATTGGATATGCTACCTTAAAATTGACGATAACAATGCATTTGTTTTCGATTCGTTCGGTGGCACACCGCCTGCCAGGTTGGTGAAGTATCTCAGTGTTGCCAACCTCTACTACAATGACAAACGCATCCAAGGTTTCACTGATGTTAACTGCGGCCACCTATGCCTTTCTGTTCTCGCATACATGTCTAAAATAAATAACCCGTCGGTGGAACATTTTCAGAAAGCATTGTGGAACCTGAAACACGATGGGCGTGTTCCATCTCACGAGCGAATCTTCGATCCTGAAACTCACGCTGCACGACGACATCGTCTATCCTAAATCCGTAGCTCTACGTGCATTCTACAGCATGTACCTCATACCTAACGTCACGCAGCACAATAATAAAATTAGTGTCGGAAGCGAACACATCGTCGTCACGCCAGGCCAATACAATCTTTCCACTTTGCAAGCTCAGTTACCCAAAGGCACGTACCTTTCTCAAAATTCGGTCACGCACAGAGTGGAAATCCTATCGGCGACGGAGACCGTGGACCTGGGCACCATGGGAGAACTTTTAGGTTTCGAGAACGACACCAAACTCGAAGCTGGCATCAAACATACGGCAACCAACATTCCTAAATTTCTAGCCATAGAAACTCTAAACGTTCACTGCAACGTGGCGGAAGGCATGATCACGAAATCCTCGGACGGATTGTTAGGAAGTCACAAGCAGACAGGAATCATAGCCACGTTCAAACCCAGTTCCGAATTCATGGAACCGATCATCTACACACCCTCTTCGCCGATCTATTTTCCAGTATGCCGCAACCGCATAGACGACATAGAGTTGGTGGTGACGAACGAGAAAGGAGACGTGGTGGATTTCGCAGGTGCAACGACCACTGCCATCGTGGAGATCAACGTATAATAAATAACACGCATAGTAAAAATGGAGCAAATCGAAAGTTACGAATTGCAATCTTTCCCTCCCAACCGTCGCACGTTCGCCAATCTCAACGAAGCGAACAGGGAGATCGAATACGACGTGGACGTAGGCGACGGGTTTGTTCATCCTCACAGAGCAGACCTCTACCTTCAATTCGACGTGGTGAAGAAAGAAAGCGGAGAAGCGTTTCCCCCCAATGCCAATTTGAAACTCGTGGACAACTTCGTGCCTCACCTATTCTCACAGGTGGAGGTGAGGAAACACGGTACCGTCATCGACAGAATAGATTATCCAGGCATCACGTCGACGGCAGTGGGAACATTAAAATTATCCAAAACAGACGCAGCATACTATCAAGCGGGAGGATTCGAAGCCGGGGCCAAAATATCGACGAGAAGTCACACGGCGCTCTTTCCCATGCGTCTGCTGCCGGGATTCTTCTCGGACTACAAGGAGATTGTGTGGAAGGGGGGACTGAGAGTCACCTTTCGAAGAGCAGCCAACGACAACGGCGCACTGATGCGATACACCAACTTGAACGCCGACGGCACGCCGATAGCCAACACATTACCCGAAGCAGCCAAGTGCGTCATACGGAGCATGGAATTGAGAATGCCGATCGTGGAATACGAAACAAACTACGCCCTCAAGTACAAAGCGGAGATTTTGAAGAGTCCGCAGGTGGCGATTCACTTTCACGGTTACCAGTGCGTGCAGAAGATGGCATCGGGAAGTCACATGGAATTCGACGTGACAACTCAGTTCAACAACATACAGTTCGACATGCCAGATTTCGTCGTAGTGTTCTTTCAGACCGGGCGCGATAACAACCAGGAAAAAGATTCCAGCAAGTTCGACGACTGCAAGATCAAGAACGTTTATCTGAAGAATGGACGCAACGAAGTCTTCCCGCGCGAGAATTACAACCTCGACATGACCAAAGATGATTACCTCAAACTTTACGAAGCTTACACGGCTTACAAACGCGTAACCGAGGGAAGCGTGGACATGTACTACACTCCCAGCGAATTCAAAATCCGCAGGCCGATGTTCGTCATCAACACCACAAAAAGAAAACAAGTGGTGGTCAACGATCGAACCAACATCAAGGTCGTCTGCGAATTCAACAGTCCATTGCCCGAGGACACCGTATGTAGCCTCATCCTGATTGCAGAGAAGTCCTTCGCGTACGACGTGAAAAACGAGAGGGTCACAGAGCAGTTTTAAAATATATTGCCTTCATCGAGCAAGAATAGCTTTTCTACATCCCCAATTACAAAATTTTTAATCTAAAACACATCCAAAGCACTCCAATAGGATGCAGAGTGTTTTTTAGGATCAAATCGAATTTCTTAAACAAATTAAGAGGGGGGGGGGGCTTGCTTGTAGTTGAGTAGTTATGATCAAAACCTATCCAACAAAGCCACAATCATCATCCTAGCTCAATTAGGAGCCGAGAAAATCAATGTCTTAGAAAACGTCTTAAAATAATTGTCTTAAGAAAATTTTCTTGACAGACCGGAAGTAACATCTTGACAGACCGGAAGTCGACTTTCTTAAAGATTAAGATATTTGTCTTAAGACGTTTTCCAAGATATTGATTTTCTCGGCTCCTATGGGACCTAGAACCATGTAACTTTGGTCTATGTATATACCAGTACTTGCCCGACGCTGTGGCCGAGTGGTTAGCACATCGCGCTGCGACGCCAAGAGTTCCGCGTTCGAATCCCGGTCGGGTATGGTTGTTTGTGAATATCCATTTTCATCAATTTCATCACTCATCTTCGCAAATTAGCCAACAAGTACAAAACGCGAAGTAAAATAAACTAAATCAATCAATCAATCAATATACCAGTATTTTTCCTACATGTTCACTCACCTTACAACCCACCCGATCAAAAAAAAAAAATTTACCCCCTGTGCGCATGCGCGCATGTATAAATTTTTAAAATATAGGTTCGATATTAAAAACAAAATATTATTTTTTTTCCTCCTCTCCTCTCTCTGGCCAAGATTGCAAATAATTGCAGAAATAATAATACCATGATATTTTTTAGACTGAAGGTCTAAATAAATAAGATTCGAATAACTATGTACTTCCACTAGTCTCTGCGATGGTGCAGCGATAGCCTTGTAATCCAGGGTTCGATACCCACACAAGTGGTTTTTGAAACTGAAGATCCAGTCCCGATTAGCCTTACTGTGCATAAAATAGACTTAAAACATCAAATCAAACAGTACTTCCACTAGCCTCTGCGATAGCACAGCAATAGCCTTGTAATCTCGGGTTCGATACCCACGCAAGTGGTTCTTGAAACTGTAGGTCCAGTCCCGATTAGCCTTACTGTGCATAAAATAGATTTAAAAAACAACAAAATCCAATCCAGAGTATCAACAAATTTCAAAAAATAGAGTTTCCCCTGTACACTTGTATAATTTTAAACTCAAAGTTCGATACCCAGCAGAGGTGGTTCGAATCCCGCTGTAGGCCCAGTTTCGATTAGCCTTACCGCGTAAATTTTAGTTTTATAGCTAGTCAAGCAACTTGTGTGCGTATAACTTATGCTGATATGGTACTCACCTGACAGACCAAACTAATTCGGCTTCTATTACACTTGATATTTACACTTGGTATAGCGTACACTTTTATGCGACTGCCCAGTAGCAATACTCGACTGCAACTAATGTGCGCGAGGTTTCTAATAGAAACTTATACCTGCCGACAGCTAAACTTTCAAGGTTGGTTCGAGCTATGCGTGAACGCCCTTTCCTAGAAAAAATATCGTTGACGCCCAGCTGTATTTTGCTGGAAACAAGTAGAACTTGTTTCGTGATTTGAATCTTGTGTGCCCTTTAGTGCAATCCAGGAAAAAAATATCGTTGAGTTCATCGCACAGCCTGGGTGTGACTGCAGGAAGTTGTCAATCACATAGCCGTCGCAAAAGCTGAGAATTTGCACAGTTTTCAGCAGTAACAAATAATCTTGATTTTTGTCGAGTTTCAAAAAGCTTATCACGCCCAGATATTTAAACATCCGGTTTAATTGTTACCGCTGCCGCTAGTTGATCGCACCCATCGTACCCAACCCATCCGGTTTGATTGTTACGCGACATCGCAGCAGTGATTTCCCACGGCAGCTCTTTTCTCCCCCCACGATTGCTTTCAAGCATATCGTTTCGCTCTGTTGCTTTAGTATCCTGGGCTGTAATGATACCATCAACTCGATGGACAACTTTCTGCAGTCACACCCAGGTAATTGACAGCTTCCTGCAGTCGCACCCAGGTAATTGACAGCTTCCTGTTGTGTAATTGATGGTTTCCCATAGTTACCCGCCCAAGTTTCCACACAACACAGTTGAGTTGACCACAGATCACCCCCAACAGTCGATGAAAATTGTAGATAGGCTGTAATTGATGGCTTCCCGCAGTCACCCACCCAAAATTTTTTACATGGTTGAGTTGACTACAGATTTTCAGCTTGCCCTTCAGTCACTTCAGTAGATGAAAAATACAAAAATAAAAAAAAATACGTACGTGTGTGTGTGGCGCATCGTTGCCGCGAGAGAGGATTGCAAAAATCACGATATACATTGGCGCTCGGGACTTGGAAATAATGCATATTCGCTCACCACTGTTGCCAGCTTAGTCTCTCTCTTTATCTTACAGCAACATTGGCATCTTTATTTTTTTAGTTGTAGGTGGGTTGCCAACGCACTCTAGTTAATAATGCTACATATTATACACGCACACACATACTGTGTTGCTATCTATCTATCTATCCCTCTCTCTTTTACGGCAATATATGTTTGTTGCCGACTCTTCTTGCTCAGTGTGTGTATGTTACGTCAGTATATAAATTAGTTAAGCCTCAAGTAAGATAGCTCTTGCCAAGTAAAAAAAAAAAGCTGTAGGTAAATATTAGCAACACTATCGGTTGTTTAAATTTTTCCCTCTCTCTTTTTTGTAAAAAGCTATGGCAAACCAGTAGGTTGGCAAATTGCTTTATGCACTGTAAGGCCTCAAGCAGTATTGCCAGCTCCTTGCTTTAGGTTAGGTTAGACCAAATAAAAACCTTGGTGATTTTTTTCGAGTAAGATGTTGGCAACGCTGCGAGAAAAACCTCAAGCAATGTTGCCAGCTCCTTGCTTTAGGTTAGACCCAAAAAACCTTGATGATTTTTTCGAGTAAGAAGCTAACAACACTGCGAGCCTCACCGAGCCCCATTTTCGGTTGGCAACACTGCGAGAAAAGCCTCAAGCAAGGTTGCCAGCTCCTTGTTTGAGGTTAGGTTATACCCAAAAACAAAAACCTTGGTGATTTTTTCGAGTGAGGAGTTGGCAACACTCTCGGTTAACTCGTCCTCCTCTCTCACTCTTCCTTCCTCTCTCCTTTTTTGTAATAGGGTAAAAAATAGCTTAAAAAGTGATGTCAGAGCTTTTTCTGGCCATTTTTTTTTTCATTGTAGGTTAGTTTAGTGCGTAAAACATCGTAAAAAAAAAAGTAGGTCAAAGGACGTCGCCAGAACGTAGCGTTCCACCTACTAATACGTCACTGCGTATTTTACAAGGGGTGGTAAGGGACTTCTGATACACCCTGTAGTTTGTATGAATTAATATATTGCGTTGTGTATCAGCTATTTACTTTACCAAATATTGCTTGCTCTAGGTGATGTTTAGGAAATATGAATTTGCACACACTTGTAGGTGGTGACTATACTTCAATAGCTTCAACAGCATTTTCATTGTACAAGTGAAAGTGTCACTTAAGGGAGCATCGTGTTACAGCATCGTGTTGCTGTTTGTTGACAAGAAGACTTAGGTGGGCAGGCCATGTGGCACGAATGGGAGAGGAAAGAAGAGTTTACAGGATTCTTGTTGGGAAACCTGATGGTAGGAGACCTGTAGGAAGATGGAGGGATTACGTTGAGATGGACCTATAAGAAATCGGTAAGGATGAAAAAAGATTGAATTGATCTTACCCAGAATAGGGACAGATGGAAGGCTTGTGTTGCTACAGCCATAAACATTCAAGGTTAAGATGGCTCGAGGGTGAGTGAGTTACTTGTGTTTAGCATTTTAATTCTTAAATTTGGCTGTGGGTAGATATTTTTAATGGTGTATAGCCATTATCGAGTGTGCATTTTGCTTGTCGTATCGTTGTTTTTTACATTAAAAATGGCTTCGACAGCATTTCCATTTTACTACCGAAAGATCACCCGTATCTAAGTGTGATAGTAGCGTTACGAACTAAGGTTCTGTCCCAGTAACTGTAGAATCTCTGTTTTGGTCAAACAGTTGTAAAATTTCAGTGCAAAAATTTACTTTCTCTGTCATGTGACCATGTCAGTTCCTAATAAGGACGATTCCTTTTTTAGTTCGCTTCCCAGCTCTCGGTGTTCAACTCTCATAGTTTCTAAAGTTAACGAGCTATAAAGCCAGTCCATTGTCTCCACGAACATTCAGACGACATGCATTACTCAGCCATAAACAGATTTTTACGCTCGACGAAAAAGAAATATCCAGCACAGCATCGAGTGTAAATTGGAAACCCGTGAGATGCGTGTACCTCTCAAAATGCAGGCAGCGCAACGTATTCACGTGCCCCTACAGATACGTTGTATCCTTAATATTTAGTCCATGGGCATTTGTAATCCCGTGACTATTTAAATGAAATGACTACCGGTGATACGTTGCTAATGTGGTACACAATCTTATATTACCAGGTGTTTTGTCTGCAATCGTGGCTTATGGCTTGTGTGACGTCATAAATCCAAGATGGCTTCCGCTTAACGTACTACCAGGAGAAATCGATCAGAATTTCTTTAAGAGTGGTTTTTGACAGTTTTTCTACACAGACATTTTTTGTTCAGAATTGAAAAAGGAACAAAAAAGATTCTTACAGTTTAATTCATATTTCGCACTGTTATGGAGATATCTCCCGTGAAACTCTTTCTTACCTTTTTACGAAATATTGACAAATGCGAGGTGCAGCAAATGCTGATCTAACGGTTTGGAGGGGCGAATTTAACTCGGGTACCTCACCTTCAGTGACGTACCCAGGATTTTCGAAGGGAGGGTTTATGTACACTTTTTCTGGTAGTCAGCCCTCATTTCGACATATTTTCCTTCCTTAGGAGTACTGAGCCAAAGGGTGGGATTTTAACCCGCACCAACCCCCCCCCCCCCCGTTGGGCACGCAACTGCTCACCTTGTTCGCATGAATTTGTTTTTAAGTTCATTTTATGCACAGGCATGCTAATCCAGACTGGAGCTACAGTTTAAAGAGAGATCTGAACCACTATGTGCCTCTTCCACCGAGTAAAGGGTAGCTACCTCACTTCACCGAGAATCAATTCTAAGTTACGGTACTGTAATCAAGAATCGAGCTGACTTCCATGTTTTAGAGATCATAGCGTTATTTTGCAAAACTAGAATCCAGGAATGGAATAGATTATTGTTATTGTATGTCGTTATCATAGTTCTTCCTATTCTTGAAGCTTTCGTGGCGGTGAATTATAACGAGGTTTTCTCGGGAAATCAGCCAGGTGATTTCCGGATAAGCTTCGAAGCATTTTGAGAGCTAACGTCACACTTCAATCTCTGAAGATGAGACATTAGCTCTCGAAATTCTATCACCTGGCTGATCCCGAGAAAAACTCAATATAATTCTTCCTATTGTCACGATAAACTCAACGATCTGATGTAAGGAATAAAGCGAATAAACAAAGAAAACAAAAATCCTCACAAGGAGTCTCGGATTCGACCCCCTTTACAGGCATTTTGCACAGTGTTTCGGATCCAAATTTAAAGTGTAGGCCCAGTTCCGATTAGCTTATCATGATCATAAAATGAGCTTAAATCAAACTTCAAGCAATATTCTCGAGACTGTTAGTTAAACTTGGTGATAGAACATTTAAGTCTTCAAATATATAAGCATAATAATGTATCGAAAGGAACTAGCAGTTGGTGGGGGCAATCGCCCCCGTCACCCTCTTCGTGGGTCTGGGCGTTTATGATGTAGTCAGCGCATCGAGTTCCGCTGTTTTCTGGTTTCTTATGCTGGAGTGCCTTGCAATTACTTTCAAGTATGCCCCCTAATTGCCCTGGCGGTGCTGGACCAACATCGACCGGGGATCAATTGCAGGACTTCTCGCACCAAAGGCGAAAGCTTAATCACTTCACCAAGCAGGAGTTTCCTGTAGATATTTGCATATTCATAGTCCCTGACTTTTAATTTTTCATTGTGTAACACATTTGTGGTACAAGTATACTGATAATGTTAGGGTCAAATTCATCACCGAAGCATAAATGTTCATTCAATCCATACGTGTGCTTATACATCACCATTCTTGTCTGACTCATAAAACGGGAAAATCTCTTACGTGAACTAGTAGTGTTCTTGGGGATCAATGCTGTCATATTTATTCCAAATATTTGTTGCACTATTTCTGAAAGTTAATGTTGTAAACTTTAGCGTCAATAAAATTTACAGAAACTAAATATTTTGGATGTGTATATGCTAACTTTACAAGCACAATATCTAGTGTTAACGGATTTGTCCACCAAACAGTGACGTATGCGTTCAGTAATGTTTTGTACGGACGTATATCGAACAGGAAATGTAATAGTCGAATAGGGTGTAAGGAAGCTTTCAAACCGAAGCGACAAGGGACGCGTGTCGCTTGAAAACGAACCCTGAGTAATCAATGCAACCTTTCGAACCGAAACGACACGATAAGCTGCACGTGTCGCTCGGACTGGATCGATTTCATAATATCGTCCACCGGTCGCGTCGATCTGTCGTTCGCGTATGTGCGGTAAATGTTTTGCTTAAGGTTGAAGGGGCTCGTGTCGCTTGTTGCTTGCCGCTTTGATCTGAAATCCCTTGTTGCTGTCGCGTGTGGAACTTTTCCAACGTTGATCATGCACAAGGCGGCTCTGTAGTACACCCAGCCCCAAATAACAGCTCCACAATGGTCGTGAATGTATGGAGGTCACAATGACACGGGTTAACATTCCCTTTATACAGTCACCGGCAAAAAAACTGGGGCACCTATATCCAGAAATACTAGCTTCTGTGCAAGGCGTTATGTGTGTTGTCTAACTATATGACGATGGTAGAAGTTACAATTGACAGTTTGCTATTAAAATCCAATTATCACCTTAGGGTTTGGCAACACTCATAACGCCTTGCTGGGAAGCGAGAATTTTGGGATCTAGGTGTCCCATTTGTATTGCCGCTGACAGTACAAACACAGGAAGATCTAAAGCAACGATGGGCTGCACAACTTTGCCAGATGAGAGAGACTTGTATTTCTGTGTAATTTTTGTTAATTAGCATAGCTTTTCTTCCATTTTTGGCTAACCGTGACGATCTGAATGAGTAACAATCGACGACTGGACAAGCCCAGGGCCGGACTCGAACCCGAAACTTCGGTGCTGAGATCGAAAATCGACCACTTACGTGTTCGGTTACTGGGTAATAGATTGATTTGGTTTAGTTTACTTCGCTTTTCTGCCACCTTTAGCTAATCGCGAAATCGAGGATGAGTGATTATGTGATGAAATTCCTGAAGGGACACTCACATACCCAGGCCGGGATTCGAACCCCTGCCGTCGTTGCGCGCTTTAACACGTTGACTGCCAAAGCCAGATTGTGTGGATGACATCATGGGGCCAAGTGAAAACAATTTGTGAAAATGGTTCAAGTTGGTGCCATTAGATCTGTGAAGCACAAGAAATTTCAAAACAAACCAAAAAATCGTTGAAAATTCTATTTATATTTGAGACCTATTTTTTTTTTTTTTTTGTAAATGACTGTTTGATCTCGATGTACCAACCGGATGAATGAATTCAACTCCTGTGCTAGTTATACAGTAGAGTACCAATTATTGTCAACGTACAACGTACGACGGAAGTCAAAATATTGCTCACTAAGGTCACTAAGGTCTTTTCCTGCATACACTTTATAGTGCAAGGTATAATAATCGCGAACGCACAACTTAAAAATGTTTATACCATTTGGATGCTTCATTTGTTTTAGGTACTGCCTGAACACAAGTCGTCCCTTAAAAAAACGCATTGATTGTTGTATTGAAAATCAACAATAATAAAGTCATCATAAATAATCACAAAACACTAGGTTTATTATTACAATGTTACGGCCATTTGTACGCCATTGTTGTAATCGCCGGTTGCTATCTAGGGCCAGGCAACGAGTATAGTGTAACATTCTGGAGCCAAAACAATATCTTTGATCATGTTAGCAAATGACAAGTGGAACCCATATAGGGGTATCGCGGCCTGAAGCAATTGCTGCGGTGAGAGACAAAAGTGGATATCACGACTTCACGAATGGCGATACTTTTGGGTCTCATGGCAGTCAACGTGTAATAATCACTCCACCACAGAGATCAGCGCAAAAATGAGGATGAGCGATGATTAGTTTAGACGATATATTGCGATATTGAAAAAATATCGACCAAGCGATATCAACTAGACGATATATCGTCACGATATTTTGACTATATACATTGTGTCGGTGAAATATCGTCAGAACATTCACGATATATATCGTGTTGCGATATATCGTCACGATATTTTGGCGATATATATCGTGTTCGCGATACATATCGTGGGGAAGATGTACCGTCGATATCACGATACGAAGAAAATTCTATATCGTATCGTCTGTGATGATATTTTCTTGACGATATATCGCGGTATCAAATTTCCAATATCGTTCATCCCTAGTAATGATATAATGAAATTGATGAAGGGACACTCACAGAGAACACTCATGTCCAGGACGTGATTCGAACCCGAGATCCCAGCCGTCTTGCTATCTGTTCTAACCATTACGTCACAGAGGTCGGCAAGGAACAAATGTAGCGATAGCATTATGTAATTGGAGCTGCAGAGAACTCTGGTCACCAAAGTAAAATGAAAGACCCTTGGAATTGTCATACTCCCGTAGGAGTAGCAGTATCTGACATGCAAGTTGGATCAACCTTGATTATCACCAGACACCTGCTAACGTTTATATAGGCTTGATAAGAGTTTAGACCCTAAATATCTTCAATCATCAATCAATAGATCGATTGCAGTAATGAATTGGTCCACGTCTCCCGGTATTCCTCGCCCGCGGTGGTCGAGGTATCACGCCTAGGAACAATTTCTCCCGTTCTGGTTTGTCCACTTCGCTCGACCGGTCCGGTAGGAAGGGAACTGGAGGAGAAAATATGCAAGATGCCTCAAAGGTCTTTGGTCTGCCTCACATACGAGGACCTGCTTCAGGAGGTCAGTGTGTTTGTTGGGCAGAGTGGAAGCAGGATCTTACGAGACGTGATGAAAATTCTTCCTGTATCATTTATCAAACGGTCCTCGAAACATATTAATGGTAGATTTGGGAACCCGTTTTCCATTATGCAGATCTGCAAGCATTATTTGTGCCACGGCAGGTCTGCATTTAGCAGTTTTATCTTGTTACAAGTTAGCTCTTTTTCACAATGAAGCTTGCACACGTACGTATGAATACGTATTTTATTTCAGTCACTAAGTTTCTGAAAGTGGTATGAAAACAGCCTAAATATGTTTTGTTTGTTTCCGTTTGCTTTTTAAGTGCACTTTACGCATCTTACCAACCTGCATTCATTTGGAACGTTGTATGTGATGAAATGAATAGTTGTTCAAGCAAAACTCACTCCCTGTTCCATCATTTTTTTGTTGCAATAATATTAGTACGTGCCAAGAAGAATAAATAAAGCACGTGTAAGTCTTAACGTATTTATTTTATTACAATTAATGATCACTGATTATGTGTAATTTGTTCGCAAGAAAATTTCAAGCAGAAAGTAACTGTAAAAGAAATTTGAAGTTTCTTTTCAAGTACCAGTAACTGAGTTACATTTCAAAATGAGTAACTGGTACTATAAGTCAGTAACCCAGTCACGTTTAAAGAGTAACTCTCCGAACAATGATATTATGTAGATGTACAGGGTAATTCAATATGAATGGTGCAACTTTACACAGTTACTATTTATGATAGAAAATCAGACAAGGCATCAATATAAAGAATAACTCTGGAAGTTTTACTCACATGACTCGCATTATAAAGATTCAACATGGGAACCACGTGTAATGGGGAAAATGTCCAAACGATAATCAAGTACTTGCTATGCACGATTCCACGAGACAGCAAGTCATTGTCAACGGTTTCGAAGGCCCTAACAATTCGCAGTTGTAACTTTAGCAAATCTTTCGGAAGGTTGAAACATATACATTACTACCGAAAAGCACGCGGGAATGTATTTGCACCATTGTGGTTGAATCAGTTCTCGATAGCTCCAACACACAATACGCCTTCTACTGGCCATTTTGCAACACTGGCGATCCTGGTGGAGCATCGGCTAAGCAGAATAAGCGCGCTAAGTGGGAATAAAACTTCCAGAGTTTTTTCTTTATATCGATGCCTTGTCTGATTTTCTATCATAAATTGGCCTCCCCGATGGCACAATGGTAGCGTCATCGCCTTGTAATCAAGGGGTCCCGAGTTCGATACACGGTGGAGGCACATAGTGGTTCGGATCCCACTCTAAACTGTAGGTCCAGTCCCGATTAGCCTTACTGTGCATACAGTGGACTTAAAACACAAACTCAAACTCTATCATAAATAGTAACGTCATAATGACTGTGTAAAGTTGCACCATTGATTTTGAATTACCCTGTATATAGGCCTCCAATATGGTGGTAACGTCGTCGTCTTGTTATCAAGGGCTCCCTGGTTTGATATCCAGTGAAGACAGATAGTGGTTTGGATTCCGCTTTAAACTGTAGTCCCAGTCCCAATACGGCTTAGGTTCAATAGGTGAACTTCAAAATAGACACACACTTGTATAGGGTGAGGGGGTGTAAAAAGTTATATTTCCTTTTTTCTTTCTTTGGAGATTACGTAAAGTTATCTTCTCCTCCTCGGTTGACTTAGTATGTATATAAAGAAAATAATAACTATCATAAAAAATACAACGGAATACCTCACGATGAGGAATGAATTGGTGTTGTACTCAATTGACCAGTACAACATTACTGAGCGGTGCCGTAACCAAGGCAAGGGGAAGTGAGAAGGTATAGGAGTGGTCCATCCAGGGCCCGGGCATCAGAGACCCCAAACGAGCTTATGAAATGGAGTAAAAACGTCGACATGTAACGTGAAAGTATTCCCACCCTATTAAATTAATGCTATTGTCAGTTTGCAAAGTAATTGATCGAAACATTTCGTTTCGCTCGTAATTCAACTGATTTTGCAAGACTCACATTAAATCTATACTTATTCCCTATAAACAGTTGTGTAGTATTTGTTCATGGCACTGAGTACAGAGACAATTTGAAAATCGAAAGCGATCAAAATCGTAATAACGGGTTTGGCGTTCTGATGAATTTATTGTGAAGATATGCACTGTGGCTATAGACATAAAAATCTCTATAGTGATTATTAATCTTCGTTATGTCGTGATAAGGCCCTTCATTCTACAGCGCCTTCGTCTTGCCAGAAGACAATTTCTAAGAATGTATGTGTAACCTTTTATTTCTTTTCTGTGCCATCTGGTATTATTTATTGTTTTGTTTTCCTGCTGTTACTGTTTCAGTACGAAATGGTCATTTAGTAGGCCTACTTTATCTGAAACTTTAGGTAAATAAATAAATAGTGCCAAATTCGTGTTTTAACATATTTGTCTCAGAACAATTTTATCTTTACATTTTACACTTAGGAGACGAAAAGGTTTTGTTGTAGTGGGACTCGAACACTTGAGAAGTATATTTTGCTTGCTGCTTGGAAAAAAAAGGTACAATAACAAAATAGTGTAATGAATAACAGAACCGTGTAATAAATTGGTTATAATTTGGCTAATTGTGTAGCTCAGCACGCCTTCCTGGAGATAAATTAAATTTGTTCGCGATGTCCTCTGCCTGTAGGTGATATAGGAAGCGTCAAAATGTGGAAATTAAGGTCAGCAGATCGACACTGACCGTTAGAAAAGAATGGGATAAGGGAAAAGTGGAGCTCAGAACTTCCTTTTTTATCGCTATTGCGTCAGTTCCCAGAATCCCTTCCTCCAAGGCACTAAACGATCCGAACTTGCATTTGGAAGGTTGAAATCCAATTGTCGGACATCCTGACTGAAGTTTTTCCAAAAGATTATTCAGCAACCCCAGGTGAATGCCTGGGTAGGTAGTACCTCTAAAAGGGACAAAGGTGCGTTCTCTCACGAACTTGGAAATTTCTTTTCATCGTTTACTCGCCTCTTTGGATCTAATTGGATAATGAAACAACAACAACAACAATTATGTCAACCAACAAAATAATTTTCGTCTTGTAAAGAACTTTAAAACCGATTGATCGATTTCGTTCATTTTACATCGCTTTTCTGCCAGGCTGATCACGAAGATGAGGATGGGTGATGATATGATGAAATTGATGAAGGAACACTCACAAAGAACACCCATGCCAGGATTCGAACGCAGGATCCCTGACGTAGTGGCGCACTGTGCTAACCACTTCTCTACGGAGGTCGGCATAATTTAGAAAGGATAAAGCTCGTAGTGACGAATGATGTATGTCATACAAGTTAAATTATAATATTGGCAAGATTCAGGAGATAGGCAAAAGGTGACTGGCAAAGTGGTAAGTGATACCACTACAACCAGCAGTAGATCAAGGTGGTACAGTATATCACAATTTGTATAACCTCGCCCAGGAATATTGCCAATTGAATAAATTGTTTCAGCGCCATCATTGTCATTAAAATCATTATTTTTAACTTGTAATTGCTTAATTGTTGCATTTTTCGTAAAATGTTGCATTGTTCGAAAATATAAATTGCATATATCATAGTATAATAAAGATACTTTTCTTCCTTTCGCAATAGTATTAGATTTTTTCTATGAAACCATGACTTTATTTCTAATGGTTTTAATATCAAAGTCAAAACACTTTTTTTTTTTTTTTTTTTAAATGCTGAGATAATCTAATCGGGGCCAGACCTATGTTGAAAGTGGGATAGAAACCACTGTTTAATGTGTATCCAGTGCTATGGATCCCGGGACCCCTTTTCTCCAAGGGACCAGCGTAACCACTAACCCATCGAGGGCTTAGTATACCACAAGATTCCAGAGGTCAATACATCCTCCGCATTGCTTTCAAATATTAACCATACACTATTCGGCAGTATTTTTACTGAATTATTCTGCCTAATGTTGTCGCTGAAAAACATTAGCCTTGTTGTTTTGCCAGCTGCTACATTCGGGTCTGTGCTACTTGTAGACCATTTGATTCTGGGCAAGGCAGAAACGTTAAACAACCTAGTATTCGACCAAATTGTGAGAAGGAACTTCACGAATAACATGGAACGAGACTTTTGGAATGCCGTCCCCAAGGATGTATTTAGTGGGCTGCTCCAGGCGGTCTGGAACCCTCCCAGAAAGACTTACCAAATACTAAAATTAAATATGGAAAATAATAAAATAATTAAAAATGAATTAATGAAAATATACTGGTTTAATCAAGGGTTATTTATTTCCGTGGAATTTATTGGAAGGCAAGGATTATATTGGGATCATACGACTTTGAATGACACTACCAAAGAAGAATTATGCAAGATTTATTACTACTTACAATAATATACACAAAATATTATTTTTACTTTTCGTCAACTGGATTTAACATTCTTTTTTGATATTCAATAAATATTCACTTTTTTTTATCAATTTTACAATAATTTCCTTGCCAAGACAGTTATATTTTTTTTTTACAAATTTTGCCGACCTTAACTATACTTAAGCTACATAGTGAATGCATGCTGTTGTATCACTATCCTTGTACCGTTTTTTACCAATTCATGTAATAAAATATATTATTTAATTAATTTGAATATTTTAATTAGTACTATTTTAATTTGTTTAATATAACTATAATTATTTAACTTTAAATATTATTATTATTTTGAGACATTTGGTTCGGACCCCTCCTAAGTATATTTCTATATACGTGCCTAGCCGTCTCTATTGGAAATCTTCACAAGAAGTCTACAGGACGAATTATTAGGGAGCTTTCACATGCCTTCACGGAGAATCTAAGCAGGAACCCCTACATTACAAGAGAACAGCGTTAACCATTACGTCGTCGCGAAACCCTATAAAAGTGGCGTTAAATAATTGAATAGGGAGAAAGAGAGCACCATGATATTAAGTAGCACGCATGGCGTGGTGCCGTAATCAGATCCATCGTACTTCAGCTCTGTTCCTCGTAGTGCCCCAAATCAAGATTTCGGAATGACCCTCCAAGATTTATTTCTTGGCCACGAAGTAAGGTGTGGCTACGATTTGGTACAGATTCTTGTTTAATTATACAGGCGATCTTTACGAGCGACGACAAACGAGCAAAAATCGAAGGTGAAGTGCGTATTTTGCTCTCCTCCGGGTCAGGTAAGCATGATGTTCGATTAACGGTCCCAGGAATGCATTGCGTAGAGCTCCGGGTTACTTTTAACAGGAACTTTAACCTTCCGTTAGGTATCCATACATGGTAGATTATATCTCGTCCTAACAGAGAACGCAATTTGCTTTGCAAATTACGCTAACATTAAGATTTGTCTATTTCTATTTTGCTCACGTCGTTTCTCATTCCTTAAACGCTACCATGAGATCGAAAAGTTCGAAGTTTCAAGTTTGTTTTACTTGTGGATAGGAGATTGAAAGATGTAAAGTTTCAAGTTTGCTTTATGACTGATTGAAAGGCGCAAAGTTTCAAGATTGCTTCATGCACAGATAGGAGATTGAAATGTGCAAAATATCAAATTTGCTGTCTACATGGATAGGAGACTGAAAAGTGCAAAGTTTCATAATTGCTTTATGCACGGATAGGAGATTGAAATACGTATAGTTTCAAGTTCCCTTCTTGCATGGATAGGAGATTGAAAGGTTCAAAGTGTCAAGTTTGCTTTATGCACGGATAGGAGATTGAAATGTGCAAAGTTTCAAGTTTGCTTAATGCGCCGATCGAAGATTGAAAGGTGCAAAGTTTCAAGATTACCTTTTGCACGGATAGGAGATTAAAATGTACAAAGCTTCAATTTTGCTTTGTGTACGGATAGGAGATTAAAAGGTGCAAAGTTTCAAGTTTGCTTCATGCAAGGATAGGTTCTTCTATAGTCTTATTTTGTAGTCTTCTCAGTTAAAAATTGAATCCAGGACTGGAAATGAATTGACAAGGATTTGTGTGAAATTTAAATTCAGAGCGCCACCCTTGGTGGCGGAGTGGTAAGCGTAATACATGCGTTGTGATTGCCTCATCGCCAATTTCGATAGTTCATCCTTCATTCTCGTCGTCGCGATTAATCCAAAAGGTAGAAAAAAGACGTATTTTTTTTAAAAAAAATAGTAAACTAGACAAAAACCAAACCATTGTGTTTCTCAGCACAATGAGAACCAAGAAATTTACTCCTTCCATGTACCTCTGTTGGAGTGTTCAGCCATCTTGGAAATTATAATAGATGAGTAGATTTCGCTTCTTCCATGACTACCATGTGCAAATATAGATATCATCCAAGAATCTTTACCAGTTCATGGGAATTATTTTTATCATTATTTACGATATGATGAAAAAGGGAGGCGGTTCAAATTAATTGCATCCTCTTTTGAAAGTGGCAGTTAATTGAAGGAATGCATCATTCAAGATAATAAGTAATTAAATATTAGAAGAACCTTATATATAATTATATTTTTTAAAAAGTGTATGCCGATTTTACGAAGTTTTTGAGAACGCATTGTATTCTTGTCAGTGTCGAAAATAATATTTAAAAGAAAGAGTGTTTAAGTAAACTGATTATACTTATTAAGAAAATCAATATATGTTTCCAAAATACTTTTTTTACTCTTTGTGGTAACCTATCAAGTCTAAATATGTCAGTTTGCCTTTCGTAGTCTCCATGTTGAGCGACGAATTTAATTTTAATTTCACTTACATTTAGTTTAATGAGTTCTCCATTACGCAATTGCGTAATTTTGGGGAGGCTGATTCAAAACTCAGGACTTAACTTTAGGGAGGGGCAGACTTGAAAAATTGTCCATTCCATAAAAATAGCCCAGGATTATTTGCTAAATAACGGTTTCATTTAAAATGTAAAATATTACCCTTCATTACTTTGCTTCCCTTACCCCTGCCAAGCTATGTCTATGCCATAGTAATGATTCCAATAATTCAGATGTTATTCAAATACTTGATTTAATACCACTTTAACTTTACTGCACTATATGATGCGTCACCTGGCACATCGGGGAACCAGTCATCGTACCCACATGGGCATTGATATTCAAGGACATCAGCATTTTCAGATATTGGATGACGCTGTGGACCAAAATCCACCAGAAGAACCCTTTACCACAGGAGATGATGGACGACATATTTGCAGTGATTCGTAAAGGACACTTGAAACCACCCGTGCACGAGGTGGTTCCATTCTCGGAGTTCAACGTTGCAATAAAAAATGCCTTGATTACTAAAGGGTTTGCTGGCCACAAGTTTATCCTGGACTTTCAGTCAAGTTAAAGTTCAGTTTGTCTGGCCAGTGATAGATTCTTCTAATTATTTGCAAAAAATCACTTGTAGACAATATTTTTCATGCTGATACTCTTTGGTTAGCCTGTGAAAAGTGCAAAGGATAGTATGTGGAAAAGTATGAGAGTTGTTGATTTTAATTGAAGTATGTGTCAAATTATAGCTTTATTTTTGTATGTATCTCTTGTCGTGCTTTATTTTCCGTCCTAAATGAACTCTGCCACAAATATCCCAAACACTTTTTAACATTATTGAAAACAAATGTGTGTAAAACATAATTTTTTAACCATTTAATTACATGCTTAGATTTTGTTTTTTTTTAGATGGTTTGAAACATCTTTTAATTGAACAGTATTTGGATCAAAAATTGTTTTTAATATCAATTTTTTATTGCATTTACACTAAAGTGTAAAGCTTCGAAGCACGATGTAACTATTGCCATGGCCAAGCAGGAAATAATGTGAAATCTCTTGAATAGCTTACATGAGAGATTTTCTAATAATATAAATATGTATTTTAATAATTTGGATAAGTATTCGTGATATACAAACTAGAAGATAAGAAGAAATTCTATGAGAGAATCACACATATTTTCCCCAGAGGATTGTGATGAATCTGGAAGCAAGGAAAGACGTGACGAAGAATTCCTTGTGTGGGGATCACTAAGTATGGTAATCGTATCTGGAGACAATTACATTAGTATAAAATTATGGTAAATGTGTAGTAGATGCGCAACCTAAGACGAAAATATGGATGCTATAACAGTAGCGACCTCTGGCTGTTGCTTATGAAACCAGTGAAAATAGAACTATCTGGGTTGATGGATTTCTTCAGACTGTGAGCTGCTGATTTGGTGTTTTAAGTCCACTTTATGCACAGTAAGGCTAATCGGGACTGGACCTACAGTTTAAAGTGGGATCCGAACCACTATGTACCTCCACCGGGTATCGAACCCGGGACACCTTGATTACAAGGCGACGACGATTCAGACTGTGAGGATGGTGCCGGGGGTGGTTTCCTTTTGGCTATCCTTTGTTTTCAGCTGTGCCCACATTATTATTATTTAACAGTTTCGTTATGATACTTCACTTCCACTAACTGCATGCTTTGTATTAATAACACTTGTATCTACGCTTTGCTTAAAAATTATTCATTAAACTTCATTTTCGTTTGCACTATGCATTTCGCCACACGACACTAATACTGCACACACCCCGAAGGAAAATAAACCGACACTACATTACAGTAGCCATACTGGCCGCGAACGGGGAAACAAGAACGTTGATTTCAACCGTCAATATTCCCCCACTTGACTTTCAAATTGCCATTCAAAATGCTTAGATTCGTTTCTTCGAGGAACAAGTGTTTATATTCGAGTATTATTACGTGACCTCTGGAAATAGGGTTTATGATGTGAGAAGTTATTTAAACTATAGAAACTCTTTCATGAAAAACAGTGGCGTGCCCAGGATTTTAGAAAAGGAGGGGTTTTGTAAACTTTTTCTCGTAGTCAGCTCTAATTTTGCCATCTTTTCGTACCTTGACGTTCTTTTCTTAGGAATACTAGGCCAAAGGGGGGGGGCGTTACGATCCCCATAAACCCCCCCTTTGGCACGCCACTGATGACAAATGAAATAAGCAAATACGACGAGTTGATATGCTGTTTTATTTTGCTATTATCACAATATTAATATTAAAGATGCGAAGTAGGCTGCAATTGTACTGTATTAAAGGTTAAATAACTATTTTCCCGAAAGATATTTCAGGTATTCGTTCCACAGTCAAGAAGAAATGGTATATGCTTCTAATTCCATTCACTTTTGGGAGGGCGGGGATAAAAACTTCCCTGGCAGGGACTAAAAATATTGTATCCTGCCGGGAATAAATTTTTTGTGTGGGGAGGGGGGCTAAATCCATGGCATCCCCCCATTTATTCGCAAGGTTCTGAAAATGTTTTCAAAATATGCTGATAAAATGCCTTTATTCGATGCTCTCTTTTTCTGCGCATTCTGTATATGAGCGCGGACCGCAGAGAGAACTGTGGTTATATAATGCGCGCGGACCGCAGAGAGAACTGTCGTTCTGCCGAATAGATTTTGTTAAAGTTTGTGTTTTCGTCGCGGGTTTACTACATTATCTTGGGAACTATTTGGGTTGCAATGATTATATTATATCATTTTATAGCTCTTGTTCTGCTCTACAAAATAAGACTATAGGATTTTATGTAGCTGCTCAAGAAGAGTGAAAATAATTTAGTTTTCTGTACTTTTTTAACAAAACATGAAAGAAAAGGAAGGAAAAAGGCGCCAAAACTTCAAAGAGGGAGTAAAAGTGTATAAATGTGCTAATCTCACAAAAGGATGCAACAAAGTGTATTCATTTTACTTGATTTCATGTTCTAAAATACATATGTCAAGTGATCGGTATGAAAACAGCTATATTTTTGGAAAGATGTTGCACCTCAAAATCCGTTCCCCACTTGTCTCTTCGTCGTTTGATCATACAATACCACCATGTAATCTTGAACAGTGCAATGATCGAAGAACAGGAAACGGTTCCAAACGCCTCTACGCCAAAAGATTTCGCTCCGGGATGACATGTGACTCCTTCCACCTAACACACTCAACCGGTTGCTGCACCCATGAGGGAACATATGTGGGCCACTTGGGTAGGAAGGCGTTTGGGAGGAGTTGCCTCCGTCATCGCCCCACTTCTAAAGACAATGACCTCAAATTCCAAGACAATTACAGTCTTTATCAGATCCACGAGTTCATTACATTGTTGCCCTAAGTTGCTCTGGAAGCTTCCGTTGTTTCTTCCGGTTAACATTGTTAGGGTCTGCTGATTGTTGCACAAACTCAAGACTGCATAATGAAGACGCACACGTGTGGTGAAACTGCAATGTGCATACTAAGAAATACAGGGTGCCTAAAAAATATCTGTTCAAAAATTTGGTCGTCTGTAATAACTAATACAGTAGCCTATATTGAAAAAAAAACGCATTCTAAGCCTATATATACACGGTGTCTCATAAGTAATAGCGCAAACTGACACAGGTAAAAGTACACGATAATAGAAGCAAAAAGTCTCAGTCAAACGAGCCGTTTTCGAGATAATCGTGAATGTGTGATTACAAGCCGCCACTGACTTCATTGTTTGTAAACGTCGTCCTAGTTGGTAAAATGCTAATAATGTGTGCGAATGTGTGGTTACAAGCCGTCATTGATTGCATTTTGTAAACACCGAGTGCTTAATCCTTGCGCGGTCCGAGGTTTGCTCTTTGTTTACAAAACAGAACATTTCCGAGAGGTGGCGTTGCAATCAAACAGAATATCCGCACACATTATTAGCATTTTACCAACTAGGACGACGTTTACAAATAATGAAGTCAGTGGCGGCTTGTAATCATACATTCGCGATTATCTCGAAAAGGGCTCGTTTGCAGATCCTTGTTTACTGAGACTTTTTTGCTTCTAATATCGTGTACTTTCACGTGTGTTAGTATAACGTTTTTTCTTTGGTTTTGCTAGTGCACTTTTTTTATTCTGCCGTCGAACAACGTCAATCACACAAAAGGAGACTAGCAGTGAATTTTTATATTTAAGTATCTAAGTATTCATACACCACAAAATACAGTATTAATATTTATTAAAGGCCCAGGCATCTGACGTCTGTGGTTTACAAACGATTCCGGAATATACAGATTAGTCAGCTTCCGGTGTGAATTTGTTGAGATATTAGACCAAACTTAGTTCTTAGAGGTTATTTCACAGAGTACTTACGTCTTCGATGTAACTACTTAGGTATTTACTTCACTTGGCGATAAACACGCTGAAAAACACTAACGTTGAACACTTAGGGGAAGTTGTGGGGAAAGCACAAATCTTGCTGATACCGAGTTCGACGTATTCAATCTTCTAATCCTCCTGTCGTTGGTTCATAATAAACATGTAGCCTCTCTTCTTTAGTAACCTTTTCTCAGGTTCTGGTAGAGATACTGCACAGGCCGATAGTTCACTCACAGTTTATTCTTTAGACACTATCTCTCTTTCCGGCTGAGATCATGACCGTTAGTTCACTTACAGTTCGTTCTTTAGACACTATCTCTCTTTCCGGCAGAGATTATGGCCGATAATTCAATTACAGTTTTTCACAGCCCGCGAAACCAATAACCAACGTAACACGGATCCTAACCGTATCAATGCTTGACTCGGACTGTCTTCTCTGCAACGCACATCAACCGTTCCCCAGAAAAGACGTTAACGTCTCTTGCCGCCCTTTTTTCCCCGAGGGCGGGTCAACTTTTATAAGGGGTGCGTCAAGATCGGTTACATTAGTTTGCTCTATTAGTTTTGAGACACCCTGTATAGTGCACTGGATAGAAGTTATAAAACGGAAACTTTTTTTTAGGTTTACTTTAGACGGAGGTATTTATTTCCCTTTATACCATTTTTGCTACCATTAATGCTTCCAAAAATCTCTTAGCATTTTTTTTATAGCAGACAGCAGACAATACTTTAAACAAAAGCATTTTTGTAACATTCCTTTTAGCATTTTGTGAAGCATGCAGAGAACGTTAGATAATATATACAGCACGAAAGGTATACGAGATGAACCATTGCCCGGTGTTTACAATTGAAACAACTAATTTAATCTTCCATATGTGTCCTGTATAAGCTATGGAGTATGTATTTTAGCAGCGTCATTGTTTTGTACCTAATACAGTTTTGTAGGAAACGTTATTCCTCTCGATTGAATAGTTACCGCCTTTTGAAAATTTGAAGTGATACATTGTTTGCATTTCACGCGGCCGCCATTTGCACTCGTGACCTAGAGGTCGCTTCTGATTGGTTATGCTACGGAAAATGGGACCGATTCGATCCTTGAGCAATCCCATGGAATATTCCATGGCATCTGAAACGCCATAAGACTTTTCACTTCACACGATAGCATTTTGATCATGGCATAAATGTTAAGGAAAATGCTCTCGTCTAAAGCGGACCTTTTTCTCTCGAGCAGAAATGTTGGTATTAATCATTGATATTAGATTTAACTCTTGTGCTCATCTTAATGTTACGAAAATTAAAGCACGAACATAAAATGGTAAAAGATATAAAATGTACGTTGGATCAAGCAGTATTATTGACGAGTTTAATAACCTAATGTTACCGCTTAACCACATTAAACTCTCACAGTTTAATGTATAAGCTATGAATTCGTATTCCTGAGGTCGGAGGTTCAAATTCCTCGAACTATCACCTGACTGAGGGTTTCTGTACTTTTCAAGTCAATGCTGGGGTCTAACCTTTAAAGAACACCATGTACGATTTATTTTTCCCATCGTTACATCTTTCTTCCTGTTGGCTCTCCGTCACAGTTAACCTTATCGAATCGGGGCATGAATAAAATCAACTGACGAAAATTCACATCGTAAAGCGCATGTTTGTTTGTATGTAGCACTTTGGCGGTTAAAGGCGAATTATCTCTATCGAAGTGAGAAATATATCGTTACAACACGCGTTAGATTCAAATAAGAGTGTGCTTTGCATATCAAATCAGTAAACGCCAATAAACATGATGGAAATGTGAATTTGTGTCGTCAACACCTCTTAGATGTAAATATGAACATTGTCGTTAAGTAGCATCAATAAACATTTATGGAAATGTGGAATAATGTCAGGTTAACGCCTTTACGCGTTATGGCCTACGATTTGCATATTAAACAACAAGGACACAAGATTACGTTCCACCCTAGCAATACCATTTTTCTTGGACGTCGTGAGTGGAGGGTGTCGTTACCGGTCAGTCGACGCTCCCTGGAAATTGGTATTGTTGATTATGTTAAGTTACGTTTTTATTGTTAATAACGGAAATAAAGTTCGATTAGTTGTTATTCGAACTGAATAACCACAGTAAAACTGTGTTAGATCGAAAAAATTTAGTATAAAATACAGGAACCAGTTCGTTTTCATTTAAACCGAAGAATAAATTGTTTCACTGTTTTCAGAAACTCAAAAATTAGTTTCTTTGTGAGACGTCTCAGAACATTAAACATCATGACTAAAATTTACTTCTAACATATAAAGCTTTTCTTGAAGAAGATGTGTAAAAGTTAATAACAAAGTTGAATAACTATGCTTGTCAGTACACTAACTATAAGGAATGCCAAAAATAGTAAAACAAAATAGTTTTCTAAACATCGCTCATCTCGTGGATCGGGTAGAAAAGTCTCCCCAAGGATATAATGAAAATAATAAATTTGGAATAAATTGTTTTATTTTTATTAGTTTCTAATTAGGGCTGTACCGATACCACTTTGAGCCGATACCAATGGCGATACTCTCACCGATACAGATACTTGAAAACTGTAAAACTTGTAATTAAAAGTTGTTCAAAATATTGATTAATATTAGTGTGTAAGTATTTCATTCTAATTGTATGCATAAGTTTACCAAGATTTTTACATTAAAATATTCAAGAATCACATAAGAAAATTAAATTACATGTTATGTTATAATATTACAAAATGCAGTTCCTTTTTCCACACGAAACTAATGCAAAGTAATAAGAAATTTCGAATTTTGCATAATTTTGAACATAATGAGACTCCGCGAAAATGCCGAAAAAGTATCGGCCGATATCGGCTCAGCCCTATTTCTAATAGTTATTATTGTATAATAATAATCATAACCATGATGATAATTATTATAACATTTTATCAAATAGAATTGATAGATAAATTCAATAGTATACAACGTTCCTAAATACAAAAGAACAAAAAAAAAACACATTATTATCAGTAAATTTGGAGAGGGGTGGTGAATTCATAAAAATATTAATCGATGATTTTAACTTTGACTTCCCTTAAAATAGATATCTTTAGGTATAAGATGAAGTTTATTGTAAAAACCATTATGAGTTAATCCTTTGATATTACTCTTTGTGACATAGTGCTGTATAAGGTTTTGTTTTTAACTGTTCTCAGTACTTAAAATAAACTATTATTATTATAATTATTATTATTATTTACTATTTAATTTTTTTTGGAAATTGCCTGACCGTCCCTTACAAAAATTTTGGCGACGCCCATGCCTTTGGTAGTTGTAAACAATGGACAACCAGCTTCAAGATGCTCACTCTGTGTTTCGGAGAAAGTGTCAATCGTGACTGTTAACGAACCGTATCAACAAGAATACAGATTTCATTCGCACCGAATGGAAATAGTAATTACACGAATCGTATGCGCGGCAATAACATTTAACGGACATTTGAAACCAGCTTCTTCAACAACAAGTACAATAAATTAACTTGCGAAATAATGTCGAAAGTGAATTTCAAGATGCATGACTTCATTGTACGATGCGCACGATGAGTTTTGATATATTCAATGGTCGTGATGTTACCCTTATCTGTCTCTCAATTATTATTTTGCAAGCCCACCTTTGCCAAGCATCCATTATGTGATAAATGACAATTAGCTGGTTCACCTGGGCTCTGAATTTCACTGACGTTGGAAAGTGGTCAACGGATTTCTTTTCGTAATGAATTTCCTCAAATTATTTCGTGTGAGAGATATGGCGATAAAGTTAATATTTGCGAATGGCGTTTTATGAAGATGTCAAAAGAAATTATATATTGTAAATGTACTTGCCCGAGACTTAATCCGCACGATTTTCCAAATTTTTCATTAGAGTAGAATGCTCTTATCAATTTAGGTCGTTGTAAATTTTTCATAATTTAGGAGGATTTTTTTTTCTTTCGGTTTTGGCACTTGAAGAACTCTGTCAAACTGCATTTTAATCGGCGACATATCGTTCACTGACAATGTAAATGTTCTATGTCCAATTTTTCATTTTTTCCAGGAGAGCCCTCTAAAGTTTGTCATGATATATTTCTCGGATCTTTGTTACCATTGCACTGAAAGATGTATCATTGCAAAAGCTGATATATTGAAGCCTCTCTAAAGAGTAATAATTCTTTGGTTAAGTATTTATGCTATAATTAATAATTGAAATGTGTATATATAGAACAATTGCACGCAACACTGGCTTTGATTTGAGAGTGCCAATGTTCTATTTACCAGAACACTGCATTCTGGAAACGAGATGGATAAAAAACAATTTAATTTTAAATTTGTCATTCGGTAGGAAAGTAAAATAAATAATTCATATATTGGGAAATCAATCAACAAATCAGTGATTCCGCTATTATCCAAATTTTTGTCTGTGAACAACAAAAATAAGAACTAAGCAGCTTCCGCAAGTGACTGAAGTTAGAATGCAAGTGGTTTATCACATACTCGGATGACGCTTTTGGTTGAGGAATTTGTCGTAAGGTTTCATTGGCTGTTGGAGTTTGCATTCTAGTGACTGCTTCCAAATTCTGAACATGGACCAAAAAGACACTGAATGTGTATATCAATATTGGTTGTATGTAGACATCAGACGATTACAGAGATGAAACAATTGCATCCTAAATAGACCACAGCCAAAATATCTCGCTTTGTTTACATTTTGGAGATAGATCATTTACATTCTCAATGGATGATATTATATCGAAGATTACTTAGAAAATAAATGATTTTATGTTGTCAGTCACTAACAAGCTTTTTCCATTGCAATTATTTTTTCATGCCTTAATCTGCCTATTGTATGTTATTTCAAATGAAAATATGTATATTTTAATACATTATGTTGCATAATTACCACCGACAATTGCGGACAATTGCGATGAAACCAAAATCACGGACAATTGCGATGATTTTGACGGTGAAGGTCATTTCACAAATTAACGGTAGGACAGTTGCGACGATCAGGAGGACTAACACACAGGTGCACCTAACCTAATCTAACTTAAAAGTGGTTGTAATGCAAGTCCGTTTACAGCTACCTTGCCAGCCTCAAGCCTGGAGAAAGTGTGAGAGGAATCAGTGTTCTTTTTGAAAATATCAGTATTTCACACAAATCTCTTGTAAGAGGTATTGTAGGGGGTGTTAAGTCACCCTTCAATTTGACAGAAGATTTAGAATGTCATCGCAAATGTCCACCAGCCCTTTCACTTCTGTGTTCATCGCAATTGTCCGCCATCGCAATTGCCCGGCTACCTTACCACCAGAGTTGAGCACAATTGCATCAACATTTTATACCAGCTCTTAATGAGACTATAAACGTTCATGAGCGTCAAAGGTTAACTGTACATGATGAGCTTCGTGCATCTTTTTAAGAACTTCCTAGTCCGTAACTTGTGACGTGAGGTCATTGAGACTTGCAACATTTTATGCACCAACAATGTGATGCTCTACTTTATCTGGAAACACTGTATTTTTTTAACTACTTACCTCAATAATGTGTTTTATATGGAATTATTTTTCTACTTTGAGTTTTCTACTTAACTGATGAATAGGGCTAGGAAGTTGATGAAAAATTGTATTTTTTTTTCTGGGC
Organism: Lepisma saccharinum; assembly: GCF_977018435.1. Taxonomy (NCBI): domain Eukaryota; kingdom Metazoa; phylum Arthropoda; class Insecta; order Zygentoma; family Lepismatidae; genus Lepisma; species Lepisma saccharinum. The sequence goes on along the minus strand of NC_139247.1, from coordinate 48,332,910 downwards.
CTTGAAGACAGTGAAAAACCTGACTCTAGTCTATTACCCTTCATTTAGAACCAGAAAACATTGTTGTTGTGTTTTGTTTTATTATTATTTTTTACCTTTTCCGGCCCTTTTTTTGGCTCTTAGATCATTTTTCAGTATTGTGTGCCGGTTTGATAGTACTTTATAGAATGCTGTGATGCCTATCAGAAGAACTTTCCATCTATATTGTTTCCATCAAAACACATGGAAAGTGTTTTTTTTATTTACTAATCTATTATTTGAGCTTAATTTTGTAGAAAAGCATGTGGTATGTTCTCTTACTTCTCTTAAAACTTAGATTACAGATTTTATTTTTCGGTATTTTAAAATAAGATCAGTTTGTGGCAAAAGGCCGCCTCTGTAACCATAACTTAAAATAAAAAAGGAATGAGTCTTTTAATGCCAACAACACGTATTTTTGCAGAGCCTTTGTAGCTGAATTTCGTTGATTTTTTTTTAGAAATGATAGTTTTCTCAATTTTATCAACCACCGTGTTCAGTTAGAGCCTAATGATAATGATACTATTTACACTTTAACATAATATTATTTTGTACATGTTTGTACAGAAAATATTTCTTATTTTTATTCATGAGAACATAAATGTGTTGTGTGACAACAAAATTCAGTTCGTTTACAGCTTAACTTTCATATTACGCTTTCCTTTTGTATGAACTTCACTTTTCACTACATATTTTTTGTTCCCGTGCTTTTCTTTTGACAATATTAGAGTATCTAAGAGCCTAACAAATTATCATTGAATGATTGCGAGATTAATGCACTTTCAGCAAAAGTCATTATGAGATCAACAAATTATTTTTGAATATGAATACATAAATTAATTCTTTCATCTGAAAGTGACTTAAAACCATTGTTTTTTTTTTAAATTGCACAATTAAAAAAACATGACTTAAATCAAACAACTTTGTGAGAGAGTAAGTGTAAATTCCCACTTATATGTACAGTAGGATGTACAAATATTGCTCGGCGAATTGTCCAGGGCTATGTTAATTCATTTTTCTCTTGTTTTTAAGGAATACATTTTTATGTATGCTAGTGCAGAGGTTGTCAGCAGTTTGTTTGACATGAATATGCAGATGGACAATTTGCTTGGTAATACTTATACATCCCACTGTACAGGAAATAGATGTTCATATAATTGTAGTCATTTCCGGTAAATTCATGCTTTTAACATGTAAACGTGGTATTTGGATTTAAGAATAGATGTATTGAACGGTGGCGAGGTGTTAATATACCATCAAAAGCTAATCCCTGGGTTCAATTGTTAATAAGGCCACGCTATCGCTCAAGCAATCTGTGTTCAACACCTAACAAGAAACCACGTGCGTCTCGCGTGCAGCTTTTCGTTTCATATACATTGCCCAATGCATTCGACACGCGAAGACATATCAGCCGCATCTAGATTTCACGTTACAACTCCACGAAAATTCCTTCCAAGCCGACGTTGTCGCATATGGCGAGCGCGCGTGTGTGTTTTTTTCAGCAATCGCATATCGGGTACTTTGGCGTAAGCAGTGGCAACATGGGGAAACGAGCGGTTTACTACCCTCGTTTTCGTACATGAGAGAGTAGGCCCTCAGAACGGGTGGGTGATTAGGGGATTTTGTCGAGGATAATGATCACGGTGGATTCACCAAACCGTGTTGCAGACATAGTTTCCCAGCTTGGTCGGCAAAGTGTGACTGGGAATAAAAGCAAAGAGGTTTTATTGTATATGCACACTTGGGAGTATAGCTCCTGATGGACGTGTGTTAAAGTCGAGACCGTTCTGTGTCGATATTCAGATCACTAGTCTCCTCAAGTCTTGATCATGCAGTGCGCAAGGTACCTTGCGGTGTCCCTTCTGGTGCTTCTGGCTGGTGCCGAAGACACCCAGAAGCTCAGTTTGCAGACGTGCCTCGAAGAAGCGGACTCGAGTTGTATCAAAATGGTTGCCCTTAGGAGGCTGGACAATATCTGGAAGAAAGATTCCTTTCACATCTCCCCAGTGATCACCATTGAGAGAATGTCCAACGACACCCTTCTGGAGGACGCTCCGTCTTCTGGAAGATCTCTTGGTTGGGCGTCCGTCACAGACTCCAAACAGTTGCCCGTTACCCTTCCGGAGGATCCTCTGAGGAAGGACGACGCTCTGGATGACCTCTTGATGAACAAGATCGGCAGGTTCTTCGGCAGCCATTCCGTGAAGCTTGATCTGGAAGGGTTTCTTCCAGGAGTGTCCCTGAAGATGTCCAAAGGCCGCATCAGCCCGAAAAGTTTGGATATCGGTTTGGACTTCCCAGAAAAGGATGAAGTGGAAGGAAGAGGTGAGTTGCTAATATTTATTTAAAAATACTAATTTATTTCTAATTTTATTTTAAATGCTTTTTGCCACTTTCGGGTATGCAATTCTATCATAGATCACAGTGAAACATGTCTAATAAACTGCTTGTGCATGACAAAATAAAGGGTACAGGGATGCAAATACAGTCTATGTTCATCCAGTGCAGTGTGCTACAAAGAGAAGTATCCTTGGTTCGAATCCTGGGTTCATGCAATAAAATAATTGTTAAGTTATTTGTAGTGTTAAGAGCCGCGGTGGTGATTGCCACGAGGGAGACCCGGGTTCTACACCCGGGGTGGGTGATCTAAGTTCGGAATTTTTTCCGGACTTGTCCCTGCATAAAGCGGCTCTGGGGCTCACCCAGCCTCAAACCATTGGGAACCTGGGAGTAAAGGCGGCCGGAGCGTGGTGTTGATCATATCACCTCGAAAATGGACTAGATCGAGAATGTTCGGCCTCCCCTACAACCACATTCCCTAAATGTGCCTTCATAGCACGGTGCTATATGCACGGGAACTTTAACTTACTTAGGCCAGGAGGAATTCTTTTATGTGTTGGAAGAAAACAAAATATGTGGGAGCAATGGACAAAATATTGGAGAGAATAATTTAAAGGCCTACGAAATAATATTTCTGTTGGGAAATGTCCTGGGTTTGGTTGTGCTACAGAGTTAGTTAAGTCGTTCTTAACATTTCAAGACCATGCACCAGGAAATATTCCTAAGCTACCAAGATAAGTTTATGCCACAGTCCAAAAGGAAAGAAAGCTATACACACCCTACAATTACATATTCACATTGCATCGTACCATAAACGCACGTAGGGGGAGATAGAGATGGGCACCGAACATACTCCATTTCGGCCATTTTTGGAGATGATGTTATCAGCACCACTCTCCAACTACTTAAACACCCTACGCTTGCTCCCAGGCACCAATTTATTTGAGGTTGAGTGAACCTCAGAACCGCTTTATGGAGGGACAAGCCCGGAAAAATTCCGATCGATTGTCACCCGAGGAATCGAACCTTGGTCTGTGTGGCAGTCAGACGCCCTACCAACTGGACTCCCGCTGCTCCTAATTAGACAGGGTTGCTACGCATCTGGAAAAAACAGGAAAACAGGGAAATGTCAGGGAATTTGGATTGGCCATGAAAAATCATGGAAATGTCAGGGAATTTTGCAGATCGTCTGGAATTTACATGCATTTTGGAGTCTCCACGAGACAAAGTTGCAAAATGAACAAGCTTTTTATTTCCACTTCTGGATTCGGTTCTTCTGATTCCACTCCCATAAAAGATTCAGTTTAGAAACTTGTTCCTTTCGTTGTTATGATTCTCAATCTTGTGCAAAATTATGGTTCCTTCAAATTTCGGTAATAAATTTTCATTTTTAAACTAGATTTTAGAAATAATATCAAAGTAAAACTTGTAGTTCAGATATCTTATTGATAACTAAAGTACATTGACAATGTGATCATAAATATCGGGATGCTGCGTACTCATAAATGCAAACAAAAAGCAGCATTTTGTACGACACCATAAATCCGCTAGAAAGTGTAAAATTTTGAATGGTTTATGAAGATTATGTTGTTTATAAACTTTCTCTGTTGTTTCTAGATCCTGGAGATGTGTTATGGTGAAATAATGTACCTCTGTTACCTTAGCCTGAAGGCTAGACGCACGTGATTAGTACCCGACACATTTGATGCCGATTGTAATTTTACATTATTCTTCGATTTTTCAGGTGGTTTTGCGCATCTAGAATGAAATTTGCTTTAAAAAAAGTTGTGAAAATGAACATTCATCTTAATTAACGAATCTATATATTTAATTGAAAAACACAAGGTTCATAAGCAAAAAAATCATGATGATTAACATGTCTGGAAAAAAATCATTTTTGGACTGGAAATCCTGGAAATGTCAGGGAATTTCATAATAAAAGAAATCAACCCTGTTAGATTTAGATATGCAATATTTTGACAATAATATTTCGTGTAACTTTAGAAAACACAGGAATATCAAACTATTTACACCTCTTAAGAGTATGAAATTCTATTACAGATCTCTTATTCGTACTGCAATCCTATCTATGTTTTATAGCAGTTCAATATTGATTCATATCAGTCGCTTTGTCTCGCAGTTAGACAAATAAGCCAATTTGTATATTTCACTTAATATTAATTATAATTTTATTGTGCATCTCCCTAGTTGCTATAGTTCATGAGATAGATGGGTCATACTGACTTGCTACATCGCAGTCAGGGTTACCAGTATTAAAATGCAGTTGTACTGAGGTAGCAACTGATAACATTACTGTTATTACTCTACACCGCACACCACAATACCGCTACATGCATCTAGGCTTTACAAATGTTCAAAATATTTCTATTTGATAGAAATCCAATTTGAAAAGTGTTTTGATGTAGAAGTAATTCCTGTGATCTACAATATACTCGCACTTATCATTTACAACTATTATTTTCAATGCATCATGGGGCTGACCTTCGCTGAAGGCACATAAATATCTGCCTCACTTCCATGTAGTACATCACAGTAAACTACATATCTGCCGGACAACGAGGCTGTGGCCCGTATAAATGCAGTTTATGCTGTGGGTCGACCTACAGCCAGGATAATTCTCTGCATGCCTGTGTTTTGTCTTTCTGTGTGCTGAGTGCCACTTTACAGTCTCATCTTTTAGCCTAGGTAAGGAGCTTTTACTCCTCAGAGAGAGAGATAGAGAGAGAGGTATTCATTTTAGCTATGGTTAAAATATCAACCTACTAGTAAGTGCTAACGCATACCCACAATTCTCTTTTCAATGAATTATAAGAGTTTTGCCAGATTAGGGTCTAAAATATTATTTTTCTAGTCTGCAGACAACACCCGAAATAAAATGGCGTGAATTGCCACATTAAGGGCATGCGGGACAGTCTCCGCCCGGCTTTTCCCTCCGAGTCACTGTTGCCAACTTACCTGTCTTGGAGCCAGATCTGGCTTTTTCGTGCACTCGTTTGGCGTCGCCCCACCCCCTCTTATATTCCCAGCTACTTTATTTTTAGCGCTGTGTTGACGTTAAATTGGCATAATATTGTTATCAGGGAATCCTTTATTTTCGACTTCGTACGACCATGAGATGGGTGATGCCGTCGAATCTAGATGGTGAAAACTAAGAATAAATTGTCATCAATTTAGAGTTAACGGTAATAGCAGCGCCCCACCCCTTTGACAACTAACATTACTCTAGGAAACACTTCGCAAATCTAGCTCCTTGAAAGTCAGTTTTAACTCCATTTAAGGTGAAATTTAGCTCTTTTATGCGCACCAGGTTTTTGGTAACACTGCCAGGAGGAAAGGAGAAATGCATTGGGCATATGGGAGTATTATTTGATTTTTTATCTTGCGAATATCAAACCTCTGATGGAATAGAAAATAATATCAATGGGAAGAGGGTAGTTTGAAGAAGTGATTGCCAAGCAGAAAAGTCGAAACTCCCATTTGATTAGCCGTAACTTGATGTTGAAGTTGATTCCCCATAAGGAATACATGGGATTCCGAAAATTCTTAATCTTCATATTTTTCAAATATCGTGTCCAGAATTAATAATCAACTAATTAATTTGTTTGATTTATTTTACTTTCCTATTCTGTCACTTTTAATTAATCGCGAAGATGAGGGTGAAAGGTGATAATATGAAATGGATGAAGGGACAATCACAAATATATATGGACGAAACAACAAGCGCCCCACAGAAGATTATAATGTCTTTGAATTCAGACGCCAGTGCCTCGCTAGTCTGCAAAATGCACAGGGTGTACTACATGGAAGTGAAGAAAGGGTCACTCCTTACACCACACATTAAGTTTTAATATGCTGTTAAAAAACATACATAACATGGTAACATGTACTTAAATCAGCTCAGAAAGACTCTTGGGGATTGGACCTACAGTTTTCTGGAATCCGAACCACTTGTATGTAGCCTCAGCGATGCACGATAACGAGACCCTTTGATCAGTGGCGGCAACTTATATGGTCCACCCAATAATTTACTTTGTTATTATACTTTTAATTAAATCTCCGCGCTTAGAAAAAAAATGTTTCAGCACCATACATTCAAAGATTTCTCACAAATTACTGACTGTTATCAAAATATTTCGTAATAATTTGTTGTCCTATATTATTTACACTCTCCGTAATCACATCGTTATTAGGAAAGAATTAGTACCCGAATCTGTAGACACTCAAAACTCTCAAAATAGGCAGACAAAGGCACTAAAATTCGTTTCAAGATTATTTTTTTTCATAAAGCAGTTGTCTTCGAAATAGACACTTACGAGTGTAAATTGGCTGAATCGTTTTTATACGTAAAAGTCTACATTTCCTGGCCAAGAAACAAAAAATGAAAAATTGAATTTAGTGCAAATTCTCCGGTTACTTAATTCGTCCCTACCGAGACAAAGAGCAGTATCTGAGTTTTCTTGATTTTTTCAAAAGAGCATTGTAAAGTTTGTGATCATACATTATGATTGATTGTACTTTTGTTTTTCAGGGGTATTGAAATGTGTCGCAGCATACAGATACCTAAAGGGCCGTGCGTTTTGATGTGTGTGTTTGCATTTTGGCCGTTGGGAACTTTTTTTGAGATAAGCCCCTTTGTCTCGGTAGGAACGTCATGACATTTTTTTTATTCCATAAAATTACAGAACGTATCTTTGAAAGACATTCAGCCCACCGAATGTGTTTCAAACGATGGCGCCACTGGCCTTGAATACAAGATGGCTGCAGATAAGATAATGGTCCGGAAACAAAAGAACCTGCGCAGAACCGCGTGTCATGTGCATCGTACTCGCGCATGTAGGGGAGACTGCAGCAGGTTTCCCCGTGATGTAGGGGAAGATGCGTGAAGACTTCTGCCCGAATGTTTGTGGTCGCTCTAGAGATATTTAAAAAACATGGAGTTTAAAAATAGAATATCATGCATGTTGTACTCTTTCCAGTCAGAAGACACCGACTCGTCAGGCTGCTCCTCCCTCTGGTGATCGGATTCAAGATGGCCGGCGCCCTCATCATGTCCATCGCGATCGTGAAGGTCTTTTTGATCAAGATCTTCTTCATCAGCAAGGTCTCCTTGCTGTCGGCCGCCATGATCGCCCTGAAGAAGGTCATGGAGCAAGGCTTCTTCCCGGCGCAACCTGCCTACGGATACGACTACTACGGGGGACAAATGGCTGGCGACAACTCCGGCGCTTACGGTAGCTACATGTATCCTTACGGACAGTACTCTGCCGCCGGATCGGGACCTTACGGCGCCACTGCTGCGGGTGGAGATTTGGCCGCGCAGTACTCTGCATCAGTGCCCAGCACTCAACAGCTCATAGCCAATGCAACTGCTGCATATCGGGCAGCCCTTGCCAAGAAGAATGATGGTAAGAAATGAGTTTATTTTAGCTATAGTGGACTATTTTTAATTCAAACTTCGATAATTCGAAGTTAGGTAATTGGAACTTCGATAATTCGAACTTTGGTAATTCGAACTTTGGTAAATCGAACTTTGATAATTCGAACTTTGGTAATTCGAACTTTGATAATTCGAACGGAACTTTATTCCCCTTGACATTCACTTTAATGATACATGTTTTTGTTAATTCGAATTTTGGATAATTCGAACTTTTTCGTGTCCCCTTGGAGTTCGAATTATAAAGAGTCCACTGTGTTTTATTTATTTTTTAATGTCTTATTTCAGAAGGCGGAGTTAAGACTGTACTGAACCTTTTCTCCACTCAACAATATGCATAAAATTAATTACACGTTAATACTAAGGGTGAGCCGATACATTTTGAATCGATAGCCATACCGATACAGATTCTTGAAAGTTGTAATTAAAAGTTTTTCAACGCATTGATTAATATTAGTGAGCCAATATTCCACTCCAATTGTAAGCATCAATTTACCAGAGTTTTGCTTTAAAATATTTTCTTAAGAAATACATCAGAATATAAAATTACCTACTATGCAACCACAAAATACAGTTTTTCCACATAATATTGGTACAAAATCAATGGAAACTTCGAATTTTGCATAATTCCCGGACACCGCAAACAATCAAGACACGAGAAAAGTATCGGCCGATATCGGTAAATCCAACCGATACTTTCCGATACCGATACGACTGTTATCGGTCGATATCGATACATCAGCATCGGTATCGGCTCAGCCCTAGATAACACATTAAACACAAAGTACACTGCTATAAGGCACAGTAAAATTTCTCTACCGTTAAAATTTAACAGTGTGCTTGTTAATTGACAAAAACGGGATGTAACTGTTTCTTTTTTAAATTTGAATATTTTATCATATTATAAATTACAGTTGCGTTCACCATAAATATATTTTTAAAAACTGAATGAGTAAAATTATATTAATCAGATTGCATTTCTATAATCAATAATCTATATCTATCTATAATCCATAATTATATATAATCAATAATACAACAATTTAAGATCTTCATTTATTCGACAATTACTTCTCAAAGAGAAAATTAAAGTATGATAATTGTTGTAATTTTGTTTCAGATTGTCATCGTTTCAATTCTTGTATTGTGCTCTCATCTAATCTCATCTGCAATCTTGGCGGTTTACTTTTTCGGCAAGATTTTTACCATGCCTTCTTATTTGTTATTTTGGCCTTTCATCCTGTCTTCGTTGTTTTAAAATTTTTAGCACAGTTATTCATTTCGTACAACTGTCGTGCAAAGTGAGCATATGGCATTGTATATTTTAATTTTTTAAAGTTTTTGCAATGCAAAGTCTTTTGAAGTGTGACGTGAAGGGGTTTCGGAGTTAGGGTCCGCACATTCTGGGTTGTTAGTTGATGTCAGCACCACGCTCCGTTTCCCCATTACCCAGCAGAGTTGCGTCCTAATATCCATTGCTTACAAGCTATTTTGTTATGTTGAACCTCACCCGCTAAATAAAGGAATCTAATTATTACTTAATTAATATTTTTAATAATTATTTAATTATTATATTTAATAATTATTTAATTAATAGTTTTAATAAATATTTAATTATTATTATTATCCATAAAGAGTGATGAAAACACAAAATTATAACAACAATACACAACAAACAATAATAACTACTATTTCCTGTGTTTGGATGTAATTCTATGCCAATTGTGATTTGTTTTTTTACTTTCTTCTATGTTTTTCCTTTTCAGCAACTAGACGTTATTCTTTCTCTTACCGAAGACCGACTAGGACACGCACTGGATAATGAAGTGCCGTTTCAATACCTTCAGAAGTAGCTAACGAATTTAGTCATGTGCTTTGCTTGGACTCGCATCAAAGTGTGAATGTTTCTTTACACTTGTTCAGTCACAATGTGAGGATATCCACGCAACAGTACAATAATTTATGCAGTTATCGAGTCATCTAACTTATTATTTATTATTTATTTATTTGTAACAATACTTGGTATAATCTATAAAAAAGTTGCATAGAAAAAATTATACGTCTCTGAATTTGCTCTTTTGCTCAATATTGTTGATTCCCTACGTTAAGAAATTACGACTGCAAATGCAGAAATTGTACATATTCTCAGTAAAGAATTTATTTTGAATTACTTCATGTATATATTTTTTTCCGTTTAAGAATACTTGTGCATGATATGAATAAATGTAGTTTTTCAAATAAATTAAATTAATGTATTTTATTCATGTTCTGTGATATCTATAACATTCTTCTATGATTGTGGAAGTTGGATATTTTATAGATTATGTTAGAGCATTTTAAAAATTATGATACTCTGCTCAATTTTGTGACTGTTTAGTTGCTTATGCCTAAGTAATAAACAACAGACTGTGTACATAAGATAATATCAATTTGATTCTACGAAGGTTGCAAGCAATACTATACTATATATGATGTAATTTTATGTTTAAACTAGCTGATTAGCCGGTGTTTCCCGGGTATTTATTTATCCCAATCTTGTATTAGACAGGAAAATAATGAATTCTAACTATAGTGTAAAATGAACTTGGAGTTCAACGGCATTGGGAGTGTCACTATTCATCTAAGCAACCCCGACAACTATGGATTCCACACTAATATCGGTCATTTCCGATTATTTTTACATATCACCCCTTCCCGTCCCCACCCCTAGGGGTGCCAGGGGTGTCTTACCCCCACAGTATTTCTTTCTATATTGTAAGTCATATGTGTACCACGTTTGGTCATCGTGAATGTAAGCAAAAAGCTTAGCGACTCCGAAAACTATGGATTCGACACTAATCTAGGTCATTTTTGAAATTTCATTTCTCACCCCCTCTCTACCCCCTTGCCGATAGGTGATGAACTTGGAGTTGAACGGTATTGGGAATGTCACTATTCATCTTAGCGTCTTACTCCCACAGTACTTCTTTCGAGATTGCAAGTGATACGTGTTCCAAGTTTGGTTGAAATCGCTCCAAGCGTTCGAGAGTTATGCCTGATAATATACACACATACATCCATTTTTATATATATAGATTTGGGAAAATTTTATGTGCTAATCAATGATGACACCAGGGGGCGGTGACGAACATCCTCTACCTTTACCCCACAAAATAAGAAAAACTTGACAAATTAATGCTCAAATATGCATTACTACTCACTTATTCTGGCACCGTCACTGACGTCAACCACACTTTTCTATATTATTAAAAAGTTTGTGTATTAAATTTTGATATCTACTATAAATTCAACAGCTTTTTTGTAGTATGTATCATAAAGTAGGTTCATAGTTTGCAAACCTATGATATAGCTACTGTTTTAAGTAAAATTATTATTTTCATTTTTACGTACGCATGTTTAAATATCTTGTGTTTTTGTGTACAAAAGCTGGTTTCAAGTACGTTCTTCTTCAGTGTGTGTCCTGTGTTGGCAAAGCAGGTAACCACGATATGTATCTTTCGATTCACAGGGTCCCGGGTTCGAATCCTGGACTAGGCATGGATTTTTGTGAGTGTCCATTCATCAATTTCATCGTCTCATCACATCTTCGCAAATTAGCCAAAAGTGGCACAAAAACGAAGTAAAATAAAGCAAATCAATCAATCAATCGATTCACAGTGTTACTACTGTATTTGTGCTGTTTGAGCAGTGGTATAGGTGATTAGGGGGGGGGCAAGGGAGGGAAGGTGCCCCCCGCTTTTGCTCCCGCACTATACTAAACCTTAGCTACCAAGGGAAAGTAAACTCTCCTTGCCCTCCCCCCTCCAAGTTTTGGAACCGAATCGGCGCCACTGTGTTTGAGTATGCTAGGATGGTTAGGTTTTCTTGTCTTAGTATTTTTGTACTTTCTTCTGTTCTGTGGCGTCACATTTCGAGAAGCGTATGGCTTCTGTTCTGTGTTGATGTGAAACGAAAAGTGAGGCACCATTTTGCGATGCGACCATGCGTTCAAATTGCAACAAGATTGTTCCCTGATGTTTTCTTCCATAGTTCAGCCCGTCCATGGGCGTGGGGGGGGGGGGAATCCGTCGATCCTCCCTTGAGCTTATCACCATTCGTTTTAAGTTACAAAAAGCAGAAAACTTGTTATTTTTACAGTTAATAACAGAAATATATCTAATTTGTTACATTCGAAGAGAATAACCAAAGTACGTATAAACTGCATTACATCTAAAAAAAATAGTGTAAAATGCAGGAACCCTTTTATATTTTCACTCTACCAGTTAATCCTAAAAATAAATGGTTAACAAAATTCAAAATTATATAAATTATACGAGTTTTATGTCAGAGTCACACAATATAATCTTCGTGAGTAAAATTTCTTTATAACTTTTTAAAGCCTTTTCTTGAACGAGGCGCGCAAGAGTTAGTAATAAGAAATATACAAAAATATAATGAAACGATTGTGTTGGATATTCACTCATCTGGTGGATCGAGTAGAAAAGTCTATCCGGATTGATTGATTGACTGATTTGGTTTATTTTGCTTCGCTTTTCTGCCACTTTGGTACTCCCTCAACAGAGTGTATCTCATCACCCTGTTATCATATGAGATTTCAAATATGTTGCATACTTATGCATGGTTTGATTTGATTCTTGTCGCTTTTCTACCACTTTTGGCTAATCGCGACAATGAGGATGAATGATATGATGAAATTGATGAAAGGACACTCACAAAGAACACACATGCTCAAGCCGAAATACGAACACGGCTAACCATCCCGCCATGGAGGTCGGCAGAGTACCCAGGACATAATAATAATAATTATTATTATTATATTTATTTAAGTGATGAGCACGATTTGTCAACCAGGTACATCACTATGTCAAAACAGGTGATACAAAAATACAAAATTTGTGAAAGGTCGGCCCCCCAGTCCCTGGTTTCTACCCGGCCCTCTGGATTACTTCCTTGTAAAATCCTTTCCAATCTCTACTTCCACCTCACCCTGGTTGCCACGCGAGCAGCTTATATTAACGCCGAAATTACGAAAGGGGGGTTTCACATAACATTTATATTTTAGTCCCTGGTTCGTTATTCATGTACAGCAAGTGAATAAATGTTTGGTTTAAAATGGACAGTACCGTAGTTCTTAGAGTTAATTCAGCAAATCATAACATTTGTAGTAGGATTATATTGGTTTATTATACGTTGTTATATATATACATATTTGCATATTGCTTCCATGTGTGCATTTACATAATCAACCAGTTTCCTTAATTCAACATAATTGTGCACACCATCGGTACTTCCTTTACTGCAGAATTAGCATAACTATCTCTGCGGGCCTACCCTCAGCTTAAATTATATTCCGTTCATTACAAATGCGTTTTATTAAGCCTTTACTCTTTCTTTTGGGCATCAATTATAACTAACTAACTAACTCCCTAGCTTTCTTAAACCCGAAGGTTCATGGCTGCAGCAACACAGGCCTTCCATCTTTCCCTATCTTGAGCAAGTTCTATATACTCTTTTCCATCCCTACCGATTTCCCTTAGGTCCATCTCAACGTTGTCCCTCCATCTTCGTCTTGGCCTTCCTACAGGTCTCTTACCATCAGGTTTCCCAACAAGAATCCTGTAAACTCCTCTTTCCTCTCCCATTCGTGCCACATGGCCTGCCCACCTAAGTCTTCTTGATTTAATTATTCTAATAATATCCGGACATGAATACAAATTATGTAGTTCTAAATTATGTAACCTTCTCCACTCACCTGTCTCCTCACCCTTTTAGGTCCAAAGATTTTCCTAAGGATCTTATTTTCAAATACTCTCAATTTATGTTCCTCTTTCAATGTAAGGGACCAAGTTTCACATCCATATAATACTACAGGCAAATTACGGTTTTGTATATTTTAACTTTTAGTTTCTTAGATATTAAATGAGTTTATGAAGACAAAAGTTTATGAAGAGAGAAGTAACATGCATTTCCTGAATTAAGCCTACTTTTTATTTCCTCTTTAATATAATTTTCATTTGTTAATATTACTCCTAAGTATTTGAATTTGGAAACTGGTTCAAACGAGTTGTTATCAATAATTAGATTTTGATTATTACCTAACACTTGGTTTCGGCCTGTAAGCATATATTTAGTTTTCTCTTTGTTAACTTCCAAACCTATCTCTTTAGCAGTTTTGAAAAATATTTTAGCATTATTCTTAATTGTATTCACATCATCCCCCAGTAAGTCTACATCATCTGCATATGCTAACAACTGAGTCACACCATTTAATTTTAGTCCTTCTTTAGTTTCTTTTACCTTCCTAACATCATATTCTAAGGCAAAATTAAAGAGCAATGGAGATAATGCATCTCCTTGTTTTAACCCATCATGAATTGTAAATTTGTCAGACATATTAATACCCACACGAATTTTACTTTCTGTTTCACTGGTGCATATTTTTATCATACTAACAAGCTTCTTAGGTCTTCCAAACTCTACTAATATATTATATACAGAGGCGAAGATATAGTACAAGCAATGCAAGCACTGCTTGCATAATTCGAATATCATTTAATGTACTTAATGTTCTAACCGTATTTAGTTTCCATCGCACTCGATTTCGCGAAAAAATGCGGCCGCAAGCTCCCCCAGCAGCTCTGTAGCAAGCACCAGCCTCAATGCTTGCAGCCGTTCTGCGGGAAAATAAGGCCTCCGAAGGAGTCACATGGCGAAGCGTGAAATTCTGGTGGAACCCGTCCACAAAGCTTCTACAAAAAGCTGTGCTTTCCGAGCTTGCGTGATTCCCGAAAATAGCCGAGTTCAACCGAAAGCAGAAGGATTCATCTATGGGTACGTTGCCAGCAAAAACTAGTAACGAATATTTGTCTTCATGAACACGTAAACAAGATCGCAAATATAATAATAATTGTTAGTCATAAAATAACTAAAAGAAGTTATTATCACTGTTCTAAATTCCATATATATCATATTATATTACAAATTATTTTAGATTTCGCGAAATGTAAAACGCGTAAAAAAAGTTGACATTGGGAGTTGGGGCAGTGGAATTTCTGCACCCCCGTGAAGAGTTTTCTCAGGGAGGGAGGGAAGATTGGACGGACCTTGGTCCTGCACCCTGCTTCCTGGTCGGTCCAGCTCAAATTACGCCAGAAGTGTTGACCGCTACCAGTGTTTGCAACTGCCAAATTATTTACGCAGTAATTCAAGTGAGCTCTTTCACAAATTTTACAATCAATAAATTGACTGCTTTTGAATAAAACTTGGGGTGAAAATAAAGCTATCTGAGAAAGAACTATCTACTGATATTTGTACATGGCATAGAAGTAAATCGTATACATTCTGCATATTATGAGCACAAGAATATGTTTTAATGATTGATTGATTTATTTGTTGTTTTAAGTCCACTTTATGCACAGTAAGGCTAATCGGGACTGGACCTACAGTTTAAAATGGGATCTGAAACACTTGTGCCTCCACCGGGTATCGAACCCGGAACCCCTTGATTACAAGGCAACGACACCACCACTGCGCCATCGGGGAGGCCCGAATATGTTTTAAGTTCTATTATTATGACGCAAGTGGTGTTCCCAGGGTCTTTTTACGGTCCCCATTTTGTCATCTTTTCCTTCCTTTGACGTTTTTTCTTAGATATACTGGGCCAAAAGGGGGTTATGTCTACCATCCACCCCCCCCCCTTCGCCCCGGGCACGCCATTGAATGACACTTTATTACTTAAATATTAATGTACATACTCGTTCTGCTGAAATGATTCTGATTCCTCCGCGTAATTTTTATCTCCAAACTGATATATCTTTCCTTTGTGACGGATAAAATTAAGGAAATAGGTTGGTATCACTTTCTGTTGTTTCAGAGATTTTCAAAGTGAACTTGTGTGGATGCTTGCATTTGCAGTTGTGGAAAGCGCGTGGGATAGTGTGAGTGTTTGTTGCTTCGTGTTTTGTGTTGTGAATTTATCGGAATGAACGCGTATTTAGGAACGGTTGATGTGAAGTGCGGGTGTATTATTGAGCAATTGAAAATTGCTTCGTTTAGCTCGAGAGAGATAAGTGTTAAAATGAAAATCGTGGAAGGGGGTCGACCAACACCAAGAGTTTGAAATTTATTGTGGTGAGTACATCGTCTATGCATGTGTTTCTTTGCTTTGAAATGAATTTTTTATTGTTTGTGTTTAACTTTTTATTTAGTGTTTAAGTTAGTCCAATGCGGTTTTTAGGGTGCCCAAAAATACTAAATTACATCATGCAGCGTAAAATAAACAAATGATTCCCATTTTTTTAAATCTAAATCGGTTTGGTCACCGTTTGACCATATTAAATAATAATGAACAAATAAAGGTACTAATAAGTAAGTAAGAAATTCCGTCTTTCTTTAGTCGTATGCGGAAAGTTCGCATATGCAAAACGTTTAATATCATATGAATAACGTTACCTGGATTTTTTTAAAAAAGTAAATGTGACGTTTGCGGATAATATGGTTTATTTTTAGTACAGTCACTTTATTACGATATTTTGACAAATCCAGCGACTGGGTAAATGAGGCTATAAACCTTGAATCTTTCCCCTCGGCATGTCGTTGTACTACATGTTTTGTTGTACTGAAACATTGCTTGCCTCCTTCGTAAGACTACGCTTCGCTACTGATTATATAATTTATCTCTTTTGACCGAATCATATGCTTTTTTGAAATCAATGAATAGCTGATGGACATTTTGATTATATTCCCACTTTTTTTCAAGTGTCTGTCTGATGTGAAAAATTTGATCTGTAGTTGATCTGTTACGTTTAAATCCACATTGATAATCACCTATAATTTCATTAGCATATGGGGTTAGTCTTGTTAAAAGAATGTTAGATAATATTTTATATGTTGTTGAGAGTAGAGAAATTCCACGGTAATTATTACAGTTCATTTTATCACTTTTTTTAAACGCAGGAACAATTATGGATTCTTTCCGCTGTTGAGGGATTTCTTCTTTATTCCATATTAAACAAATTAATTTATGAATTTGACATATTAATGAATTTCCACCATATTTAATTAACTCAGCTGGTATTAAATCAATGCCAGGTGCTTTGTTATTCTTTAGCCTTTTAATAGCATCTTTAACTTCATTCAAGTTAGGTTCTGGAACTAAAGGTTCTGCTGTGTGGACTTCATTTACTTCTGATTTAATTCCTACATGAACATTTAAAAGGTCATTAAAGTAGTTCTTCCATCTATTTAGAATATCGCTTGGGTCAGCTAGAAAATCACCGTCTTTATCTTTTATCAAGTTTACTTTAGGTTGCCACCCCTTTCTAAATTCATTTACACCTTTATATAAATCTCTGATATTTTTATTTTTGCTGTTTGTTTCAATTTCGTTAATTTTGCTTTTCAAGTAATCTATTTTTTTACTTCTAAACGTGCGGTTAATTTCTCGCTTTATTCTATTATAATTGTTTAGATTTGTATCATCAGATTTATTTAACCACCTAAGTCTAGCCTGATTTCTTATTTCTATTAGATTATGACATTCATTATCAAACCATGGCTTACTTTTTCTCGGTTTATGGTATCCTGTACTTTCTTTAGCTGCTGATTCTATTGCATTACGTATGTGCTCCCACTTCTTATTTACGTCTGTTTCATTTATATTTTCAACATCATTTAAATCCTGCAAAACATCAAATCTGTTTGACAGTTTAATTTGGTAATCTTCCTTAATTCTTTCATCAGTAAACTTTCCTGTATCAAATTTTATAACTTTTAGATTTTGTTTCTTATGATTTATCACTGAGAGTCTTTCTCTTAATTTAGCAATTACTAAATAATGGTCACTGGCACAGTCAGCACCTCTATGTGTACGAACGTCAATTATACTAGTATGCCTTCTCTTATCAATGAGAATATGATCTATCTGATTATGAGTTTTACCATCTGGAGAAGACCAGGTATATTTATGGATATCTTCATGTTTAAAAGTGGTACTTTTCACAATTAAATTCTTTGAGGTTGCAAAAGTAATCAATCTTATACCATTATCATTACTTAATTCATGAAGACTTTCTTTACCAATCGTGGGTTTAAATGTCTCTTCTTTGCCAATCTGTGCATTACAGTCACCTAACAGAATTCTCATATCATACTGAGAAAATTTATCAAAGACCTGTTCTAACTCTGTATAAAAATCATCTTTAGTATTATCATCTTTATCTTCCGTTGGTGCATGTAGGCTATGTTTATTAAAATAATTTTACACCACCTACCCTGTAAAACTGCATATGATATCCTATCATTAATAAATTCTACTGTTTTAAGAGCCGAGATAATTCTATTATTTATGAAAAAGCCTGTTCCAAAATTATGATTTTCAGTACCACCATAGAAAAAAGTATAATTTTTAGTTTTACAATCCCCTTCTCCTGGCCACCTAACTTCCTGGACAGCTACTACATCTAATTTATACTTAACTATCTCATTAACTGTACACTGAAATGCCCCAGGCCGGTAAAGGCTCAGAACATTCCAGGTGCCTAATTTAATATCCTTATTCCTAACGTAGATCTTATCCTTAGTCCAGGGACCTCCCAAAGTAGTCCCCACCCGGAGATCGGAACGGGGGACTATTTTACCTCCGGAATATTTTACCTTGGGAACATCCATGGCCTTATATTGCTGTTTCTTGACTTTTTTTTTTACAGTGCAGAGTTGTCAGCTCTACGCCTAACCCCCAATATGAATGGAGGAACTACTACACAAGACAAACACAAACACATTAAACAGCACAATTACTACACAAGACGAACACAAACACATTAGACAGCACAATTACTACACAAGACACACACAAACACGTCACAACTATAACACAATATAAACACAAACACACCACAACTACTACACAATATAAACATAAACAAACTACACACCACAACTACTACACAAGACAAACACAAACAAATTAGACAGCACAACTACTACGCAAGACAAAACAAACATACTAGACAGCACAACTACTACACAAACATACTAGACAGCACAACTACAACACAAACATACTAGACAGCACAACTACAACACAAGACACCTACATACACATCACCGATACTACACAAGACAAACAGAAATACATTAGACAGCATAACTACTACATAAGATAAACACAAACACACTAGACAGCAAAACTACTACACAAGACAATCCCAACCACACTACACAGCACACCTACTACACAAGACAAACCCACATACAAGCACACCACAACTACTACACAAGACAAACACAAACACACTAGACACCACAGCTATTACACAAGACAAACTCACACACTACACAGCACAATTACTGCACAAGACACACAAACACATAACAACCACTACACAAGGAAAAAACAAACGCACAACTACTCAAAACCTCTTCATTATAAGGTGACCGCATTAGTTACACTTTCATGAAAGCTCAATTCACTCGAAGGTTGTGACCAAGAAATGTATTGAGTAATACTCAATACACACCCATTTTTGAGCCTTCATGGTAATCACATGAGAAGAATATCTAATATATCGTTATTATTATAAAGTTAACACATGTCTCCAAAAAAATTTACTCATGCAATGAAAGGATAAAGTTACAACTAGGGCTTAGTCAATAACAATGGTGGTGTATCAGCTGATAAGAGTGATACCTGGAAGTATTGGTTGGATTTTAATTTACCAATACCAGCGGATACATTTCCGACATTTTGATCTTTTCGCAGGGACCATGAAAATGTAGCATGACATTTCGTGAAGTCTAAATATCATGGTAATTATCCAAATTTGAATTTTTCATTTATTTTGTTCCAATGTTATGATAATGTGATTGCATAAGAAATACTTTAATATTCTGATGTTATTCTCTTATATTTTGAAGCCAAACTGTGATAAATTGATTCTTATAATTGGAATGCAATACTTAAAAACTAATATTAATCAATATTTTGAACAACTTTTAATTATTACTAGAGCCTGGAAGTTGGCATTTATGATGTAGAAAATAGACACAAAAAGAAAGAAAAAAAAATAAGCACGATAAACCGAAAAAGTGGAAAATTCCTAGTCACGTATACCCATAATTTCACTCAAAAAAGGGCATCAATTATTCAATACGGAAATATCCAAATATTCAAAGCTTTTCTAAAGAGGACTTGGGACAGCAAACAGGTGTTGGATTACACCAAATGCTACATTATTATATTCAGTCTAGCCACCAAAAGTGGACTAAACTCGGGGAGACTTTCCTCATCGTCGAATCGATGGGGAAACACTGTTTTTTGCTAAAGCCCAACTGGCATTTTTTATAGTTGCGGTAAACGTCCGTGAACGTGGACCCCGTAGAACTGGAAATTTCCACTGCAACGGTATTTTGAAAGACAGCTCCCCCACTGGGGAGATAAAAAAAAAAAAACAGGGGAATCTTACATCCAGTAAAGCACAATCCAATTAGCACATACACTTACATCCAGTAATAACATAAAAGTACACTCATGGAAACATATTACTTAACCCTACACCTTGTAGCTGACCAGCAATTAATTAATACAATAATAGAAAACCAGTAATGGTCAATCCGACCATTGCAAATTGAAAATATAATTATAAAATAATACAATGGATCCTACAATCTTACACGTCATCATAAATTCATATTGTAGCTTTCCACAAGTTCAGCTATTAAACATCTGGCCCTATTGAGATATGTTAGAATTGAGATATTCCTCTGGGAATATCTGGGAATTTTATAAGATATTATTCAAAAAGTATTCACTATCTATTTGGAAAGATTCTTTCATTTTTCTTTTTTCTTCTAAGGTATACATATTCAACTTTGTTAACCATTCAGAATGATGCTGTTCATAGTAATTATTTTTAAATTTCGTGCATAGTAAATGTAACCAAGCATCTTCTTTGCTCTTTTGCAAATTTCTGAAACGTGCTCATCAAATATGAGAGAGGAGTCAATTAAGATTCCCAAATCTTCATGTCTGTCGCACACTTGGATTCTATTTTGATAAATGTAATAGAAACTATATAATGAACTTCCTTAGTACATCTTAAAACTTTACACTTTTTCAAGTTAATTTTCATTGCATTAATTTTACACCTATATGCCATTTTATGAAGGTCAGTCTGAAGTTGAACATCATTAGGGTTAAAATAATCTTAATTTTGTTTTATATTATCAGAATACAATAAACATGTGCTACATTTAAAATATAAAGTAACGTCATTGATAAAAACAGCAAATATATAATAATAATAATATTAATAATGATTACTACTAGTATTGCATGGCAGTCGGATACAGTTTGTAAAGTGCCCCGGTAGTATTTATTGTCCTGCTACTCCACAGTGTATATATAAACGATATACATAAACGAACTTAATTAATGCTATGTACAGAATATTACACACAGCCCTAGTTACTAGTTGACCATGTATAAGTGCTGAATCGTTAGCACAGCGCGCTACGACGCCAGGAGTCCCGGATTCGAACCCCGCCCTGGGCATGGGTGTTCTTTGTGCGTGTCCCTTCATCAATTTCATCATATCATGTTTCATCCTCATTGTCGCGATTAGCCATGCATAAGTGTACAACATATTTGAAATCTAACTCATATGCTCCTATGATATGTAACAGGGTGGTGAGATACACTCTGTTAAGAGAGAGAGCGAGAGAGAGTATAAAGGTAAAAAAGAGAACAAGACGAAAGTTGAAATGTAATAAAAGAAATAGTAAAAATCTGAGAGAATAAGCTAGACGACATAATTTGATTCCAACACGTGGGAAAGAAGGCGAATAAACCCATGGTGCAACAAACTTTGAGGGCCAGAACGTACCTACCGACTGCCAGCCTCACAGGCTTCAGCAGAGGTAGGCGATCATCCAACCACTTATGGTGTGACGTGTGGCCAGCACGACGTCTAATCCTCCAGTCGTTGTAGGTTTCCATGTCCAGGTTACGATACTCAATCATAGCCAGGGCTGTAGTTGAGGGTATACGACGGTATATGCCGTATACCTTCTGGTGAACCTTACTCTTTAGCATATAGGTATCTTCTGCTATACCTTCTACATTTGTTTAATTTATCTTCATTTACTAGCTGAATACCCGGTGTTGCCCGGGTATTTATTTATCCCAATCTTCAATTAGACAGGAAAATAATGAATTCTAACTAAAGTGTAAAATGAACTTGGAGTTGAACGGCTTGGGAGTGTCAGTATTCATCTTAGCGATCCCGAAATCTATGGATTTCACACTAATATCGGTCGTTTTATATGTCACCACCCCCACTCCTAGGGCTGCCAGGGGTGTCTTACTCTCACAATATTTATTTCCAGATTGTAAGTGATATGTGTACCAATTTTGGTTGAAATTGCTCCAGGCGTTCGAGAGTTATGCCGGAACAAACATACATACATCCATTTTATATATAGGCTATAGAGTGTAGAATGTAATTTGGGCATTATTCCAGTGAGTTTTTATTGCTGTCATGTACTTATGGTTTCACGTGATTGGGGAACATAATGTCGAGAAGGCCCACCTGTGAGGATGTATTTGAAAAAATAAATCTTTATGCAAATAATTTAAGAGTTTGTGCAAAACGTTCGTGACAAGTGCAGTTACGCATCAAAAGAGGTACTTTGGAAGTGGAAACAGCTCCAGAAGACTTTGTTACTTAAGAGCCCGTATCAGCGTCGCTCGAAAAAAGCAGCGGACAGATGTCATTTATTCTTCCTAGTCTTGCCAATATTGATTCCATTTCCCCCTTCAAAGGCAAATCCATTGCATTGAGACTTTGCTGGAGGGAGGGTCTGTCGAAAGAAGCAGACCATAAGGCTAAGGTTCCCTGTCCGCTACTCTCCCCCCGCTCAAGAGTCTGACCATAACAGGTTTCCTGTTACAAGACAAAACTTTTTCCGAGTGTCTGAAAGAAGAAAAACACACATTGACGAACATCGCAATACAACTGAGAGCCAAGGACTATTTAGGGGAGGCGGGGTATCCAGGGAGTCCGAATCTTCCAGGAGAGACTTACGAAGTACTAAAATTAAATAATGTAAATATGCTTGTTTTGTTTAGCATCTGTCGTATAATCGAGAGACGTTTATTTCCGTCAAACATATTCTAAGGGAAGGATTACATTGGGGTCAAACAACTTTGGATGACTGTACCAAATAAGATTTATGCACACCACTACTTAAGTAATATGATTAAATATTAAATTAAGAGCTTTTCATTTCGTCAAATGGATCTAACATCCTTTTTCGTTATTCAATAAATATTCAATTCTTTATCTGTTTCACAATCACCTTGCCAGGGCAGTTGTTTTTATACAAATTGAAGCGATCTGAACTATTCATGAGCTAGATAATGAATATGTGCGGTTATATTCCTATTCATATGCCGTCTTTTTCCATTCATGTAATAACAATATTAATTAATATTTTAATTATTAATTTAATATTCCAGTTATTTTAATTTGTTTTTATTATTAGAAGAAGGTACCAACATCATAGGCGTGCGCAGACTCTCACATAAGGGGGGGGGGCAAAAGCCTTGAAAATTCAGTCAGATCGGGAAAGAAAAACCTCATTTTATCTCACTCTTTTAGTTTTTTGGATTGATGTGATATATATATATGTGTGTGTGTGTTCGCGCGAGCGCGCGCGCGTGTATATTATATTTATATATATATATATATATATATATATATATATATATATATATATATATATACACCTAGGTATTAACATATTATTTAAATACATTACGTAATCTATTCATCCGCCCCTTAACAAACCAACAGCAAAAATTATATAGATTGTCTCTGAAATGTGAGCGCTCGTTTTCCTCCAAATCAAGCTGTTATAGCAGCAACTGTCTGAATTACTTATTTGTTCTTACTTTCTCTCTAGTAATTTACAATGTATTGGAGAAAAGAAACTGCGAGCGAAGCGAGCATTGCAAATTTTTCGATCCAAATTTTTGAAAGTTGAAAACAGTATTGATTTAATAGGGCGCAAAAAATTTCATACGGCATGGCATTCTCTTTTACAATTTTTCTCAATCAGATTGTTCGGCGCCCAGGGCCAACTCCCGCTACTTCCTAGCTACGGTTCGGAAGTTGACAAGACTGCAAGAAAAGCAGGTACCGCGAGCGAAGCGAGAAAGAAAATTTTACGAAATGTATTTTTATTTGTATAAAATTTAAAGTCGAGGGGACAATTGTCCTTTTGTAACCCACTGCAAGTGATCCTGACCGTCTGGAAGAAATAATGCAAGATGGACGTGAAAACTAATTCCGTCTTGAGTATCCTTTTGTCCTGCTACTAGTATAGATTCTGCTAGTCTTGCTTTTTTTTTTTTTACTTCAATGTATGCCCCCCCCTATAATTGATTTCCGTCCAAGGTTGGAAAAAGGAATAAGGCAATGCCCCCCAGTCCCCTTGTGGTTGCGCCATTTCCTTTTAGAGTATAATATTGTTTAATAACAGCGACAATATTGTCTCCACTAAATTTCTAGGTGAAAGTATAATAATATAGGGGCATGGAACGTCTGGAAGGGGGACAAGGATTACCACACTTCGAAAACGAAGGTCAAACTAAAAGTATATATTTCACAGGTATAATTATATTTCAGTCATAGTAATTTACATTAATTATTATGTAATGGGGACGCAGGAATGCGATAATTTCAAATTCAAGTGGTGTTTTTAGAGGGGACAGCACTAGTATCGGGGTAATACGCCCCATGAAAAAAATACCTTTCTTGTCCCTTTGTGGAAAAATCTGCGAACGTCCGTGATTAGGGGGCAATTCCCCCCCCCCACCTCCTCCGCCCGTGCGCACGCATATGACCAACATATATGGAATAGTTTTTAACATCGAGTAGCAGGATATCTCTCCTGTATGGTGCAGTAAACTAGGGAAATAATAACGATGTTTTGTAGTAGTGCATAGCTATTCACCCTGTTGCGACACATGTGCAGAACAGGCGGAAGACATTCTTTTGTGTTTTCTGCAGTTGGTGGATTATCCTAGGTGAGATGATTTTGATGTTCTTTCTTTTCTTAACGTAATAAAAACGTGTCTTACAACCTAAGGCGTCGTGCTTTGTGCTCCGCCTGAGGATGAATTATATGATGAAACTGATGAACGGACACTCACAAAGAGCATCCATGCCGGGATTCGAACTCCCGGATGTGCTAACCACTCCATCACGGAGGCCAGTGCTAATGCACATGAATATCACTTCAAGTTAGCCATTTGGAATCATTGGGAAAGTCGTGTAGTTAATAAAATGTGTACTTTTAGCATTTTTGATACAATTAGAACTATTTACAGCCAATGCATATTATTCATATTGAACCGGAATAGGGATGGCCAAACGGATCCGGATTCGAAAAATCCGAATCCATTCGGATCCGGATCCGGATCCAAAAGTTACGGATCTGGATCCGGATCCGAAAATTACGGATCCGGATCCGGGTCTGAAAGTTTCGGATCTGGATCCGGGTCCGAAAGTTCCGGATCCTGGTCCGAGAGTTTCTTATCTCAATCCCATTATAATATTACCACACCTTAAAAGGTATTATGATCTCCGATTGCAAAAAAAAAATTCATTAGTTAGTCCTACAAGAATTTTTTTTTAAGTGTTGTTCGTAAAATACTTTGCTACGCATCGGCTAATACACTCGTGCACAAAAATAATCTTACTTGTTTAACATAAAATGTCAGAGGTGATTTTGTAAATGCCATTGAAACAAATATGTATTCATTCGAATGTATTGGAAATGAAAACACACATAAATGTGAGACATTCCATTCCAGGATGAAACCTTTAACACATATAACAAGATAGAAATGTTATACAAAAATTATACAATTGTTCTACAGTTACAGTTTTACAAATTAAAATAAAACATTATAATATATGAAGTGTTATGTAATTACAAAGTGTAAGACTAACAAGGGAGGTTATCTAAGTGTCCCCCCTCCGATTTCCATGAACCTTGGCAGGCGTGTAGTGGGGCTCAAAGGAAGAATTTTTTTTTGTTTCAGCTAAAAAACGGTTTTAGGGGACAAAACCCCCTCAAATGTCAAGATGAGGACAAATTGAAGTGAGGTTCTGACCCCTATGTCCCCCTCCGATTTCCATGAAACTTGGCAGGTGTATAGCGGGGCCCAAAGGAAGAAATACATGTTTTTTTTTGTTTCAGCTAAAAAACGGTTTTACAGGGCAAAACCCACTCAATTGTCAAGATTAGGACTAATTGAAGTGGGGATCTGACCCCTGTGTCCTCGTCCGATTTCCATGAAACTTGGCAGGTGAGTGTATAAACGGGCCCAAATGAAGAAATACGTGTTTTTTTGTTTCGGCTAAAAATCTGTTCTAGGGGGCAACCTCCCCTCAAATGTCATGATGAGGACAAATTCAAGTGGGTATCTGACCCCTGTGTTCCCCTCCGATTTCCATGAAACGTGGCAGGTGTATAGCGGGGCCTAAAGGAAGAAATACGTGTTTTTTTGTTACAGCTAAAAAACTGTTTTAGAGGGCAAAACCCACCTCAAATGTCAAGATGAGGACAAATTGACGTGGGGATCATCTGAGCCCTGTGTCCCCCTCCGATTCCCATGATTTTTGACAGGTGTATAGAGAGGCCCTATGCCCCCTGTTTCTTCCTATGACATATTTACGTGGTTTCGGGGTCATATCCCCACTTCAATTTCTCCTCATCTTGACATTTGAGGGGCTCTATACACCTGCCAAGTTTCAAGGAAATCGGAGTGGGAGACTTAGACCTCCCTTGTAAGTGTATTAATTAATTACAAATCGCGCACGCGCACACACACACACTATATATATATGTGTATGTATATTATATATATATGTATATTAGCAGGTAATAATATGTTATAAGCACATTCTTACTTTCCAAAGAAGCGCATGTGGGATGGCAAAACGGATCCGGATCCGAAAATTTTGGATCCGGATCCGAAAGTTCTGGATCCGGATCTGAAAGTACCGGATCCGGATCCGGATCTGAAAATTCCGGAACCGAAAATTTTAGGATCCGGATCCCTAGGATCCGGATTTCGGATCCACTAGGATCCGGATCTGGCCATCCCTAAACCGGAACGACGAATTTGTGAATTTACTACAGGACTTTTCAAACATCCGCAGATAAGGCTAATACAGTTTCTTGTTCATATCTATCATAGTTATCCTGAAATACACGTATGTCAGTTTTCACGCAGCTTACTAGTTTCCAGATATGCTTGATTCTGATAACTGTACACTCCTATTATTCATAGTTGCGAACTATCTCTCCGGATCCGAGCATGCATGTGAAAAAGAACTGAATCACTCCGCTCCGGAGGGCTCCTTTAGTACCACCGCGACCTAGCTCCGAAACCCTGCCTGCTGGCAATCGTATAATTGTCAGCGATGTTCTCTCCATCCTTTCATCCTTGGGTTCGAGTCCTAGTTGAGCCTGCATTTTTCACTGAAAATTCTACGTAAGTTATGGTTGTAGCGAAATCCGGATTGTCTCCGAAATGGGGAGATTACCTCCGAAATCCGGATTCTCTCATTTTTCCATCGGATTCCCGAATAGTAAAAAAAAAAAAAAAAAATCTGGATTTGGCCATCCCTACTTCACACGTCTTGCGCGAACACTGACCTGCTGATGTGTAAGTGGAATTATCAGTGTGATAATTCTTAGTAATTCAGACTTCATAACACTGGTAGAAAAATGTGCAGAACAAATTCTCGAGTTAGTAACCTCAAAGTTGTCTTTTCGACAGCATTTGCTCTTTTTTTTTAACTTCGGACGGAAATGCATGGTAAAAAAATCAGAATTTTCAGTTTTCATGAGATAATTTGGAACTGTGTTTACAGGACAATAATACATCATCATCACTGGCACTGAGATATGGATCTCATACAAAAATAATTTAAATACACGAATACAAGAACAGGGGAAGAACACAGAAACGAGCACTGCCGGATCTACAAGCCGCAAGATCCCGCAGTGCGGGGGTGGGGGCAGAGACAAGTAAGTCTCTAGAAGGCCCTCAGTGATTGACATAGTATAGGGTTCGTATATGCGTATTTAAAAACTAAACTTAATTACTCAGGGGTTCAGAAACGAATACAAGATATACAGGTAACGGCAGTAGCGGCGAGGGGGACAGTCGGCCCCCACTTTTCGCCACTTTTGTCCCCTCACTATGCTAAACCGTAGAGTATCTACAATGCGAAATATACTGTCCCTCCCCCCTCGGTTTTGGAACCCAATCACCGCCACTGGGTAAAGGTAACGTTAAAGTTCCCTGTGCATATAGCACCGTGCCATGACGTCCACTTGGAACACACCAATGTGTTTATATATGAGTTGTTGAGGGACTTTTGAATCACCCTCTAGGCTCTTAGATGTGACTTTGTCAACATGAGATCAAGAACTTCACACACACACATGCATTATAATATACATACAGACACACAAACACACAAACACACACACATATTATATATATAAGCGTAGAGGGTATGTTTGTGTTTATGTTTGTGTGTGGTAGGTTGGTAGAGGGGAGCCTTTGGTTCGTTGTTGATCCATGCAGATCTGCAGCTGCCACCTCCAACCACGATTTTACGTACAACACGTTGTAATAATCTTGCGATCTTATAAAAGCTAAAAGCAGGAAATGTACTTGAACATTGCAATGGCCTTGCCCTAAGGGAAGTTTTATAATGTAAAATATTACGTAAGATAGCTTCTACTTCTTTAATTTTCGATCGCAAGGTTTCTACCGTACTATAAAAATCTGGGGGCTACAGGGAGCTTAGATCTGTTGTTGGGGTTTCATCCCCCCTAACCTCCTTGTAGCGCCGTCCCTGGCTGTATGTATTTCGTCCAATGAGTACAAGCTAGCAAAACTGTGAATTTCAACAAGTTTGTAGATAATTCTGCAGCTGTTCATAAAAACAGACGTACGCGTATTTTATTAGTTTCTTGCTGTGGTTCATTTTCCCATTTCAGCAAAAAAGTATTCACACTCTTTGCATACGGTGAGTAAATGTGGGGGAAGGAAGAAGTTCCCCCTTAATAGTCTCACTTAGAAATTTAGTGCAGAGGAATCTAATAACCGTTCTTAAACAACATTATGCTTTTATAGAAATAAAAGTATATACTATTTTCAAACCTACGAAAGTTCCAAGTAACTACGTAAGGAAAGGGTAGTGAATTACTTCCTATGTAATTGGACTCTCCCACTAGCAAATTTCTTATTAACACCTCCACATATTTCATTATTTAGTTGTATTATC
Organism: Lepisma saccharinum; assembly: GCF_977018435.1. Taxonomy (NCBI): domain Eukaryota; kingdom Metazoa; phylum Arthropoda; class Insecta; order Zygentoma; family Lepismatidae; genus Lepisma; species Lepisma saccharinum. Next base: position 48,303,720 of record NC_139247.1, on the reverse strand, counting down.
TGTATGTGTCTGCAGAATAAATTGCCCATATATTGCACATGAATAAAATATGAAATTATGTGTAGTTGTTTTGAATTTGCGGTACTAAACCACGTTTATACGTAAATTAGTATTTGAACGACAGATATGGAAAATAAAGCGCCAGCAGAGAACAATGGTGCCACTGAAGTTGAAATTCATCTAATAAAGTGATTTTAGGTGGGTCGGGACACACACGACCCTGTTTTGTTCCCACCAATGTAATAAAAACAATGAGATGGAATGAGGAACTCTTATCAAGGCCCTTGCTCCCCATAATCGGAGGATCTGAGACAGAAATAGTGTTATTTGTCGTATATCCAGAAAGTTGATTGATTTGCTTTATTTTACTTCGCTTTTTGTGCCACTTTTGGCCAATTTGCGAAGATGGGGATGAGTGATGATATGATGAAATTGAAATTGATGAATGGACACTCACAAACATCCGTGGCCAAGCCGAAATTCGAACCCGGGACCCCTGGCGTCGTACCCCCCACGGTGGCCGGCCCCAGAAAGTTGAAAGTGAATGAAATTTTTATGGTGTGTTTTCTATGATCATTATCAATAGTAAGTCTGTCATATTATTCCACTAAATAATGTCTTCGGAAAAGAAAAAAACAACAAATAATTAATGTATTTTATTTTACATAAGACCTATGCCTAAAAGTATTTTTGTATATGATGACACAGAACTATCTTATGTTGTGATTTCTGACTGTAATATATATATGTAATTGGTGATAAAATAACGCAGTAAAGTATTAAGTAAATATATTTTATCCCCCTACTTACAAATCATGAAAGGAGTCAAATTCGAAATTAAATTAACGGACGTTCAAAATTTTTAAAAATAGCACTATTTCCATAACAGATCATCAAGTATTTTTTACCATTGACCCTCAGGAATATCTCAAACTTACAATGAACGTTCATTGAACTTATTTATGATCGACAGCTAAAAAGTCATTCATTTGCATGACTGGATGATAATCCACCACCAGATAGAATTTACACAATATTTACCTAAAAACTTTGGGTAAAGTTACCTTCACCCTAAAAAAAAATCCCTTGGTAATGGACATTCGTGTTCTCACAAAAAAAAGTTATAATTTGGCACAATTTTTCTTTCGCGGGCAAACCTTTTGTAAAGGTGTACTTCAGTCTGTGCAATCAGTCCTTCCCATTTGTGAACAATATACTGGGGAAATCCACCGTCCTTCACTGTTGTCATTGCACTACAACCCGATCGTGATTTAGTATGAGGATATCGCATAGTGAAGAACTGTTTACAAGCATCGCCCAAACCATTGATTCTCCCCCCAAAACCTTTCCCTGCCACTTGAGGAAGACTGGCCGATTGTGAAAGAAAAAAGGAACGGAAGAGGAGGGAGGTTCATGAGGGGCGCGAGCGGTACAGAGGGGGAAACGGCTAGCGCGACCAGCTTAGAAAAGTCGAAGTTAAAATTTACATACATTGCTCTGTACGTCGACAAACTACAGACATTCTAAAGAAAATTATGTAAGATCAGTTTCATTTCTTTGCTGTAGAAGAACAGTAGAAGCTTTCTTGTTCTTTAAAATGTTGATTTAAGTTATTACATATAATTGGCGAGCAAGTAAATTTTACGAAATTTTACGAAATTTTACGAAATTTTACGAAATTGAGATAAGGAAAACTACGTAATAAATAATGTATTTAAAAAAAGGCTTAACGACATAACAAATTTCATATTTGATCTTTAACTCAGTAAAATTTAAATGACACACACTTGACTGTTCGAGCACAGAATAGTGTTGCCCACGAGACGAGACTTTGGCCTGTCTCGTCTCGTGGAGTCTCGTGGAAATGCTGTCTCGTCTCGAAAATATTCGTTTGTCTTATGACACATGGTCAATCTCGTCTCGTCTCGAATTTTTAAAAGCCTGTCCCGTCTCGTCCCGTGGGCAACACTAGCACAGAAGGTCGACGCAAGAACCTATTTTTTAGGTATCGTCACCAGCGGTGATACGGGCTCTTAATATAAGTTTTTCATTTTTGGGGAATTCCACGAAAAGTGGTCCTAATACATGTAAGTAACAACATGAATTAATATGGAAACTATTATTGCTTTTAATTGCATTATGGTTTAGATGTTTGTGAATGCATATAATTTGCACATTTCACCAATAAGTTACGAGCATCTGCAGCCTATATGCTTCAGACTCAAATGAAGTCAAAATTTGCTACATTTTTAAATGGTCACACACGTAATGCCCTTTTGTTAATGCTTTTCGTGTATTCAGCCTGTGCCTCATAACTGACTAACTAAGCTCTCTAAGCCTTCTTAAACCCGAAGGTTTATGACTGCAGCAACATAAGCCTTCCATCTGTCCCTCTCCTGGACGAGATCAATCCAATCTTTTCCATCCTTACCGATTTCGTGTAGGTCCCTCTTAACGTTATTCCTCCGTCTTCGTCTTGGCCTTCCTACTGATCTCCCACCTTCAGGTTTCCCAACAAAACAAGAATCCTGTAAACTCTTCTTTCCTATATCTTCATAGTCAAGTTTTTTTTTCATTTGTTAGCAGACCCCACAAAGTACTTCATAATTCCATGAAATCAGTTCATTATGACTATTTTAATCCAAACTCATTCCCAAAATATTAAATTTTGTGTGTAACATGTCACACACCTAACGCTGGAATGCCCCTTTTAGTGTTATTAGAAGCAGGGCCGCCGTTAGAAAACGCGAGGCCCTGTGCGAACCATACCCCCGAGACCCTATATTTTGAATAGTGAAAATATACACACCTTTCCTTCCTTGTAAAATTCTACACTCAAACCATCCTCCCCCATCCTCAACACACATTTCATTTTCAACCACCGATGAAGTTTGTCAGTCTGTAAAGAGCATCAAGACAAACAACTTTACTTAAGAAACTTTTGGTAGGGCTTGTTTCGGCAAGATCATCCCTCGAAAAATATTTTTTCTTCCGTAGTTTTCGAACTGGAAATTTCTAGTACGGGCTTGCTTGGTCGAGTTTGGAGATAGAAATTGGAGGGGGCGTGATTATACGTATCAACATATTGAGACAATGCACTAGAGGGGATGCTAACGCAAATTAGCCTAGCTGGCGGGTGCTTTATAAAATTTGTTTAACTGAAGGGATTATCATCCCGCTGCTTTTCACCCTCCACACTTTGGGGGTGATCATGTGTGTATGAAGGACATATCTTTTTGCAACATAACGTACTAAATGGAAAAGTATTCTATGGAAAAGGGATCATGCTAGCAGGCATGATGAAACCCCTGGTATTATTCCTTTCGCTTAATTCATGCATTGCTGCTCAACATCACAGGTGTAACTTGGCGTGGGGAAGGGGTCGGGGCCAAGTCGCCATGTTTATTAAAATGTATACGTATGTTTTGGAATGTCAAACCTTCTATATATTTGGAAACCTAAAGTTCATGTTCTTCGGTATGACTTGAGATGAACGGACCCCTCTCCGATTTTCTTCATATTTGACATAGTCACTAATTGAGGCCACCTAATCACGAATCTGAAGTTAAAATTTGTCGGAAAAGTCTAGAAATTGCGAACCATTGACGCTAGCCTCACGAACCATTGGCGTGTGGTTAGGTTAGTTTCGGTTAGGTTAGGCAAACATAGTTAAAATTTGGTGTCGTGGTAGTATCAGGAATATAAATTTGCTTGTGAAACAAAAAATTTCGCGAATATCGACGGTTTCCATTTCGAAAACTAACGCCTTATTTTCGCTTATTTTGCAATTTCTAGACATTTCCGACAAATTTTAACTTCATATTCGTGATTAGGAGGCCTCAATTAGTGAGTCTACCAAATATGAAGAAAATCGGAGAGGGGTCCGGCCATCTCAAGTCGTTCCTGTTCGACCCTAAGTTACGCTGCGCTTATCGTTACATTAAAGACTTGTTAAGTCTTATTCAGAGATATTTATATCCTGAGGGCCATTCTTTTGTCGTCTTCCGACAGAAAAATTGCTAGTACCGTAGTAACCATGAGTGTGATGCATGGGCTCAAGCATACAGGAAAAACAATGCTATTTTTGAGGGTTGAAGTCGAAATGAAACATCAAGGAAAGTTGTTCGTATTGACGTCCTCTGCAAGCTGTTAACGTTTGTCTGTGGTCCATTTGTTATTTAGCGTCTCTTTTCTGCCACTTTTGGCTAATCGCGACGATGCGGATGAATAACAAGATGAAATTCATGAAGTGACACACCCATGCCCAAGCCGAGATTCGAACCCGGGAGCCCTGGTGTTGTAGCGCGCTGTGCTAACCACTCCGTCACAAAGGAAGGCGACTCTGTATGTGTGTATATCCATGAAATTATTATATAAACGTGTGTGCGTGTGTTACGCAGTCTTCACACATTGGTACTGTAAAATATGAATATTCCGTATGGATGAGGAAAGTATCGTAGGGGGAAATTCATTTAGAAAACATGTAGAATACAATCTCTCCCCTTTTGTGTATCAAAGTCTTCAGTCAAGTTATCGAAGTCAACTTTTGACAAGTGGCGACTGTGGTGAGTGTTTTTAAAAATACAGAAGGTTGTTTCACGTTGATGGTAACGATTTCGATCACCAAGGAGCAGCACGTAGGCACAGCACTGAGCAGCCAGAGCCAGTAGGACGAAAGTACTGTGTGTTGACTTTCAAAGACGATGGTTGGTGTGTGTGTGTGAGTGTTTATATGGCACCAAAAATTCCAGTCTTTTGGGAGGGGTACATCTGGGACCTTTCCGACGTTGGTTATAGTTATAGCCAGATAATTAAACAGTGCCACATGAAAGCATTCCATGTGTCAAAGAAGGGCATGAATGCAGTGTTGAATCGCCATAAAGCTTGCACCGTACCTGTTGCTGGAACCAGTGAAAGTGGGCCTCGGACATATCGGAAGCCCAAGCGTTCCTCCGATGTTGTGCGGAAAGTGAGATCCTTGGTGCGATGTGCAAACCCTGCAACGCAAAGAGTGATTGCACAGGCAGTGCAATGTTTCCCTGCAACTGTGAATCGCATCATAGCCCAAGATTTATAACTTGTGCGGAAGCACAAGGCTCAAGTTCATACGTTGCGTGCCTTACATGTCCAGGAGAGGAAGAACAACAGTCGGAAGCTCTACGAACGCCATCTGGCAGGGGACCGCTGGAAGTATGTGGTGTCTCTGGATGAAGCATGAGTGTACCTGTCGGGATGTGGTAAAAAAAAGGCCATCTACTATCGTCCACGTGATGCAAGAAGTCGATCTGAGTCGGTACGTGAATGTGCTGAAAGTTTTCCACGCGGGTTCATGGTTGTTGGTGGTTACTGGCATAACGGCAACGAATATTTTGGAGCCACTTTACAGACATGATATTCCTTTTGTCTATGGCAGCGACACATCTCGTGTTGTCATCCACCAGCACAAGGCTTCCAGTCATACGGCAAAGTCCACGCAGATATACATGGATCGGATGGCACGTGAAACGGGCATTCATGCAATCCCCTTTACAGACATCCCTGTGAAATCCTCCGATGCCTCTTTCATGGATTTTTGTGGGTTTCCGTTGTTGAAACGAGCCTTGGGAAGCAGACGGCCCCGCACAATTGAGGGTCTTTGGAAAGCTTGTCAGGAGGAATATGATCGTTTGGACCAATGTGTTCTTCAACGCAGTCTCCTCCAATGGAAACTCCGCTGCAGGGCCATTGATGCAAGCCAGGGGTATCACATGGAGCACCACCGCTCGTGACGTCACGGTTTTTCTTAAGGTGAGGTGGGTTCTAACTTTGTTACCATGGACGTGAAACGACCTTCTGTACATGTTGCTTCTAAAATCACGGTCCCCCACAGGAGTCTTTCTGAGGGGTCATCAGCGGTCAGTGGAAGGAAGTGGGGTGACGCTATCACACCCGGTCAAGAAAATTCTTATAAAGCATTCCACACTAGGATAATCCAGTGCATTTTATCCATGTTGATCCATGTAAACATCCCCCAACTTTCCCCAAATTGATGTTTCCAGAAATATCAGGGTTGGGGGATAAGTGCTCCTCTTGCCCCCCCCCCCCCTGTGACCGCTCTTCTCTCAAATACGTCTTGGTTGATTTCAAACGACAGAAGCATCTTTCGCCATTTGCTACTTTTATCGGCGATGTTAGACGATTTTTTTTAACGTAAACTGGAAATGAAATACTTTAATTGAAGCCGCACGCAGAACTGCTTCAAACGATAATGATTAATTTGACTTGAAATTTGTTTGGCCCACTGGCATAGTGGTATTATCTTGCCAAATCTGTAAACGTCCCTTCTCTAGGAGGAGTTTTGAGGAATAAAAATAAAAGCATCTCCAGATCTTTATTTCAATTTCAGCTGCGGATGTTTTTCACACAAAATGGAATATGACCCAGGACAATTTCCCTGTCCCGGTCAATACTCTTCTTTTAATCTTTTCTCAATTTACCAGATCGCAAACAAAACCCCACCCTAAAATGTCTCAGCTCAGCACAAAGAATCACTTTATAGTTCCTGTACTCTCTTGGGCAATGGTTTATGGCAGGAACCTGTCTGTTTTTCTCTCGCATGCTATGAAATTTATTTCAAATAATTCACAGTTAGATGTAATATACTTTGATCTAGCGAAAGCCTTTGATACTGTTAGTCACCTCCTTCTGATTCACAAATTATACAATAGATTCAACATTCATGGTAAATTTCTCACCCTTCTCACAGATTACCTTAGAGATCGCCAACAACGTGTCGTTCTTCCAAGAACTGTATGTAACTTTCTTCTTGTCCTCTCTGGAGTTCCACAGGGCAGTGTTCTAGGACCTCTCTTATTCGTACTATTCGTCGACGACATTGCCGACCATCTCACAGATCCCTCTAGTAACTACCTTCTTTTCACAGATGACTGTAAAATGTTCAGAGAAATCTCCACTTCCGACGATACTCATCTTCTTCAGAATGACATAGCAACATTTACTTCCTGGTGCCTGACATGGGACCTTACATTACATCCTGACAAATGTACTACTCTCACTATCTCACTCAAGAAGAATATGTTAAAGTCATCTTATTCCATCTCTGGCAATAACATCAAAGAAGTATCCTCCCACATAGACCTAGGCACTGTTTTCGACCAAAAGCTCACATTTGAGGAACAAATTTTAGGCACCACTAAAAAAGGCCATGCGTCTCTTGGGTTTACTGTATCGTTTCCCTGAAATTAGTGACATCTCAGCCCTCACCTTGTACTTCAAATCATTCATTTCCCCAATAATAGAATACTGCTCTCCCGTCTGGTCCATGGCATGTCCCACTCATCTCTCTAGAATCGATTCAGTCTTTCACTTCTTCCTAACTATAGTTCGATACAGGGTTTGCAGAATGATTTCAGTTATTTATACGAAATTGTGAATGGCAAAATCCGCTGCAACACACTTCTTGAGGAATTCCACTTTAGAGTACCTATGCGCTCAACTCGCAATACAAGATTATTTTATACAGAAAAACCTAGACTAGAAATTAAAAAAAAATATATATATTTTAAAGACTTACCACACAATAGAATGATCTATCATCAAGAATCGATATATTTTCCTCCGAGTTTGCCTTTCGGTCATCTATTAGAAGAAATGTTTGTAAATAATATCAAGTAGTGCCATCTGAGTCATTCCATACCAAATCAACACAGATATGTGCAATTTCCAAACTGACCATCTCCGATTTTCATGAAATTTGGGGAGTTGAAACTATGCATGGAACTTAGTAAATATGAAAAATTTTAGTCTCGTGCGTTTTGTAATTGTTAAATTATTCAAGGTCAAATTTCGCGTAAATTGCCCTTTTTGAGCCCGCTTAGCTATACTAAATGTTCTGTACCTCCGCCACTATTTCACCTAGGAAGCTCAAAGAAAGCTTATTGTACAGGGAATTGAACAAGCTTTCCAATGATATACAACAAGCCCATCTATCGATAAAAATGTAATTTTGCCACGTGACCTTGACTTTTGACCTTGAATATCTCAAAACATGTCATAACAAAAAATCGTGAAAAAATATATTTGGTCCCTCATGCCATACTCTAAAACATATCAAAAAATCATTCTGGGACTGCCATGGGATCAGAAGATACAAAATAATATGTTTAACAATGTGACTGATAAAAGCCTCATTACATGAACTATGACGAGTCAAAAGTCCTTTAACACCTCCTACAAAATGTTAAGGAGTTATCCTGGTCATAAAAGAAATAGGTTAGGTACAGGGAGATCTCTAGCTGTGTGTGTCAAGCGCAGGTCCGGCATATTGTTGACCGCCATATTGAATTCAACGCAAACATTTCAAAGGAAAGTGGTTGATGTGAAATATGAAATCAGGCTAGAATTCCACGAGAAATGAAGCGGCGAAGGTTTTCCCAACTTATTTTTTGGCAGCAAAACGTTATACGCATATCTTTCACTTACGATATATGCACATTATAGTGTTGTCAATATTCCTGTGAGCACACTCGTTGACGTCTCTCACACTCACATAGAACATTTGGCAATGTAGCATGTGCAACAACATCGCAAGCAGCAACTATGCCTTCTCTCAGATGGTCAATATCAGGGACTTTTAGTGCATGCACCATTCTCTTCAAATGTTTCTGAAGGTAAAAGTCCTCCTAAGATGTTAGATCTGGGGAATGTGCAGGCCTTTTAATAGATCCTTATCTGCCCATGAATCTACCTAGAAATTTACCATGAAGAATGTTCACATACGGTGGTTACACACTGTCTTGTTTCAAAACTATGGAAAAGTGCCATACCCCGTAAGGAAAGATGAAAAACCTGTTCACTTAACATAACACATCCAAGAAGCCGTCACCATTTAAGGTTCCGTTGTTGAATATGGACCAACCATTCCCGTTCTCCATACACTATACCACATCATTAGCTTACCAGCAATATCCATTCGGCTGGGATCTGTCTACTGTAGATTATCAAATCACACGTATTGCGTATAATTTTTATTAACTTTACCAGGAACATAAAAATTAGCATCGTTACTGAAGAATTTTTCATTCCAAAGGAAGTGTCACGTAATTGTTTGAGATACTTTTCCCAATATTCTCCACTACTCAAGTATTTGGTGAATGTTGCTGATTAAAATCATATGCAATGGTGCGTATACTTCTTTCTGTCCCAAGATGTCAGCGTGATCTCGCCGAGTTCCTGACACGTTAAGAGCATTCTTAATACTTTGTTTTTAACACCTCGAAAAGGAGAAAATGATTACAAGCATGCAGTAATAATTTTTTGCTGGTTAAATATACTTTGGAAAAACCTTCGCCGCTTCATTTCTCGTGGAATTCTAGCCTGATTTCATATTTCACATCACCCACTTTCCTTTGAAATGTTTGCGTTGAATTCAATATGGCGGTCAACAATATGCCGGACCTGCGCTTGACACACACAGCTAGAGATCTCCCTGTGCCTAACATATTTCTTTCATGACCAGGATAACTCCATTACATTTTGTAGGGGGTGTTAAAGGACTTTTGACTCGTCATAGTTCATGTAATGAGGCTTTTATCAGTCACATAGTTAAACATATTATTTTGTATCTTCTGATCCCATGGCAGTCCCAGAATGATTTTTTTATATGTTTTAGAGTATGGCATGAGGGACCAAATATATTTTTTTGACGATTTTTGGTGATGACATGTTTTGAGATATTTAAGGTCAAAAGTCAAGGTCACGTGACAAAATTATATTTTTACCCAAATGTAGACTTGTAATATATCATTGGAAAGCTTGTTCAATTCCCTGTACAATAAGCTTTCTTTGAGCTTTCTAGGCGAAATAGAGGCGGACTTACAGCACATTTAGTATAGCTAAGCGGGCTCAAAAAGGGCAGTTTATGCGAACTTTGACCTTGAATAATTTAACAATTACAAGACGCATGAGACTAAAATTTTTCATATTTACTAAGTTCCATGCATAGTTTCAACTCCCCAAATTTCATGAAAATCGGAGATGGTCAGGTCAAAGGCTGTGTTGCTTTCGCATGGAATGACTCATCTTTTACTTATTTTTTGTCAATTTGCTATTCACTTTTGTGTTATTTTGTTATTTTTATTATTTTTAAATATTGTTTTGTTTATTATTATTATTATTATTATCTTTGCATTTTCATTGTTGACAATTTCAGTGTAAAATGGCCAACTGCGCTGTATCTGGAATTTTCTCAATAAATAAATAAATAAATAAATAAATCGGTTGAAGGTTGTGGTCACAAACAAGAAATTCAACTCCGTTCCGTCGGACACAGCGGCTTGCACCTTGCAGCCCACGTTCGAAAATTATGTTCCCTTTTTCCTACACTACGCAAGCTTATTTAAATCTATTTCTATCGCTAAAATAGATTTCCTTTCTTTTCTTTCTTCTATTCTAAAGTGATCACGTTTGCACAAGGAATGAATGCGTATAAAAGATTCAATAATATTATATAAATATTTCGGAAGCGTGAGCCCCCCCCCCCAAGCAGCGAGGCCCTGTGCGGTGGTACACGTCGCATACCCCTAACGAAGGCCCTGATTAGAAGTATTATTAAAGTTATTAACAGCATACAAAGTGACAGTTCACAAAGGTAATATCAACAAGATAATAAAATACAATTACTGCCGTACTGTATCGCTTATATTCAAATACGGGTTTCGATTTTTTAAAATACCTTGTCTATTGTAATATGCCTTATTTATGCTAATTATGGGTTAGGTATATCATCAGTCTTTTCGGCCTTAATGTTTTACGAAACTTAGCGTATACCCTCTGAAATTTTTGGGACTACACCAATGTTCGTAGCTCCCTCATTTCATTACGATGGTCTTATACAATGGTCAAAATCGCAGGTGAAAAGCTGTCAAGCTTCCCCCAGCAGACTCGAACCAGCGCTCGTCCCGTATTCCGAGCCCAAAGCCTGAGATCTTAGACCGCACAGTCCGGGACAGGCGAATATATGGAGCTTTTCACATATTCTAGGGAGAAGAGGGGGCAAGCAAATCTTTCGATCCTCCCCATGGACCTCCATGGGGATGATACATTACATCACTGGTCATTAGCGGATTTAGCAGGAGGGCAAAAGGTATGACTTAATATAGATATATCAATGGTAGGGAGACTATTCTCCCTCCTCTATCCCCCAAAGGGATTAAAAGCTCACCCCAAGGTAGGGCGAGAATACTGGTCCCTGTATCCCCAAAGGGAGCAAAAACACCCCAAGGCATGAAGAGTATCATCGCCCACCCAAAGGGAGTAAGTATAAACACACCCCGAGGTAGGGCGAGAATACTCGACCCTCTATTCCGCAAAGGGAGCAAAAACACCCCCCAAAGTAAGGCGAAGATAACTCACCCCTGTATCCCAAAAGTTTAGGGGAAACACACCCTAGGCTAGGGCGAGTTAAACTCACTTCAATATGGGGTGAGTAAACTCACCTTTTGGGAACGCCTGTTTGTGACAAGCCAAACTCACCCCAAAAGGTGAGTTTCCACACCTTTATTTTTTCCAGTTTAGCATTATATTACAACCAACAAAAAAAAATGTTCGAGCAATCTTTTTCCAGGTAGTAATAGAACGATACCAAGTCTAGATCAATATATTGATCAGGACTAATTTCACTAAACTCTTAAAAAATACGACACCGGAAATCGAATCCGGGACACGTTGGTTACAAGGCAATAACGTTAAATATATCCGAGTTTTATGACAGTCACTTCTGAGAAAGTGAGTTCTGAAGCTTATATATTTCCTTCTGTAGCGTAGAACTGTTCTACCTAGGTATTTCACAAAATTCTACTAATGCTATCGTCTTATGATCAAAGGGTCCTGAGTTCGTTTCCTAGTGGAGATACATTGTATACATTGGTTCGGATTCAACCTTGAAGGCCCCGTCCCGAATAGTTTATTTGACCAGAAATTGGATCTAAAACGAGCCCATGTAATCGTCTTGATGTAAATATGATATAGACTGGGGATGTTTTTAACATCTAGAAATGTCTGCAAATTATATTTCCAATGTTACGTCTTATATCAGGGTGGCTATTCACCGGGAATTACTTGAATTCCGGGAATTATGCGTGAATTATTGGCTCCGGGAATTATGCGTGAATTCTACATGAATTTTTCTCCGTAGACGTGAAAAATCACAACTTTTATTAATCCAAATCCTATTCACATTTTATGGAACTAAAAATTATTTTCGTAAATTTTTTCTTGCTCGCTTCGCTCGCAATTCCTGCTTTTCTTAGTCTTATCAAGTTTATAACCATAGCTAGGGGGCGGCGGGAGTCGGCCCTGGGCGCCGAACTATCTAAATGAAAAATGTTGTAAAATTGATTGATTGATTTTTGGTTTTAAGCCCACTTTATGCACAGAAAGGCTAATCGGGTCTGGACCTACAGTTTAAAGTGGAATCCGAACTACTGTGCCATGTGCCTCCACCGGGTATCGAACCCGGGACCCCTTGATCACTAGGCGACGATGTTACCACTACACCATCGGGGAGGCACAAAATTTGTAAAAGAGAAAATGCATTGGCGTCCCGTGAAATTATCTGGACGGTATTAAATCAATATTGATTTCAGCCTGCAAAAAATTAGATCCAAAAATGTTCTTCGTCGCTTCGTTCGCATTATTTCATTGCGTAATGCATGGTATTGTAAATTATCAGACAGAGAAATAACACTTGCCTTAATTGATTTTGTTTTAAATGCAGGAACAATTGTTTGGAGGAAAGGGAGTGAGCACATTTGAGAGACAATTTGTGTAATGTTTACTGTTGGTTTATTGTGAGATGGATGAATTGGTTGTGTAATGTATTTAAATAATATACGAGTATGTTGTACATATTATATGTATTAAGGAAACTTTGAATACGTACACAATTTAGTGTCCACCTCGCTCTATGTTGCATATATGTGAAACATGTATATCGTGTATGAAAGTTATACATGTTAATGTAGAAAAGAATAATATTTGGAATGCATTTATCATGCATTTCCTGTCTTTCAAAAGTAGTTTGTGTACTTGTTTTCCATTATTAATGTGAAATTGAACGTGTTGAAAAAATAATTGAAATCGTTTGTTCGAACACAAATGCTTTAGCACCAACTTCTACTCTCTTTCTACATAATTTACGAGGATAATAACTTATTTGATACTACTACTACTACTACTACTACTAATCATAATAATGTTGGTCCCGGCGGGTTCGAATCCCGGCTTGAGCATGGATGTTTGTGACTGTCTTTTCATCAATTTCATCATATCACTTATCCCCATCTTCGCAAATTAGCCAAACGTGGCACAAGAAGGGAAGTAAAATAAAACAAATCAATAATAATAATGTTATTATTATTAACGTATTAGTACGATCATCCTCGCACTTTCTCCCCGCCTCTGATTGTAAATAGAAACTCAGTACATTAAATTAAATATTTTGATTATATTACGTACACCATTTAATTGAATTATAATTTTTGGATGTTGGAATCACATAATCCTTTATATTATTAAGATATTTGTGTGTGGATGTTGAGAGGTGGTAATACGTAAAGTTGAAATAGAGGAAACATCGGCTTGAACTTATGGAAAGTTTGCCTTGAAAACCGGGAATTATACTTGAATTTTATCATGGTCCTAGAGTAGCCACCCTGTATATGAACACAGCATATTCTGTGCCTCTCCTAGAAAAAAATTCTAGATCCGCCTATGTCACTGCTTATATTTCAGTGTCGTCAGAGACTACTTAATTTGCAAAAGTACACTCAAAGAAATGGAATTTTCCATTTGAGTGCTATTAGACGACAACTTGTAATAAACATACATGGCTGTTGATAATTCTAAAATAAATTGTAACAAATATATCTACGATCGCAAGAATTTTATTAGAAATAAGCATACAAAAATTACGCACATAACAATAAATATATACAGAATATGATATTTTTACACTCACATTAGTTTTAACAATAAATATAACAAATAAATTAATTCCGGCTGACCATGGTTTTCAGTAGTATATTTCCAAAGCACGTGAAAGCAATATCATGAGCTTAATGTAAGGGTAGTGGGTGTTCATAAGAAATTGTCCTAGTAATGTTTCTCTAATACTGGCAAAAAATATTTGGTATCTATTAATTTCTATATCTGCTTTATAATGAATTGTTTCACTTTAACAATTTTGGTTTATGTCAACCTCGTTTTCACAGGAATAGTATATACGTCATGAGTTAAATAGAGAAATTGGTTCAAGTCGAATTTTGTTTTGTCTTAATTTGGTGGCAAGCGTGTTTGATCATTATAAATACCAACATTCTGGAACGGTTAAGTAAACGTTCGCCTACAAAGTTAGTTGGATTAGGTTTATGTAAAATTAGGATAGGTTGAACTAGGTTCAGTTAGTATGTAATATCATAGGAATTTTAGTTTTCCTGGCGACGTGATTGGAACAAGTGTTGTCGTGTTACCAGCAAAGTTAAGTTATCATTAGCTTCCAACGTTTCGAAAATCATACAAGATCAACGTGTTTCAGATTTGGTTACGTTAGGTTTACATTCAAATAATTTTAGTTGACTTAGTTTAATTAAATTATATGATATTATTTTATGATAGGTTTGCTTATAAGTTTGTTAGTTGCCTGAGCTTAAGTAATATTATGGTAGTTTAGGTAAACTTACGTTTGATTTAGCTATGCCTTTACATTAGATTAAATTAGGTTTAAATTAATTTGGAAATTTAATGTTTGTTCTGTTAGATTATTCAGTGTTCGTATTTCATTGACAGCAAACTGTTATGCAATATTAACTGTACTTATTATCAATATAATGTTGTCGGGAAGACAATGTTACATCTAGTGGATGTCGCACATATTTATGTCACTTCCCATTTACATCAAAATGGCTTATTAGGCTTGTACAAGGCCTATGGGTTATATGCAAATGACCAATTTCATATGGTCCCCTCGCTAACCATAAACCTAACTAGACCTTTTTACTACATATTGATATGACTGAAGAATCCGGCATACCATATCTCTTGTGTTTTAAATGTACTTCCGTGAAGAAAATGGAAAATGATAGAAATGTGTGATTCAAACCGTTTAGTTATACTACCAGTTGTTAAATGCTGTTTATGCTAATGTTTTCTCTTGTTTAAGGCACACGTCACAATACAAAAAATGCTTATATATTTTGCATTTATATTTTGGTCAATGAATTATGATCAGTCTGCTGCAATGCATGTCAATTACATTTCTTTAAATGTTTTCCTACCCTACACAATGTTATTTGACAAATATTACAAAGATCAAGCTAAGTTCAGAATCGAGTTGACTATAGAGTTTAATTCAATATTTGAACATGTAGTTTGACTAATGTCCACATTAATCATCTAACTCAAGTTTACAAGTTTATTCAGGTCCAATGCATAGTCGCAGCTTATAGAGGGAGGGTAAGGAATGTGTATTTATGTTAATTGAATCAACACGATAATTAGCTCTCAACAGCACGAAAGCAGGTCACCAGTGTTTGTCAAGAGCTTAAGCAAAATGCAAACGAATCTACAGATTGTCTTCCCCTTGGCCTGCAGAAGCAAATTATGTTCAAAGTCGATCCATCTGTAATGGAAGAAGAAAATATTATAATATGCGAAGTAGTAATCAACTATACAAGCAAATTGAATTATATATTAATGAGGTACGGTCAATATTTTGTCATTGTTCATGCAACTAACTGTCTTGTCCGTTGAATCTTCACCATAAAGCATTGTAGTTCCTTTTTCTTTCATGATCTGTATTCTTTTAACTGTAAATTTGGTACTGCTTTCAAGTGATACAATGCAGTAGATCTAGTTTTATGGTTAGTTCATGCATGTCACTACCATACGTATTTGTTCTAATATATATTTTGATGCCCATAAATATTCTCCGAAAAAAAGGCCAATAATTTTTAAAGTTCCAACTCAGCATTAGTTGTTTGTTCTTGTTTAAATATTATGTTTTAAATTCCCGTGCTAGTGAAAAATCTGAACGTGTTTAAAAGTGCATAATTAGAGTGAGTATCAAAAGCATACATTGACCCTTAGAGGGCTGTTGAACCATGGGGTTTAGTTTAACCATCAAAGATCGTATCGCAGGTAATGTGTTCCAAATTTCAAAGTTGCTGATTAAATTATTCTCAATCCCTATTACTGTTGACAACAAATACATTGTAAATGCCCATGTTGTGAGGTGGCATGTTATAATTTCCCATGAATACAACATGTTCTGCATTTCCATGCTATCATTAACCTCAGTATTGATGTCATGAGTGATGATGACATGATAATCATGTCAATGTAATGGACAACATCATCTCAATATTCATAACTGTTGTTATGCCAGTGTGTATTAATTATGATGCATATTCTATATGTCTCTGCTTTCAGACAAATCCTTCTAAGTTCCCTGACTTCTGACAAAAAATGGTTTCCAATGACCATGTTACATCCCAACCAGTATCCTCTAATATTCCATGAGTGCTGATGATAATCTTTATTTAAGGTGTATATGTTGTCATCTTATGTCTTTGGCAAAACTCTGACGTCTGTGATAAGATAGATAAACGATAAAACTCGATATGAATATCGATCATTGTAAACCACTAGCGTACATAGGGGAAGGCTGATGGGGCTACAGCCCACTCAAAATTTTCAAATGAAAGATGTAAAGAACTCGTGGAAACTAGAGTGACAAAATATCCACCTGTACAATTGAAACGTCTGAGAAAAAGACAGTTAAGTCAACTCATCTAACTACAGGAAAATGAAATTTTAATTCCAAAATGCGACTCAACATGTGAATGAAAAGGTACTATGTCTAGTCTCCCCGATGGAGCAGTGGTAGCGTCATCGCCTTGTAATGATGGGGTCCCGTGTTCGATAACCGGTGGAGGCACATAGTGGTTCGGATCCCACTTTAAACTGTAGGTCCAGTCCCGATTAGCCTTACTGTGCATAAAGTGGACTTAAGACACTAAATCATTCGATCAATCAATCAATTGATGAATGGAAGTGTCAAATGCATGAACCGAAAGAAAGCATGTTGTAAAGTTCAGTACAGCTTTCACATGGCAGGAAAGTACACCACTGCTTCGCTTACGAGAGAAAATTGACTTAGCTGGATATTTCCCCTGACCCTTCAATTACAGATCCCTCCAAAAAAAAAAATGATAATGGTTTCTGTCAATCAATATCTGCATGTTAATTTTGTTGCGATGATAACGGCAGGTTAAAAATTATTATCATAATACAGCTGTTTTGTCGTGTGAGACCGTGATTGTCTGAAATGGGATTCTTTTTTCAGATGATCTTAAGCCAATTACTCGTACTTCATGACAAGGAACGAATTGACAGACATGTCTTTACCAGCAGTCACGCGAGAAGATCAAGGTGAGTTGATTTTACTATGAAGAAAATAGAGAAATAAGACGATGATTGTGTCTGGTTGGTCACGGCGTGTCCACGAGGCAATTTTCCGTGAGTGAGTCTCGTGGAAGCATCCAAGGAAGACGAATTTTCTTCTTTCTGTTCTTTCAGCTCCGGTGAGCAAGCCGTAGGTGGTTGGTCAGTGGGCTGAGGAATTTCTGCAGGAGTCTGGTTTTGTGTGTCAGTCATTCTGTCACAAGGGTGAAAGTAGATCGAACATACATTTCCTGGAAATGGGATGCTCTAATGAGTGACTCTCCGATAATTCTGTACCACTAGTCCAGAGGGAGGGAGGAGGGATGTTATACGAAATTTAGTCAATCATAATTAAAAATTTCTATAGCTATCACACCGCCAATATTAGCGATTGCTTCTCTGCCTTCTACCACTTATCCCAAGTAATAAATGGTTCCACAGTTATTAAAATTCCATAAAAATATAGTTTTATATTAGAGAACTTGTGAGCCATACTACATAGTGTATAAAACACTAATTATTATTCCTGCATCTTAGAAATATAAATATACATATATCTAGTTCTCGCATTAACCGCAGCAATTGTATTTTTCATAGTTTTGTTTCGGTAGGTTGCACGTTCGCCATATTGAATCCGCATTACTAATTTCGTACAAATACCATAGAGTGCCTGAGACACCTACCTAAGAAAGATCTGCTTGTAAACTTAAATATATATACTTCAGAATCACTTAGATACGTTGCAGATATGAAATTACTACATAAGATCATTAATGGAAACCTAAGATGTAGCATCCCACTCCACGAACTCTCCCTCAGAGTGCCCAGACATAAAATACGGAGCAAGGAGACTTTCCACACTGCAACTCCCAGACTATCACTCATACGACGTCCATTATTCCATAGGCTACCGAACCAATTCAATATCATCTCAGACCAAGTAGATATTTTCAGTTCATATTCGTCTTATATCACCAACTTAGAATAAATTGTACATAAGTAATGCATTGTGAAAGTAATCTGTTTACCTTGCTTATCTTTATATTTTGTTTATTATATTTTATCTTCTTTCGTGTGTTCTTCTTAACACTAGGGTACTGTTTTACTGTTGTGTCTTTCCGGTTTAAAATGGCTTCCGCTGTACTGGAAATTGCAATAAATATATAAATAAATAGCAGGCAAGTTCTTACGAGTAGCCAGCTGCTATGAAATTTTGAGATAAGAAAATCTAATTTTACGACACTTGACGTGGCCAAAATTTTAGTGACTTGTGCCATATATCATATCAGGTCTTCTTGAATGCGTAGTGGTAATGTTATCATCTTGTAATCAAGTGGTCTCGGATTCGATACCCGGTGGAGGCACATAGCGGTTCAGATCCCTGTAAACTGCCCAGCTTCGATTAACCTATCTGTGTGTAAAGTGGGCTTAAACTCAATGTCTGGCTCATTCTCGGCGTGTAAGGGATGGTGCTTAGTTAAGATACCAAAATGTCATCCTCTTTTTCGCGAAGTATACCCTTGACTTCATTTTGAAGACTAGCGAGGCTGTGTTGTCTGGACACGAGGTCAGTATAATACTCGGTGGGTCTCGTGTTGTGTGCTGTCCATTTGCGTTTGTGATTGTCCTTTCATCCACCTCACCTTCTCACCATTCATCCTTGTCTTCGCAATTAGCCAAACTGACAGAGAAGCGAAATAAAATAAACTAAATTCATCAATCAATGGCTCATTCTCGTGGTAGTCTCGACATTTGAACTGTCTCGGTTTGTTCTCGAATCTCGAAATCAATGATACAAAAGGAACTATAAAAATACTTTGTAAAAAACAAACTAAAACACAAGGTTTGGCATTAAACAACACTTATAACCTATCTATAACCATACTATACCACCTCTGTCTTGGTATGTCTGAGTAAGTCTCGGTTAAGCAATTTGAATTTAAGCAAAACCTTCGTGTGTCCCGCAACACTCTCTAGTTTACTCAACTCTAAAACGAGACGAGAGTCTCAAACGGCATGCTTAGGTCTCGTCTCGACTTTGCAGACGTTTATCTCGTTCTCGGTATCGTAAGCTCGATTCACTATTTTTAAATTGTGGTCTCAGCACCAACCTATTCCTAGCCATAATTGAGATTCTAAGTTGGATCAAGACATGCACTAGGAATAATATACAGGTATTTCGAGCGTAATAGATGGTACAGTATGCTTCAGTAGAATAGATTACAAATATATTGATGAATATATGAAAATCGCACGCACACAGATCAAAGACTATCCAAAACATGCAATTTGCACGAAATTCTCGCAATTATAATCTCCATCTGGCCATTATTTCTGCAACTAAGAAGAAACAGCCAATCAGAGGGAGCCACGTTGACCCTCACGTAACCGTGTAGAGTGTGTGCAGGTTTATTGCAAACATAGATTACAATGATTAGAGCGTGTTTATGCATTCACTGACCCAAACTATATGTAGGATTAAATTCTTACTCTCAGTACTGATCATAATTTATCTAAACTATTTTTTCTGTTAGGTGCTCTAGAATATGAACTAACACTAAACCCTGAGGCGCAGGAGACTTTTAAATGAATTTTTCATTGTTGGACGAGTGAAAAGCGAATCGATTTCAATCGTTACTGTTTTCTGGATTTCGAGCACACTATATTAACTTATTGTCAAACCGTTCCCCAATTTTCCTCACGATGCTCCCACCGGCAATGGAATCCGGGTACAAGCGAGCTTAGTTTTAGTATATAGAAATAAAAATTCTAGAAAACATCACTAACGAACTACAGGGATATCAATAACGAGTATCTTTATTTGTGTTATCTGTAATTATCACAGCCACTCAGGGTTGTGTCTGTTTTGTAAATATATAAACGTGCTCTGTGGCATCTATATTCCGATTAGTGAAACATACCTCAAATCGCTTTGTTGTGTTCAATAGGATAATGTTTTTTTTAACAGGTTATATTCTCTATCTAGATTTTCTCAATGACTCCAAACTAGATGACACGCTTGCATAAAGTAGTCTTAACTTCAAGCTTTAATCTAAAGAATAAACTAAACCCAATCACATTAGATATGTGTAGCTATGGCGAAGGAAAGGCAAATTTTACACTAGATGGAGTTATGAAGTATGAGCATTTTCCCCTTACTATTTATACTTCAAACCGTCTTAATGCCGGACGAAAGTATCCCTCTCTACACAATCTCATTAGACCTGGAAGATGTCTCGTGACGGGTTGCCCGGAATTGTGGAGGGAAATATAAATATGAAGACTAAAATTAACTTCTTATTTTCCAAAAGGCAATACAGTAATTGAAAAATTTGAAACATTGGATCGTAAGATAAATCGTTTCTCAGAGCTCAAGTAAAATTTGAAATTTTCCTGTCCACAGTTTGTCGAGATAATCATGATCAAACATACCCCGTAAGCTTTACACAGAATTGGATGAAAACGCCCATTATTGAAAAAAGATACAAGATCACCTTAAGATGGTACATACCTATTGACTCTCTTGTATCTTAGCAAACTGCCCCCTGTAGGCCATCTCTTGGGAATCCATCTCACGTTCTAATTCTTCAAGTGCTCTGTCTTTGGATCCTTCCAGGCTCCTGCCTGTCTTGTAATCTTCAGAGCCATAGCTCTCCCCTCCGTTGTAGTAAGCGTACCCGTCTTCACCCTTGCCCTCATAGTGGGTGGTGCCGCTGGCCCAGTGGTCGTGCGAAGGCTCGAAGTGCTCCTCGTGGTGCGTGTGGGGAACGACAGTGTAGTGCGTGGAGTGCTTGTGCGCGAAGATCTTCTTCAGCCAGAGAACCGAAGAGAGGACCAAGGATAGTTTGCCCACTGCCAGAGCCTTGAAGGCTAACAGTTTCAGAGCGAGGTAGGCCAGCTTTGCAAGAAAGAGCTTCTGCATCAGGAAGAAGAGGAGGATGTAGCGGTTGCCTTTCTTGCCTGAAATCAAGACATAAGATATCGTTAGACAGACTGTTGGAGAAAAAATTAACACAAACACAGGATGTTATTTAAGGACATTAATACATTAACTTCTTCTAAACAGCGCATCGTGTAGGCTTTAACCCACTAGAGTACTGCAGAAGCTCGAGCGTATACAATGGGATATCACTTTAATGTGACAATAATCGTAGACATATTGGGTTGATACATACGTTCGTAACGTTTTTATCACTGTGGCAAAAGTATTTTTGTTTCATACTAATTTGAGATGAACAAGAGAACATAAATTAATCAGTAATATATTTTCCTTCATTGTCTATGACTGTCTATCAACGCTGGGGCAGTTTTTCAATTCAACGCCTGACGAAATCAGCTGATTCGGGGTTCAAAGCCAAGTTTGAAGAGCACTTTCGTCACCAAAGGAGCTTCCTTGAAGATTGATGGATTGAGAGCTGAAAAGGTAGCAATCCGAGGGCGCAAGATCGGGGAGTAAGGAGGATGTGGAATAACTACCCAACCAAGCTACTTGGTAGCTGCTTTTGTCGTGTTAGCGGAGTGTGGATGTGCGTTATCGTGTCGCACCACTTGATGCTGTCTTCCTGGCCTGCTCGCTGATTTGGTTGTTTTCATTTAAAGCGTGCGGTATCCAGAACCTTACCCATGGAATGGAAATGTCGCACGATGGTTGAATGGTCACAGTTCATCACATTTGCTAATTCTCCAGTCGACTGATGTGGATTCTCGTGGATTAAAGCCTTTAAACTGTCTTCATTAAAGCCCGATGGTCTTCCTGAACGTGGAGAATGAAAAATGTCCTCTTTCTAATGACAAAACCATTTTCTTGCCCTGCTTCCCCGTAGAAGGACAAATGTTTCGAGCCGCCTCCGCTGCCCTTTGTCCCTTTGTTAAACTCAGACAGAAGAATGTGTCGGAAATGTTTTTCCCCCACTGGATACTTATTGTTCTTTAGCCCATAAATAACACCGTCTTTCTTCAAATCTGTAAAATTCAATGCGTATTTCCAAGCACAACAATGCCACTCAAATTGATGAACATTAAACGATAAACAAACTCCTAACACCGCAGTGTTGCCATACCAAACACAAACGCTACGAACTAATGCATCAATCCAATATAGGCCTATGTGTAAAGTATACATCCATTCAGTCCACAATCATCTATTTCGGTTTATATACCACTGCGTATTGGTAATATAGAGCAAACTACATTTTTACATGGAGATGATGAGCGATGATTATGTTCACTTAAGTTTCAATTTCCCTGCGTTTGTCACTTCACGATCCATATTTGGGGGCCCACTACCGCATACAAATTACAGTTATACTTGTACTGATAGGCTTCGAGTGCATAGCGCTCGTTTTGCCTCTTCCATAGTTGTTCGCTCGACCGAAACAGTTCTCAATTATGTACGCTATCTATCGTTGTCCATGCGAACTATTTGGCGCTCGAGCAAAATCCTCTTTCTACAGCACTCTATAGCCCATACTAAAATAGTTTGTTGTCGACGTATACAGGCTAGAGTTGACGAGCTATATCTTTGCGGGTGCCTTGGCTACTCCGCGCAGAGTGTGAGAGAGATACGTTTATGTAATTGCCACCTAATCGCCCTTTGGGTGGTCGACAGCAAGGACAGAACGCAAGGATAATGACGCGCAGTCGGTAGCTCCTCCCCCTTGCTACTGCGCAGCCGTGCTTGGGCAGGGTTCACCCGCAAAGATGCAGCTCGTCAACTCTAGTAACCATTTGAATCGATATAATATACCAATATACCTACAAGCACAGCGACAGGAAAGAAAGAAACATCTGCTAATAATGAGAGGAAAAGTATAAACGAAATAAGAGGGAAATAATGGATAAAGAAAAAGGATTGAGAGTGGAAAGAGAAGAGAAAAGACGAAGTACAGTAATAAGGAAAAGAATAATAAAAATTAAGAGAATGCGAGAGGAAAAGGGAGAAGAAAGAGATAAAAAACAATGCGAATGTGTTAGAAAAGAGAATATAGGGGAATAAAAGCTAGAAAGAGAAGAGAAAAAAAGTTTTTCTTTCAAACGACGCTAGCATCATTTTTAGAGCGATTTAATATGTGTATGAGATAAAGCAAGAGAATGTGAGAGAAATGATAAGAGATGGATAGGAGAGTAGAAAGATAATAAGAACGAAAGAATAATAAGAATACCAAGAGAATGAGGGAGGAGAAAAAGGAAAAGAATGATAATGTGTTAGGAAAGAGAAGAGAAAGATAGTATAGAAAAAGACAAGAAACTATATTTTCAAATTACACTAGTAAACATTTTTCGAGTACATAGGAATTTAATTCATATAATTACCAACAAGCACGGGAACAGAACATAGAGAAATAGGGTAAGAATGGGAGAAAAAGATTAAGAGAGAATGGAAGTAGCAGAGAAAGAGGGAAAGAATGTGAGAATGAGAGAGAAAAAGGAGAAGGAAGAAAGACAGTAAGAAGGAAAATAATGATAGAAAAATCAAGAGAATGAGATGAGAAAATGGAGGAGAGAGGGAAAGTGAAGAAAGAGATAAAGAGGAAAACAATTAGAATGCAATATAAAAGAGAATATTGAGAAATGAAAGAAGAAAGAAGTAAAGAAAGAAAATTACTCATTAAATAACTCTAGCAAACATTTTTATGTAGTGATTTGATCGCTATTATATATATATATATATAATCCCAGAGAGAAATAGGGTAAGAATGAGCGAAAAGAGAAGAGAAAGGATATGGAAGTAAGAAAAGAAAGCAAGATAGAAAAACCAAGAGAATGAGAGAGGAAAGGGAGAATAATTAAAGAAATGAATTCGATAAGAAAATTTCCGAAGACCTTGAGAAAATCTCGGAAAACTCCGGCGATGCTGTTGTCACAAAGATTACAGCTTGCAGATACTTTCTGGTCTTACAAATTGTCCTATACCACACGCCATGCTAGAAATTATTTCAGGAGTCAATCAGCCATATATACAGGGTGTCGCCGTGCAACAGCGACAAACTTTCATCGAGGCGAACAACTGTTCTCATTAACGTTGTTGAAGTTGAGACATCGTTTCGTAGCTAAGAGAGTTCCAAAAACATTTCGTATCCTGTATGTATGCAGCCGTGCGATCCAGATGCATGGTTGCCACTGCCATTTATTTTCCTGTCGAATAACATACCAAGAACAATAATATGCCACGGAGAGTATAGATAACTCAAAAGTAACAAATGCACAAAGCAGCAAGTCGCATAAGACAATACATAGGTTGGAACCGGCTTAATGGAACATAAGTCAAGCAGAGTCTTCGCTGGACAGTATTCGGATGGGTGGCCGTCACAATACCAGGTTCAATATACAACAAATAAATTGAGTAAACCACTTAGGAGAACGGCAGAAGAGATACAAAGGCATATATTTGTAATAGAATCGATATGATCAGTTCTAGCTACTTAGCCTTATTCTAGTATAACTCCTATAATGTAATACAACGACAAACGCTCTATTAGCGAAAGAGGAAAAATATAAAATCAAAGCAAACAAAGACAGGAAAAAATGACCGCAAATGACAATACTAGAAGGCAGGGCAAAACCGTCATGATTTCTCCTGTCCTGTTTGTTTTGCGAGGGTTGGTAGGATTGCCTTCACGCTGTGAAAGTTTGTGGATGTTGTACAGTGATACCCTACGTGCGCACGTGTCCACAAACCCCATTGGTTGCGAGTCCAGGAGCCAGATCCTGCCGACTTGCATTATTGCACACACACACACACACACACGCAAACACACAGACGTATGTATGTATGTATATACGTGATTGGTTGGTATATGGCAGCGGTGTCAATGTCAGTTACACTTGAATTTTGAAAAATACAACAAAATTACTACACTGGTGAACAGAACATTAGATATTAATTATGGAACCTCACTTTCTGACTTCCCCTTGTATATATAATATGATAGGCAAATTATAGCTCTCATGATACTGAGGGTTTCATTTTTGTCACCTATCCTAGTTTATGTGCACATATGATTACTGAGAACATGTCGAGTATACAAGTTACCTTTTCCTCCAAGACCACCACCTTTCCCGCCAAGTCCACCACCACCTTCTCCTCTTCCTTCGACTTCAGAGCCGTCCTCCAGGAGAGTGACATCAAAGGACGACTGAGGGCTTGCCCTGCTTCTGGCAACCCTCAGGTACATCCCAGGCAACAAGCTGCCCAGGCGCAACCTAACAATATGGTCGCTGACAAACTTGACGATCCTATTCGCTATAAGAGCATCAAGATACTGCTCTTTCGCCTCACTACTTCTTGGTAAATCTGCTTCGTTGAACGACTCTATCGGTTCATCAGCCTCGCCTTTGTTGCTGCCCTCAGGAGCTACCAAGCTTCTATTGTCGTTCCTCTCGAACTCAACAATGTTCCACCAGTTCATGTAACGCCTTCTCGCATACCGATCAATGTCCCTCACAAGGTTTATCTTCAGACAAGAAGTGTCTAAGTTCTTGATGCACTCGATGTACGCAACATCCGAACTCTCTTCACCATGTGCCAACGCAACGGCAAGTCCAACGATCACCAATACCTTCAGGCACTCCATCTTTGTGTACTTCACTCGGTAAGTCCTCAACACTACAAGATAAGTCCACTATGAGCACATGTTACTAATTATGAATTGCGGTGTGAGCAAGACAAAGGTTTGCAGGAAAATGTGGTGCTTTCGACGCCCGCAGCACCTTTTTAATGTAATTTCTGGGTACCCCAAATGTTATGCTTGTGCACTGCCGGAGCTTTGAAGTCTAGAATTTGGCGCGAACTACTTATCATCAAAGCATGCGAAAGTTCGCGTGTTGTGATATGAAAAGGTTTCCATAAACTCAGAAGGGGGGAGGAGGAAGAACAGATTGTTATGAAGGTCTGGTGGTTTTTTGTGGCTTGCTGCCGGTAAGCATCCGTGACACCGTTATAGTTTTCACACTCCATGTGAGCAATGCCCGCATCTTGTTGCTCCCACATCCGAGAAGCTACCCTCTGCCTCACACACACTTACACACATGGGTGACCGACCCTTCCTTCCTACTTCCATCCTTGGAATTCCAACGCTCCAAGACCAAACTGGGTTGTCACAGGCATGTGATTTATCATTAGGATCATCTGAAGAAAGAGAAATAAATAAGAAAATGAATTGAAGCCATGCTTTATAATTAACCAAGTCTAATGACCTATATTGTCACTGTCTATAAAACAAACTTTCTTTGGCATGATAGCCGAAAAGAATTGACTCCACCATGGAGGACCCTTCTCAGATAGAAAGTTGTTTCTCAAATAATAAGTATTCATTAAGCTTTCTTTTGTTTTAAGTAATTTACATTTATGTGATGTTTTACATTTATAATTGCAAAATGTATGAAAACTATATAATCCACATTAATTAAAGCTAGTGTTCCAGAAAAGGCACATAAGTCACAAACTGATATTTTATCTTGCTTTCATTTAAGTCACACTTACTCAATTAAAAATATATTAAAGTATAATTTTATATTTAACATGTGTAAATATACTAATCAGTGATGATCCAACATTTGACACATATCTGTAATAATTGCTTTAAAAAAAAATAAACGTAATAACTGTCTGCTGCAAAATTTCATATTTTGACTTAATTACTTTCTCCCTAACATCCTAGATATGATCAGTGTAATCAATAAGACACTTGCGTTCCTACTTGAACTTACTAATATAACGTGATACTGAGTTTTGGAAGTGGCTGAGTGGCTAACGTAATGTGCTGTAAAGCCAGATATCCCAGGTTCGAACCTTGGATGTATCATTGGGTTTGCCCCATTTTGAACTTCATCAATAATCCTCGTCGTCACGATTAACACAAGAGGTAGAACTGCGATGAAAGAAACGATATAGAAAGAATTAAATGATTCGAAAAAGATAGTTTATTTGTGTAGTAACTGGTGTTATTTTCAAACCTACGTAAGATTTACTTCAAATGAAAGCAGATAAGCTTAATTGTTATATTGAATATACCGTAAATATTTTTTCATTCGCTTTCATTGTTGATAAGTTTAACAATGATAAAAACAACTTAATTCTTTCAAGGGTAGTAATAGTATTTTTGAAAAATGAATAACAGCTGTTCCATCTGCTGATTGCTATTGAAAGTATTCCCTGCATACAGAACCCAACATGTGCCAATTGACATAAATGTGTTGGCTGCAGTAACACATTAAAGTATATAAATTGCTAATGATGCATTTTGGTACATCAAAATTCACACATAAATGAGCCGGGTTCGAATCTTGGCCTGGGCATGGATGTCTGTGAGTATCCATTCATCAATTTCATCACCTGCTCACTCATTCCCATCTTCGCAAATTAGCCAAAAGTGGCACAAAAGGCGAAGTAAAATAAAGGAAATCAATCAATGAATCAAAACACACATAAATGCATCAAAGGGTACTTTTATCAACCGCAGTTCCGTCTGACTCATTTAAAATGAATGAGTTGAGAATATCAAGCATGATGATTTCAAAGAAACCAAAATCCAGCGTTTAACTGTGTCATTTGATGCATCAATAATGTATCAAGCTTGCTTTGATGCATTCGAGCTCTGTGTGTTGACCTGAGAGCCTGTTGTACAAAGCTCTCCCGAAAATTTGAGATTTGACAGAACGCTCTGCCAGGTTGCTGAAAATTTCAACCATGTACACTTTGTCTTTCTTTCATTCACTTCATTTTAACGTAGAACGTATTTTTTCTGTTTTTTTTTTCGATGTAATAATCACTGATTTAATCCTCTTTATGAAAAGATCATTCCATGCCAAACCATCCAATGGTGGTTGCATGACCATTTTAGAAAAATTTCATTTTTAGTACATACGTTTGTACATGTTTCTAGATATCAAAAGCAATGTTCAAAAAAAAATATTGTCTTTAGTTCTCCTGGGGAAGCCATTTTTCCAACATGGCGCATGGCTTTTTTGCTCATGTAGCAGTATAGAGAAACCTTAATATCTCAAAAACCATTAAAGCTAGAGACCTGAAACAAAATTCATTTTGTAGCAAATGAAGTATACTTTCTATGATATTCAGGTATGTTTTGCTCGAAATTGCATCGTAAGTACGAAAATTATGGCGGAAAATGGGGTAACAATAGTTAAAAAATTGCAATTTTAAGTCCAATTTTTTTTAATGATAGGGTTTAGTCTAAGGCTTGATTTTCTTTCATGTGTAGACGACCTACCTGCAGGGTGTCTGTAAATAAAATATCAGTGCTTAGAAATGCACCCCTTTTTACAGCATGGGCTCAAACATGGCCGTTCATTGAATTTTGACAGTTTTCGGGGTTAAATATCTCATATGGGTCCCCTTTAAAAATTCTGAAATTTGTCACATAGGAAGCCCTTCATGAACCTAACTCACAGTAAAAATCTCAACTTTTAGATTCAATTCGTTTTGGTCAATATGAGGTAACATATGTCACCTAATTTCTTACGTTGCAAAGTAAGGTTAAACTACATTCCATACTTAGAATAATGTAGTCCTTTCAATTTCTTTTTTAAATTTGGGTTAAATAAAGGCTCAGAAAATATAGTAACATAAGGTTTTAATACTTGACTTACCAGAAATTGAAATTACAAGGTGTGCCAATTGAAAATCTGCAAAATTTCATTGAAAAAGGTTTGATTTATTAGGTACCCACGACCAGTTAGTATTGTCAGCTCCAAAACTGAGCTTCCCCCATATTTTTATAAATGTAGAAGTACATGCAGCTTAAGATAGGCAGTGGCATGCCCAGGAATTTCCAAAGGGGATGGGAGGGGGTTACATATACTTTTTTTAGTATACAGCCCTGTTTTTGCCACATTATCCTGCCTTTGACGTAATTGTTTATGGAATACTAGGCAAAAACATTGGTTGATTTGACATGGAATGACCCCTTGTGCAATTTCTATCTTTAAGCAATAAGTAGAAACTTGATGTGACTCTTACGGTTGTAAGGTAGGTGAACCGAAGGTGGCCATATTATGTTTCTAGGGCAATTAACAAACTTCTAATGAGAGATACATTTCTGAAATTTTATAAAATAACTTCTACCGGGTGTCCGAGAAGTCTTTGTATGAAAACAAAAATTAACTGTATCCGCTATATGCAACATAGACATGAAAAAATGGTACCAAAATGTTCGGAAACTATTCAAGTTTTATTGGCAATAGGAAAGAAATCAATAAATCTCCACGTGAGCACCCTTGGTAGCACGGAGTACATCTAGTCGAAATTCAACTTTTCGCCATGCATTAGCCAACATCAAAGGAGGGATTGATGTGATGACTTGGGTTATCCGTTGTTGCAGAGTTGCAAGATCGGATGCAGGAGTTCTGTAGACATTGTCTTTCACATAACTCCATAGAAAAAATCTAAAGGGGTTATGTCTGGAGATCGTTCAGGCCACGCCGTCGGTCCATCTCGACCAATCCATTTTCCAGGAAATGTCTGTTCAAGGTAGGAACGAACCTCCAGACTCCAATGTAGCGGTGCACCGTCTTGTTGAAAGATAACATCTGGGTGGTATTCTAGCAATTGAGGAACAGCAAACAATTGCAACATGTCGAGATACACTCCAGATGTTACGATGTCCTCACAGAAAAAGAATGGTTCGATTATTCTGTCATGCAGCAGGGCGCACCAAACGTTCACCTTCGGGTTGCCCATGGTCGACTTCCTCACCTCATGAGGGGGCTCATTACCCCAGATACGCACGATGTTTGAAACTGTCTCTGCACTGTTTTTTGTGACCTGCTCTCGTGAAACCACAGGACACACTTAGCCTTTTTCTGATTTGTGTACATTTCCGGTTTGCTGGACACTGGCACTGCTACACTACTGCAACGGTACAGAAATCTGAAACAAAAAAAACGTGAATAGTTTCCGAACATTTTGGTACTATTTTTTCATGTCTATGTTGCATATAGCGGATACAGTTAATTTTTGTTTTCATACAAACACTTCTCGGACACCCGAGAATTGACAACGTGTACCAAATGGATATTTTGTAAAATTGCGTGTAACTTTTAAAAAATTCAAAACCGTGACGTATGGGCCACCTTGGGAACAGGGGTACCAAAGGTGGCCCACTGCTTAGAAAATGTTGATGCTTAGAAAATGTTGCTTGTGCTCAAGAAAACATATTTATTCCTGTTGTTAAAATTTATTATAGAAAATTGTTGATCTCAAACTTTTGATTGTTGGCGTGCATTAGGGCAGAGTTGCCGAAATTAGACCAGTTGGTACTATTTTGCTTCTGCATCAAAAACAAGACACAGAAAAAGAACGAAATTGTAGGTATGCGAAGCACAATTATTAAGCTTTCACTTCATATATGTATTTCAACAAAAAATGCAGGAACCAATATAATAGGGTACAAAAACGAAAGTAGTGACATCGGTCCATTATAGGCAACTTGTGTCTTAACTTAGACCACAGGTTAGTTAGGTTGGACCGCTCACAAAAGGCATGTACGTATGTATGTCTACGGTATCTAGACACCTGCATCACTCACTGCACACACCATTGTGGTATTTACTCCACGTTCGCAGCTTGTAACAGCACCTACCTGTGATTTTCCTTTC
The DNA here is from genome assembly GCF_977018435.1 of Lepisma saccharinum. Taxonomy (NCBI): domain Eukaryota; kingdom Metazoa; phylum Arthropoda; class Insecta; order Zygentoma; family Lepismatidae; genus Lepisma; species Lepisma saccharinum. The sequence continues at coordinate 48,272,607 of NC_139247.1, read as the reverse complement.
TTTGCTACACTTTTTTGTGGACGTTTCTGGACTGTTGTGAAACCTGACTCATCCACGTTGAATATTCAGTCAGCTGTAAAACCAAACAAACCATACCTTCTACTACACTCGTTCAAGCCATAGTCCCCATTATTGTATGCTGCTATAGAGATTTGCAATTCCATCTTTGTCCACAGCCAATACTTTCCCCGGTCCAATTTGGGAAACAAGTGGTGGTCCAACTTAAGCAATTGTACCCCGTTAATAAAAAAAATGACGCTACACGAACATACGCAACTAAACCATAGTTTTCCCACATGTAGTTAGTGGTTAATGAATGTCACTTTCATAATATACTACAGAACTTGATCACTTACCCCTAGTCTACACAAGAGCTTAAGGTCCGAAGCACAATAATTGCAACACGAACAATGGAAACACAATAACAGCACTCCTACTTCGTCGAACGTCTCTAGTTGACTGACCATTCAGTCATTTGTACATGGCACTAACGCCAACCAGTAGTGAAAAACTAACCTGTTTCAAATACTCGTCTATAGGCAAAAACAAAGGCGGTCCAACTTAGGCAACGGTCCAATTTCGGCAACTCTCTCCTATATATGGACGGGTTAAGGTTACAGTGGTGTAAGTCACTTTCTTAAAAAGAAAAAAATGTCTGACACACAGCACTTTGCTGATCAACACAACAGCTGTTTCCTTTATCACTAAACCTTAAATTGTCATCTGTTGACAATCTCTGATTTACTTCATGTTTTCTGTTAACAGATTGACTTATATAGATCTAGTTTCTGTGTCTAAGTCTTTTTATTTTTAAAGTGACTTACACCACTGTAACTTTAACCCATCCATATATTAACGACGAATAGCCGTCCTCTGTGGCGGAGGGATTAGCATAGACCCTAGAGCGTCAGGGTTCCCGCGTTCGAATCCACGCCTGGCCATGAATGTTCTTTATGAGTGTTCCTTCATGAATTTCATCATGTCATCTTCATCTTCGCAATTAGCCAAAAATGGCAGAAAAGCGAAGTAAAATGAACCAAATCAACCAATGGTCACCTTAAGAACTCGCCTTTGGACCACGGTTTCCAATAAAAGTAGTTATAGTTGCTTTGACACAATAAACATTTTTACAATGTAACTATATGATCAAAAAGCGTAATTAAATGAGTTTTCAAAATGTGTATAATATATGAACATTCGTTAATTGGAAGTATGTGTACACACACACATTTCTTACTTACCTGAAATTAACAAGGATTATTAATCTACTAAGCAACCCGAGACAGGTGATTTCCAGCATAGTGCGCCAGATGGGGACTGGGTACTTTTATGTAGTGCCATTTGTTATGCCACGTCCTCGCGTAAACATCTACCAGCTTAGCACAGGGGAGAGACAATGAGATACCTCTGGGCACAGATCAGGGTTACTAACGCTACAAATATATGGAAAGAAACAACAAATTTAACCCACTACTGAGGGTATAATTCGTACTATATTCTTGATTAATTATGTACAAATATTAAATAACTTTTGAAGTCTTTTCATACAGTAATTTTCTTCTATTTTTTTTATTAATTCTAACCAATCTTCTTCGGGCTTCTTCTTCTTATAATCAATATGGCATCTTCTTCTTATGGCTTCTTCTTCTTATAATTAGTATGGCATCTTCTTCTTATAATTAATATGGCGTCTTCTTCTTGTAATCAATATGTCATCTTCTTCTTATAGCCTCTTCTTCTTATGATCAATATGGCATCTTCTTCTTATAATTAATATGGCATCTTCTTCTTATGATTAATGAATCTTCTTCTCCTTGTATTTAATAGTTAAATTGCCTTCTTCTTGCAATTAATAAGGCTTCTTCTTCTTATAATCCCTAATATTCCTTCTTCTATATATTTACATCTTTATTCCTCATCCTTTCGTTACTCTTTATTTACATCTTTTGTTTCGTTCCTTGATTTTTCTAAGGAACATTTTATATCCTTGCTATCTGGATTATTCTTTGTCCGTGGATCATTAAATGAGCTTCCCTTTATATCTTTTGACGTAAATATCGATCCTCCAAATAAACAAAGAGAAAGGGGTTAGTTAAAGATCGCCGCCTTGCCGGCACTAACCTTAACTTGGAGCTACAATGTATGCGCCTCCAAATGTGCTTGGGTGCTGCCAAGAAATGGCGCTACACCTGGGGAAAACAACCCAAAAGCCGCACGAAACTCTCAGTTCGTGGGAACTGTAATAAACACAAAATCGAAATTGCAATTCGACTTCTTTACTTTTGTATATTAATCGCTTATGTCATTTCTGAATGATAATTCCCCTTTTCTCCTTATTTATATCCTGTTATTATTTTTAACTTATTGCGAGTGAGAATGTCTTGATTTGTTTCTTTGCAACTTGACCAAATTAATATAATAGGGCGTCAGACGCGACGTTCGCTTGTTTCTACTTTTTTAAAATATTTTTGCTTGCTCTTTGCATCGACGTCCAGGGTTATCTCTCCTTAGTTACGGCTCTGCAATTAACCAGACACTTATCTAGAAATACATTTCGGAGGCGGTCCGACCAAGTGGCTCAATAATAATAATAATAATAGTTGTTTATATTAAAGTACTGAGAACAGTTAAAAAAAGAAACCTTATACATCATTATGTCACAAAGAGTATATAAAAGTACACACACACACACACACACACACACACCATGGTTTGTAAGTGTGAAAATTTGGCACACACACACACACACACACACACACACACACACACACACACACACACACACACACACACATATATATATATATATATATAATATATACATATATATATACCACAGTACATCTCATCTTAAACCCATATACAATATTTTAAGGGAAGTCATAGTTAAAACCATCAATAAATATTTTAATAAATTTACCACCATACTGATAATGATTCTTTTCTTGTTTTGTATTTTGGAACGTTAAATACTATTGTATTTATAAAGTATTCACTATCAATCCTATTTGTCAAAGTGTTTTGTATTAAGTTAATTTTATATTTCCTTCTTGAGCTCAAGGTTGTTAAATTAAGTATCTCCAACCACTCCATAGAATTTTGTGATATATAACTTTTCTTCATTTTCATACAATGTAACCTTATAAATAATTTCTCAATTGATTCCATTTTCTCAGTATGACTGTTTGCTGCTACTTTCCATAGTTCACTTTCATATTCCACTAATGGTTGTACCAAAACTATGTATAAGTACGAATCTAAAAGTTTCCATTCTATTAAAGGAAGTCCAATTAAAAAATATGAAACCTAAAACCTTTTTAGCTTTTTTACAAACTTCTATTATATGTTCATCAAATAGCAATTTAGAATCAATAATTATGCGCAAATCCTTATGACTAGAACAAATATAAACCTTATAAGATTTAATAACATATTGAGAAACAATACAATTTGTTTTTCTGGAACATCTCAATAGTTTACATTTATCTAAATTAATTTACATGCCATTTAAGTCACACCATTGTACTACTCTATTAAGAGTATATTAATTTAATATGTAAATTAGTTAATATTGTATTGTTATTATTATATGAATAGGTAAAAGATGCTAAAAGAATAGATATAGCTATAACAGGACGTATTCATTATCTAGCCTACGTGTAATTAAGATCGCCAAAATTTGTATAAAAACAACAACCCTGGCAAGGAAATTAATGTCAAATAGATAAGGAATTGAATGTTTATTGAAAAACACAAAGAACGGGAATTAGATCCAATTGACGAAAAGTAAAATTGCTGATTAATATTTTATGTATACTGTCATAAGGAGTAGTGTATAAATAAATCTTTGGAACTGTCTTTCAAAGCCGTATGAGCCAAATTCCTTGCCTTCCAATAAGTTCGGCGAAAATAAATAACCATGCAAACAAGTATATTTTGATTATTTAATTTATGTACTTGGTAAGTCTTTCGGGGGGTCCGGACCCCCTGGACACCCTCTAAATAATCCTTGCAAGTAACCATTTTCCTCTCGGTTCCCACGCCAAATGTATTCTCTATCATATTGGGAATGCACTCGCACACAGACCTCGTGCACGTGCTGAGAATCGTATCGCATAAAAGTGTGCCGTACAAAAATGTTTCCCAAGAAGTATTCAAATTACTTTATGACTCAACGTGACAGCCTGCAACTCTTCATGGCCTGACCATCTGGTTCAGCATGCGGTGCAGAAAATGACTTCCGTTTGCGCAAGTCACGTCGATATCGTACGTAATTGCAGTGCGTTACGTTATGTGCAGTAATTGCAATTTACTTCTCAAGTGAAGAGAACAGGTACCATTTGCATAAAGGAGTGAGTGAGAGAGAGAGAGAGATAAGTGGACAGAAATAGATAAGAGAAACGCGAAAGAGGAAAACGAGAAGGTAAGAAAGGTAGAAAGAATGGAAAGAAATAATAAAGAAAAAGGTCAGATCGCTTTGAGAGGAGAGAGGGGGGTTTCGAGGCTTGTAAAGAATAAGAGAATACGTAAAGATACGGGAAAGGCGTAAAAAATAATATAACAGAAAAAATGAAGAATTAGAACTTTTCCGCATTCCAAAAGGGGGCCAGTGAACCTCCTGTGTGTGTCCATAAATACAAGCGAGGACATCCCGAATAGAAGTTTCTGGGAAACTCATGGCCCGTCTGTTGACTGTGAAATATATACTAGATAAGGCTATACAGTGATATATGCTTACGAACTAACTCTCTAGCCTTCTTAAACCCGAAGGTTCATGGCTGCAGCAACACAGGCCTTCCATCTGTCTCTATCTTGAGCAAGATCTATATGCTCTTTTCCATCGATACCGATTTCCTTTAGGTCCATCTCAACATTGTCCCTCCATCTTCGTCTTGGCCTTCCTACAGGTCTCTTACCATCAGGTTTCCCAACAAGAATCCTGTAAACGCCTCTTTCCTCTCCCATTTGTGCCACATGGCCTGCCCACCTAAGTCTTCTTGATATATGATGACTGTTAATTCAACCGAATTAACTTAGGATCATCTGTGGCTATAGGTTTTCAAGGAAACAGGAAACAACAGAGATGAGAATTGCAATTGCAATAGAAGTTATTGCTCGCGGTTATTTTTATTTGTTAATATTTGATCAAATACATATAGCGTTGCAAAAAGTTTTAGCCATTGAATGTATTTACAAGGTATTGAATTTCAAGTTGGAAGTCGAGGTGCTTGTTGTTTGAGCCCACGATTCACGACGTCAAGGTTGGCGACGAACACGGCATGTTTCAGAAAATATTTATCAGTTTTCAGCCAGACAGCGAGGATATTGAAACATATTTGAAGAAGTTCGATCATTATTGTAAGGCGAATACCTGAACGAAAGAGTTTCCACGTGCTGTTGTCTGCAATCGATTCGGAAACTTACTCACAAAGAATCTTGGTTGGTCATGGAAGTTCACCAGCTTCACATACATGGACGCCCACAGTGACAATCGAAGGAGGAGAGGGGGGAGGTTACTGGAATATGGAAAATTGCTAATTATTGTTAATTTCTCTCTCATATCAGTATTATTTTTATATCTCCATTTTTCTATATCTCTTTACATTTTTATCTCCTTTCCTGTGTCTTAAAATACACTTATTATCTTCCGTTTTCTGTTTTCTTTTCTCGTTTATTGTATTTTTCTCTCTTTCAAACTTGTTATTTCTATCTCTTCTTCTTGCTCTCTCTCTTTCTCTCTCTCTCGCTCGTTTCTTTTATTTCTGCCTCTCTCTATACATATATCTCACGCGCGCGCGTTTATGTTTTTTTTTTATGAACTTCGTTAAATCAATATATATATCTTTATCTTGATTCTTTCGTTTATTTATTTTTATATTTATTAATCTTATTCGTTTATTTCTATTTTCCTCTTTCATTATCTCTTTCTATGGTTATTTCTTTTATTTTTCTTTCTGAACTTCTTCAATTTCGAACTTTCTCTTTATCTCGATTCTTTTGTTTATTTATTTTTCTCACTCATTCTCTCTCTGTATGGTTATTTGATTTTTCTCTCTTCCTATTAAAACACTTCCGTTTTACTATAATACATGAACATGACGTCACACTGTTTGCAATATAAGTACATCACAATGCAGACCTTAATCTTTTGATTTTTATCCCCTTTAGCAAATCTTCTGTGTGCACCCATGAGTACAAGCATTATGTAAACCACTGCAAACACACGCATTTTATTAAATATTTCTCAGGTCACGGATTGTGAAAGTGAGTTTTGTTTTCCTTGCGTTCATTACTAAGTAATTAATGCAACTTTTCTTTCATGGCGTGTGCGATTGGTGCTAATCTCTCGTCGCCCCTGAAATCAAACCAGAATCAATTTCTACTCAAGTGTATCCAACGAGTAAAGAAAACATCGGCAAGATAAAGGTTTCCTTCAAGGGAAAGTGAATTTGTTTGTTTGCCACGCGAACATGCAACGAAATCCATATTCCATGAAACTCGAAAACAAATTTCAAGTAAATCACAAGTCACCTAGTAGAAATACTGTGATTAAAATATGTAATGCTGATTCTCTCATTCTCAAAATTTCACTTCATGTTGACATCATCTTCCTTTACGCATCATTAATCTTCAGTTTATACATGCAAGGGTGTAAAGAGGAGAAGACTCTTCTTTTTCTAGTGGCTTTAAAGGCAATGCAACATGGTTAAACTGTCGGCTTGTAAGCGAAGGACTAAGGGTTCGATTCTTGGTGGAGGCATATATCACATTGGTAACAGCATTAAGCCTTGTTTCCATGATATGAAAAAAACTAAATATGCTGACCAAGGCAGTAATTTATTTTATTAAAAACATAAACTAAACGTAACGTTTCAACCTTCTAGCAAGGTCTTCTTCAGACTCTGATACAAACATTTGTATTTGATACAGAGTCTGAAGAAGACCTTGCTAGAAGGTTGAAACGTTACGTTTAGTTTATGTTTTTAATAAAATAAATTACTGCCTTGGTCAGCATATTTAGTTTTTTCATCACATTGGTGTGGATCTCATTTTAAAACTGTAGGCCCAGTCCCGATTAGACTATCTTAACATATAATTGACTTTATATAGCCAATCCAGCATATTCGATCAGGCACATGAAAGACAACAGCTATACTACCAAACTGATGGATAGTGGCGCATGTAACGTCACTTGTTTTGTTAAAATTGACCTCCCCGATGGCATAGTGGTAACACCATCGCCTTGTAATCAAGGGGCCCCGGGTTCGATACCCGGTGGAGGCAGGCGCGGATCCACGGGGAGGGCGATAGGGGCGATTGCCCCTCCCAACTGCCAGGCACTTGAATATATTATTATACTTAATACTTTTGAAGACTCAAATGTTCCTTCTTTTATCACCAAGTTTAACATACTCGACAATATTATTTTTGAAGTTTGATGTAAATCCACTTTCGACTCATGATAGGAACTGGACCTACAGTTTAAATTTGGATCCGAATAAATCTGCAATATGTCTCAAAGCGGATCGACTCTGACACCCCTAGAGAGAATAGGATTTTGTTTTCTTTGTTTATTCACTTTATTCCTTGTATCTGTTCATTCAGTTTACTGTGACAATGGGAGGAATTATGATACATTAACGACATACAATAATTACCATTTATTCCAGCCAGAGGTCCAGGGTTCGAATCCCGGACAGGGATTTGTTCTTCGAGAGTATCCTCTCATCAGTTTCATATATCATCACTCATCCATATCGTTGCGATTAGCCAAAAGTGGCAGAAAAAATACGCTAAATAACAAAAATAAAATGAAATCAAACAATCTATTCCAAACCCTGGAACTTTATTTTTGGAAAATGACTCTGTAATCTGAAATATGGATGCTAACGTGGTTCCTGTTTATAGTAGGATGTATTTTTTATATAAACCAATGCAATTGTGGTCAGGTACCCGAATGAAATTCGCCCCTCCCAACTATAACTGCTGGATCCACCACTGGGTGGAGGCACATGGCACAGTGTTTCGAGTCCTACTTTAAACTATAGATCCACTACCGATTAGCATTTCTGTGCATAAAGTGGACTTAAAACAATGAAATCAATCAATCCATCAAGTTTCGTTAAAATTGATCTAATGATACACGTGCCCAGCCCTGGGATTACAACAGGGTCAAAGGGGTGACCTTCTGGTAAGGCACCTAAAACTCAATCTCACTTCCCTGTAGTTGCTTCATGCAGGGCAACGTGGCTCTGTAATCATCGAGGTGGGTCGTGTTGTCCTGTACTTGTCCTTGCGTGTCTCTTTACAACCTTAGCTACCGTATGGAAATTTTATCGTCAGAGATGGTATAGTTTAGTCCTTGTTAGTAGTCTAAACCGTATTAGTTTTAGCGATTTAGGAAGTTTTTAACAGGCATGTTTTATTTTCTTGTTAAAGCCCTATCCTCAGTTCTGTTCTGGTTAAGGGGCTTTATCCCCGTATGTGTGACGGCAAAAATAGCCTATGTGCTGACATGCCCATGATATAAGAATCAATCTAACTTACTAACTCTCTAGCCTTCTTAAACTCGAAGGTTTATGACTCAAACAACACAAGCCTTCCATGTCCCCCTATCCTGGGCAAGATCAATCCATCCTTACCGATTTCCTTTAGGTCCATCTCAACGTTATCCCTCCATCTTCATCTTGGCCTTCCTACAGGTCTCTTACCATCAGGTTTCCCAACAAGAATCCTGAAAACTCTTCTTTCCTCTCCCGTTCGTGCCACTGACCTGCCCAATCAATGTCTTCTTGATATAATTATTCTCATAATATCTGGACATGAATATCTGACTGACCCGAAGATGCTCATTTTTTAAAATTTATTATTTATTGTTTCATTCTGTGTTTAATATGCATGATGATATATTTGCGTTGAATTAATATGATGAAAGTATTGATAATGTAAAATTACGATGTATAAGTTTCTATATACATTTTGATCATAACAACAGAAAAGAAAGTAATGAATGTAGATAAATAAGTGACTAATGTATGGAGATTTTTGACGTCAGAGTTTCCATTGAATTTATCAAGCTATAAATAGATTTGGATAAAGGGAAATACTAGGATGTTTCGTTGAAGTGTTCGAAGGGCTTGCTTCAAATACAAATTAATTAATTAATTTATCTTTGAATTGTAACTTAACCTTTACATACGGTATAACTCTTCTTACTTAATCCAATCTTTGTAAATCACAATCTCTTGATTAGATATAGGCGAATCAGTGCACGATTACATTCTGTCTGCTCCGTGAACTGAATGCCAGGGTTAAGTTGCAACCTAGGGCTTTGTGCAGAAACCGTGAAGGAAAATCGTGACAAAACATCATATTTTACGTCAGAATGATGTCATCCGAACCTTATATCCTTCGAGCACTGACCTCACCAACATTAGATCAGTTGACGATAATGATGATTGCGTGGTTCTTTTCAAACCAGGTCAACATTCTTACAGTTGACACCATGCCAGTTTAGTATCATGATAATTGTTCTATCTTGTGATTTCATTGTGATCCGGATAGATTCATTGAAATTTTTACACCACACACGTCTAGATTGATCGATTGATTTGTTGTTTTAGGTACACTTTATGCACAGTAAGGCTAATCGGGACTGGACCTACAGTTTAAAGTTGGATCCGAACCACTTGTGACTCCACCGGGTATCGAACCCGGGACCCCTTGACTACAAGGCGACGACGCTACCACTGCGCCATCGGGGAGGCCCTACACACACTTATAGAAATCCAGGACCATCCTTAGGGAAGATTTTTGTCCCGAACCTTGATCTATAAAGGGTTGTACACCCTTCGTCCCTTTGGTTTCGTCATGGGTCTAGCTCTATGACTAGAATCAAATCTAACACTACTGTAACCAACATTGTAGGCAATTATGCAAATTTAATACAGTGATGGTACTGTATTGCTTCTGATTGGCTTCATAGTAATTTTAGAAAAAGTGGCAGTTCACTTGTAATAAGGCCGGCGCAGATACACTTTGTTTACATGTTACGTCATCACTGGTAGGTCTTGATCGTAACATAATATCAGCGTTACAAACGCAAAAATGTGATATCGTTTAGCGATTAATGACCTACCAATGACGACGTCATATAAACAAAGAGTTTATACACAGGTCTTGTTATAAAAATTCATTGGATTGGTGCAGAAAAAGGGAGTGGTTGCAAAGTAGTTATTTGTTTCTCTTTAGTACAGTAGTGACGTAATAAAGCTTAGTATACACATGACCCAATAAAATAATTATCGAAACTGAAATATAATTAATCAACCAATTATTTTGTTAATATGCTTTTATTTATTATAATTACAAGGCTACATTCAAATAAATATCTAACATCATTACAAATAAATTAGTATAATTCATAAGAGACCTATCAATATCACCTACATGGCATTCATTATCATAGCTTACCCCTCACAATCCATTGTGTTAACCCTATTGTCCCAACATGGTTTACCTTGACCTTACAGATTTAAAATTAATACATGAATTACAAAGTTCTTTGGTATCAAAATATGAAAAATATATATTAAATCATTCCAAATTGCAAACCTACAACAATACCCATCTACCATCGATTGTTATTTCCTAGATGATAATACTCCACGTAGATTCATTTTCCTCTTGTACATATCACAAATCGTCCCCAGGAAATATTTTTGTGTTACCATACAAATTAATAGCCTACTCCAAACAGAAATTTACCACGAAACCTTAACCTTTTAGGTTAAAATTCAATAAATATTAACATGTTAGATAGACATTTAGAATTTTGAGACGCGTTTTGATTAGAAAAAAATATTCTCAACAATGTCTTTAATTGTTACTCATAATGATGTGTATGCTTTGTTCATAAAATACATGCACACTTGAATATGTGGTACGGGTTGTAACAGTACATTTCTGTATATATAGTGTGTCATGTATCATGTTGCGACTTTATTGTAAATGTATGTATTGTATTATTTAATATTTAGCTTTACATTCGCTTTATACTCCTGTTGATTAGAAGCCCTAGGACGTTAATGACTACTATCCGTGACTCTGTTTACGTGCTTGTAAAATTGTACTCCGTGGGGGGAAAGAAGTCAAATATATCTCATTGGAAAGCCAGAAGTATCTGCTTTTTGACAAAAGCAAGACAAATTGATTTTAAGTCTGTGTGTTCTCTATTTAAACAAAAATGTTCATAAAGGTGTAGTTTTTTCGTGTGTTTTTTATGTAAGTCGAATTCAATTTTGTGTAGCTTCTTGTAAACCAGTCGTAAAAATATGACATTTCTTGTGATTGAAGCTTGTTTATGTGGAAATATCTCAGCCACATACAATGTTGCTATAATTTGTGGAACAGCCACAATTAATGTTTACTACCAGTGTTGCAATCTCGGTAACGGTTAGCCCAATGGCGATGCAAAGCATATCCAAATGATGAGCATGGAATAAAAATCAAATTTCCATGCCTTATCTTTTCATATTCTGCGAATTGAAAACGACAGACAGAATTGTTTTTCTTGGCAACCAGCTCGCGCGTTTTCCTTCTCGTTGCTAAGACGAAGTGCGCTTTGTTGCCAAACGCCGCCGGCAGCCCTTTAAACTTTGCGTTCAGCCAGCAGCTTTGACACGGAAAGTAAGCCGAAAATTTTGGTTACAAAGCGAATTGTTGTGCAGAGGGAAGCATTGTTCAGATACTGTAATTGACGAATGCAAATTTTATTTTATCACTCTTGTGTTCCTACGATGAATTATTGCCTGAACTTGCATAAGATCCCTTACATGCACTTTTTCTTTCCTGTTTTCTTTTGTTATGAAGTTGCTATACATCACAGGCACGTTATTTTTTTATACAGAGGAGACTGCGTAGCCAGAAGTCACGGGTTCGAATATTTGTTAAGATCTTTTATCGCCTTCATCAAGTCGTGCTCTTCGTTGCACTTACTCTGTTGAAATGAGCGACATAAAATTATACATATACGGAGAAAATGACGTTCGTATAAAGTTTGGAAAAAACCTAGAAAATGTAACAAAAACTAAATACAAAGAAAATGTCTTTCATTCCTAATATGACAAATTGTTTATTCATTATTTAACACTGCTACAATGCTTTGGATCGGACCAACGGAACGCACTTCCAATATTCCCGCAGACCCTATAGCGAGGCGGCAACGCTGTGCAAGTCACCTGCAGCCAGCGGAGTCTGAGATTGGCCGCATCTCGCCATACGTCATCCACGCGTTTTCCATATTTGGAGTAGTCAATAATAATTTATATCTGTGGTCATACTTGAGATACACACGTTAAATTTCTGGATTTGGATCAAATATGTCATATGAATGGCTTTTTACAATTTCATTAAATTTGCAATTGTGCATTTCAAGATTGCAGGTTTGCCTAAAATTTCAATTTTTGAAGAATCTAGTTAAGATCTTCATTTGACTTTTTTCACAGAGGTGCAAAAATAATCAGTCTTTAAGTACAAAAAATCTCAATTTTATATCAATAGTTGATTATGAAATGTATGATGTTAAGTTTCCCGTATTTGCAAAATGGAAGGAAAAAGTACACTTTTTAGTAAATTTTTCATTATAATAAGAAAATGCAATGAAGAATAATTTTCAGATGACACTTATTAAAAAATAAACACTTGAAGCTTTCCAATGCGGTATATTTGACTTTTTTCCACCTACGGAATGCAATTTTACAAGCACGTAAATAGAGGGCTCAATATTTTTGTCACGGATAGTAGGTGTTCAATATTATTAGAAAGTTTAGACATGGGCCGAATCACCATAATGTACATTCGTATTTTTATATTGTTGTTGTAACTTCTTCTTGTTGATTTTGTTCGCTCGCAAGTATGTTATAATGTAAATAGATAAATATGTATGTTATAATAAATAAATGTCATATATATCTGGACTACGTAATATAATATAGGGGTACGGAGAATTTTCGGACACACTGTGTATAAAGAATGTAATTAGATATTACATTTCTTAGTGTATTGGTGCTAACCATGACAAAATATTATTACAACACATTTTACTTATTATCCAAACCCATTTCAGTTAGGAAAGTTAGAAATATCTTGAGTGAGTTCTTACCACAAAAAAAGTTCTGCTTAGTCTATGAATTGTGTTGACCAGAATACTTATAACTTGGGCTAGGATTTTGATGCAAATGTATCTTTTTTTAGTAAGGCAGAAACGTTGCATAAGTATATATAGGAACGTGTTTTACACGTAAGTGAATAAATTGGGATGCCTTTCTTAGGTCATTTTTTTTGCATTTTCTTACCCTTTCTGGAGTAAAGGTCATTTTTTAAACTTTTTAAACAGTTTAAGTCATTTTTCGGCCATTTAAAAGTCATATTATGCATTTTTCTACATTTTGGTGAAAGAAAGAGCATTTTACATGCAAATGTAACCCTTTGAAGGAGAGAGGTTCCCGACTCTCGTCTCATTGCCTTCAGCGCAGTTCTGAATGACTGTGTTTGAAGAAACAAAGAAATTCTGTGCAGAATTTTTGATACAAGCTGTTGTTTAACGTCGCCGAACGGATTATTGTTCAAAATTCCTTTTTAGTTGTCATGCCTTTGAAGGCCGGTATTATTGCGTTGTTGCACGTGCATGTGTACTTAGACAGCACGGGGATAGAACATATTCTTTTAAGATTGAAGTGGACAGCAACACCAGTGTACATGTAGGTTCATTGAGTTCATTTCCTGCAGATAGTTTTCTTGTGTATGCATTTTATCATTGACTTTTGTGCTCTGTATCGGACATTTTGTCAGGGAAACAATGCACTCCATGGAATTGAAAGTGACTTAACAGCAAGTGATATTGTTCATTTCAAGTACGCTCCTCTTGTGTTTGCAACTCATTTCTTAAAGTGTAAAAGATGACAAAAAGTGAATTTTCTTACTTGTGCTACCATTCGCAATGAACATGTGACAGATACCGTAACGTTAATTTGTAATTTGAATTTCTCTTGGTAGTTTATAAATTTGTTCTACAAATCCTTCAGAAGTTTTAGGTCATTTTTCTAAGTTTATAGGGCATTTTCTTGCATGTATTAGGTCATAAATGAATTTTTAAAGGTCATTTTTTGGCAATTTTAAGGTCATCAAAATCCTAGCCCTACTTATAACATTTTGCATTCCGCAAGGATATACACTTCTGTGCATATTAATGAATGATTACTGTTTATTCAGGACCTGGAATTCGTTCATTTGTACGTCACTCGTAATGTTTATGTGGCCATTGAACCGGAATAAGTTTGAAATGCAAGACCTTGGACCCGTCGTTAGATCCTGAAACGAAAAATGATTCAGGAAATCAGATTCAGTTGCATGTAATTTGACTAAGTGCCATTAGTAAATTACTACAAAGTTACAATTTTTAATTTTCAACCAATCTATAATTACTAGTTTTCGTTTTTGGGCATAGTACAATAGAATTCGACACAACAACCATATCTTGGCTTTAACATCAAATAGGCATCATTTCGATTTTCACATAGTCTGCAGCCTATGTACATTTATGTATGCTAGATATGTATTTGTGAGAACCATATTTGGTTCTCACAAATACATATTTAACAAATATAAAAAAGGTGGGCTGTTAAATAACATAAGAGAGAACAAAATAATTTGGAAACGCACCTATTAATGCGTGCTAAAAGTTGATTAGTGCCGGCCTATTGGCTAATTGGCAGCCTCACATAGTATGGAAATCCGAGCCCTTGACAAAAATAAAGTAAGCCATTTTGAAATCCATTTATATATGTAGATTATAATGCCTGATCATGAACAGGGAACGAAAATGCACATATTTATATTATGCTAAAATCAATGTTATTTTGTAATAACATTGCGAATCTTAGCAAATCGTGGCATGTAAGCTTGAAAATTGCTATTTTTACTTTCCATATTTTTAGATACACATATAGGGTGTCTACAAATGATTGAAGCTGTTTCAAATATTATTTGTAACTATAATATTAGATGTAATTTGTTCGAATCTGATGTTAGAGGACAAGTATCTCACAAAGTTTTGTTTCCTGTTGCATGTGTTGTACGTTTCCGTCTCTTGCCTATAGAGCGCAACAAACAGCGAGAAAGCTTACGCTTTCCTCGAATTTCATGCAAGTCGCTCAGTGACAGCGATTCAACGACGATTTAGAACGAAGTTCAGTAAAGATCCACCCAGTGTAAACTCCATACGGCGATGGTGGGAACAGTTCACAGCTACAGGATGCCTCTGTAAGGGAAAATCACCGTGTCGTCCTCCACTGCCTGAAGAAATAGTTGAGCGTGTACAGGCCAGTTTCGTGCGTAGCCCAAAAATGTCAACGCGGAGAGCAAGCAAGGAATTGGATTTTCCACAAGTGACCTTATGGAAGACCTTCCAGCAACGGCTGAAGCAGAAGCCATACCTTTTGCAGTTTCTGAAATCACTAAAACACTAGGACAAAGTCTTTTACTTTGAGTTTTGTACACGATTTCAAGAGCTTATGGAAGAGCATGGTGACATTTGCGAGAAACTTCTGTTCAGTGATGAAGCTGCATTTTGTGTTGGTGACACAGTGAACAGTGTGCGAATCTGGGGAACAGAAAACCCCTATGGCATCGTTGAGCATATGCTACATCGCGTTTGGGAAAAAATTGTTTATAGAGTTTGTGTTTGCAGAATCACAAACGGGGGACATGTCGAACACTTGTAATATTTCACAAAACTTGTTGAGTTCCCCTGCAGAACTGTAAAGTTACTTAATGATGCGTTCAATTATACACGTACAGTAACATCATGAAACCGCTCCAATCATTTGCAATTAACATATGTAGCAAATATTTTACATATAATTTCCATTTTTAATACAATTTTAGACATATATTCCATATTCATGTTATTATTACATTTTTCCTTCTACACGTGTAGAGGCGGCTCAAGGCGAAGCTTCTAGCCCCAACATCAACCAATTGCCTTCCTTCTGTCTACTTCTCCTCGGAACGCAGTGACCTGGTTGCAATGTTACCAGTAGCATAGAAGTGATTCTCACTACATCCGCCTATCTTTGTTTTGCCTAAATTGTGTATACATAGTTAAATGATGAATTGCATTACACTGGAATATGCAATAATTATGAAATTTGTCGTTGAAGAATATTTAATGAGATTTCTAAAACGAGCAGAGTGGACACTGAAACAAGTCACTGGAAAAGATCCAGAATTATTGCCGTAGTCTTTTAGAATTTAAGTAAACAATCACCACGAAAGCTGATGAAACGTAAGCACTGTTTGTCACTATCTGAATTATAATTGAGCTAATTAAGAGCTTTTAGATTAAAACTCACAATCACGGATTCTAAGAATTCTACCAGACTGTTGGTTGGAGACTGGCAACGCTGAGGTGAAGGTAGAGATAAAATAACAACTTTTACAAGTTGCTGATTCTTAGCGGGCGGGAAGCAGAAGAAGGTTACCTTGAACCGCCTATTTAAAAGTAACAAACTTTACTATCACATAAACACCTGTTTGGTCAAATCAATAAGCAACAATTGCAAACTTACCTCTTCGATTCTGCGTAAGAATTTTCGGCGGGTTTATAACATGCAGCCCGCCTTTCATAGGAGGCCTGATGTAGATGTTCCGCAACCCGCTACCATCGGCTTGCTGGTAGTAATTATCCTCAACGTACGGCGTTCCTTTGTAATAAGGAGCAGTGGTCTGGGAGCCGTCAGTCTGATACGGAGTACTGAGTTGCGCCGTTCCGTTCTCTTCACTACTACTCTCCGTTATCTCGTACCCGCCTTGCGCCTGCGTGGTTGGCTGTGCATTGTTGTACTGGTGATTGGTTGCTGGGGCGTACGGGTCGGTCGCGTAGTAGCTGCTTCCAGGCTGTTCGGCGACATAGTACCCGCTGTCCATGCTGTAGGGGTGCCAGACTGGCCCCATTGTTTCTTGCTGTTCTTTTGGTAGTTCGTACTTAATCATGCCTTGCAGATAGTAAGGATTTGGCCTTCGGTATATGACGTTACGATGTGATGGTTGTTTCATGTAGTAGTATAGTGGCCTCTTGTAGTTCGAGTGGGAGGAGCGGTTCCTCTTCTTCCACCAATCAGCGATGGCGTAGAAGAGCGCGAATTTTCCAAGAAACAATGTCTTCAGGGCAACAATGGTTAGTAGTGCGTAGCCGAACATTCCAAATTCGACAGCTTTTGCTTTCACTGCCGAGAAGGAAGGTAAGAGGTTCTTTAAGAATTTCCCTGAAAACAAAAACAAAGAGTCTATTAATATACATAAAATTATCTTATTGCAAAATAAAGTTGTTTTGGATTATACAAAAATTTACACTCTGTCCCGGGAATGTCTGGAGCAAGCGCAAGTAGTGTCTTCCGAGTGCTCGACCAATGAACGTGTGAAAGGGGAAGTGAATGCATGGAGGGGAAAACGCGGCTGCAGCATCTCAGCCCACTCGCTTTCTTTCCTTCTCTGCCGTTATGGGTGGCCTTGCTACACAGATTCCAGAGACAGAGTGTAGGAAGATGTAATAAACTACATTCGTAGACACGACACTAGGCAAAGTTTGCGGTTTTGCCACATTAGAGCGGGTTTAGTTCTATCCGTAAATAACTCGGAGTCTCATGAGGAGTATCCTACTGACTTACACCGTCTTTACACGAAAGCATTCCCTTTAAATTTTTTGCTAGCATAAATGCTATGTAAATGTTTCCAAAAATCTTAAAGCAGATAGTACTTTACCCGGAAGCATTTCATGGAACATTTCGTTTAGCTTTTGCGATTACAATGTATAGTTCACCATCTATGGTGAGTGAACGATGTTTACAATTGAAACAACTAAAATATTCTTCCATACGTGTACAGTAAACGCTATGAAGTATGTATTTAAGCAGCGCCATTCTATTGTACCTAAAACCATTTACTACGAAACGTTATTCCTTTCGGTTGAATAGTTATAGTCTTTTAAAAATGTGAAGCGATGCATGTTTACTTCTCACGCGGCCGCCATTACAACTGCACTCGTGACCTAGAGGTCGCTTCTGATTGGTTACGCTAGGAAAAATGATACGGAACGAGCCTATCCTTGAGAAATGCTATGAAATATGCCATAACATTTCTCACTTTACACGGAAGCTTTTTGGTCATGGGATAAATGTTACGAAAAATGGGGGCCTTGGTGCAGCTAAAATCCAGTCCATTAAATTCATTCGTGATGACCTTCACTATGAAGAAATATATTCAATTATGTGATTACTAGATTGGAACCGTCTCATAAAACATGCCGATTCCATAAAGATCTTAAATAGCACTTGGATAACTGGTCCAAGTTAATCACAACTCTTTCTAGCCCCTTTCATGTCTAGTTTATGGGTAATCTCGCCTGGAACCTTCGAATAACGGATGAAGTTCCGGAACCCATTTCCTAGCTTCACAGAATTCTATATTCATTATTCCTCCATTTCGGTTGGTGCTTTTTCATTGTAGAGTCATATTTAATAATTATCTTAATGATAGTGGCAATGGTTCTACGGTAGCATGCAATGTTAATTGTGCATTATCCATTATCTAGTGCTAGTGTAGAATTGAATCAAGGATGGTTCGCAATCAGTGGCGGCGATTGGGTTCCAAAATCGGGGGGGGGGGGGCAAGGGGCCAAAGACAGTATATTTCCCTTTGTAGAAAAGGTTTAGCATAGTGTGGGGGAAAAAGTGGCGAGGCCCCCTCACCCCCAATCGCCACCACTGTTTACAATTGTATTAGTTTGTCAATATACAGTATTTCTCCTTATTTTGGTGCACAAATATAACATTTAGGTCTTACATTTTATGTTTTATATAGTATATCACCAGGTATTCCATATTTGTCGACACTTGTCCTTTTTTACTTTACTTTTCTGCTGTGTGTCTATCTTTTCCTTAACCCAACAAGTCTCCGTCAGAGCAAAATCTTCCTTTTATACTTCTTGCATTTACTAGTTATGACCCAAAACAAAAATGCTATTCCATATTTGTCTACTTTACTCTAAGTATAGTTGAAAGCACTTAAAAGTTAACATTGCATGCTAAGTTGTATTTGTATTAATTCCTATTGGATTTATCATACGTTCTATACTACTGACAGCGTTATTCCCGGCCTCCAATAGCATAAGAGCGCGGGCAGTTTTCAAGAACAAGTTCGCCTGATTGGCTGTTTCGAGCGCCTGCTGTGACGCGTGGGAAAGGAAACCCTGCAAGTGACCAATCACGCCTATTTCCTCCCAGTGACGCAACAGCTTAGGTGAAAGGAGTCGGTCTACGCCGGAAATCACAACGGCTATGCTATACCTATTGTTCTTCCCTTAGTTGGGCTCAACGAAAATTTACCATATTCATAACGAGGCTGAAACCAATAAATGGAACAACGTTACAAATAAGAAGGACAGGAAATAAGAAAAATGGAAAAATCGCATGAACAAAAGGGGCCAAGAAAAGAACGACGCCCACTTCAAATGAATGTGAACGCGTGCTCCTCACACGATTCAATTTCATATTCACTGACCACAACCGGACTCCATGGAATATGATTGCACCGCTCCAGTTCTTGGCGTTGTCATCCGTGTCGGGTGGGGTGGGGACGAGGAACATACAAAGGAAAAAAAAAAGAATTTTTGTTAATTCTGATTTTTCCCGTAAATGAGCCCAGCGGACCGTGAGACCCACGTACGGGGGTTTGACAGGACCTTGTAAATCTTCAGCTCAAGTCGAAAAGGACATAAAGAGTCAGGCAAGAGTTACTGGGAAGGGCTGATAACGTAACGTGTTCATGCGGCGGAAATGATATGGATAAGAATGCTTTTTGACAACGGAAATGCGATTCTTTCAGATTGAACTTAATGAAACGTCCATGGTTGACCTGCAGCTACGGGTGTATCAAAAGTAGTGCCTTCCTGCCCTGCAACAATATCCAGAACAATTGTGAGGGGTGACTGACTTTCTTATCCAAACTTGTCAACGGAAAAGTAGATTCTCCAGCTCTACTCTCACAATTAAACTTTTATGTTCCAAACGCTATTTTAAGACCCAGAAATAATCTCTTTAAAATCTCGCATGGAAGAACCAAGATGGTTGAAATGGAACCCCTGAGGAGAATATGCAAGTTGTTCAACTCAGTGTCTAGTAATAACACTAGTATCGATCTTTTCAGATTTAAAAGTCATTGTATTTTCTGGACACTGTAGCCTATACAAACAGGACACAATTAAGATTGTTATGTTCATAATCTCACCCTAAATTAAACATTATCTATATTTTTGTTTAACCTTATTTAATATAAAATACTGTTTCAATTTCACAGTCGTATCTTCATCATTGTGGCTCTTATATGTGCAACGTATTACTCAATATCTCTATTACACTACTACTATTTACATGTATAACTTGTATAACTTGTATACAAATATTACATAAACTCTATTAATTCAAGCAATATATGAAATCAGTCATATTTATAAGTATGTTGTAGATTGAAATGCCATATTTCTCACTTCATGTAATATTATTTTTGTATTTTGTATTACTTTCTTGTTTACTCTGTGAACACTATAATTGGGCATATGCCTGTGTGTTCGAAATAAATAAATAAATAAAATAAAATATGACAACCTTCCTTCCGGCCTCGCCGATGGCGTAGTGTTTACGCCGTCGCCTTGTAATCAAGGTCTCCAGGGTTCGATACCCAAGTGGTTGATATCCCGGACATATAACCAAAACTCAAACAAACAAACCTCCCTTCCACGTAGTACACCCTCGACTGCATTTGCAGTCTAGCGAGGCTCTGGCGTCTGGAGTCACAGCCAGTATACTCCTCTGCGCGGCTTGTGTTGTGTCGTCCCTATATGCATGTTTGAGTTTTTTTGTTTTTTTGTTTTAAGTCAACTTTAATGCACAGATAGCCTAATTAGGATCGGACCTACAGTTTGAAGTTGCATCCGGAACAGTATGTACCTCCACCGGGTATCGAACAGGGACTCCTTGATTACAAAGCGACGACGTTACCATTACGCCACCGGAGGCCTATATGTTTCTGATTGTTCATTCATTAATCTCCGTCGGCCCCCGTGGCGGAGTGGTTAGCACATCGCGCTACGACGCCAGATATCCCGGGTTCAAATACTGGCCTGGGCATGGATATTTGTGAGTGTCCATTCATCAATTTCATGACATGATCACTCATCCCCATCTTCGCAAATTAGCCAAAAGTGGCACAAGACGTTATGTAAAATAAAGCAAATCAACCTTCATTAATCTCATCACAATTCATGAAACATCTTCGCGATTAACATAAAGGCGAAGTAAAATAAATCAAATCAATCAATAAATCTATTCTGTATGCTGTTCAGTCTCTTCTTTTAGCATACACGTGGCAAATTTTGTATAGTTCTTACAGTACATCACCCTAACATTAGCTGACCTGCACTGGCGTACGGAGGGCGGCTAGTGGGGCTACAGCCTCTCCCGAAATTTTGAGAAAAGCAAAATTTTCAAATGAAAGCAGAAATGAACTCGGGTAAAACCAAAGTGTTAAATGCAAACTCCCCTCAAAATGACCCCCGATTACCATTTTCGCCTTCAACCAGTTTTTAAAAGTAAGGTTAAAAATGGTAATTACGAAATACTTTATAATGTATCCACCCTCAGAATGCAGCTATGTAATATTCACCGTTACAATTCCAGCCCCCTCCCCTCGAAAATCCTGCAGTGTGGGCAGTCATCATGCTGATAAATCATGTCACGTCTTGTAGCTAGAGGCACATCCTCCAACAACATTGCCATCCCGTTCCTCAAGAAATGTTCATAAGTGATGCCTTTTAAGATTTGGGGCAGGAAAAATGGCTCGATCAAATGATTGTTGATTACGCCCATCCATACTTCTGCCTGGGCGTGCGACTGTGGCTGGATGAAAATTACCCAAAGAAATGGATTGGCCGAGGCGGCTCGATTCCCTGGCCGGCTCGATCCCCCGATCGATTTGAAGCCTTGGGACTTTTACATTTGTAGCCACATGACAAGACACCGGTAAACTCGTAGGAAGAGCTCAGGGAGAAGATCTTTACAGCTGGTCAACACATCAAGGACACCATCACATCACGAGTTAAGAGACCAAATGTCCGTGAAAACCTGCGTGCCTGCATTCGTAACGGAGGTGCCAACTTTGAGCAAGACGTGTAATGTTCTTCAATTGTATTGTTCATTGATTCCATTCACATGAAGATGAATGAAGTATTATTTCTTGTACAAAAATGTGAATGTCAGCAACATTTGTACCTTGTTGGATAGCACATGTCACAAGGAAGTAATTTAAGTAATTTGTACGCTTCGTGTCATACCATTTTTGTTATTAATACGTTGCCAAGTAAACTAAGAGTGCAATTTTTTATCATCACTTGTACGTTTAGACCCACCCGTTACTTACATGTGATTGTTATTTGGGAAAAACTTTTTTCAACGAACCACTTATTTGTTAGCTATCAGAAAACGCTGAAATAAGTTCCATACAATGAGCAGTTTTTTTCTCAATTCATCTTTTTTATGTGGAAAATTGTCATTTTTTAAAAAAAACAATTGAAATTCGATTATCTCGAAAACTACTAATTTTCGGACGGGGTATCATATGGTCAAATTTATTGCAAATTGTCTCTACTTTATCCCCTTTCAGGGAATACATCTAATTACCAGTCACCCTGTATATCAGGAAACGTTTATGTGAAAACGCAGTTTGACGCCACGCACTTTTATAAGCACCATTGTATGGTTTTCACTTACATCTCACCTAAACATATTAATATTAAGATTAAAACGGAAGTTACTATTTTAAACTACATTATTATATGAATGAAAAACCAGTTGTGAACCCTCTATATACCTTCGTATGAACCAATTACTGTGCATTTTTAATTCTCTCCTATACAAAAAAAAATAAATAAGGTGACCACGGAGGTTTAAGTAATTTTCTACATTAGAGTAGACTGTATTTTATCTTACTTACTAATGTCTTTCTGGAGTTATAGAATATGTCAACATGAGAATCTATGTACTAAGTGATATTTATTTGCTAAAATAAAAAGAAAAGGCGAGCGGAAAAGGTTACATTATACTCAACAGTGCCATCTACATTCATCCTCTGATATTATTAGAAAAATCAAACCAGGAAGACCAGTGGACAGATCATGCAGCACGTATGCGAGAAAATTGAAAAGTTTATATGGTTCTTGCTGGGAAACCTGGCGGTAATAGACCCGTGAGAAGGCCAAGACGAAGTTCACTAGCGTACGCACGGGGAAGACCAATGGCACCTCCGAAATTTTGAGAAAATCTGTATTTTAAAATGAAAACAGTGACTGGGGGGAAAGTGGCAAATGCAAATCTGCTTAAAAAGACCACAGAGTCATTCCATGCGAAATCAACACAGCCTTTGACCTGACCATCTCCGATTTTCATGAAATTTGGGGAGTTGAAACTATGCATAGAACTTAGTAACTATGAAAAGTTTCGTGCGTCTTGTAATTGTTAAATTATTCAAGGTCAAAGTTAGCATAAATTGCCCTTTTTGAGCCCGCTTAGCTATACTAAATCTGCTGTAACTCCGCCCCTATTTTGCCTAGAAAGCTCAAATAAAGCTTATTGTACAGGAAATTGAACAAGCTTTCCAGTGATATATAACAAGCATACCTTTGGACAAAAATATAATTTTGTCACGTGACCTTGACTTTTGACCTTGAATATCTCAAAACATGTCATCACCAAAAATCGTGAAAAAAATATATTTGGTCCCTCATACCATACTCTAAAACATATCAAAAAATCATTCTGGGACTGCAATGGGATCAGAAGATACAAAATAATATGTGTAACTATGTGACTTATAAAAGCCCATTACATCAACTATGAAGAGTCAAATGTCCCTTAACACCCCCTACAAAATGTGAAGGAGTTATCCTGGGTATAATTGGTCATGAAAGAAATAGGTTAGGCACAGGGAGATCCCTGGCCGTGTGTGTCAAGCTCAGGTTCGGCATATTGTTGACCGCCATATTGAATTCAACGCAAAAATTTCAAAGGAAAGGGGGTGATGTGATATATCAAATGAGGGTAGAATTTCACGAGAAATGAAGTGACGAAGGATTTTCCAACGTATCTTACGCCAGCAAAAAGTTATACACATATCTTCCACTTACGATATATGCACATTATAATGTTGTCAATGTTCCTGTGAGCACACTCGTTGACGTCTCTCACACTCGCATAGAACATTTGGTAATGTAGCATGTGCAACAACATCGCAAGCAGCAACTATGCCTTCTCTCAGATGGTCAATATCAGGGACTTTTAGTGCATGCACCATTCTCTTCAAATGTTTCTGAAGGTAAAAGTTCTCCTAAGATGTTAGATCTGGGGAATGTGCAGGCCTTTTAATAGATCCCCGTGTGCCCATCAATCTACCTAGAAAATTGCCATGAAGAAATTGCAAAAATGTCCACATAGTGTAGTCACACTCTTTCCTGTTTCAAAACTCTCGAAAAGTGCCATATCCCATAAGCAAGGATGAAAAAACCTGTTCACTTAACAAATCCAAAAAGCCCTCACCATTTAAAGTTGCGTTGTTGAATATGGACCAACCATTTCCGTTCGCCATACATTATACCACATAATTAGCTTACCAGTAACAACCATTCTACCGAGCAAATCACAGGTATTGCATATTATTTTTATTAACTTCACCGTGAACATAAAAATTAGCCTCGTCACTGAAGAATTTTTCATTCCAAAGGAAGTGTCACGTAATTGTTTGAGATACTTTTCCCAATTTTATTCACTATTCAACTATTTGGTGAATGTAGCTGATTAAAATCATATGCAATGGTCCGTATACTTCTTTCTCTCCCAAGATGACAGCGTGATCTCGATGAGTTCCTAACACGTTAGGAGCATTCTAATGCTTTGTTTTTAACACCTCGAAAAGGAGAAAATGGTTACAAGCATGCAGTAATAAATGTTTGCTGGTTAAATATATGTTGGATAAACTAAACCTTCGTCACTTCATTTCTCGTGAAATTCTAGCCTCATTTGATATACCACATCACCCCCTTTCCTTTGAACTTTTTGCGTTGAATTTAATATGGCGGTCAACAATATGCCGGACCTGCGCTTGACACACACGGCCAGGGATCTCCCTGTGCCTAACCTATTTCTTTCATGACCAATTATACCCAGGATAACTCCTTCACATTTTGTAGGGGGTGTTAAGGGAAGGGACATTTGACTCTTCATAGTTCACGTAATGGGGCTTTTATCAGTCACATAGTTATCATATTATTTTGTATCTTCTGATCCCATTGCAGTCCCAGAATGATTTTTTGGTATGTTTTAGAGTATGGTATGAGGGACCAAATATATTTTTTTCACGATTTTTGGTGATGACATGTTTTGAGATATTCAAGGTCAAAAGTCAAGGTCACGTGACAAAATTATATTTTTATCCAAAGGTAGGCTTGTTATATATCACTGGAAAGCTTGTTCAATTATCTGTACAATAAGCTTTATTTGAGCTTCCTAGGCAAAATAGTGGCGGAGTTACAGCAGATTTAGTATAGCTAAGCGGGCTCAAAAAAGGCAATTTCTGCTAACTTTGACCTTGAATAATTTAACAATTACAAGACGCACGAGACTAAAAAATTGTCATAGTTACTAAGTTCCATGCATAGTTTCAACTCCCCAAATTTCATGAAAATCGGAGATGTGAGGTTAAAAATTGCACATATCTGTGTTGAATTGGCATGGAATGACTCCACAGTTAACCATTCTTAAGGAATATCTCATTGTGTATCTCCAACCTCCTCCCCTATGTAGGTCCCATCTTTACAATTCCAGCTACCCAGAAGAAATTCTGTGTACGCCAGTAGGACAGGTGGAAGACGGGAATAAATCTTAGTGTTTAGGAATGCCAGAGATTTAGTTGGATGTTAAAATCAGAAAAAAAAACATCTCCCAATAGTCCAGTAATGTTCATATTGTCCTTTGCCACGAAGACATTCCCAGCACTGTAGCTAGTAGTTAGGCGTCCTCTCCCCCCCCCCCAACCCACACTAACAAGCACCGACTTTTTATGTCCGTCCTTCGATGTTTCCTTCTTATGCCATGAGAAAACTAAGAAAAGCTCATTAAAAATAATATACAGGGTGGCCCATAATAACAGGTAACCGAAATGTAGAACCGGTACCTTATATTCGGTTACCTTTTTTGGGACCACCCTGTAGACTACATTTAACGATGCGTAGTTTGCAGTTCTGACATTAGCACATCTAAGGATATTTCAGATATGACTTAGTGTCTGAAGAACATATTTTAAAATGTACGATTACTACTGCTTTGGTTTTGATTTGATTTATTTTACTTCGCTTTTGTGCTAATTTGGTTAATTGCGAATATGAGGATCAGTGACGATGTGATGAAATTGAAGGAACACTGACAAACAACGCCCTTGCCCAGGCCAGGATTTGAACCCTTTGAGCCCTGACGTCGTAGCTGTGCTGACCACTCCGCCTAGGAGGTCGGCACTACTACCAGAGAGCAGCTATTACTGAGGGAAACAGAAAAATCCTGCAGTGTGTTACGAGAATATATCTCTGCCTAGTGTAAATTTCTTCGTCGCAGTTGACTTAAATCGTCGTTGCCTTGTAATCAAGGGGTCCCGGGTTCGATACCCGGTGGAGGCACATAGTGGTTTGGATCCCACTTTAAACTGTAGGTCCAGTTGCGATTAGCCTTACTGTGCATAAAGTGGACTTAAAACACCAACTCAACCAACTCAAACAGTTGTCTTAAAGAAATAAGGTTTAATAGGCTCCCTAGGCTTCAGCCCCCCCCCCCCCCAAGTTTACCCCACGCTACGGGCCAATTGTTTTCTCTCGTACGTTTCTACATACTATTTGTCACGTTCCTTTGTTCATACTACTGCAATTTTGGGGAGGATTTTCCCCTTAAAATAATATAAAATGCAACATGTAGCTACATATGTTTTGAAAATATATGTAAAAAATTACACCTTTTCACCAAGCCACAATAGATGCGATGAGGCGGGGAGGAGGGAATAAGTAGAGGAAGTGTACCAAATGTGGGCCCCCATTTTGTTTTTTGGCGCATAGAAAGGAAACCATGTAGCCAAAATAAACGGTAATAAAGCCTGAAATAGTACATTATATGTTTACTTATTTAGTATGCCTCCTCCCGTAGCGAGAAAATAATGGCTTCATTGTGAAATTCCTATTTTTTCGAAGAGATGCAATTTTGAAGATTGGAAAGAAACGTTCCTAACGTGGGCCCCCTTATATTTAGTACAATTAAAAGCAGCAACAGCATAAATTATAGTGATATAAGCTTAAATACGATACATGAAAGGCCCAGGATTTTTGAAAGGGAGGGGTTATGCACACTTTTTCTGGTAGTCATCCCTCATTTCGCTATCTTTTTCTACCTTTGACGTTCCTTTTTTTAGGAATACTGGGCCAAAGGGGGAGGTTATAACCCCCACACACACCCTTGGGCACGCCACTGAATATTACAAACTTTCTTCAAGGTCATCGTTTTCTTTCGTATAGAATGTATGTGGCCATCTTCTCTTGATTTCACGTTCTTAGATTGTTCTCTGTTCTCGCTATATCTTTTCTCTTGGAACATGTACCAGAAATCCATGATTATAATGTGGACGAAAATGCATTCTGTGCTTGTTGCACAACAACACAAGGCGCCCACTTTAGGACAACTAGGGGTTATTTTTTCATAATCGATATTTCTCACGGATTCCCATCCATTGCTTACAAATTGCATACAAAGATAGCTACTATACTTTGGATTAAGTACATATAAGAGTTGACGCATTTTCCTCTCAGATGACCGAAGTACAACAATTGAACGTGGGAGTAATAAAACTTTCGATTTTTACAAAATCACCCACGAGCTGATTGGAGAACAACAGACGCAGCAATCAACATGGGTGCAAGCACCGCATGCGGCAATAACGTAAACTACCAACTCAATGTATTTCCTTCATGCTACGGCATCAGCCAGTGCAGAAATGCAGGAGGCCCTCTTTAAGGAGGGGCCCGCATTTGGTACACTTCCTCTATATATTTCCTTATTAAGTCATTTACTTTATCTGCTTCCAAGTCACTTTTGCTACTAGGTGTACCATGTTTAATCCATTAGGGGAAGAAAAGAAAGGGAAGGGCAGATCAAGTAAAGTCATAGTAGCATCCCCACAGTTAATCTCAGCTCCCCCCTAAGAGTTTTAATTTCAAGTATCAATCCTAACAAATTCTAAAAAAAATATGCAATTTATATGCAAAATAGAACAACATATCTATTTATCGCGAATATTACCTAATTGTGCAAAATATGCAATATCAGTATGGTGACATTTATTTATATTTTTGTTAAAATGCATGTGAAAACATTTTATTTCAAAGATGCCTTTTCAATAAATTCTCAATTTAATTATCAGGCACGATTGATTATTTAAATGTGTTCAGTATGAATAGTATTTTTCACTAAATTAATATTGGGGCGGCAAGGTGTGGCCTTCTCTGAAGGCATTCAAATGTCAACCTTTCTTCCATGTGATACAACCCGGTAACAGTAGTCTTGCGAGCTGACAAGGCTCTGGCCCCTGGAATCACAATCAGTCCCCATATATGTTTATAATTGTCCCTTTATCAATTCCTCTTATTACCATCCATCCTCAAGTTCGCGATGAGCCAAAAGTGGCAGAAAGCGAAGTGAAATAAAACAAATCAAATAACTATATGTATTAATTAATTAGTAAAGTAAAACAATTAAGAATTAAATTAAATGACAGCAATAGACTGGGACTAAAGTATACGACTGAATGTGAAAAATATGGTGAAAACTGGTTGAAAGTGGGTGCTACCCCATCCACTTCGTTAACCGTTGTGGATATAAATGGCGGGTGATTGGAAATTTAATAAAATCTAAAGTAAATGCTCCGAATTGTTGTGTTGGGGATGTTTCCAATATCTTACCTTCTCTGTTATCTAGTGTCTGCACATCTGTGGTATTGTTCGTTGCCTCTCCCTCCGTTCCCTGGGGAATTTCTCTCACGGTGACGTTCTTATGGTCAACTCCTGTAACATTACGGTTTTCCACCTCACTGGAAACATCACTGTCACTTTTGTTAGTAACTTTCAGTGTGTGCCTGATAGAGTCCAGTAACTTCTCATGGAACACCGAACTTGTAATGGAATTCCTTTTGATATACGCGGTCCCTCCATATGGACTATACTGGATGGTAATCTCACCAGTCTCGTTATTATCCTTTTCCTTACCACCTGTCTTTGAAACCTGAGAATATGTACAAGAAGAATCGGCAAAAGCTGCTAAGAAACATAACACTAGGAGCACTACGTTCCACATAACACTAGAAAAATTAGCAAAATCCTGAGATTGTCGATTGTCATTGAAATATATCCTCGAGTCTTCCTCAATACATGTATTGTCTTCGTGGTCGGTTCAGACAATACTCACAGAAGGTTCTTTTAGGTCTAAAGTCGAGTGATATCTCGTAAAGAAATCTCTGGTCACTGAACCGAATATACAAGGCGGTCATCCTTTGGGCCAGTGCATCTACAACGGGGCTCTGGAGCTTCTCAATAACAAGATTGGCTGTCTAAGGGTTGCTGCCTTTCCCGAACTAATTGCGTGCTATCTTGCTCATGTGTCGTGTGCATGGAACGTGGCTTATTGTGAACTTAATCGCGATTTTCTTCAAAGGCCCGTGACCTCATGTTTTGGTAATTCCAGTACTCTTGCTCGTTAGGAAGTCAAAAGGAGTCGCTGCTTGGTTGTGGATTTGCATTAGAATAGAAGCTAATTAATGTCGTTTGACTTACAATGGATTTAAGGAACATTTTTGTACTGTTTTAACACTCCGCGGGTGTTCGCTTTGAATAATGTTTTGCATTAGTTTATCCTGTCATCTTGTTGAAAGGAACACAGGAAAAAACTGAATTGTTTGAATAAAAAACAACATTTCGTTAAGCTATTTGGTAACCATGAACAAAACTTTGATAACCTTTCCTAAATTTGGTAATTTGAACCCCATTATTTAGTATCTAAGGCAATGTGTGCGTTTACTAACTGAATTTGGTTCTGGTGAAGAAGTAGTAATATAATTTGGTTCTGGTTTGGTTCATGACCGCAATCATCTGCTGTTGCACTCATAGTTCGCCGCACCTATTCATTTTATATAAGAGCCTCTGAATGTGAGAACCCGCTCTCAAAACATCAGACGAATATGCAGCCGCATACACTGTTACTCTCCCGGTCATTCTCTCTTTCATAACCCTTAAAACTGCAGACACTGACACACCACTGCACTGGGATACCACTTCATTTACTGGTTTCTCAGGATACCACTGACAGAACGTTACATAAATATTGAGTACAATCTGTTTCTCACCCCTTTTCAAAGGCTGTCCTTGCTGGTGTTCTGAAAACAAGCTCGGATAACAGGGAGACCTTCCCGCACGCATAGAACTCGACATGTTATTTTTCTAAGGATAAGTCAGGCAATATTACTAAGTTGCGCTACTTCCTTGCTATTCACATGATTATTTTTAGAAAATAACCAATGTTATAAAATATAATTATGAACACAAATCTCTAAGCTCATTGAAAGTTACAATGCATATTACTACAAAATGTTCACACTTATCTTGCCTTGCCATGTCACCAAGTTATTTTACGAAGTGCACTATATTTGGCGGAACAAAAATCGTTATTAGGATGCTTGTTAACCGCAATAAATTTACGAACTTTCTTTGTCTTGTTTTGATCATCATCATCAATATATTTATTGGACTTACAGCAATGCATATGGCTGTTTATGCCCATTATATATTTTATTTACATAAGATACAATTTACATAAAATCTACAAACAAATTTCAAATACACTCCTATCTATATCATCCTTAGAAATATACATTACCATGTTATATCATTTTGACTAAAAAAATGCAAGTAAAATATATTCAATTGACATGCAAGGAAGAAGCCAAATTTATGGGAAATGATTACTGGTGCAAAGAGTTAAGCATAAAGGTGAAGCAATAAGTACAAAAGAAAGAGCATTGGGTTTAAAGTGAGACGTCATTTGCGGCAGCGTATCCCATACTACAAATTGGCCATTGTTTTACCTTACGTAATGAATCCTGTAACAACGCTGGATTTTCGTGTGGATTATTTTACTTCTATGAGTTTGCAATGCTTTCTCCATGCAGATGGTTTTGTTTACAGAAGGTCTCAGGGTTTGTGATTTGAACTTTAAAAGAGTTTGCTTCTGGTGAAGAGGTACTAAAATAATGTGGTTCTGGTGAACATTTACTAAAAGTATTTGGTTCTGGTGAAGAGGTACTAAAAGAATCTTGTTCTGATGAAGAATTACTAAAATGATTTTATTCTGAACAATTACTAAAATAATTTCGTTCTGGTGAAGAACTTAAAGAATTTGATTTGGTGAACAATTACTTAAAGAATTTGGTTCTGGTGAAGAGGTACTAAAAGAATCTGGTTCTGATGACGAATCACTAAAAAAAAATATATTCTGAACATTACTAAAAGAATTTGGTTCTAGTGAAGAATTGCTAAAATAATTTGATTCTGGTGAACAATTACTAAAAGAATTTGGTTCTGGTGAAGAGGTATTAAAAGAATGTGGTTCTGGTGAGCAATTACTTTATGCTAATCGTTAATACTTACAGGACTTATGGCATAATGAAGGAACTGTACTAATGAATTCCGGTGAGATCGAACCTGCGTCATTCTGAAAGACTTGCAACCCAGTAGAAAAGTTGGTTATGCTAAGAAAGGAGGATGTGAGTGTGTTGAAAGTAAATTTGTTATGCGAAGGGGAAAAGGAGGCAGGCATATGCTAGTGTAAGCCAACCGAAACGAATTGGCGAAATGGAATGTTATGGATCTGAATTGAAAGTTATGTGCACCCTAATCAAAGGAAACGTAATTAATTTTAAAGGAATCTACCCTAACCTAACCCAAAATAAAGTAGCATACACGGACATGGCCTGTCTTAATATACCCTATCAAAAGTTAACTAAATCTAACAACCCGGAAGCAAATCTAATCTAGCGTAATCATAATCATCCAAACATAACCATCCATAACCACTTTAAACTGTATGTTCAGTGCCTATTAGCCTTTCTTTGCATAACGTGACTTAAAACAAAATATACACATGCTCATATGGAGTCTGGAGTCCAAAATCAGTGTACATTTGTACAGAGTTAACAAATAATTTTGTTAAAATTACCAAATAAGGAACGGTTAGCACGGTTATGGATACCAAAAAGCTCAACCCATCGTGTTTTGTTAATTCGAGAAAATAACTTTTTTCTGTATTTTACGTTATGATTAGTGTTTGGATTTTTATGTGATTACGTATTGTATGTAGTCATGCAAATATTGCAAATCTCGGCGAATTACGATTAAGAAGGATATATATGAATTCCATGTTACGATTTTTCTTTACATATTTTGAGGTTTATTACATATTTACGTTACCGTTTATCTTACATATTATTTTTATATAACATGTAGTATTCGGACCATCATTCTGGTTTTTGATTAATTGGTTGATTAGGCTGATTTTACTTCGCCTTTCTGCTACTATTGGCTAATTGCTAAGATGAAGATGAGTGATGATACGATGAAATGGATGGAGGAACATTGACAAAGAACTCCCATACCCAGGCCGGGATTCAAATCCGAAACCCCTGGCGTCGTAGCGTTTCTTACAACCTCTCCGCCACAGATGTCGGGTTTTCTGGTTTCTCATTTAGTAAGAAGTTATAATTGTAGGACAAACGTTAAAACTTTGATTTCTCCAAAAATCTGGTATTTTTATCAATTTCATTATTTCGAGATAGCTTCTTAACATATATTGAGTAATTGTTCTATTATAATTATACTTTTAGTGCCAGAAAACTAAAAAGAAGCACAGAAATCTTAAATAATACACACATCAGATATTTTAATATACATACCTATTTTTACATATTTCAGCATATTTACTTTTTTTTTTCATTTCAGCCATTTTTCTACATATTTAGGTACATATTGCGCATGTTTTTTTTGGCTACATAAAAATCCGGGCTGTAGTTATAATTCACGTAAAGAAGGTGAAAATGAAGACAGGTTGTCATTATCTTCAGCCCACCTCTCTTTGTGTCGCTCTCTCTCTCTCTCTCTCTCTCTCTATCTCTCTTGCTTTCTGTCTCATCGCACGTATTAGTGATCATCCATTTCTAATCTGCATATTTGATCCACTTCAACTAACCTACTTTCCTTAGGCAGTTTGTTTCCAGCTTTCTTCACTGGGTTTCAAGATCCCCATTTGCCCCTTCGAGCAACCTGCCAATTGCCCCAGTTCCTCCCAATAAAAGACCCAGGTTGGCTTTCCTTGCTTCTAACTTCCATGAAGATCTTCTGAACAAGTTCATGTAGGTCACATGTGTGTGTCATTACTGTCATTTTCTGTCTTGTTCCTGCATTATGGAGACATCCTTCTTTTCAGAGTACACGTATGACAGAGGGCTTGTCAATCATGGCAATTCACCGTTTCGGATGTGCATGGAAATAGGTTGGCAATTGTCCTTTTCCTGCAACGTAATGAGTGCATGTATCAAAAATTGACGGTACACAGTATGCATACGTCTTCATCATGCAGTCTCAGAAATTTCCATCTTTTCGTACTGGCCTTTCTGGTCTAGAGGCCTTGGTTTCGTTTGCACTGAAAGGCTAATCGGGACTGGACCTACAGTTTAGAGTGAGATCCGAACCACTATTTGACTCCGTCGGGTATCGAAACCGAGAACGTTTCATTACAAGGCGACGATGTTACCATTACGCCATCTATTTGGACCCCAGTGGGCTTGTATTAGTGTTTGGAACAAGTTTGGAATTACTCCAAATTTTTCCTTAATCCAATTCGTCACAATAGCCTGTATTTTGAAGTTGCATCTTTGTTATGTGCTCGCTCTAAGGCGCAAACTTTGGGCTGCGGCTACGGCGTGCACAGATTCAAGTCTCCTTGAGAGGCCCTTCCGTGGTGGAGTGGTTAGCACATCGCGCTACGACTCCAGGGGTCCCGGTTTCGAATCCTGGCCTGGGCATGGATGTTTGTGAGTGTCCATTCATAAATTTCATCATAACGTCACTCAACCTCATCTTTGCAAATTAGCCAAAAGTGGCACAAAATGCGAAGTAAAATAAAGCAAGTCAATCAATCAAGTCTCCTTGAGGAAGCATAACAACCCACCATCCTGTGGAAATTGGGGAGCTACGAATGAGTAGCATAACCCGGTCATGAGAAACCTACAACTACAACTGGGGGTTCGTCGTGCTGACTACACGTCACCCCTTAACTGGTTGGATGATCTGCCACCTTTGGTGAGGCCGGCAGTCGGTAGGTGGGCATTGGCCCCCAAGGGTTAATATGTCTTTGTTATTTAGCGTTACTTTGTTACTTTTGTCCGATGAAAATGAATTATGCCCAGAACAGGACTTGAACCCGTAATCCTTGGTAGTGAGTTCGTCAGTTAAGAATGTACTAGAGACAGCACGAGACGGTTGTGTTTCGTTCTCATTCTCGACGTCCTCTCGTTCTCAAATAACAGATATCGTCTGGACTCTCAAAATTTATAGCATAATCAATATAATTCACAGGACACACATTCGTAGCATATGGACGTCATTCAGGGAGATTCAGACCAAAGCAACACGAACCCCATCCAGTCTATAGAAAAACATTCACTGCGCATGCGCTACGAACAGACCAAGGCGACACGATGCACGTTATCGAGAAAACGACCCAGTCCTCGCTTCGACGCTACGAACCCTCGAAAGACAATTTTATCCTGAATCTATTAAACCAAGCTGCACAGGTTCACAATTGCAACCAATGGATTGACTTCAATTCCGATAAATAAAATCACATGACTTATCAGGTATAGATATCCGTTTGATATTTCCGAATAATGTCTTGTTGAAATAAAAAAAAAAACTGGTTGCCTCAACTGTCGTTACGATGAACAAGCTCCTTGTCAATAACAACAGGAAGGACCGGTCTTAATTAAAACACATTATGTTTTCCCAGGGCTCTTAGCGTAGAAACGTAAACTCAACGAGGTAAACGTTGCTAGGGAGAGTTAGATGTTTACACTGTGACAGCTGTGGTTGTTGTACAGCGACACCCTGTTTGTTTATGTATTTATGTGTAATACAGTTACAAGCAGATGCAAGTTTAGGAAAAATAAATAAATTATATTATACTTACTTTCTTATGCAATAGAATAAGGCTTTTTTTATCTTTACTTTATTCCTTGTATTTTACATTTTGTTAACCAAATCTGTTCCGTCACACTGGAACAGTTTTGGTCCTTCTTCTATCTATAACTAAAATATAAATCATAGAATAAAGAGAAAAAAAGGTATAATGATTGATTGATTGATTGATTTGGTGCTTAAAGTCCACTTTATGCACACAGTAAGGCTAATCGGGACTGGACCTCCAGTTTTAAAAGTGGGATCCGAACCACTGTAAAATGTGGCTCTACTGGGTATCGAACCCGGGACCCCTTGATTCCAAGGCGACGACATTACCACAACGTCATCGGGAAGGCCACCCCGTGTTTTATTTCAGGTACCTGAGCATAAGCGCATACCTCTGAATGTATGCGGGTTTTGGCTGGGCATCTTCGTCCCCTTTGTTTTTTACTTTCTCATGTGTACGCTAAATTGTGTATTTTGAACAAAATGCATATTAAAGGTAACTTCAGGTACAATCTTCCAAAGTCGTGACAAAAAAACTATCACCTCTTCTACTGTGAAGTGGGTACTCTCATTAATATTCATTAACCATAAGTAGGGTCACCATAATATTTTGACCCAAGGAGACCCCCCCCCTCTTTCCTGAAAAATCGGTTAGGCCCAATTACAAAATTATTGTTATTTTTATTTTTATTATTATATTTATTTTATTATTATTATTAATTAAAGGATGGATCACATAAATGATACATCTTAAACAATCGATGAAATATGATCTCCCGTTGTCAGAAGATATTAACCGGTCAATCTTTCATGTTAGTCCTACGCTAGAAATATTTAGCAGAGGAACCAATCTTCTTGAGAGCAGCTTAATTCTTCACCAACCGTTCATAAATCACCCCGAAAACCTTACCCCACATATCAGACACATAACTAAATTTTTCTTTTGAGTTTGTGTCAAGATGCAGGAAATTTAAATTCATGTTATAATTCCATAAAGAAACTGAATTCTTATTCACTGCTCTACAAATAACGGAACACACGCAAAACAATAGAATATATTTTTCAGCATGAAATGTCTCTCAAATTTAGTCTTGGTTTTCAAGGTAAATCCTAGTCTTTTATGAAACGGGACAAATAGTGGTATTTTAATAATATTTCCCCTCTCAAACGGGACTGTCCCGGTGAAAACGGGACGTATGGTCACCTTAACCATAAGCCATTTTGTGACTGGCAAAGCCAACTTCAGTTGCAGAAAAACCCTGGTGTTTAAGAAAGATGAGGATAAAATGGAGAAATGGGCAATAACAAACACACATAGAACAGAACTCAGGTACCACAGATGAGTATCCTGGCTGTGGGTCCTGACGCCAGAGCCTCGTTAGTCTGGAAAATACCGTTCAGTGGGTACTACGTGAAAGAGGGGTTGACAATTGGTCGCCCTACAAAAGGGTCACTAGTGTTCAACACAAGACTGTACCGTTTGCTGTTTGGGAAAACGCAAGAGACAAGAACCTTATCCGTTAAAACCTGGACCAAAAATGAAAACCCCTAATTTCACAATTTAATTTCGTAATCTTTTTGCCGTGCTAGTAGAAAATATCTGATCATTACAAAACACCTGGATCTATCCAAAAATAGTTCAACAACAGAATAATTTGAAAAACTGTATCTACTCGTACATTAGAAATAAATATGTGAAATTTACTTGCATGATAAATTTTGTTCATTAAACTTAGAAAAAGTTTCAAAACTTTTACGTTCATAAAAAATAGTGCTTAGCCAAGTGTTCTCTGTGGTAAAAAGGCACAACTACCCCTCCTGCTCGTTACCAATGAAGGCATGGGCTGGTTGAAAAGTAAAAGGCATCCGAAATAGTAAATAGTAATACTTTCGGTTACCTTTTTTTGTGCCACCCTGTATGTAGCGGGAGAGTGGTGTGAAGGTAGGGATACACACATTCATGAACTCATCCATTTATGGAGATGTGGTCAGCACCATGCCCCGACTGCCTTTACACCCACAAGGTTGTCCCAATGCGTAATTTTGTTCAGGCCGGGTCAATCATATAACAGCTCCGTATAGAGATATTGTTGACAAAGAAAAAAAAAGTGAAATCATCCACGCTGGAAATCGAATCCGGGCCTTCCATCTGGTAGCCAAACTGGACCACAGTGTCACTGTGTTATGCCTGGCCTAGATTTTATGAACCATTTAAACACAAAGAAAACAATTCATTGCACGAATAATGGAAATTGCTGCATTCCCCATCGGTGTTCCTTGTAGAGAATTTCTACTGTATATCCCTCTCGACAAACACGTTGATTCTCTTTTAAATCCCTTAACTACTAAAATACACAATGAAAACTTCATCGGTACATTAATAAACAATTCATATTTGTAACAAAATATTTATTTCGCATAAAACGTGCGTACATAAATGTGTCATTCAACAACATTAAAAAAAAACATTTAAATATTTTGCAGTTATAGCCATCTCACACAATTTTATAACAAAAATACTGTCACGCAAGTTAGCCCTCCGTAAAGAAGGATAGTCTATTATATACAACGGTATATACACATTACGTATTATAAACCTGAGGGTTTTGTAAAAATGTCTAGTTTTTTTGTACAGTCACGGACATTTCTGGGTTTTAACGATCCCATTGGGATTATTACTACAGAGAAGTGTTCGTGACTGTACAAAACGACAAGAACAGTCTTGAGCGTCATAAATGAAAAGAGTCAGTCTTGAGTATGTTACATGAAATAATGTCATAGAGAAACAGTGGGTTATTCGTCACAAGTCATTCGTCTTGTTCTTGGAACCTAAGTTAAATAAAGGTAAATATCCAATAAATATTTATCTTTATTTAAAAGTAATGGAAATCTTGATTTTCTCTCTGAGGAATGGAAAACTAGTTAAATAACATATCTATTTTACTTGAGCGCAATGACCCGTATTGAATCCAAATGTTCTTACTGTATACTACTAAAGAAATATCATATTAAAATCTAATGTAGATGTAGGAAATATACATAGATACATCTTACATTTGAAAGACATTTGGTGAAAATGAAATTCCTAATTTTCAAACTACAGTCAAAACACTATCAAAGAGAGTAAAAAGAATTTCTGAATATAGTTATTGGTTAACTCAGCTTGTATATTACATCTGTTGTAATTAATTTGTTATTCGTCTGTCAAAAAGTTTATAAATTGTCTGGAATAAAAACCGGGAAGATTGTCGAGAAATTAAAAACAAATTCAAAATATATCTCATTGGAGCTTTAAAAAATAAATAACGGAATAAATTTAATATTATTAATAAATTACGTATAACAACAACAACACGAATGAATAACAAACATTAAAGCAAACACTGAATGAAGTGGTCTACGATTAGAACATTATCATCCTCTCTGCACCATTTCGACTAATTATATTGTTAATATATAATGTTGTACTCTTATACTACCTAGCAACCACTCCGAACGATTCTTTCCGGTTTCCAATGCAATCTGCAGAAAAACAATCGAAATTGCACAAGGAAGTGGTTATTTTCTTTACCTGAAAGAAAGAAAAGAACATATGTGGCTTACTGTTGCAAATCGATAAGGTGTTGCAATTTCTATAAACATCATGGTAGACGGAAACAAACTGTAGATATGTTGACAACATATATACACTAACCAGTATAATGTATGACACTCGTTTATCAACTGTCTGCAGTTGATAAACTAAAATGCGGGCGGCGCATAAGAGCGCGGGAAGATTTCAGGAACATGCTCGTCTGATTGGCTGTTTCAAGCGCCCGGCGTTATTACCGGCTTCCAATAGCATAAGAGAGCGGGAAGATTTCAAGAACAAGCTCGCATGACTAGCTGTTTCGAGCACCTGGCGTTATTCCCTACCTGCAATAGCATAGGAGCGCGGGAAGATTTCAGGAACATACTCGTCTGATTGGTTGTTTCGAGCGTCTGCCGTGACGCGTAGGTCAAGTAGTTCCGCAAATGACCAATCACGTATCTTACCTCTGCCGCTGACACAAAGGGCTGGGTAAAAGGGGAGGTGTCAGTTCGGAAACTACAAAGAATCTTGTACAATATGTGTGTAATTACAAATTTATATTGAGGAAGAGACTTGCAGTAATCTACTATTTAGTATGCTTTATGAAATCATAGTCCTGAGATACAAACACGCGCTTCATATCAATTTTGGCTGGAACCAATAGAGAAGCAGATGGATGAAGCTGATCTATATTTTGCATTAAGATTGTATTTTCGCGGTCACTAAACTCATCCTAACTTCCTTTACACAATTAATCATTTCAACTATTAGTTATCCCCGATGGAGCACTGTAACGTCATTGCCTTGAAATTAATGGGTTGTGAGTTTGATACCTGGTGGAGGCACATGGTCGTTTCTGATCCAAATTTAACTGTAGGCCCAGTCCCTATCTGTGCATAAAGTGGACTTAATAACAAACTTTATTTTTGCAATTGTATTTAATAGTACCATTGAAAGGTATCAAATTGAACTCCAGAGATATATTGATGAAGTTATGTGCGGGAAAAGATAATCTTAATGCAATAAAGATAAATACAATGCAATGCATAAGTAAATGCAATAAATTATAACGGAGAAAACAGCTTTTGTCTGGGTGGCACCATTCGTTTGCT
The DNA here is from genome assembly GCF_977018435.1 of Lepisma saccharinum. Lineage (NCBI taxonomy): Eukaryota > Metazoa > Arthropoda > Insecta > Zygentoma > Lepismatidae > Lepisma > Lepisma saccharinum. Next base: position 48,232,448 of record NC_139247.1, on the reverse strand, counting down.
GATTGAATCATAATATTAATAAGTAGACTTGAGCCAAGAAATCTAGTCATATTTGCAGAACTCATCTAACACATCAGACTACAAGTTTAATGAGTTTAATAGCCAATGAATAATAAGACATTTGAAACTAATATAGTTACATGCTTTGTGGCCATTATTAATGGGCACATTGGACATGTTCAGGGAACAATCTTTTTGAAGCGCAAGAAAAGACGGACTTCTTAATTGACATATTAATGTAAAAAGGTGGCAATATCTGCTGCCTAAGGAGGATTGTACACTAAATCTACATATGTATCTACAAGTAGACTATATGGACAATGCACTAAAGTAGAATATATGCAATGTTGGAATTGAAGAGATAAACCAGGATACATGCTCCATTCTGTATTTTTTTCAAGGTTGTACGTTTCCCTAATTTTATGGTGTGAAAGTGTTAATTGTAAAAATCTATACGTAAAGAATTGGAAAATTTCGAAACTAATTAATAAAAGATTGAATTTTTATCATAAAGGTGGCCTGTGGCCTTTAATAAATGTACCCTAAATAGTATTTTTTTGCAATTGCAACTGTAATGACATTATTTCAGTTGGCTTTTGGGTCATAACACTTTTCAAGATGTGGAAAATGGAATTTCTGATGCCTTCTTTCCTGTACAGTTTGAGTTTTTGTTTGAAGTCCATTATAATCGGGACTGGGCCTACAGTTTAAAGTGAGATGTGAACCACTACATAGCTCCATTGGGTATCGAACCTGGGACGATTTGATTACAAGGCGACGAAGTTACTATTACCCCATCGGGGAAATCCTTCCTGTACAGTTTGTTCAATTCGAACACTGAATATGTCTTTTAAGATAGGTTATTTTGTGAGTTTGAACTTGTATGCTGGTAGGAAGTTGAGTGAGTATACATATGAGTTATTTCAAACCAAGAGAAAGGTTTATTATTTTAAAATAATATATTTCACTTTCAATGTATGATCAGAATTCGGACGGCACCGATAGAAATATGATACTTTTTCATAAAAATTACATTACACAATCATGTCTACATAGATGATATGTCTACGATGCCAAGGGTCCTTTTACAACCCTTTATCCTTTCTAAATGAACTTTAGTACACTTCTTTTTTAACTTTCAGGTAAGGGGATTTTACTCTGTATACATTGAAAGGTGGGATATGGCTATATGTTTGATTGATTGATTGATTTAGTTTATTTTACTTCGCGTTTTGTGCCTCTTGGCTAATTTGCGAAGATGGGGATGAGTGATGAAATGATGAAATTGATGAATGGACATTCACAAACAACCAAGCCCGACCGGGATTCGAACCCGGGACCCTTGTCGTCGCAGCGCGATGTGCTAACCACTCGGCCACAGGGTCGGGCATGGCTATATGTGTTGGTTACACGGTGCAACACCGACTCGTCTACTTCGTTCATTTGCTGTCAAGTAGTGTATTTGGTGTATGCACCGTTTGCACTACGTTCAATAGCGGTGTAGTGTGTGGTGTATGGTCAGGTGGTGCGTGTTAACTTATCAAATGAACGTTTAAAGCAGCAGGCCGGCATTCGTTGAATCTTCTTAACTTGAACCCAGATATTCGTCTACTTGGTTGAACATTTCCTGCACTACACCTGATGTCAAAGAGTACAGCGAACTATACTCTGTCCCGGGAATGTGTGGAGCAAGGCCGCGCATAACGGTAGAGAAGAGAAGAAAACTAGTGGGCGGAACAATGCAATACGCGGTGCTCCTAACAGCTGTTATAGCTCTTGTCCAGTCATACGGCGGCCGTGCTGGCAAGGGAAATGGGGAGAGGGGGTAGCGACCAATCGAGCGCGATAAGGATCACAGAAGCCTGTAGAACGAGATGCGCGCAGCACATCCTCCCGCGACGTCGTAACTCTCGGCGCCACCGCTGTTGCCTGGTTGCTCTGTGGCGTATTCCGCCACTTCCCTTGCCAGCATGTAGGCTCGCCCGCCGTAACAGGAGTTATAGCTACACTCACTTCTCCTCTCACGCCCTCATTGGTCCAGTCCTCTCGAGTCACTACTTGCTCAGAGACTTGTTTTCTTTCGCTTGCTCCAAAGATTCCCGGGACAGAGTATAGACGAAATCATTCATTCAACATTGGTACCTTCAGCCAGCTTAGTTGGCACCGTTAGGTATCCACTGGCTAAAACATTTTTACCTGTGTCCACCACGTAAACAAATTTACAAATAAGCCTGCGAACATGTATCTAAAGTGGCCAATGGGCCATGTCTTGCGATATTTTAAGGATATGATTCATAATAGTAGGACTTTTACATACAGGATGCTTCAAAAGTATCTTGACATTTTCTTTATATCGGTAAGGAATGGTTTTCAGGTTGGGATAGCCGGACCCCGCTACTACGCCAGGGGTCCCGGGTTCGAATCCTGGCCTGGGCATGGATATTTGTTGATTTGTTGTTGATTTAGTTTATTTTACTTCGCGTTTTGTGCCTCTTGGCTAATTTGCGAAGATGGGGATGAGTGATGAAATGATGAAATTGATGAATGCACATTCACAAACAACCAAGCCCGACCGGGATTCGAACCCGGCACCCTTGGCGTCGCAGCGCGATGTGCTAACCACTCGGCCACAGGGTCGGGCCAGCATGGATATTTGTGACTGTCCATCATCACTCATCCCATCTTCGCAAATTAGCCAAAAGGGGCACAAAAAGCGAAGTAAAATACACCAAATCAATCAATCAGGATGGGATAAAATTCACTGTTGTTTTCCAGCAAGATGGTGCACCACCCCATTTCACCAGAAACATTCGGGACTACCTCGCTGACACCTTCCCCGATAAGTGGATTGCCCATGGCTCACCAAGACTTTGGGCGGCTCCCTCTCCAGACCTGACTCCTATAGTCTTTCTTTTCTGGGTTTTCATTAGGTCTATGGTGTACCAAGTAAGGATCAACACCATAGAGCAACTGACACAGCGAATAGCTGCAGCAACAGGGAAGATCACGCCAGCTATGTTGGAGCATGTGTTCCGGTCTACGCAAAAGAGGTGGGTGCTATCCGTAGACTTACAGGGCTACCACATTGAAATGCACTTAGTTTGTCTTCTATTCTTGAGTACTTTTCAGCAGTACTGTCAATGCTTTTTGATTAAAATGTCAAAATAGATTTGAATCACCCTGTATTACCACAGTATTCCTTACCCCGTAGACTTCCGGCTACCAATCCAAAATCCCGTTCAAGATTACTGACTCGGAGCATAGGCGTTGTAGGCCATGGATTGAGCAGCAGCGCCCTCATCGTACGATCTCCTGTAGTGGCCTCCGTGTCCATGCTCGTCGTGGTGGACCTCGTACGTCACGCCCTTGTGGGAGAAGAGCTTCTTCAGTCCTATTATGGCTGCCAAGAGCAGAGCCACCTTGCTGAGGAGAAGGGCCTTGCCGACCAGGAGCACCAACGCACCAAAGGCCAGGGCACCCAAAATACCAGCCTTGACCTTGAAGGCCATCAACAGCGGCATCAACTGCTTGCTTGCTTTGCCTCTTCCTGAAACGACAACAATAACAACATAATTTTTAATTGCCGAGTATGGGCTAGAGCGCAATACAGTCCTATTAAAGATTGCAAATTCCTACTGTGCATGAATAAATAAATTAGTATGGAGATATCTTCATAGCAGTACATTCAAATTTACGTAATAATTTTGTTCAGAAACTACATCTCGTTAAACCACTTTCGTAGCAAGATCACAAACGCTGAGATTTTCTTCATTTTCGCAACAATTTCAGGTTTCTAAACAATATTACTTGTATTTTTGATGGTTCATGGCAACTGACTCCAAATAGCCGTATTACAAGCTTCTCAATGAACTATTAAATTAATAAAACTCCTTATCAACAATAGATTCTGAAAAATACCAATATAATGCAAACATTACAAGCTTCTCAATGAACTATTAAATTAATAAAACTCCTTATCAACAATAGATTCTGAAAGATACCAATATAATGCAAACATTACAAGCTTCTCAATGAACTATTAAATTAATAGAACTCCTTATCAACAATAGATTCTGAAAGATACCAATACAATGCAATAATTACAAGCTTCTCAATGAACTATTAAATTAATAAAACTCCTTATCTACAATAGATTCTGGAAGATACCAATACAATGCAAACATTACAAGCTTCTCAATGAACTATTAAATTAATAAAACTCCTTATCTACAATAGATTCTGAAAGATACCAATCCAATGCAAACAAAACTTCTTGTTGGTTTTTTAAATAATTTCTGTCCATCAAGCGTATTTTAAAACAAACTTTGCAAGGAGTAAAATAATTTGAGTCAACGTTGGCAAGCTTGCGTTTGGTAAGTTAAAAGAAGAAAGCAACCATGATTATGTTTACTCATAGTAAAGCAGAAACATCCGAGCTTGAATGGATACTGGAAGGTATTATTCACGTGACGCTTTAGTTACTGCTAAATTTGCATCGCGCCAAGATAAAATTGAAATGTTTTCAGAGAATTACTACATAATCTTTCCCAACTAGCTAGCTATCAGCATCATCTAATAAATTACTAATTTGCTTCTCATAATACGATGAAAATCGATATGTAAGTACTATTCGTAATTTAATTTCATTCATATATGTAACCATGTAAATAAATTATACGATTTTTACAAAGAATGACAATCCAATCCGCATTCATTTTTGTAAGTGTCACAAAGTTAAAGATTCATAGTTTTTAGATTTTTTGCACTTAACGCAAACTATACAATGTAATTTCATTTTTACATGGGACGTTCTTTCCCATCTGAATCATTCTTGTATCTCTATAATGTAACTGCTTGTAATACTACAATCTATATTAATATTTACTTCTGTAATCGAGAGGGTGTGGATTCAACTTACGCAAGTGCTACATGCCCTCATAACACATTTTAATGCATATGTGTTGTAATTTACTGTGTTGCTGTATAGCAAATTTACTTTTCCTCCGCGTAGTATTAATGAATGGAAATATATTTATAAATTAGCCATTCGTCTTCCTTTTTGAACGTAGCAGTGTTGTATTAATTTCTGATAGTTTGATTAATCATAACGGATTTAGAAAATGTATTCGATAGCATTCAGAAAAAAAAATACAATAAAAATCACGCGTTAGATAGCACATCCTACCTTTCTGAAGCGCAACATGAATGAAACTATAATATATATTCAACAGGAAGAAATACACCATATTTACACCGTTTACAGCACTACCGTAAAAATATAATTAAGGAAAACAGCTGTTTATCATGAAAATACCATAATGAAGACACTAAAATATGTTAAAAATATAATTTGTACTTTGACCCTCCCTAAATGTAATTAATTGTGGATAGGTAAATACCTTTCAAAGTTGCATAATTTTCCACGTTGTGGTATTTACGTTATTTTTATTTAAATTGGATCTCTGCTTTACTATATTAATCTAAGAACAGATATAGAAGAATTCATGCCTCGTACAGGATTATAACAGATAATCTCTCGCTTTGTATCTTTTACAATGTTGCGGCTGGAAACAGAAGAAATAACCGTAATATAGGGAGAATTGGGGCACAATAAACACCGTTTGTTGATCTACTTAACTCTATTTGAGGTAGTGTGTAATTAATAGACTATAACCCACCCCATAAAGCTTTGAAATCATGCAAAAAGACTGACACACTTAAGAGTAAAGAAAATTGCCGTTGAGAAAAAGCTAATATTTACCTTCTGCAATCGCCTTGCCCACCCTCCATGACACTCCAAGATTGACGGTGCCTTCCTGCTCTGGGCTTGTGGACAATAAAACATCGGTCTCCGGGAGGATGTTCCACTTGAGGCTCCTGGACTTCACAAAAGCCACCAGCTTCTCTACCAGAAGGTTCGTCAAGGTAGTGTCGACATCTCCGGCGCTTCTTGGCAAGGTGGACTCGACAATGGTTTCAGAGGGTTGGACGGCCGACGTCTGCGAGATTTCGACGCCCTCGGTGATCTGGATGGACGCCTTCTTGAGGAGCTTGTTCATGTAGGAGATGAGTTTCAACTTGATGCAGGCCGACGTCTCTCTCTGGGCGCAATCGGAGTTCAGCTTGTGCAAGAGCTCTTCCTCCATTGGGCTCGAGAGGATGACATTGTTGGCGAAACCTCTGGCCTGGGGAGCATCTGCTGCTTCGGCCACTGCTGGTGCCGGATCCGAAGCCTTTGGTGGTGCCGGCTGTGGTGCCACGCTGGCTATAACCGGTGTCTGCGGCGACGAGGCACCATCAGCAACTTTGTCCTCTGTAGCAAGAGGAGTTTCCGTCGACAAAGACACCAAAAGGACGCACAAAAACGCACAACGAAGCATTGTGATATCGCAGTTATAAAAGTTCCAGAACACTAACGCACAGTATTTTTTTTTAGTGTTGCCTTTTTTTGGCGCTAAAAGTCCTTGAGCACGACACACACTTGAGAGCCGATTGTACCACAACCGTTCGCCAAGCTGAATGATGCGTGAGAGTTAAAAGGATCTGGTTTTTATGCAGACCTCGTGTGGGGGGTAACCAGTGAAACTGGTAAATGATAGCGTTTCAAACCGCACAACCTACTGTCGCGCGCAAGTGTGTGTGTGTGTTAGTGCGTACGTGCGCGCGCGCTCCAAAAGAGTTTAAAATATTGACCTTAGGCGGTCAGTAGAGAGGAGGAAGGGAAGGAGGACTTGATTCGTGATACTTTTTAGCTCGCTTCTTCAAAGATACCTCTGGCTCGGGGTCAAAACCGGTGACACAGAAACAGGAAGTGTCCAGGCGGTAGACTTACACAACACAGACAGGTTGAAACCGCCCGAGGACCTAACAAGGCATACCGACCGCAACGTTTAAGGGCCAAAAATGCGAACGGGACGACTCCCAAATATCTAATATGGGGGGGGACCTTGCCACATCCAGTAACAAATCATAACCGACCTTTCAATTCTGTTCCTTCCCCTTCCCCTTTCCCTCGGCTCCCACCGGATACTTGTCCTGAGAACGAAAACACGTTCTCCCATAGGCTGTCTGAGGTGCACATCCCGTAACAGTGTTGCCAAGTGGATGCTTTAAAAAAATGCCAGCAAGCTAAGGTATTCGCCTTACTTTTGCAAAACTCGGTCATTTTGCTTTAATCTGATAGGCTGTTCCAATCTGGGCTGTCTCGTCCATGTTACATTCGCATTGTTGGTGGGAAACGGAAAGCTAATTCTTAATGTGCTTTTAAGTGGTGGAAAATGGATTTTAACATTTATTTTTAAATATATGAGTAAAACGTTTGAGGAGCCTTACTTTTTGAGGGTGTCAATTCCTCCATATTTTTTTTAACAAACACTAGAAAGGCGCCGATCAAGGAATGACCAGTTAGGCATTGGCGGTGACGTTTTATACGTCCCTCAATTGATTCAGTAAAAAATAAGAATATTGCACATGTACTAAAAAGATACTACGTACTTTAACAAACAACACTCGCATGATAAGGTTTAAGTGTATCATAAAACATGGTTTTCTTGTCGAATGTGACGTACAGTTCTTCCCTAATAGTGAATTATTGAATACAAACATTGATACAAAATAGATTTTCCTGTATCTCTTGCTTAAATGACTATTTTTTCTCTGACATAATTAAACTTCAATGTATTTAAACATAACAAGGACCTACCTTCTATTCCTATTTTACTTAACTAAGATTTGGTAAATGTGTCATGAAGGAAAACACCTCCTCCCCTCCTGCAACAAATTGTCTTCCTATTAAGCACTACCGCTCTTTATGGACTTCGGTTAGTTCAGTCACATCCTTCCACCTATCTCTATTCAGCACAGTTTTCCTCCAGTTTTGCCTTATATCATTTCTAATGCCATCTATCCATCTGGTATCAGTTCTTGTTTCTGATCTTGTTTTAATGGGTTCCCATTTGTATATTAGCTATCCTGTCCTTTCTTCGAGCATTCCTTCAATGATCCATCCAACTCAATCTTTGAGCTTTGATATTCTTCTGTTATTCATGCATTTTATTGTTATATCCAACTCTGAATTTCTTTTTATTCGCCGTATGCCATGGACCATTTCCTGTAACAAATAAACCTCCTCAAATAAAGAAAATCTGTTGTAACAACCAGTGGAACCAACGTCATATCACTTTCAGGGGCACGATTCATAATCTCATTTGTGTGTGTGTGTGTGGGGGGGGAGGGGTAGGCAGATTTTTTTTCACTGCAATCTCTAGGCTTTCCGATATTGCGCCTTACACTTCATGTGAGTGCAGGGTAAGGAAAACATTCCTTTGAATTCAAAAACATTCACTATGTATGTATACATATACACACACATAAAAGTAAGGTACGCCCCTGCGCTTTGCACCACACCATGAAGGCGTATAGTGGGTCTGGAGTTAGGGCCTCACACTTTCTTGAGCACTGCCAAAGTTGGGGGTGATGTGATCAGCACCACGTCCCTGGCTGCCTTTACCCCCCAGAGTCTCCTCCAGGTACCCACTTTATACGATGTTGGGTGGGCACCGGAGCCGCTTGAACAGGTGAAAAAATCACAGGTCTCTCGCAATATGTATACTAAATGTTTTTCAATCCTTAGGAATGATTTCCTTAAATCATATTTGTGTGTCATATGCAAACAAAATAATTAATGGAAACCTTACTGTTCGTTCTGAAATATTAATTTACTAACAGCATAAACGCAGGTGCAACAAAAAATTGTTTCAGAAACAATTAAGAGGTTTTAGGAGATTAATATATATATAAGGAATTATACACCAATGAACGATTAGGTGATTTATTGTAAGTTTGTTTAAGTTTTGTTTAAAGTCCACTTTTATATTTTATGTGCAGATAGACTAATTTGGACTGGACCTACAGTGGAATCCCAACATCTATGTGCATCCACCGGATATCGAACCGAGACCTCTTGATTACAAGGCGAGAGTATATAATTTAGAAAGAAAGCCTACCAATGTTTTTGTACTGAACTTTCCTTAATCAGTTTAGGGGGGGAAAAACCTAACAGTGAATATTAAAATTGGGGTAAACCAGATACTCTGTCCCCTTGAAGTACTTTGGGGGGCATAAATACCTTGTTCCCCCGATGTCGACTTTCGTGTAAACAACTTTATTTTGGCACATCAGTATCTTTTTATGCCTTCCATTGTTTCAAAGGTTCATGTATTAATATCATTTTCAAACAACTTACTACGTTTTGTAACTTGAAGATACACAATGAGAAGGACTTTCTGTAAAGCGGCAGAATGCACTGAATGAATATCGTTTCATTCAACAAAACTTCGAGTGAAACAAATACGAAACCAGGTCAGAGACTAACGGACATTACAACCTGTCCAATAAACATATGTGGAGTCAGCGTGTGTATGTGTGTGCATCAAGACTCTCTAAAAAGTGGTTCACACAGTTCTTGGTCGTTACACTTTCAAGTTCAGTGGAACAAGATTCTCTCCTTGCCAATCTCCTGTCTTAAGCGGTATTTGCGAGAAGATGATGTATTTATCAGAGAACCTCCAGTGAAAGTAGGAACAGAACAAGGGCAAGGCAAGAGTTAACCTAACTCTTTCATCTTCTGAGAGCTAGCTTGTTATTGTAAACAAAGAAGAAACATGAGAAAGTACATGCGACAGCCTCAACTAAACTATATACACAACAAAACAATAGTACTTTCTTTGCCATCGCTTGAAATTGGCTATTAAGAGACGGAATTTATGCCATTCTTAAAAAAAATATTATTTTGTGGCATATATATGTATGTACGGCCACCGACAATAAAAATGGGATACATGCATCCTGATATACTAGCTTCCTTGCAATCTCCTTAGAGTTAGGCAACACACATAAAGCGTTGCAGGAAAGTCGGTATTCCAGGATCTATATGTCTCATTTTTATTGGCGGTTACTGTACGTACGTCTCTATCTCCGTCGCTTGTTGCATATTAGTGTTTCTTTTACATAATGATCACAAAATAGTCTTATTTTGTACCATGAAAATTAACATGCCATCTTTTCATGTTATTTTGCTTCTTTCTGTTGCTACTCCTTGTTAGTGTCTTTGTAATGTGCTATTTTCCTCCCTTAACGCTTTCATGTCCAAACCAACCTAAGGCTCTTTACCCATTCTACTAACATGCCCAAACAAACTTATGGTTCTTTTCTCATTCTGCTTATATGTCCAAACCAATATAAGGTTTTTCTCTCGATCTGCTTACATGTCTAAACCAAATTATGGTTCTCTTCTCACTCTGCTTACATGTCCAAGAAAACGTAAGGTTCTTCTTCCATTCTGCTTACATGCCCAAACCAACTTAAGATTCTTTCCTCTCCTCATTCTGCTTATATGTCCATACCAACTTAAGGTACTTCTTCCATTCTGCTTACATGCCCAAACCAACTTAAGTTTCTTCTCACATTCTGCTTACATGCCAAACCAACTTAATCTTCTTCTTCCATTCTGCTTACATGCCCAAGCCAACTTATGGTTCTTTTCCTATTCTGCTTATATGTCCAAACCAACTTAAAATTCTTCTCCAATTCTACGTAAATGTCCAAATCAACTTAAGGTTTTTCTTCCATTCTGCTTACATGCCCAAACCAACTTAAGATTTTCCTCCCGTTCTGCTTACATGTCCAAAGGTTAAATTTCCAAACCAACTTAAGGTTCTTTTTCTACTCTGCTAACATGTCCAGACCAAATTAAGATTCTTCTCCAATTCTGCCTAAATGTCCAAACCAACTTAAGGTTCTTCTTCCATTCTGTTTGCATGTTCATAGCAACTTGTGGTTCTCTTCTCATTCTGCTTAGATGTCCAAACCAACTTAAGATTCTTCTCCCATTCTACCTAAATGTCCAAACCAACTTAAGGTTCTTCTCCCATTCTGCTTACATGTCCAAACCAACTTAAGGTTCTTCTCCCATTCTGCTTACATGTCCAAACCAATATAAGGTTCTTCTCCCATTCTGCTTACATGTCCAAACCAACTTATGGTGGTTCTCCCATTCTGCTTACTGTTCAAACCAACTTAAGTTTCTTCTCTAATTCTGCTTACATGTCCAAACCAATATAAGGCTCTTCTCCCATTCTGCTTACATGTCCAAACCAACTTAAGGTTCTTCTCTCATTCTGCTTACATGTCCAAACCAACTTAAATTTTTTCTCACATTCTGCTCACAAATCAAACCAATATAAGGTTATTCTCCCATTCTGCTTGCATGCCCAAACCAACTTAAGATATTCGCCTTTATTATTTCCTCCACTGATTCCACCTGAACGTGTTCTCTCTTTTTTTCCGGTTTCGAACTCACGTCAGTCTTTTTTTGTTTTTCTTCTACTCTTCTGAGAGTTGCTGCTATTCTGCTACTGTGGTTATGTTGTAAATTACAATTATCTGTTTTTCTCATAAATAGCTGTATCACAAAACTCCAATTAAGATTCAGAAATACGGAATTCGTTCATGGTAATTTAATCCTTTTGCGTGGAATATGTAATGATCCACCGCCGACCTAGCAGCACCCTCCCTCTGCCCTTAACGAAAGTCCCTGGTCACTCCACGTGAAGAGAGTGGCCTGAAACGTCATAGAAAGGGATAACGGAACTCTTGATCAAACAGTGTAACAATATCGCTCATTAACACTCTCCTAACAACGTGGTGAATAATTATGAGGAGTGGAATTACGTTCTGTTGACCGTGAACCCTTCACTTGTCCTTTCCGATTACGTCACTTGATTTACATACGAGATTGAAATATTAATCTTGCTTCTGTCTGAGGGTCATTTCTCTTTCAGAAATTGTTCAACCAGGTTGCCTTGAACTTGTTGTTAATACTGCATAAGCGGAACCAAGGAGATGTGTGGTGATTCCTGTCCACGTAGTGTGTTACATAAAATCCACACCACCTTCTGAGTTCCGTTCTTAATGATTGATTGATTTGGTTTATTTTATCTTGCTTTTCTGCCACTTTTCGCTTTGAGTGACGATATGATGAAGTTGATGAAAGGACACCTCATAAAGAACACCCATGGCCAGGCTGAGATTCGAACCCGAAGCTCCTGGCGTCGTAGCTCGCTATGCTAACCACTTCGCCATGGAGATCTGCATTCTTTCTTAATAATAGTAGATAATAAAGAATATAATTGTTGGTACGTACATTGTAATGTTGCAATAATGTGCGTGCGTAGGATTTTCAGGTAGAAGTTATCAAAGTATTTGTCTTCTCTCCAAAACTTCTCCCAATAAAACACATTTACTACATAATTCTGGTCTTCTTGTTACGAACCTGCACCAGCATTACTCACAATTGGTATTTTGTGATAATTTGTATGCAGTGGCGAAAACCTTTGAGAAACATTATGTGGGGTAAGATTTGTTTAATAATGTTGAACAATAATATTCGAGTTTTATTTTTAAGTCCACTTTATGCATATAAAGGCTAATTGGTACTGGACTTAGCTTAAAGTTGGATCCGAACCACTATGTGCCTTAGCCGGTATCGAACCCGGAACCCCTGGATTACAAGGCCACCTATGGTGCGTATCCTTCTATTCGTTTTGCTGTGTTTTAAAAATGAATTGTAGTTAGGCAGCAGCTTGCTACTTTGTTGTGAATCCTGGTTTAAAAAACGTTTACGATTCGATACATTGGTGCACAATTACCAGCATATATACATGTTGTAGTTTTATTGAGAGTCTGTGGTATATATTACCTTTGGTGTTTAAAAAAGAACAGAAGATCGTGAATGATTATGAACGAATTAGCATGATGGAACATGATGATATTTCATCAAACAACACATGATACTTTATTCATGGAGTAAATGTGGCGATGTTTCCTTCACAGTTTTAACTTCTTTAATATACCTCGTCAACCGCGGGTCTCCACGCTGGAAAAGTAGTAACGTCGTCGCCTTGTAATCAAGGTGTCCCTGGTTCGATACCCGATTTGTGCATGACGTGGACTTCAAACAACAAATCAATCCATCATCAGCCGCATTCTCGTTGCCAGCCCCGTAGGTAGATTTTTTGGCATCCCAGACAGGATTGTGTTTTAACGTCCTCCGCTTCCTCTCGCATTACCAAGCACCGGAATTTTGTGTACGTATGTGTGTATTTTCTTATCATGCCATGGTTTATGATATTTACATCCTACAAATTTTGAAACAAGGAAACAGAAAAACTCATTTAAAAAATAATAAAGGTTATTTTAAATCATCTGTAGTATGCATTTCTTATATAAAAAATAATATTTCAGTTGTGTCTTAGTGTCTGAGAAACATTTTTTTTTTTAAAAAAAAGTACTATTACTACTAATTTGGGAAACAAAATTCCAGCAGTGTGTTACCAGAATATAAGCCTACAAGTAAATAAAGAAAAGAAAAAGGTTAAGAATATTAATTAAAATAAATAATACAGTGTGCAGTTCTCAGTAGAAAATTTTGTAATTTAAAAGTATTCAACTCTGCTTGAAAAATATAAAATCTTTATATTTATATCTTTATGTTAAGTAAAATTTATAATATATTTATAAAACCTGATTGATATCTCTGAAAGAAAATAATTATAATTTAACTGATCTTGCTTTCAATTAAGGAAAATCGCCAACAAGGGTAGAGTAACACCTTGTATATTTTCCTTCTCCCCTTGCCTCTGGCAGGTGTAATTTCTCCGTCACATATTCTGCCTTTTTTGTTTTAAGCTTTGAATGGCGTCCTCTGTTCTGCTCATTGGAAATTTTGCATTGTTTTCGAGAGCCGATCCACACCCATTTCACTTCCTGTATAAACACAACCACGACGTTGCTTCGAACAAGTGCAGCCAGCATTCCTCTCCCCTTGTGAACAAACTGTGGCAACATCGCCGGAACGCAATTGCTATGCGATGTAGGATGAAATAAATCACAGGTTACGTGGGTCGGCCTGGTGTTTCAAAGGTCAATTGCCTACCTCTTGATCCTTGCTTACAAGTTCACGGTCAGGAGCAAAGAAGCAACTCGGATAAAACAAGTGAATAACGAATCGTAGACCGGTTTCTACCGGGCGCCCTCGATCCACTGACACGGTGACCCAGTAAGGAAGTAATACGGTTGATGAAGAAAACAGAGAGACGCAGTTCCTCTTTCCATGTTGTTAATTCTTATCTTTTTCTTGTATCCCCCCCAGGAACTGATCTGGGAGAAATTGCACAGTTGGTGATTAAGGGTAAGCACAAGAGCACAAGTCGTCATTTAAAATTTCACTAAAAGACAGGAAAAGTAACTATGAGTTCATTTGCTCTAGATTCCGTGTTACTCTTTTCCATTTCGGTGAGTTTTCTCATGTTAAACTTTCAGATAACTTTCCACCTGGTAGTAAGTACATTTCTCGCAGGTAGACGAGAATGTTGTTCCACGTTTTTGCTACCAGAAAGGTTAATACTTGGTCAATAATCTTGTCTTAGGATCTGCTAGGATCTTTCCCTAAGGTTTTAATAAAAACAATGCGACAGTTCTCGAAATTGTTTATGTGTGAGAATTCCGTCAAAGAAGTCCTTGCCAAGCTGTTTGATATATCTATATATATTGTTGTGTAGAGAGAATAATGGCATGAGCTGTGTGCGAGCTGAGAATATGCACTTGAAAACAGCTAAGGAAGGTCCATACAAGACGAAACATACCCGAATGATCCAGCACCGTTCGCATGAAGATTGTGGTGTTTGCGGAATTGAATGATTTAAAGGCTACATCCTCGAACACTATCGTCATAATGGTAACGAAACGGAACAAGACGAAAGCCTGTTTTTTTTTCTCGCGTTTCACTAAATTTAAATTTCTAAACCATTTCTCCTTCCCAACTTAATCTCGGGTCGAGTATGAGTTCGTTTTATTTTGCTTAACAATACGCAATTGTGCAGGAACGTTTTTGATTTGAGAGGTTAAGTTCAATCTCCCTTGTACATACAAACACACACACACATACATATGTATGTACATTAAGAAGATCGATTGATTGAAATTAAAATTGTGGGCGAGTCAGCATTTAGGCTTTTTTGCACCAATCACATATTTCGGGGTCCAGCCCCTTACCGTAATTAAAATCAATATTTATCTGTCTCTGAGGATTAAAATCACTTTACCTAGTGAAAACCTGAGGCTGTAAAGGAGCACTCAGCACGTGTATGGACCTACTGGCCGTATGTCCAGACGCCACAACATTGTTGGTCTCCAACATTGGTGAACCAGGTGGAAGAGAGGTTGATACAATTCGAATTTTTTCGTGTTCCCTTGTAGTTCCAATTAAAAGGAATTCACTGCGTGTGTGTATATATATGAATGGATTGTTCCCCACCATTTCTACTAATTTTGAATCAATTTGTCGATTCGCCATTTTAAATTTTTTCAATAATTTTATCACTTATGTCTATCTTCTTCAAGTGTTTAAAACCAGCATTGAAAATTGTTTTCAGCGTTGCGTTTGGATCTGATAGCCATTTTCAATTGGTCGCGGGGCTTCCCCGATGGTGCAGTGGTAGCGTCGTCGCCTTCAAGGAGTTCCGCGGAAGGGTTAGCACATCGCGCCACGACGCCAGGGGTCCCAGGTTCGAATCCTGGCCTGGGCATGGACGTTTGTTAGTATCCATTCATCAATTTCATCATTACATCACATAGTGGTTCCTACTTTAAATTGTAGGTTCTGTCCCAATTAGACTTACTGTGCATAAAGTGGACTTTAAACACCAACTCTATCACTCAATTAGTTGAGTGCGGTGATTTCAGCGTTTCCAGACCTTTATGAAAATTGCTGTAACTTATGTTCTGTTATCCCAAATGCAATGATTAAAACCATTTTCTTCAGAAATAAATGTTCTTTTCGTGTTTCCTAAAATGTTTGCTCTTAGTTTCAATTCTATACTACATTGAATCCGACAGATATTTTTTTCATAATTTATCATCTTTGGGGCGGAGTACCGGGTTCGAATCAAGGCCTGAGCATGGGTGTTCTTTGTGAGTGTCTCTTCATCAATTTCATCATATCATCACTTATCCTCGCCATTAGTCAAAGGTGGTAGTAAAGCGAAGTAAAACAACCAAAATCAATTAATCATTTATTGGGCACAAAATAACCATTAAGGGGCAAAACATCTTAACCATACTTCTTTCGTTTACTGTGCGGTGCCAGGTAAGTCGGAAAATTTGTTAAACATATAATGTGTCTGGGCCCCCTTTTTCCTATAAGCTTCCCCAAATTAATAATTTTGAAAAATTCGTAAGTTTGACGCTATGTAGCCCAAATGGAGAACAGTGGAAAAATTTGAAATTTGCACTACAGTGAACTACTATATAACATAGAAATGTCAAACCTAAATTATCGTTATGGATACTTTTTTATTCCACAAATATATCCTTTAAACTGACTGATTTTATTCTCAATATGTATATCAATTTATTTTCTATTTATAATTATTAACTACTATAATTGTAATAAATTATTAAATACTAACAATTTTATAATAAAAAATAAATCAAAAACTAAACACTGAAAATGATATCAAGATTATTCTCGTCATTTGACCCAACATTATGAAATTATCACTAAATTTAATAAGAACATTCCTAGGAATGCTCCGTCGTCAAGGGGTTCCGAGTTCGATACCCGGTGGAGGCTCATAGTGGTTCGGATGCCACTTTAAACTGTAGGTCCAGTCGCGATTAGCCTGTCTGTGCATAAAGTGGACTTAAAACGCTAAATCAATCAATCAATCGAATGATTTTTCAGTGATGTCTGTGCTCCATGGTTAAGAAATGGTATGCTATAATGTTTCAATTCCATTAACTTTAGCGGGGATAAAAACATCCCTTGCGGGAATTAATTGTTTCTTCTTCTGTCGGGGATAAAAAAAAAATGGTGGGGAGGATTCCAGGCATCCCCCCATTAATTCGCACACCGGCTTGCTCAAATTGAGATGAATTAACATCTGCCCTGAATTATGATAATACTTGTTAAATTTCCCGATCGCTACGTCCCACAGCAAATGCAAAGGGTTTCATGTAAGCTGGTCGCACTTCGGTGCTTCTTGGATCATTCTACGATGAAGAAGAATGAATGTGTAAGATTAATCATCCTTCATTCCGCTCTTGAGCACAAGCAGCATGCTGATAAGATCATTAACTACCCCTAAACGGAAGTAACGCGAGGTACATGCTGCATGGTAATTGATCTGAAATCCAGGTAACAGTAATTAGCCGGCTTCCGTGTTTGCAGCTCATTAACCGATATGAGTCTCTGGGAATGTGTTTTAGGGCATTACTCTTGCACGATGGAATGTATAATAATTAGGAATGGGAGTTATATAGATTGCTATCTTTGCCTATGGTATCATTTATATATTACCTATTCGTGATTTTCGTGACATTCTATACTGATGCGACAATCAGGTTCTGCTTTCGCCTTAATGTACATGTAACGGGACTCATGTTTCAGTAGAGCAATTCTGTCACGAAATGCTTACCCTATTGGTATAGGTTCAGCCCCGAAGATGATATTTTGGCTCCCTAGGCGGGATTGCGGTTTCGCGTTCTCCCCCTTCCACTACCAAGCACCGTCATATTAAGTGTGTCATTCGATATTTTCTTCTTATGCCATGGTTTGCAATGTTTACATCCTGCAAAGTCGGTTAATGACAAAAATTCCATAAAACTAACAACGGCGGCGTGGCCTAACCAGGATTTTATTTTTCGAAAAGGGATCACAGAGATAAACATTACGGGGTAAGTTGAATATTCGAAATTTTTGTTTTAAGTTCACTTTATGCACAAATGGGCTAATCGGGACTGGATCTACAGTTTAAAGTGGGATCCGATCCACTATGTGCCTCCACCGAGTATCGAACCCGGGACCCCTTGATTACAGGTTACCACTGTGCCATCGTGGAGGTACAGGAGTAATTTAACAATGTCAGTAAGTAAGCATAACGTTATAATATATATATATATATATGGATACGCAAAGGGTAAGTCTGTAACTTCGTATCAACCTCATAAATTAAAAAGAATTTATGATAGAGATATTTTAGAGACGAGGTCGAACAGGAAACGTCATGTACAGAGTTGAATGGTGACATCTATTTTCACGTGATGACCCTCCCAAAAGAAAGTATCTTAGGATCACTTCATCACTTGAAAATAGGCTGCGAAATCCTCGGGGGGAAGGGGGGATTTTCTCCCACCAACAACCTTGGGCTCAAAAATCCACCCTCCCCACCAAAAAATTCCGGGCGGAAAGTTTTTGTTAAAACAAACAAAAGATAAGCAATTACTTTTAATTTTTAATATACTTGTACTTTACTAAGATAATATCTAAAACACGCACAAATTAGTGTAGTTGTGAGTATTGAATGCTTTCTGTCTCTCTCAAGAGTTCATTAACAAATCTACATCAATACGCACAACAAAAGTAAAACAAGAATGCAAAACAATAATTACTATGAAATCTAATGGATTTATATTAACATAAAGCAAGAACTAAATAAAAACTTATGCATAATAACACCACTTCAACTTTTTCATAATTTATTAACATCTTTAACCAGTTACTAAAGGACGTAGTTTGCTACTTTATAATATCTGATATACATAAAAGTAACAAATTAATTTCTTTACATGTAATTAATAATAATATATTTTTAATTTAGAAATTTATTTTTACTTTTAATAACATTATAAATGTGTGTATATATAGTATAATTTATATATATATATATATATATATATATATATATATATATATATATATATATATATATTTGTGGTGGGACGTTGTTTGTAGATTAAGATCCTTCTCCCCCCACCAGTCTTTAATGATTTCACACCTTGCTTGAAAATCTTCAGTGCCAGCAAGGGTCGTGTAGAGTACTACCTTGCATGTTTTCCTTCTCCCCTTACCTCTGTCAAGCGTAAAGTTCTGCGTCGAATATTCTTTATTTTCTTTTAAAAAAAAATGCTTTGAATGGTGCCCTAGGCGTTGCCCCCCCCCTTTTAGCCTACGCCTCGCTATGGATCTGTATGGGTTAACCTTTAAAATCATAATGGGGACATATGAGCCCCGGTATGTGATAAGAAACTTAAAATTTTATATTTAGTATGATTGTACAGTAGAACATTAAAACTTTCTGTCATCTTCAACTTGATATTCATTTACAGTTTGAAACTAATTATGGAATTTTTTTTAATTATAAGGGCCATTCGAGGTGAAATATCCCACCAGGAGAAGTACCCCACATACTGTAATTCAGGCAGTTTCCGCAAAACGGCGTTGTCTGTTGTTCGTTGTTCTCAGGTAGACTCTGGACGTTTTCGTGTATGATGCCTGGATCAACACTGCAAAAGGTAAGTTTCTTTACTTTCCCACCTCTAGAGTATAATATCAACTTTTTATTTACAGTGCTATTTCTACAATAATGTTTAATTTAGCCTTGTTTTTATATGCTAAACGGTGCAAGAAACGTCCCTACGATTTCACCAGGAGCCTATATTCTAGACTAGCATACGCCACTGGATTTCACGGCCATTTTGTCTTTTCAACGTGCACAACAGACCGGGGCATCTCTCCTTATACAAAAGGGCAAATGTCTCTTTTTCTTTAGAGAAGAGAGATGCCCCATTAATTTCATGTGAGAGGAGTTGCGGTTTTAAAAGAATCCGTAATCCTTTGTTTGTGACTGTACCTTCATCAACTTCAACATCCCCATCGTCGCGATTAATCCAAGTTGCAGAAAAGCGATATAAAATATGAAAAAATGAAGGGAAAGAAGCGCTTTATAGATCTGATTACAAAATTTGTTTTAGGTCAACTTCATGCATAAGGTGGCTTATCGGGACTGAGTGTACAGTTTAAAGTGGGATCCGATCCACCGGGTTTCGAAACCGGGACCTTTTGGTTACAAGGCAACAGCGTTACAACTCCGCCAAGTGGGCGGACAGAGAATACGTTCATATGAATGCATGATATGCTAAAATCTTCCTGGTCATGGAAAAATTTCCCAGCACTGGAAGTAGACTTCCCCGTAGCATTTCCGCTAATTACGAACATTTTCATATCACGACTTGCATTTATTTGCAAAACACAGCCTTGAACTTGAAATCCTCCCAAAAAATTACAAGCAAATTGCTTCTTAGCAACGACCTGGTTCCCATCACACTGCAGACCGACTTCCGTTCCGGGAAAAAAAGGGAGAGAACAGAGAAACGTATGCAAAATGAAGGTCGTTTCTATTTCTGCGCACCTGTCCACCCAAAATCAATTTTCTCCACATCGGCGACGTCCATTTCTGGGGCGTTTTTTCGAAAGCGATTGTTGGATGACTGACCTAGCCCAATCGCCCCCTTCTCTGTAAAGTCGTGTGTGATGTTCTGGTTTCGTATATCCGGTGTCCACAGAGCGAAAGCTAGACAATCTGATTTACATTCAAGTTTCACTCATGTACTCTAAAGGTAAGAGAAATTTGGTTCCCTTACGTTCGTATAAAGTGAATAATTACATCTGCTCAAAGGGTAGGTGGGGATGGTTACTACACTAAAAATTTGACTGTATAATTTACTGACTAGAACCGTCAATTTCCGCTGACATCGAAGTACCGTAAAAAAATAATCGCAACCGTTTTTAAATTATTAAAGGTCATTACATAGTTAATTCAATTAATGATTTAGTTTTCAAGAAGTATGTTTATGGTTAACGCAACCGAAATTTATAATCATCATCTATTTCTATGCATAATACAATATTGAAATATAAATTTAAAAAAAAACGGTTCCGTTTTTGTAAATTAACAGGTAGACTGTTAAATTCTAACAGTAGAATATTTTAAATTTTACGCTAAGTTCTAGTCTCGTCTCGTGAATAAGAAAGAGTGTTTCATTCTCCGCCCCATAGACGCCGACTCCATGGGGCTTGGGGGGGCTCGAGCCCCCCAATGTTAACGATGTGGGGGCAGAGCCCCCCAAATAATTTTGCTTAAGAGAATCTAATGTATTATTTTGCTTCTCTTGTAAAGTTTACTCTGAATTGTGCCACATGAACTTAACTTTAAATACACATTTGAATGGCTTATTGCAGAAAGGGACCTGAGTCACTTTTGCACAATTCTGAGAAAAACAATGAAAAATCGTATAATATTAATAGTGTAAGAAAGAAATGTGCCGTTGTTGGCTCAAATATTCAACATAATGAATAGTTAATTTTGCAACCCTCAATGCACCCCCCTGCAGTATGCTGCTAGACACAGTGGTGATGAAAAAATTAACTCCGATACCTCAAAAATGTGACTCAGGTGCCTTTCTGCAATAAGCCATTCATTTGAAATGTTCTAGACCATCAATTTGGGGGCTGAGACCACTAAACCATCAACTTTGGGGGGGGGGGGGCTATGACCAGAGACAGCAAAACACATGACTTAACACTATATACTAAGTATGTAATTATTGTTAACATTTTTACTAAAAATAGTTTCAAAAGACGAACTAGGGTAGTGGGTGGGACGTTCGGGCTACAAATGGCTCTCACATGACATTCAGAACGAGATAATTGATATATTAGGAAGATCTGTTTTGCGCTCCGTGGTAGCAGATATTAAAAGTCGGGAATATTTTGCTATTATGGTTGACGAAACTGGTGACATATCCATTCGTTGACAATTAATATTCTGCATTCGAACTGTGAATAAAAAATTTGATATTTTTGAGGAATTCATGGCCTTTTACGAGATTCCGAACACTGAGGCCAGAACTTAAAAAAAGGGAGAGAGTGAGTCATTCATTAATTTATTTCAATAATCAAAGCCCTCCCAATAATTTTGACAAGTCGGCACCCCTGCTCCGCCCCGTCTCAATTTCGCCACATTGGTTACGGGTTCGAATCCCGCACTGTAAAAAAGTTGACTTCCGAAATGACGGTTTAAGACCAATTTCTGCTGCCGTCCAACTGCCAGAAATGACCAAGACCGTTATTAAAGTATTGACAGCCATTATATAATCTAATTGATGTAATTTTACTAATTCAGTTTTAACATATGGTTAGCAGAACGCTCTACAACTCCAGGGGTCCTGGGTTCGAATCCAGGCCTGTTGATGGGTGTTTTTTATGAGTATCGCTTCAATTTCATTATATCATCACTCATCCTCATTGTTGCGATTAGCCAAAATTGGTAGAAAAGTGATTGATTGATTGATTTGGTGTTTAAGTCCACTATATGCACAGTAAGGCTAATCGGGACTGGACCTACAGTTTAAAGTGTGATCCGAACCACTTTGCCGGACCCCGTGGCCGAGTGGTTAGCACATCGCGCTGCGGCGCTAGGGGTCCCGGGTTCGAATCCCGCTCGGGCATGGTTGTTTGTAAATGTCCATTCATCAATTTAATCATTTCATCCCTCATCCCCATCTTCGCAAATTAGCCAAGAGGCATAAAACGCGAAGTAAAATAAAACAAATCAATCAAACCGAACCAGTATGTGCCTCCACCGGGTATCGAACCCCGGACCTCTTGATTACAAGGCGACAACAGGTAGAGAAGCGACATAAATAAGCAAATCACATAACATTCCGTCGCGCAAGGTGGTCAAAAGACAGTTGCGGCAAGGAACACACAAGCTTGAATGATATAATACACGGGTAAGCGTGCAAGCAAATCACACTTGTCGAATAGCACAGAGTTCGTGACCTACGCCGTCAGGAAGCGCGTTGCATGCATAATTTCCACCAGACGTTGCGGTGACCACTGGAAGCTGTCCAGCGAGCCACCCTTGACTCTAGTGACCAGAAAACCCGTCTGAAGAAGGTCAGTTCTCATGCCAACTCGTCCAGCGGTTGAAGCTATTTTGCTTGCGGTCATGGTAGGTTTTCCGCCGCGGGACATTTCGTGCCCAATCCGGTTTCAGGAAAAAGTGTGCCGAAGAAGGCGAGAAGACTTCCGATGTAACAATTCTCTGTTAACGGTAAGTCTTGCATGAGAAGTCCAATTTTTTTCTGACCCGTTAAACTGTTCGTGTAAGACGGAGAGAAGAGAAAAATGAAAATTAACAGGTGCTGATTGTTACATATTGGCCAATTGAAGGGTCGGTTGGTATTTTTATTGCACACTAGCCACCATCGGAAAAGAGTATATAATAATGCATGATCTTCCCACCATCTTTATTCTACTTGCATTGCGTTGCCGTTCTTGTAGGTGTCTGATTCCCAATGATTATATTACACTCACGTCACTTAGCACTCCGACAGTTTGTTTTTTATACAGCATATTTGCAGAAGATACAATTAAACCTATACAAATGTATCAATAGGTATACGCTGTATAAAACACACCTTATTACTAACTTCGTTGCAACGCTAAGCAAATATTCAGTGTGGAACCCTACTCTACCGACAAAATTTCACAGATTGTTCAGGGATGTTGGCTGGGTGTTTTGAAGTAAGAGGAACCCATGGTCTCTGGTACCTTGTTACAGAGTAGTTTAATTTCTTTCGTTTGTTCAAACTCTACTACCTTTGTGTATGATTACACGGAATTTGGAGCGCTCTTAGAGAACACCTTCATACACAGAAGCACTTACGGTTGCGCTCCTTATTAAACGCACTGGGCCATAGGCAGCGCTTGCTGTTAGCGATCCTGAGCTATTCCCCTTTTGGTCGTTACATAGGAGGTGGCGCTACTGTCAGTTTAGACGCCCGTAATCTTTCTATAAGTATAGCTTGTGTTGCTGTATAATGCTAAAGAAGCGGGGAAAGCGAGCACATATATGTAATAAATAAGATTATGCTTTAAAAGGAAAGAAAATAAATTAGAAGAAAGAAAAGAAGAAGCAACCTTCTCTCAAATCACAGAAAGAAAAGAAGAAGAAGCCTTTTCCCAAAATAAAAGGAATAAAAGAAGAAGAAGCCTTTTCACTAATCAAAGATAGAAAAGAAGAAGCCTTTTCCCAAATCAAAGATAGGAAGGAAGAAGAAGCCTTTTCCCAAACTAGGAGAAGAAAAGAAGAAGCCTTTCTTATTGAAAGAATAATCCACCTGTATTTGAAGAAGATGAAGAAGACGATTTCCTTTCAAGGATACATATAAGAAGAATATAACCTATGTATTTTTGAATCAACACACACACACACACACACACACACACACACACACACACACACCCACACACCCACATATATATATATATAAGATATAAAAAAATATATATATAAGCTTCGTTATATATATTTTTTCCTGAATTGTGTACAGTTTTCAGAATATAGATCCGCATTTACCTATTTATATATCCTCTTGGCTATAAAACGCTTTCTTATTTGGAATTCTCGAATAAAGAACCTATCCCCTGAGATTAAGATATTTCTATAGCCGTAGTAAATAATATTTTTAGTACCTCACGAGAGGGGGTAGCACGTGGCACTCACAACGTGGGACATTACCTTACACGTATACACGCTTTACCATACCCACCGAAAAGGCAGGTAGCAACAGTCCATACTCCATCGCTGTACAATTTGTCGTGATCATAGCGGTCGACCTTTTGAACAACTGACTAAAAGAAACATTGAAGAGTACATAGTGTAATGGACTGTACGTACAGTAGCCTACAGATATTTAACAACAAATATGAGTTTTATCCTAGGTTTGTGTACTAATATAATTTTTTGTACTGTTTGCATTGATATTAATGATATTACAGAAGGTGATGAGTAGTTGATTAATTGTTCTTTATAATCTATCAGAACCCATGTATCACGGTCCAAATAACATAATGAAAGTATAACACAACAACATCAGTAATACATCTGTTGTGTATTTGGAACACATGCAGATCTCACACAAGGTGTCGAATAGATTATAAATGATATGCACACATAATCCAACATTATTTAATTGACCACAAATTACCATTCATTCAACAAACTATAATGAACTCCATTTATACCAGACAAAACACACCTCTTTTTACCAACATCTTGACAACTTCCTTCATAATGCCCTTGCACTTTGGACTTTGATTTATATGATTTTGAATTATTACCTTGACCATGAAGATTACTTTGCTGATTGCTAAATTTGGAATCATTCTCATTTTTACGTGAAACCTTATTCGCTTCATGAAATCTTCTGTCATTGCCCTTGCACTTAATATTCATTGTGCCTTGTAAGTTCACTTCACGGTAATAATCCTTCATATCACACTCGAGTTTCTCCATTTGTCTAGCTAACTCAAAAGCTTTCTTGAATTCCATGATGTTTTCTGCTATTATTTTCTTCCTAATAACGCCAGACCTTAAACCGCTCACGAACGTGTCAAACAATGCAATAGGTAAAAACTCACCATATCCAAATGCTTCACCTATCTTTCGGAGCCTTCTTGTAAAATCTTCAACCTTCTCCACATCCAATTGTGTACATTTTCTTAATTTTAGGCGTTGCACTATAAAATTACTACTTGGATTGTAATAAAAAATGAGCCTATCAGAAATTTCCTTGAACGATTTCTTCTCTGGTAGTATTGGAGAGAACAACTCGCGTAATACTTCATAGAACTTTGCTTTCCTCAGATATGTTAAAAACTCGGCAATAATTATCATATCTTTCCAAATAAGAGTTAAAGGTTCCTTCATCTGGATCATATTTGTCAAATCCTGGCACGTACGACATGATGCCTACAGCAACGATTAAATCCAATTAATCATTGACAAAACTCACCTAAATCTGTACTACGCCGTTAAATATTTCTCTTGTCGCCATTAAATACATCTGTTGTGTATTTGGAACACATGTAGATTTCACACAAGGTGTCGAATAGATTATAAAAAATATGCACGCAATAATCCAACATTATTTAAATGACAACAAATTACCATTACAAAATATAATGAACTCCATTTATACCAGCCAAAACACATCTCTTTTTACCAACATCTTGACAACTTCCTTCATAATGCCCTTGCACTTTGGACTTTGATTTATATGATTTTGAATCATAAAGATGGTAATCTGGTTACATCCAACCGACACTGTGGTCACTAAAATGTCAATACTAAAAGGAAGAGACATTTTTAATCTTATGCTAAAACAATGGTAAACAAAGTCTTTCACGACTCGATTACTTCGGATGAGATGTAGGTTATTTTGAAAACTACGCTAGAGTAGATAGAATTTCTTACCTTCGTTGGCAATAACGTTTGAATAACCATCACATCGTGTTCCAATGTAAATATTAGGGCAACAAAATTAAGTAAAATCTTTAGGGACACAACAGGGGTGGCTTTTCCGTCGGAAATGTTTTGCAATCAACATCCCCATTAATTTCGTGGTAGAGACAAAATACGTTTCCCTGCCCTCTGGTTGGAGTTTTGGCCTAAGTTGCATGTCTTGAAGAGTATTTCTTGTCATTAACTTGTCACTCGCTTTTATACTAGTATTGTCGTAGTGGGGCATATGAATGTCAGCTTATGTTTATTTGGGAAATTTAATAACAAACATGCATTTCGCTTGGAGACGTTCTACAATTACTGTAACAATCGAAGCTATATATATATTTGATTGTTTCTGTTATTGAAGATCTTCTCCAAGCTAAATGTATGTTTCTCATGTTTGTAGTATATACTCCAAGTTAAATATCTATTTATATATATAAACGCGTGTGTGAGTGAGTCCATGAACGAGGAAATTAACATTAATTTCACGTTCCGTTTATAATTGCTAACAGCAATTACAACAGTTAATATTTGCATTCAAAGCAGTCGTTAATTACATGGTTTAAAGTCTTACTAAGTCGTTCTTGTGTTTCGATTCTTGCATATTGGATGGTTCAAATGGATCTTTTGTTACAATGCTACCATCTGAATTTGGTGAATGAAATATTGGTTTGTGATTGATCTTATACTAAAATATTAGTAAACGAAGATTTTCAAAACACAGTTTCTTAGGATGAAATGTATTTCATTTTGAAAATTATGCTATGCTGTGTTTGAATCTTGTGATTGTTTTTGTTAAAACTGTTCGACACAAATTCTTGATAAATTAATTAAGAGAAGTTAATGTCTCACCTGCAACCTCAAACGAGGTTACAGTAGAATTAATCCCATTCAGAGACAGGGGTTTACAAAGAAGTTAATCTCGTGCCAGGGACCCCTTCCCTGCCCACCCGGGGTTTACGAAGAAATTAATCTCGTGCCAGGGACCCCATTCCCTTCCCTCCCTTCCCCTTCCCTCCATGAAATATAGAAAAGTAATAAACCTGGAAACCTGGTTACATGATACGCACACAGCGGTCACTACAATGGCAATACTAATGAGGAACAAATACTTTTGACCTTACGATAAAATATTAATAGAGAAGTATTTCACGACTCAATTTCCTCTGATGAGAATTAGGCCATATTGCAAACCACGCTATGCCGTGTTTGAAGTTTGTGACAGTTTTGTCAAAAGTGTTCGACACCAATCCTTGATTAATTCATTAAAATAAGTTAATCTCAAACGAGGTTACAGTAGAATTACTCCCATCCAGGGACAGGGGTTTACAAATAAGTTAATCTCGTGCCAGGGACCCCTTCCCTGCCCACCCGGGGTTTACAAAGAAATTAATCTCGTGCCAGGGACCCCATTCCCTTCCCTCCCTTCCCACCAAGAAAAATAATTACTTCCCTTCCCCTTCCCTCCATGAAATATACAAAACTAATAAAGAGTAATCTGGTTACATCCAACCGACACTGTGGTCACTAAAATGTCAATACTAAAGGGAAGAGACATCTTTAACCATATGCTAAAACAATGGTAAACAAAGTCTTTCACGACTCGATTACTTCGGATGAGATGTAGGTTATTTTGAAAACTACGCTAGAGTAGATAGAATTTCTTACCTTCGTTGGCAATAACGTTTGAATAACCATCATATCGTGCTCCAATGTAAAGATTAGGGCAACAAAATTAAGTAAAATCTTTAGGGACACAACAGGGGTGGCTTTTCCGTCGGAAAGGTTTTGCAATCAACATCCCCATTAATTTCGTGGTAGAGACAAAATACGTTTCCCTGCCCTCTGGTTGGAGTTTTGGCTTAAGTTGCATGTCTTAAATAGTATTTCTTGTCATTAACTCTTCGCTCGCTTTTAAACTAGTATTGTCGTACTGGGGCATATGAATGTCAGCTTCTGTTTATTTGGGAAATTTAATAACAAACATGCATTTCGCTTGGAGACGTTCTACAATTACTGTAACAATCGAAGCTATATATATATTTGATTGTTTCTGTTAATTGAAGATCTTCTCCAAGCTAAATGTATGTTTCTCTTATTTATAGTATATACTCCAAGTTAAATATCTATTTATATATATAAACGCGTGTGTGAGTGGGTCCATGAACGAGGAAATTAACATTAATTTCACGTTCCGTTTATAATTGTTCAACGGCAATTACAACAGTTAATATTTGCATTCAAAGCAGTCGTTAATTACATGGTTTAAAGTCTTACTAAGCAGTTCTTGTGTTTCGATTCTTGCATATTGGATGTTTCAAATGGATCTTTTGTTACAATGCTACCATCAGAATTTGGTGAATGAAATAGTGATTTGTGATTGATCTTATACTAAAATATTAGTAAACGAAGATTTTTAAAACACAGTTTCTTAGGATGAAATGTATTTCATTTTGAAAATTATGCTATGCTGTGTTTGAATCTTGTGATTGTTTTTGTTAAAACTGTTCGACACCAATTCTTGATAAATTAATTAAGAGAAGTTAATGTCTCACCTGCAAACTCAAACGAGGTTACAGTAGAATTAATCCCATTCAGAGACAGGGGTTTACAAAGAAGTTAATCTCGTGCCAGGGACCCCTTCCCTGCCCACCCGGGGTTTACAAAGAAATTAATCTCGTGCCAGGGACCCCATTCCCTTCCCTCCCTTCCCATCAAGAAAAATAATTACATCCCTTCCCCTTCCCTCCATGAAATATAGAAAAGTAATAAACATGGTAACCTGGTTACATGCTACCCACACAGCGGTCACTACAATGGCAATACTAATGAGGAACAAATACTTTTGATCTTACGATAAAATATTAATAAAGAAGTATTTCAGGACTCAATTTCCTCTGATGAGAATTAGGCCATATTGCAAACCACGCTATGCTGTGTTTGAATTTTGTGACTGTTTTGTCAAACGTGTTCGACACCAATCCTTGATTAATTCATGAAAATAAGTTAATCTCTCACCTGCAACCTCAAACGAGGTTACAGTAGAATTAATCCCATCCAGGGACAGGGGTTTACAAAGAAGTTAATCTCGTGCCAGGGACCCCTTCCCTGCCCACCCGGGGTTTACAAAGAAATTAATCTCGCGCCAGGGACCCCATTCCCTTCCCTCCCTTCCCACCAAGAAAAATAATTACTTCCCTTCCCCTTCCCTCCATGAAATATACAAAAGTAATAAAGATGGTAATCTGGTTACATGCAACCGACACTGTGGTCACTAAAATGTCAATACTAAAGGGAAGAGACATCTTTAACCATACGCTAGAACAATGGTGAACGAAATCTTTCACGACTCGATTACTTCGGATGAGATGTAGGTTATTTTGAAAACTACGCTAGAGTAGATAGAATTTCTTACCTTCGTTGGCAATAACGTTTGAATAACCATCATATCGTGCTCCAATGTAAAGATTAGGACAACAAAATTAAGTAAAATCTTTAGGGACACAACAGAGTTGTCTTTTCCGTCGGAAGAGTTTTGCAATCAACATCCCCATTAATTTCGTGGTAGAGACAAAATACGTTTCCCTGCGCTCTGGTTGGAGTTTTGGCCTAAGTTGCATGTCTTGAATAGTATTTCTTGTCATTAACTTGTCACTCGCTTTTATTCTAGTATATTCGCACTGGGGCATATGAATGTCAGCTTGTGTTTATTTGGGAAATTTAATAACAAACATGCATTTCGCTTGGAGACGTTCTACAATTACTGTAACAATCGGAGCTATATATATATTTGATTGTTTCTGTTATTGAAGATCTTCTCCAAGTTAAATGTATCTTTCTCATGTTTATAGTATATACTCCAAGTTAAATATCTATTTATATATATATAAACCCGTGTGTGAGTGGGTCCATGAACGAGGAAATTAACATTAATTTCATGTTCCATTTATAATTGCTCAACAGCAATTACAACAGTTATTATCTGCAATCAAAGCAGTCGTTAATTACATGGTTTAAAGTCTTATTAAGCAGTTCTTGTGTTTCGATTCTTGCATATTGGATGGTTCAAATGGATCTTTTGTTACAATGCTACCATCTGAATTTGGTGAAAGAAATATTGGTTTGTGATTGATCTTATACTAAAATATTAGTAAACGAAGATTTTCAAAACACAGTTTCTTAGGATGAAATGTATTTCATTTTGAAAATTATGCTATGCTGTGTTTAAATCTTGTGATTGTTTTTTTAAAACTGTTCGACACCAATTCTTGATAAATTAATTAAGAGAAGTTAATGTCTCACCTGCAACCTCAAACGAGGTTACAGTTGAATTAAACCCATTCAGAGACAGGGGTTTACAAAGAAGTTAATCTCGTGCCAGGGACCCCTTCCCTGCCCACCCGGGGTTTACAAAGAAATTAATCTCGTGCCAGGGACCCCATTCCCTTCCCTCCCTTCCCACCAAGAAAAATAATTACTTCCCTTCCCCTTCCCTCCATGAAATATAGAAAACTAATAAAGATGGTAACCTGGTTACATGCTACCCACACAGCGGTCACTACAATGGCAATACTAATGTGGAACAAATACTTTTGATCTTACGATAAAATATTAATAAAGAAGTATTTAACGACTCAATTTCCTCTGATGAGAATTAGGCCATATTGCGAACCACGCTATGCCGTGTTTGAATTTTGTGACTGTTTTGTCAAAACTGTTCGACACCAATCCTTTATTAATTCATTAAAATAAGTTAATCTCTCACCTGCAACCTCAAACGAGGTTACAGTAGAATTAATCCCATCCAGGGACAGGGGTTTACAAAGAAGTTAATCTCGTGCCAGGGACCCCTTCCCTGCCCACCCGGGGTTTACAAAGAAATTAATCTCGTGCCAGGGACCCCATTCCCTTCCCTCTCTTCCCACCAAGAAAAATCATTACTTCCCTTCCCTACATGAAATATACAAATGTAATAAAGATTTTAATATGGTTACATCCAACCGACACTGTGGTCACTCAAATGTCAATACTAAAGGGAAGAGACATCTTTAACCATATGCTAAAACAATGGTAAACGAAGTCTTTCACGACTCGATTACTTCGGATGAGATGTAGGTTATTTTGAAAACTACACTAGAGTAGTTAGAATTCCTTACCTTCGTGGGCAATAACGTTTGAATAAACAATATATCGTGCTCCAATGTAAAGATTAGGGCAACAAAATTAAGTAGGGACACAACAGGGATGGCTTTTCCGTCGGAAAGGTTTTGCAATCAACATCCCCATTAATTTCATGGTAGAGACAAAATACGTTTCCCTGCCCTTTGGTTGGAGTTTTGGCCTAAGTTGCATGTCTTGAATAGTATTTCTTGTCATTAACTCTTCACTCGCTGTTATACTAGTATTGTCGTACTGGGGCATATGAATGTCAGCTTATGTTTATTTGGGAAATTTAATAACGAACATGCATTTCGCTTGGAGACGTTCTACAATTACTGTAACAATCGAAGCTATATATATATTTGATTGTTTCTGTTATTGAAGATCCTCTCCAAGCTAAATGTATGTTTCTCATGTTTATAGTATATACTCCAAGTTAAATATCTATTTATATATATAAACGTGTGTGTGAGTGGGTCCATGAACGAGGAAATTAACATTAATTTCACGTTCCGTTTATAATTGCTCAACAGCAATTACAACAGTTAATATCTGCAATCAAAGCAGTCGTTAATTACATGGTTTAAAGTCTTACTAAGCAGTTCTTGTGTTTCGATTCTTGCATATTGGAAGGTTCAAATGGATCTTTTGTTACTATGCTACCATCTGAATTTGGTGAATGAAATATTGGTTTGTGATTGATCTTATACTAAAATATTAGTAAACGAAGATTTTCAAAACACAGTTTCTTAGGATGAAATGTATTTCATTTTGAAAATTATGCTATGCTGTGTTTAAATCTTGTGATTGTTTTTTTAAAACTGTTCGACACCAATTCTTGATAAATTAATTAAGAGAAGTTAATGTCTCACCTGCAACCTCAAACGAGGTTATAGTTGAATTAAACCCATTCAGAGACATGGGTTTACAAAGAAGTTAATCTCGTGCCATATTTATAGTATATACTCCAAGTTAAATATCTATTTATATATATAAACGCGTGTGTGAGTGGGTCCATGAACGAGGAGGTTAACATTAATTTCACGTTCCGTTTATAATTGCTCAACAGCAATTACAACAGTTAATATTTGCAATCAAAGCAGTCGTTAATTACATGGTTTAAAGTCTTACTAAGCAGTTCTTGTGTTTCGATTCTTGCATATTGGATGGTTCAAATGGATCTTTTGTTACAATGCTACCATCTGAATTTGGTGAATGAAATATTGGTTTGTGATTGATCTTATACTAAAATATTAGTAAACGAAGATTTTCAAAACACAGTTTCTTAGGATGAAATGTATTTCATTTTGAAAATTATGCTATGCTGTGTTTAAATCTTGTGATTGTTTTTTTAAAACTGTTCCACACCAATTCTTGATAAATTAATTAAGAGAAATTAATGTCTCACCTGCAACCTCAAACGAGGTTATAGTTGAATTAAACCCATTCAGAGACAGGGGTTTACAAAGAAGTTAATCTCGTGCCAGGGACCCCTTCCCTGCCCACCCGGGGTTTACAAAGAAATTAATCTCGTGCCAGGGACCCCATTCCCTTCCCTCCCTTCCCACCAAGAAAAATAATTACTTCCCTTCCCCTTCCCCCCATGAAATATAGAAAAGTAAAAAACATGGTAACCTGGTTACATGCTACAAACACAGCGGTCACTACCATGGCAATACTAATGAGGAACAAATACTTTTGACCTTACGATAAAATATTAATAAAGAAGTATTTAACGACTCCATTTCCTCTGATGAGAATTAGGCCACATTGCAATCCACGCTATGCCGTGCTTGAATTTTGTGACTGTTTTGTCAAAACTGTTCGACACCAATCCTTGATTAATTCATTAAAATAAGTTAATCTCTCACCTGCAACCTCAAGCGAGGTTACAGTAGAATTAATCCCATCCAGGGACAGGGGTTTACAAATAAGTTAATCGCGTGAAAGGGACCCCTTCCCTGCCCACCCGG
The DNA here is from genome assembly GCF_977018435.1 of Lepisma saccharinum. NCBI lineage: Eukaryota > Metazoa > Arthropoda > Insecta > Zygentoma > Lepismatidae > Lepisma > Lepisma saccharinum. The sequence goes on along the minus strand of NC_139247.1, from coordinate 48,199,063 downwards.
GGTTTACAAAGAAATTAATCTCGTGCCAGGGACCCCATTCCCTTCCCTCCCATCCCACCAAGAATAATAATTACATCCCTTCCCCTTCCCTCCATGAAATATACAAAAGTAATAAAGAGTAATCTGGTTACATCCAACCGACACTGTGGTCACTCAAATGTCAATACTGAAGGGAAGAGACATCTTTAACCATATGCTAAAACAATGGTAAACGAAGTCTTTCACGACTCGATTACTTCGGATGAGATGTAGGTTATTTTGAAAACTACACTAGAGTAGTTAGAATTTCTTACCTTCGTGGGCAATAACGTTTGAATAAACAATATATCGTGCTCCAATGTAAAGATTAGGGCAACAAAATTAAGTAGGGACACAACAGGGATGGCTTTTCCGTCGGAAAGGTTTTGCAATCAACATCCCCATTAATTTCGTGGTAGAGACAAAATACGTTTCCCTGCCCTTTGGTTGGAGTTTTGGCCTAAGTTGCATGTCTTGAATAGTATTTCTTGTCATTAACTCTTCACTCGCTGTTATACTAGTATTGTCGTACTGGGGCATATGAATGTCAGCTTATGTTTATTTGGGAAATTTAATAACAAACATGCATTTCGCTTGGAGGCGTTCTACAATTACTGTAACAATCGAAGCTATATATATATTTGATTGTTTCTGTTATTGAAGATCCTCTCCAAGCTAAATGTATGTTTCTCATGTTTATAGTATATACTCCAAGTTAAATATCTATTTATATATATAAACGTGTGTGTGAGTGGGTCCATGAACGAGGAAATGAACATTAATTTCACGTTCCGTTTATAATTGCTCAACAGCAATTACAACAGTTAATATCTCCAATCAAAGCAGTCGTTAATTACATGGTTTAAAGTCTTACTAAGCAGTTCTTGTGTTTCGATTCTTGCATATTGGAAGGTTCAAATGGATCTTTTGTTACAATGCTGCCATCTGAATTTGGTGAATGAAATATTGGTTTGTGATTGATCTTATACTAAAATATTAGTAAACGAAGATTTTCAAATAACGGTTTCTTAGGATGAAATGTATTTCATTTTGAAAATTATGCTATGCTGTGTTTAAATCTTGTGATTGTTTTTTTAAAACTGTTCGACACCAATTCTTGATAAATTAATTAAGAGAAGTTAATGTCTCACCTGCAACCTCAAACGAGGTTACAGTAGAATTAATCCCATTCAGAGACAGGGGTTTACAAAGAAGTTAATCTCGTGCCAGGGACCCCTTCCCTGCCCACACGGGGTTTAGAAAGAAATTAATCTCGTGCCAGGGACCCCATTCCCTTCCCTCCCTTCCCACCAAGAAAAATAATTACTTCCCTTCCCGTTCCCTCCATGAAATATAGAAAAGTAATAAACCTGGAAACCTGGTTACATCATACGCACACAGCGGTCACTACAATGGCAATACTAATGAGGAACAAATATTTTTGACCTTACGATAAAATATTAATAGAGAAGTATTTCACGACTCAATTTCCTCTGATGAGAATTAGGCCATATTGCAAACCACGCTATGCCGTGTTTGAAGTTTGTGACAGTTTTGTCAAAAGTGTTCGACACCAATCCTTGATTAATTCATTAAAATAAGTTAATCTCAAACGAGGTTACAGTCGAATTAATCCCATCCAGGGACAGGGGTTTACAAAGAAGTTAATCTCGTGCCAGGGACCCCTTCCCTGCCCACCCGAGTTTACAAAGAAATTAATCTCGTGCCAGGGACCCCATTCCCTTCCTTCCCTTCCCACCAAAGAAATAATTACTTCCCTTCCCGTTCCCTCCATGAAATATACAAAAGTAATAAAGATGGTAATCTGGTCACATCCAACCGACACTGTGGTCACTCAAATGTCAATACTAAAGGGAAGAGACATCTTTAACCATATGCTAAAACAATGGTAAACGAAGTCTTTCACGACTCGATTACTTCGGATGAGATGTAGGTTATTTTGAAAACTACACTAGAGTAGTTAGAATTTCTTACCTTCGTGGGCAATAACGTTTGAATAAACAATATATCGTGCTCCAATGTAAAGATTAGGGCAACAAAATTAAGTAGGGACACAACAGGGGTGGCTTTTCCGTCGGAAAGGTTTTGCAATCAACATCCCCATTAATTTCGTGGTAGAGACAAAATACGTTTCCCTGCCCTTTGGTTGGAGTTTTGGCCTAAGTTGCATGTCTTGAATAGTATTTCTTGTCATTAACCCTTCACTCGCTGTTATACTAGTATTGTCGTACTGGGGCATATGAATGTCAGCTTATGTTTATTTGGGAAATTTAATAACAAACATGCATTTCGCTTGGAGACGTTCTACAATTACTGTTACAATCGAAGCTATATATATATTTGATTGTTTCTGTTATTGAAGATCCTCTCCAAGCTAAATGTATGTTTCTCATGTTTATAGTATATACTCCAAGTTAAATATCTATTTATATATATAAACGTGTGTGTGAGTGGGTCCATGAACGAGGAAATTAACATTAATTTCACGTTCCGTTTATAATTGCTCAACAGCAATTACAACAGTTAATATCTGCAATCAAAGCAGTCGTTAATTACATGGTTTAAAGTCTTACTAAGCAGTTCTTGTGTTTCGATTCTTGCATATTGGAAGGTTCAAATGGATCTTTTGTTACAATGCTACCATCTGAATTTGGTGAATGAAATATTGGTTTGTGATTGATCTTATACTAAAATATTAGTAAACGAAGATTTTCAAGTAACGGTTTCTTAGGATGAAATGTATTTCATTTAGAAAATTATGCTATGCTGTGTTTAAATCTTGTGATTGTTTTTTTAAAACTATTCGACACCAATTCTTGATAAATTAATTAAGAGAAGTTAATGTCTCACCTGCAACCTCAAACGAGGTTACAGTAAAATTAATCCCATCCAGGGACAGGGGTTTACAAAGAAGTTAATCTCGTGCCAGGGACCCCTTCCCTGCCCACCCGGGGTTTACAAAGAAATTAATCTCGTGCCAGGGACCCCATTCCCTTCCCTCCCTTCCCACCAAGAAAAATAATTACTTCCCTTCCCCTTCCCTCCATGAAATATAGAAAAGTAATAAAGATGGTAACCTGGTTACATGCTACACACACAGCGGTCACTACAATGGCAATACTAATGAGGAACAAATACTTTTGACCCTACGATAAAATATTAAAAAATAAGTATTTAACGACTCAAATTCCTCTGATGAGAATTAGGCCATATTGCAAACCACGCTATGCTGTGTTTGAATTTTGTGACTGTTTCGTCAAAACTGTTCGACACCAATCCTTGATTAATTCATTAAAATATGTTAATCTCTCACCTGCAACCTCAAACGAGTTTACAGTAGAATTAATCCCATCCAGGGACAGGGGTTTACAAAGAAGTTAATCTCGTGCCAGGGACCTATTCCCTGCCCACCCGGGGTTTACAAAGAAATTAATCTCGTGCCAGGGACCCCATTCCCTTCCCTCCCTTCCCACCAAGAAAAATAATTACTTCCCTTCCCCTTCCCTCCATGAAATATACAAAACTAATAAAGAGTAATCTGGTTACATCCAACCGACACTGTGGTCACTAAAATGTCAATACTAAAGGGAAGAGACATCTTTAACCATATGCTAAAACAATGGTAAACAAAGTCTTTCACGACTCGATTACTTCGGATGAGATGTAGGTTATTTTGAAAACTACGCTAGAGTAGATAGAATTTCTTACCTTCGTTGGCAATAACGTTTGAATAACCATCATATCGTGCTCCAATGTAAAGATTAGGGCAACAAAATTAAGTAAAATCTTTAGGGACACAACAGGGGTGGCTTTTCCGTCGGAAAGGTTTGCAATCAACATCCCCATTAATTTCGTGGTAGAGACAAAATACGTTTCCCTGCCCTCTGGTTGGAGTTTTGACCTAAGTTGCATGTCTTGAATAGTATTTCTTGTCATTAACTTGTCACTCGCTTTTATACTAGTAATGTCGTAGTGGGGCATATAAATGTCAGCTTATGTTTATTTGGGAAATTTAATAACAAACATGCATTTCGCTTGGAGACGTTCTACAATTACTGTAACAAATGAAGCTATATATATATATTTGATTGTTTTTGTTATTGAAGATCTTCTCCAAGCTAAATGTATGTTTATCATGTTTATAGTATATACTCCAAGTTAAATATCTATTTATATATATAAACGCTTGTGTGAGTGGGTCCCTGAACGAGGAAATTAACATTATTTTCACGTTCCGTTTATAATTGCTCAACAGCAATTACAACAGTTAATATTTGCATTCAAACAGTCGTTAATTACATGGTTTAAAGTCTTACTAAGCAGTTCTTGTTTTTCGATTCTTGCATATTGGATGGTTCAAATGGATCTTTTGTTACAATGCTACCAACTGAATTTGGTGAATTGTGATTGATCTTAGACTAAAATATTAGTAAACGAAGAATTTCAAAATACAGTTTCTTAGGATGAAATGTATTTCATTTTGAAAATTATGCTATGCTGTGTTTGAATCTTGTGATTGTTTTTGTTAAAACTGTTCGAAACCAATTCTTGATAAGTTAATTAAGAGAAGTTAATGTCTCACCTGCAACCTCAAAGAGGTTACAGTAGAATTAATCCCTTTCAGAGACCGGGGTTTACAAAGAAGTTAATCTCGTGCCAGGGACCCCTTCCCTGCATACCCGGGGTTTACAAAGAAACTAATCTCGTGCCAGGGACCCCATTCCCTTCCCTCCCTTCCCACCAAGAAAAATAATTACTTCCCTTCCCCTTCCCTCCATGAAATATAGAAAAGTAATAAAGATGGTAACCTGGTTACATGCTACCCACACAGCGGTCACTACAATGGCAATACTAATGAGGAACAAATACTTTTGATCTTACGATAAAATATTAATAGAGAAGTATTTCACGACTGAATTTCCTCTGATGAGAATTAGGCCATATTGCAAACCACGCTATCCCGTGTTTGAATTTTGTGTCTCTTGTCAAAACTGTTCGACACCAATCCTTGATTGATTCATTAAAATAAGTTAATCTCTCACCTGCAACCTCAAACGAGGTTACAGTAGAATTAATCCCATCCAGGGACAGGGGTTTACAAAGAATTTTATCTCGTGCCAGGGACCCCTTCCCTGCCCACCCGGGGTTTACAAAGAAATTAATCTCGTGCCAGGGACCCCATTCCCTTCCCTCCCTTCCCACCAAGAAAAATAATTACTTCCCTTCCCCTTCCCTCCATGAAATATACAAAAGTAATAAAGATGGTAATCTGGTTACATCCAACCGACACTGTGGTCACTAAAATATCAATACTAAAGGGAAGAAACATCTTTAACCATATGCTAAAACAATGGTAAACGAAGTTTTTCACGACTCGATTACTTCGGATGAGATGTAGGTTATTTTGAAAACTACGCTAGAGTAGATAGAATTTCTTACCTTCGTTGGCAGTAACGTTTGAATAACCATCATATCGTGCTCCAATGTAAAGATTAGGGCAGCAAAATTAAGAAAAATCTTTAGGGACACAACAGGGGTGGCTTTTCCGTCGGAAAGGTTTTGCAATCAACATCCCCATTAATTTCGTGGAAGAGACAAAATACGTTTCCCTGCCCTCTGGTTGGAGTTTTGGCCTAAGTTGCATGTCTTGAATAGTATTTCTTGTCATTAACTTGTCACTCGCTTTTATACTAGTATTGTCGTACTGGGGCATATGAATGTCAGCTTATGTTTATTTGGGAAATTTAATAACAAACATGCATTTCGCTTGGAGACGTTCTTCAATTACTGTAACAATCGAAGCTATATATATATTTGATTGTTTCTGTTATTGAATATCTTCTCCAAGCTAAATGTATGTTTCTCATGTTTATAGTATATACTCCAAGTTAAATATATATATATATATATATATATATATATATATAAACGCGTGTGTGAGTGGGTCCATGAACGAGGAAATTAACATTAATTTCACGTTCCGTTTATAATTGCTCAGCAGCAATTACAACAGTTAATATTTGCAATCAAAACAGTCGTTAATTACATGGTTTAAAGTCTTACTAAGCAGATCTTGTGTTTCGATTCTTGAATATTGGATGGTTCAAATTGATCTTTTGTTACAATGCTACCATCGGAAATTGTTGAATGAAATATTGGTTTGTGATTGATCTTATACTAAAATATTAGTAAACGAAGATTTTCAAACACAGTTTCTTAGGATGAAATGTATTTCATTTTGAAAATTATGCTATGCTGTGTTTGAATCTTGTTATTGTTTTTGTTAAAACTGTTCGACACCAATTCTTGATAAATTAATTAAGAGAAGTTAATGTCTCACCTGCAACCTCAAACGAGGTTACAGTAGAATTAATCCCATTCAGAGACAGGGGTTTACAAAGAAGTTAATCTCGTGCCTGGGACCCCTTCCCTGCCCACCCGGGGTTTACAAAGAAATTAATCTCGTGCCAGGGGCCCCATTCCCTTCCCTCCCTTCCCACCAAGAAAAATAATTACTTCCCTTCCCCTTGCCTCCATGAAATATAGAAAAGTAATAAAGATGGTAACCTGGTTACATGCTACCCACACAACGGTCACTACAATGGCAATACTAATGAGGAACAAACACTTTTGATCTTACGATAAAATATTAATAAAGAAGTATTTCACGACTCAATTTCCTCTGATGAGAATTAGGCCATATTGCAAACCACGCTATGCCGTGTTTGAATTTTGTGACTGTTTTCTCAAAAGTGTTCGACACTAATCCTTGATTAATTCATTAAAATAAATTAATCTCTCACCTCAAACGAGGTTACAGTAGAATAAATCCCATCCAGGGACATGGGTTTACAAAGAAGTTAATCTCGTGCCAGGGACCCCTTCCCTGCCCACCCGGGGTTTACAAAGAAATTAATCTCGTGCCAGGGACCCCATTCCCTTCCCTCCCTTCGCACCAAGAAAAATAATTACTTCCCTTCCCCTTCCCTCCATGAAATATAGGAAAGTAATAAACCTGGAAACCTGGTTACATTATACCCACACAGCGGTCACTACAATGGCAATACTAATGAGGAACAAATACTTTTGACTTTACGATAAAATATTAAAAGAAAAGTATTTCACGACTCAATTTCCTCTGATGAGAATTAGGCCATATTACAAACCACGCTATGCCGTGTTTGAATTTTGTGACTGTTTTGTCAAAACTGTTCGACACCAATCCTTGATTAATTCATTAAAATAAGTTAATCTCAAACGAGGTTACAGTAGAATTAATCCCATCCAGGGACAGGGGTTTACAAAGAAGTTAATCTCGTGCCAGGGACCCCTTCCCTGCCCACCCGAGTTTACAAAGAAATTAATCTCGTGCCAGGGACCCCATTCCCTTCCTTCCCTTCCCACCAAAAAAATAATTACTTCCCTTCCCCTTCCCTCCATGAAATATACAAAAGTAATAAAGATGGTAATCTGGTCACATCCAACCGACACTGTGGTCATTAAAATGTCATTACTAAAAGGAAGAGACATCTTTAACCATATGCTAAAACAATGGTAAATGAAGTCTTTCACGACTCGATTACTTCGGATGAGATGTAGGTTATTTTGAGAACTACGCTAGAGTAGATAGAATTTCTCAACTTCGTTGGCAATAACGTTTGAATAACCATCATATCGTGCTCGAATGTAAAGATCAGGGCAACAAAATTAAGTAAAATCTTTAGGGACACAACAGGGGTGGCTTTTCCGTTAAAAAGGTTTTGCAATCAACATCCCCATTAATTTCGTGGTTCAGACAAAATACGTTTCCCTGCCCTCCGGTTGGAGTTTTGGCCTAAGTTGCATGTCTTGAAGAGTATTTCTTGTCATTAACATGTCACTCGCTTTTATACTAGTATTGTCGTACTGGGGCATATGAATGTCAGCTTATGTTTATTTGGGAAATTTAATAACAAACATGCATTTCGCTTGGAGATGTTCTACAATTACTGTAACAAATGAAGCTATATATATATATTTGATTGTTTTTGTTATTGAAGATCTTCTCCAAGCTAAATGTATGTTTCTCATGTTTATAGTATATACTCAAAGTTAAATATCTATTTATATATATAAACGCTTGTGTGAGTGGGTCCCTGAACGAGGAAATTAACATTATTTTCACGTTCCGTTTATAATTGCTCAACAGCAATTACAACAGTTAATATTTGCATTCAAACAGTCGTTAATTACATGGTTTAAAGTCTAACTAAGCAGTTCTCGTGTTTCAATTCTTGCATATTGGATGGTTCAAATGGATCTTATGTTGTTGTTATACTAAAATATTAGTAAACGAAGAATTTCAAAATACAGTTTCTTAGGATGAAATGTATTTCATTTTGAAAATTATGCTATGCTGTGTTTGAATCTTGTGATTGATTTTGTTAAAACTGTTCGAAACCAATTCTTGATAAGTTAATTAAGAGAAGTTAATGTCTCACCTGCAACCTCAAACGAGGTTACAGTAGAATTAATACCATTCAGAGACCGGGGTTTACAAAGAAGTTAATCTCGTGCCAGGGACCCCTTCCCTGCATACCCGGGGTTTACAAAGAAATTAATCTCGTGCCAGGGATCCCATTCCCTTCCCTCCCTTCCCACCAAGAAAAATAATTACTTCCCTTCCTCTTCCCTCCATGAAATATAGAAAAGTAATAAAGATGGTAACCTGGTTACATGCTACCCACACAGCGGTCACTACAATGGCAATACTAATGAGGAACAAATACTTTTGATCTTACGATAAAATATTAATAGAGAAGTATTTCACGACTCAATTTCCTCTGATGAGAATTAGGCCATATTGCAAACCACGCTATGCCGTGTTTGAATTTTGTGACTCTCTTGTCAAAACTGTTCGACACCAATCCTTGATTGATTCATAAAAATAAGTTAATCTCTCACCTGCAACCTCAAACGAGGTTACAGTAGAATTAATCCCATCCAGGGAGAGGGGTTTACAAATAAGTTAATCTCGTTTCAGGGACCCCTTCCCTGCCCACCTGGGGTTTACAGAGAAATTAATCTCGTGCCAGGGACCCCATTCCCTTCCCTCCCTTCCCACCAAGAAAAATAATTACTTCCCTTCCCCTTCCCTCCATGAAATATACAAAAGTAATAAAGATGGTAATCTGGTTACATCCAACCGACACTGTGGTCACTAAAATGTCAATACTAAAGGGAAGAGACATCTTTAACCATATGCTAAAACAATGGTAAACGAAGTCTTTCACGACTCGATTACTTCGGATGAGATGTAGGTTATTTTGAAAACTACGCTAGAGTAGATAGAATTTCTTACCTTCGTTGGCAGTAACGTTTGAATAACCATCATATCCTGTTCCAATGTAAAGATTAGGGCAACAAAATTAAGTAAAATCTTTAGGGTCACAACAGGGGTGGCTTCTCCGTCGGAAAAGTTTTGCAATCAACATCCCCATTAATTTCGTGGTGGGACACAACAGGGGTGGCTTTTCCGTCGGAAAGGTTTTGCAATCAACATCCCCATTAATTTCGTGGTAGAGACAAAATACGTTTCCCTGCCCTCTGGTTGGAGTTTTGGCCTAAGTTGCATGTCTTGAATAGTATTTCTTGTCATTAACTTGTCACTCGCTTTTATACTAGTATTGTCGTACTGGGGCATATGAATGTCAGCTTATGTTTATATGAGAAATTTAATAACAAACATGCATTTCGCTTGGAGACGTTCTACAATTACTGTAACAATCGAAGCTATATATATATATATATATATATATATTTGATTGTTTCTGTTATTGAAGATCTTCTCCAAGCTAAATGTATGTTTCTCATGTTTATAGTATATACTCCAAGTTAAATATCTATTTATATATATATACGCGTGTGTGAGTGGGTCCATGAACGAGGAAATGAACATTAATTTCACGTTCCGTTTATAATTTCTCAACAGCAATTACAACAGTTAATATTTGCATTCAAAGCAGTCGTTAATTACATGGTTTAAAGTCTTACTAAGCAGTTCTTGTGTTTCGATTCTTGCATATTGGATGGTTCAAATGGATCTTTTGTTACAATGCTACCATCTGAATTTGGTGAATGAAATATTGGTTTGTGATTGATCTTATACTAAAATATTAGTAAACGAAGATTTTCAAAACACAGTTTCTTAGGATGAAATGTATTTCATTTTAAAAATTATGCTATGCTGTGTTTGAATCTTGTGATTGTTTTTGTTAAAACTGTTCGACACCAATTCTTGATAAATTAATTAAGAGAAGTTAATGTCTCACCTGCAACCTCAAACGAGGTTACAGTAGAATTAATCCCATTCAGAGACAGGGGTTTACAAAGAAGTTAATCTCGTGCCAGGGACCCCTTCCCTGCCCACCCGGGGTTTACAAAGAAATTAATCTCGTGCCAGGGACCCCATTCCCTTCCCTCCCTTCCCACCAAGAAAAATAATTACTTCCCTTCCCCTTCCCTCCATGAAATATAGAAAAGTAATAAAGATGGTAACATGGTTACATGCTACCCACACAGCGGTCACTACAATGGCAATACTAACGAGGAACAAATATTTTTGACTTTACGATAAAATATTAAAAGAAAAGTATTTCACGACTCAATTTCCTCTGATGAGAATTAGGTCATATTGCAAAATACGCTATGCCGTGCTTGAATTTTGTGACTGTTTGTCAAAACTGTTCGACACCAATTCTTGATTAATTCATTAAAATAAGTTAATCTCTCACCTGCAACCTCAAACGAGGTTACAGTAGAATTAATCCCACCAAGGGACAGGGGTTTACAAAGAAGTTAATCTCGTGCCAGGGACCCCATTCCCTTCCCTCCCTTCCCACCAAGAGAAATAATTACTTCCCTTCCCCTTCCCTCCATGAAATATACAAAAGTAATAAAGATGGTAATCTGGTTACATCCATCCGACACTGTGGTCACTAAAATGTCAATACTAAAGGGAAGAGACATCTTTAACTATATGCTAAAACAATGGTAAACGAAGTTTTTCACGACTCGATTACTTCGGATGAGATGTAGGTTATTTTGAAAACTACGCTAGAGTAGATAGAATTTCTTACCTTCGTTGGCAGTAACGTTTCAATAACCATCATATCGTGCTCCAATGTAAAGATTAGGGCAGCAAAATTAAGTAAAATCTTTAGGGACACAACAGGGGTGGCTTTTCCGTCGGAAAGGTTTTGCAATCAACATCCCCATTAATTTCGTGGTAGAGATAAAATACGTTTCCCTGCCCTCTTGTTGGAGTTTTGGCCTAAGTTGCATGTCTTGAATAGTATTTCTTGTCATTAACTTGTCACTCGCTTTTATACTAGTATTGTCGTACTGGGGCATATGAATGTCAGCTTATGTTTATTTGAGAAATTTAATAACAAACATGCATTTCGCTTGGAGACGTTCTACAATTACTGTAACAATCGAAGCTATATATATATATATATATATATTTGATTGTTTCTGTTATTGAAGATCTTCTCCAAGCTAAATGTATGTTTCTCATGTTTATAGTATATACTCCAAGTTAAATATCTATTTATATATATATACGCGTGTGTGAGTGGGTCCATGAACGAGGAAATTAACATTAATTTCACGTTCCGTTTATAATTGCTCAACAGCAATTACAACAGTTAATATTTGCATTCAAAGCAGTCGTTAATTACATGGTTTAAAGTCTTACTAAGCAGTTCTTGTGTTTCGATTCTTGCATATTGGATGGTTCAAATGGATCTTTTGTTACAATGCTACCATCTGAATTTGGTGAATGAAATATTAGTTTGTGATTGATCTTATACTAAAATATTAGTAGACGAAGATTCTCAAAACACAGTTTCTTAGGATGAAATGTATTTCATTTTGAAAATTATGCTATGCTGTGTTTGAATCTTGTGATTGTTTTTGTTAAAACTGTTCGACACCAATTCTTGATAAATTAATTAAGAGAAGTTAATGTCTCACCTGCAACCTCAAACGAGGTTACAGTAGAATTAATCCCATTCAGAGACAGGGGTTTACAAAGAAGTTAATCTCGTGCCAGGGACCCCTTCCCTGCCCACCCTGGGTTTACAAAGAAATTAATCTCGTGCCAGGGACCCCATTCCCTTCCCTCCCTTCCCACCAAGAAAAATAATTACTTCCCTTCCCAATCCCTCCATGAAATATAGAAAAGTATTAAAGATGGTAACCTGGTTACATGCTACCCACACAGCGGTCACTACAATGGCAATACTAACGAGGAACAAATATTTTTGACTTTACGATAAAATATTAAAAATGAGGTAAGTAGTGGTATTGACTGTATTATAAACCCGAGAAAGTATGAACCCCCCTCAAGCAGATTTACCTACACTTAAAACAAGCTCAACATGCCCATATGAGCTTTTTGCTCAAGTGTGGAACCCTGCCTAATCCAAGATTTTTGTAAAAAATGCCCTCGGGAATTTCTCAGAAAGTATGAACCCCCTCAGATTGATTTGCCTATACTTATAAAAGGCACTTCTGTGAGATTGTTGTCCATAAACTTGTTAATTTTTTGGCTACACCAGAAATTAAGCCAAAAAGCTCCATACACACACACACATATTTACTTCCAGTTTAAGTTTAATTGGACCCCAGCTTCAATTTGTTTATCTAAAATATTAAAATATTATATGCAGAGACTCTCTAGAATTGCTCCGTGACCCTCTCATTTCTTACATCATAAACATATGATTTTTCCCCTATGAGAATAACACTACATATGGTGTCATCAGGTAATGCCTCATGGAATTCACAGATAATTTTAATGTTTGTCCTGTCATTCACCACAACTTGTTTCCTTTTTGAAGTGTTAATTACAAACATGGGTCTCTGTGCCTTGAATTCATCTGGTGTGTAATACATGTCAGTATTGCCAGTAGTGACCCTTTTGAATGCCGAAAATGCCTCATATAATTTAAGGAAATCATCCTTGGACATGTCTAAATTATAATTTTCTCTAGGAAATACCTCATTTCTGCCATTTTTAAGATATATGTTCTTGATGTTGCAGTTATCAAATTTACTTGAATTTTTTTCCTGATTGTTGTGTCTTCCAGACTGAAACAATACCACTACAAAATCAGGCATGTCATATTGTATGCTGGAGAATGAATTTGTAGCATCAAACTCATAATATGTACCAGATGCGGGCTTCTGTACACATTGATATGTATAAAATTGCAGAGGAACCTGTGGATTTTTTATTATATCAGCTTTGTATTTAAGAGCATAACTGGCCTCATACTCAACAACAGGGATTCTTAACTCCATAGTCTGAATAATGCATTTGCCTGCATCAGGTAGGGTATTGGGCAGAGCTTCTCCTGTAGGGTTTATTGTACTGTACCTCATCAAAGCATTATTATCATTTGCAGCTCTTCTAAATGTGATTCTTAAACCACCCTTCCACATAATATCTTTGTAATCTGAGAAGAATCCTGGCAACAGGCGCATGGGGAACAGCACTGTGTGGTTCTTAGATAATATCTTATCACCAGCCTCAAATCCACCTATTTTGTAGTAAGAAGCCTCGGTTTTGGATAATTTTAATGTGGCCAAAGCTGTGGAGGTAATGCCGGGATAATCCACTCTGTTTATGACAACGCCATGCTTTCTGATCTCAATTTCAGAGAATAGATGTGGCACAAAATTATCTACAAGTCTTATATTTGAATTTGCCGGATAATCTGTTCCATCGAGCTTTACAACATCAAACTTGATGTATAGATCTGCTCTGTGGGGGTGTATAAAGCCATCCCCTACATCAAGATCAACCTCAATCTCTGTGTTGGGTTGATTTAAATTTGCAAATGTCCTCCTGTTTGGAGGGAATGATTGTAACTCATAACTCTCAATATTTTCCATTTTCTTCTTGTATGTATTTTTATTTAAATATTAATCTCTATGATTGCAGTTGTTGTGGCTCCAGCAAAATCAACTAATTCTTCTTTTTCATTAGTGACCATCAATTCAATATAATCTATTCTATTATGGCACACAGGAAAATATAATGTTGGGGATGGATTGTAGATGATTGGCTCCATGAATTCAGAATTAGGTTTGAATGTTGCAATGATGCCAGTTTGTTTGTGAGTGCCTATGCCATTTGATTTGGTGATCATACCCTCAGCCACATTACAGTGAATATTTAGAGTCTCTATGGCTAAGAATTTGGGTATATTCATAGCAGTGTGTTTGATGCCTGCTTCAAGTTTTGTGTTGTTCTCAAATCCTAACAGCTCTCCTATAGTACCCAGATCCACTGTTTCTGTGGCAGATACAATTTCTACTCTGTGAGTGACAGAATTTTGACTTAACACTACACCTCTGGGTAATTGAGCATTTAGAGTGGACAGATTATACTGCCCTGGAGTGATGACAATTTTTTGATCCCCTACTGCAATTGTGTTGTTGTGGTGTGTAATATTAGGGATCAAGTACATACCATAAAATGCTCTGAGAGCTATTGTTTTGGGATACACTATGTCATCATGTAATTTGAGTTTCAATATTGAATTTTGGCTGGTGAGATGGAATACCCCCATGATGTTTTAAATACCACAAGGCTTTTTGAAAATCTTCAATTGATGGTTTATTTATTTGAGACATATATCTAAGAACAGATAAACACAAATGTCCGCAATTAACATCTTTGAAGTTTTGAACACGGGCATTATTGTAATAAAGATTAGCTGAATTTAGATATTTTATTAAATTTTCAGGTGGAACACCTCCAAATGAATCAAACACAAATGCCTCATTTTTTAAATATTTAAGATAACAAATCCAGTGAGTGCCCTGATTTTTGTACTCATCCAAATTAACAATGCCACACTCTTTGTTGAGTGGTTGCTCCGGCAAAGAATCAGACATGTACACACCTCTAAAATGTTTGATGCCCAGTGGCTTGATTAAAGCTTCAATATCTTGGTTTGTAAGCGGCTCTTGTTTTTTTTAAACTTATTCATGGCTCTCTTAACACCTTTGCCTTGTTTCTCAATGGCCAGGTTATGGCGCTTCTGCTCATCTAATTCTGCTTTATTCTTCTTGGCATCTATTACTGTTTTTGCTATGGCAGCTGATCCCCCGGCCAAGCTCCCAACAGCCCCGAGAGCAGCTAAGATGGCAGGGATGGTAAATATGAATCCCCCCACATGTGATTTTTTTGTAGATTGTTGTAATTTTTTTAATTG
Organism: Lepisma saccharinum; assembly: GCF_977018435.1. Lineage (NCBI taxonomy): Eukaryota > Metazoa > Arthropoda > Insecta > Zygentoma > Lepismatidae > Lepisma > Lepisma saccharinum. The sequence continues at coordinate 48,183,755 of NC_139247.1, read as the reverse complement.
GGGGGTACTGAGCAACAATTTCATACCATGCCCCTTTGCAATACAAGAATTTTTTTTCTTGCGCTGCTTTTTGGTTAAAAGACTATCAATAGTTTTAAGAGATTTAAGACCTGCATAAGGTATTTGGTACATAACACCCTTGGCCTTCATTGTAGGTTTATTATATACATATTCACAGCCCCCACCCCAGTTTTTGTTTGGTGCTCATAGCTATGGTGGTTCCCAATGCTGCTATTTTTTCACTTAAAGAAGCATCTTTGCTTACAAATCTGCCAAATGCAGCCTCTTCTAATTTCTTGTCTGCAACATGTCTTTTGTCAAGATCAGAATGTGTGTTGTATGCTATGTCATGGTCTCTACAAGCAGCATCTAAAGGATTAACACCAGGATCACCTCTGTTTAATCTATGGTCCAATTTTGTGCCTGGACCACAATACTGATAACCTGGAATATGTAGTTCAAATGGCAGCTTGTTTATAATGTCATTAACAAGCCCCCGACCCTCAGAGATATTCCAAAATTTAGGTGGTAGAGTATTAATAATTTTTATGAGATATCCAATCCCCTTAGTGTCATTCACTATAAAATTAGACAATTTTGTGCTTATCATGTCCATAATTCCAACCTTTTCATTGTAAAAATTGTGGTTCCCAGCATTTTCCTCCCCAGCTATGACCAGCAACCTATCTACAAGTTTCCTGACATCATCAACCCACACAAATTCTTTAGGCAGGGTGTTGTATTGTTTGATTCCACTGCCAGTCTTGATCTGTGACCATATGGGCTTGATTAAATTATTGTATTTTGCTCCACTGCTCGACTTGACTCTTTTTTGTGTGGGATCATTGTTCTGGTATAGAGCATCTGATTTTATTAATATTTCTTTGTAATCCTCATAATCTTGATCTGTATAGCTGCCAGGTCTTTTCCTAGTCATCAATTCCCACAATCCAGGTGTTCCAGGATACTTAACAAAAGCACCTTTTTCTCCGAGACGAGATTCTGAATATACAATTATATCATCTCCCATAAATGTCACTCTGAAATTGCCAATTCTATGTATGATGCTCCCATCACGCTCTGTGTCAGCATATAAGCCAAACACCTCATCTTTGTTGTCTTTAGGTGTGGTTAAATATTTTTGAGCAAGAAGACCCAATTCAATAGGATCCTGAGTAGCTTCAATTCTTCTAGGAGCAATAGGACTAGGTGTATGAATACTGGAAAGTGGGGTGAATGGATAATCTAATATGTTCCTTGCAGCTACAGGTACAAGCTCTGTGATCAAGTTTTGATTTTGTTCTGTAACAGTTTTGATATTTTTACCTAAATTATTAATAGCATCAATTATGGGCTGTTCTTTTTGTTTGTGTTTTTCATAAATTCCACGGTTCTCTGATTTCCACCCTTAAATCTTTTTACAAGATAATCTCTTAATTTAAGATCATCAATAATTGGTCTTTTCATGGTTATTTATGTGGCCGCGGTGGCTCAGTCGGTAACGCGTCTGACTACCATGCTAAAGGTCCCGGGTTCGATCCCTGGCCGGTTCAAATCCGGGAACTTTTCTAACGATGGAAGCGGCCCCGGCGCCCACCCAGCGTCGAATAACATGGGTACCTGGGGGAAACCCTGGGGGGTAAAGGCGGTCAGGGGCGTGGTGCTGATCACATCACCCCCACTCACGACCGGATCAAGAAAGTATGGGGCGTTACCCCCACACCCCCTATACGCCTTCATGGCGTGGTGCTATGCACAGGGGAGCACTTTACTTTTTTTTATGGTTATTTATATACGTTTCAACGTCTAGAAAATTGTTGATTTTATTTCTGTATTTGCCACTATTGGGTGTTCTTGTCATATCAATTGTGACAAACCCATAACTGTCCTGGTTCCAGCACCTGCTGCAAAACTTAGAAAAATCATTATAGCTCAAGTCCCCACCTACATATTCATCATGTATGTGTTTGAGGTTGGTATGATCTTGATGAAACACACATATAAAATTGCTATTGTCTCGGATCAGTTGCTTCGGTATTTTTGAAAAAGTCTGTGCCAGGTAGAAGCAATCAATATTTTTGTGCCGGCCCTGTGTAAAGAAATTCCTAACCTTGTTTTGATTATCCAGTATAATATCATCAAACACAACAACAGAATTATCGAGACATTCATCAAGTGGCTTAACATCTGGTTCAAAAGTGGCAATATCCAATCCATCATATAGCTTCATTAACTGCTGATATTTTAATTGTTCCAAGCTCTTAGAGAAGATATACAAGTGCCTGTTTTTCCAGTCTAACCAGTTGGGGGCCAATAAAAAATTATCAACCATTAGTGTAGTTTTACCACAAGCAGATGGCCCAACAATAAGACACATAATATTATCAGGCAGCAAGTTGCCATTTCTCTTATTCTGTTGTTCAGGTTCTGGCAGCCTTTTTATAACATCCCAGGTGTTCATATTATCACTTTGTTTGCATCGATCCAGCTGTTTTCCGGATGACCCAGCCATTTGACAAATAACTTGTTGCCTTTTCTGCGGATGATTTTTTCTATGAGATATGTGTCAGGCTGTTTAGTTTTGCTGAGCTCTTGTTCATAGAACCTGCCTTTGAGAATTTCTCCTCGGTGGTCTTTTATTATATATGTGTTAAGGGTCCCAGGTTTAACTTGAACCACTGTAAATAATTCTGTGCTCCAGTTTCTTGTAAAGCCTCTCTTGAATAAGTGCTTATATTTGCTTATTCTTACTTGATCACCCACCTTGTATTTGGCCTTTCTTGTTGTTGGCTGATATCTAGGATAATAAACAGTGCTGATCAATTTTTGCTCATCAGATGAAGTTACTTCAGAGGGTTTCATGTTGATTGTGGAATGGACCGAGTTGTTATATTTATGTAGAAGTTCTGGAAGAATATTAATCCATTTATAATTACCTTGAAGTGTAAATTGTTTATACATAAGATTTTTTAAGGTTCTGTTGAATCTCTCTACAATTGAGGCTTTGAGATCCCTGTAACTCGAATAATGTTGTATTGCCTGGCTTTTAATAAATTGTTGGAACACTGAATTATAAAATTCTTTGCCATTATCTGTTTGCAAATAGCGCGGGGATCTTCCACTCTGATTGATGATTGTCCTAAAAGCTTCTGTAACACATTTTCCAGTCTTGGATTTGAGTGGCACAGCCCAGGCAAATTTTGAAAATGTGTCTATCACAGTAAGTAGATACTTGTAGCCCTTGTTGATTTTGTCTAAGTTTTTCAACTGGCCACTTGCCATTTCAATCAAGTCGCTCTGCCATAAATCATCTATGCCTTTTGTGACTACTGGCAGTCTCTTAAAATTATGTCTGGCCTGTCTGTGTAATTCATCAACAATAATTTTTCTAGACATAATATGTAAACAAGAATATTGCAACTATGGGGTGTTCGGCAGCTGATACTGCAGGATTTTCTAAATATAATTTGTCTCCAATATGTATTTTAAATTCCAAAGTGCCATCATCTTCGGTATAGGCTGTTTCTAATGTATTGGGGTCTGTAAAATCCTCTAATTCTACACTGGTGACTTTCACTTTGTTATCAGCATTTGTTATTGATAATGTAGGGTAGTGGTGTGCCTGTGGCTGATGCCAATATTTGATCTTGATTGGTCTCAATGTGCCCCCAACAAAAAACTGGTAATAAAATTGTGCAGGGGACAGCATATATATTTTGCCACCTGGTGTAAATGGAGAATCATATTCTCTGTTGGGGATGCTGTTCAATTCAAGAATTACTGTGTGCTTAGGATTCTCGATTATGCCTGTTATTTCTTTTTCTGCTGTAAGCAATCTGCTTGTTACAGATTCAAGGTGCTCATTAATAGTTCTAACAACATCATCATGGCCTGGCTTAATTTTTATGTCCACAGCAAGTTTCTTGTATTGTTGCACAATTTCTTGGAGCTGGGTGGCAAAAACAGACAGAGCATTTGCTTGATTGGATTCCATGGTCCCTAGCTGTTGCTTGATATTAGCTACAATTTGTTGCAAATTTTCAACAATTGCCAATTTTGAATTTTGAGCAGTAAGATCATGGACCTGTCTTCTGATATCCTCAAACAGGGCATGCAGTTCATTAATATGTTGATTTGTTGGAAGAGTAGCCACTGTCTGAGTGAGATGTTTGATCTCTGCCTGGATATTCTTGATATCTTCTGATTTCAATATCCTATTCACTGCCCTCTTAATATTTTTAAGTTCCTGTGATGTAGGAAGATTTGATACTGTATTTTGCAAAAATTCAAGTGCCAATTTCACATTGTTTAATTCAGAAGCATCAGCCACATTTTGCATAGCATTTTGGAGCAGGGCTATATCTGCCTGAGAGGGTGTTGATTGTTGTAAAATTTCAAGTTTTGTTTGGATATCATCTATCAAGTGATGAAAATGAGATAGCTCAGATTCAGTGTTGAGGTTTTCAAGCTTTGTGATTTGTTGCTGGACACTAACAAGGGTATCTACAATACCGGGCAGGTGAGATTCTAGTACATTTGCCAAATCACTTTGCACTGCTGCTATTGTACCTTCAAGATGGGTTATGGAACTTTGAATTTTTCCAAAATCTTCATATGTTTCAAGTTGCAGCTTAATATTTGCAACACTCCGAGTTATTGCATTCAAAGCATCAGAAGATGGCAAGTTGTTCATAAAATTTTCAAGTGTCTCAATTTTTTCTTTAACCTCGGCTATGGCATTGTTCAGAGGGTCCAGATTAGGTATCTGGAGTGACTGAATCTGTTCCTTTAGAGTGGAAATCACTAGATCAAAATCTTCTTGTGATTTAATGCTTTTGACAATTGTTTGGAGCTGTGTCTGGACATTATTTATCTGCTCTTCCAATTGTTGTTTCAATTGCTCAGAGTTGGTGGCCTGGGTCTTAAATTTGGCTTGAAGAGCTGCTACAGCCTCTTCTAAACTTTGAAAATTATCCAATGTGGCCAGGTCAGTATATTTCTGAAGCAGCAATTTGAGTTCAGAATCAATTTTAAGAAGAGGGTCCATGCATTGTGATTGCAAATTTGTAATTTCTAATTGAAGACTGGCATTCAGTGTGGTGTGTAAAGCTTGTAAATCACTTCTTAATTTCTTGACTCTGACATCAAGCATCAGAATCTCATCACTGTGATCTTCATGTCTTGTATGGCCAAAAATATCATTAGGCATTTTGATTTATTGGTTATTTATTATAGAGTATCTGATTCTTAATTCTATAAAAAAGGGTATAAGCTTATCATATGATCCCGAGACCTCAATATATAAGCAGTCACCAGCAGAAACAGTATAAACAGTGCCAGAAACCATGTTTGAGTGCTTAATTCTGTAAATATTTCTCCCTACTGAAATTTTAACATCACCCTCAGGAGTTGTAATAAATTGCAATTGCCCACCTACAGGTAATTGGTAATGATTTAAATTATTGTTAAATATGTACAATGTTTTGCCAGTTTCATCATCAATATCTGTAAGTATGCTGTTCAGATGAATAATTAACAAGCCACTCAGCTTAGACAGCATATCAGGAGAGGCTTGTGGTGTTGGCAGCTCCATAATAGCCTGTTTTTTGAACCCAAATAAGTTTATAGGCATGTTTATTTATTCCAAATCATGCTCTGTAATTGGGCATTGATTCCCATTTTTCAAATCACAATGACCCCATGGTAAAGTATGTATGCTACATGATAAAATGCATCTCTTATCATCATGTGGGTCCAGAGCCACTTTTCTTACAACATTTGAAGTCAATAAGTGATCCACACTCTGGATTCTGGATTCTGATGTTTTGGTTGTGCTACATGATTTGAGGCAATTTTTATAATCTTCAAATTCAAGCTCTTTTTCCACAGTTACTTTGCCAATACCCTTGGCCTTTTTGACAACAGCACTACATGTTTTAAAACTGTACATCTTGGCACTTAACCCAGCAAATTCCACAATAACATCACCAAGTGTCTCATCTTTTAACTTGCCAGGCACCTTTTTGTTGTGGGGTTGAATCCTTGTATGTTCACTGGTGTCAAAATATTTAAACAATTCAGGCTGTGCTATATCTTGATAAACATCTTCTGTTTTAATATCAAGAATAAAACTATCCGTGTCCATGTACATCAATTTTACACGATCCTTATAAAAAGGTTTCAACACATCATAATAGAGCTTTAACATATGTAATTTGGCCAATTCCAATATCGCAGCCCCTACATAAATAGGTTTATCAAACTTGATCTTTGTTTTTTTTCATGTTGAAAAGTGCCATGTGCTCATCATAAATTCTTCTGTAATTGAAATTAGGCTTTGCAACCAATTTTTTGCTCAGACTGGGGTCAGTAATTATTTTAACATCGGTATGTTTTCTGACATTTTCAATTGTTTTGCCATATACAGAATTGACCATCAATTTAAACAAGCCCTTATCAAATTGGCTCTTTGCAGATGTTCGAAGCTCCGTGTTTGTATTAATATATGGTTTCAACCATTCTGAGTGCCTGAACCTCAAAACTTTTCTAACTTTGGTTACTTGAACACCATGTTTCATCAGGAACTGGAGGTTTTTGTAATATGTGACATAGCCTTGTTTTGGCTCCAGTGTCATCATGAGCTTCTTCTGTTTAGAGCCAGGTGAGCACTGAACCTCAGGAATTGGGGGCAGATCAGAAAATTTGTTGTGCAAATCATCAGGAATTCTCACATCAACCTCTAAGAAAAGGCCATAATTACTGTCATCAAAATTCTTAAAACCTTCAATATTGAAATCTTCGAGCCATTCAAGCCCTGCATATGGCAGTTTTTGCATCATGGCAGAACCATAGAGGCTGTTTGCATCCACATACACTATATAATTTGATGGCAATTCTGGATCATAATCAGGCATATATTTGTTATTTGCTCTGGCATATCTCTGAGAACATTGCACCATGCCTCCCCTTATACATTGTTCCATAAACAAGTACATATCGTGATCTTGGATCAGATCCAATTGCTTTTTAGTATTTAAAAACATTGCAGCCCATGCTAGGCCTGGGGCACTGTAAAAATACACTGGGTCCAGTCCATAATTTTGCATAGAAGATTTTCTGAATGCCTGCAATATATCAGCTAAGAGAGTGACATCAAGTTTCAAATATGCCATGTGATAATCACCAAATGTCTGGCATTTTAAATTGTTCCACATCAACTGAGCATGGTGATAATCTTCATCAGTGATTCCAGATCCTCTGATTTTGCTGTAAAACTCTTCTTGTGGTGGCAGAGAACACTCATCAAATTTAGAAAAATCTGTAACATAGTCATATGGATATACACCCTTCCGCCTAATTAATTTCAGGTCCTGATTTGGAAACAAGGCACATGTGATTTTGAATTGATCATCAGATAATTGAGTGGCCAGTGTAGCCAGGCTAGCAGATAAAATTCTGTAAGAATCAAGAAATCTTATGTGAATAGAAACACCATTAACTTTAATTATCTTGCTAATAGATATATATTTCTCATCATTTTCAGCTAAAATATTTAAATTCTGCTTGTCGAACCCCTCGTACCTGATCAAATGATGGAAATCATAATTGGATGCTCCATGGCAAAATATGGGGACAAATTTTGGTCTCTTGATCTTAATATTACAGCTATTACACAGGGCCATTAAGAATTTACCATCTGTATGAGAATGGTGTTTCACCTTGATATTTGTATCTGAAAATTCAGAATCACATACCGGGCATTTTTCTGCATTGTTGAAATCTTCAATCTGTTTCTCTGTTAAAGGCAACATGGGTTTTGATTTTAATAAGATGTTAGATGCTATGTCACGGCACTCATTTTCTATTCTATGTGCAAATATTTTGATGGCATCTGGTCCCATGTATGAATCTTTTTTAGTAACAACACCATCTTGTACAATCACATAACAAAAGCTGGAAGGTTCATGTAGCTGGTATGGTGTAAATGAAGATTCTTCAGGATCTGGATTGCAGAATGCAAGAGGTTTGAGGTTCGATTCAAAATCACAGACAATATATGCTGGGTGTTCCAACAAGGCATCAAACTTATTGAATTTTGCTTTTTCACTTGGATTGGGCATCACCATATGAACAGGTTTATGGTTCCCACAGTATTTCAGATGCTCAATTAACTTGTTTTTTGCAATTTCTGCACTCTCTTCCCGAACCCCATTCACCATTTTTTGACCATAAAATACAGTTAAACATCTTCTGCACAACTTGAATATTGTATTGGATTTGTCTAATTGTGTTCTGACTAAGGCTTCAAGATTATGTATCAGAGTGTAATGATATGTGCCATCCCCTTCAATTAAGAGCAGATCAATCGGAACAGCAGAATCATCATCAAATGTACTGATTCTGAGAGGTGCTATCAAGCAATTGCCAGTGGAACAAATAAATACATTAATAGATAATTGTTTGCCATTGATATCCCGGGCCCTTTTTTCAAATTTATCAATATTCTGAACTAACATTGGATATTCCAAACCCTCCATTGCATCATCAAAAAGATGTTCATGTTGTTTGTAATAAGTTATTCTCTCAGGATGCCTTGAAACTAGAAACAAAGCAGCTAAAATACACCACAAAAAGCATTTCTGGTCGGTATTTTCTATATTAACCACGGCTCTTCTGTTTTTAATATTATCAGGTAATGGCAGATATGTAGATCCTTGTAATGGGCTGAATTCAGAAATATTAACATAGAGCCTGTGTGGAGAGCCGCATAGGCTCCATCCAGACTCTTTTGCCGCAAATTCAGAGTGTTTAATATTCAATTGATCTATCAACCTGCTTATTATTCTGTCTGAATTTGCATTTGAATATACCGGTACAGTTTCTGTTATGTGGGGCTGTGTAAATTTTGTGCCGTTTGGTTTCTTATATTGAGTATACAATTTGAGGGACAGCTTATAAGAGCCATTTTGTGCATTTAGAATTGCCTGCAGATCAGAATTTATACTGTTCAAAAAATTCTCAATGCCACATCTTGGCTCTGATACAAACCGATAATCCCTAAGTTGGGCATTAAAACTGCTATGGATGGGTGCATGGCGTGGCTGCTTTGCAGGTCCAGCATTAAGAGGTGCTTCATGCTTTCTTTTCAGACCAGATGTGGATGGTTGTGGGGGCAATGTTGATGACTGTGCAGAGCAAGTATCTTTATGTTTATATGTGAAATATTCCATGTTATATTTTCTATTGCATTTGGGGCATATTTTTGTGGGAGTTCTGTATTTGTCCGGATTACAAATCTTTTGGTGCTTAGCCCAATTGGGGCTGGATATATTTTTATTACACTGATTGCAATATTTTTGATTCGGCATTTTTGTTGTTGTTTATTATATACAATTTCCTGGGATTCAATTCAAAATTCTATGCTGGATAAAATATATCAGTTGGGTTCAGCACTATACTGTCTGTATGTGTATGTGTATATGTGTGTATACACTTAATATTTTTGGCTTTGGTATTTATATACAATTTCTTGGGAATCAAACCAAAACTCTATACTGGATAAAAAATATCAGTTGGGTTCAGTGCAGACAAAAAAACTGCATAGCTCTATGTCAATTAGTTCTTGAGATTTTGTATTTAGGAACCACTTTGACCCCCCTGCCAAAAATTGGCTTTTATTGTATCAGTATATATTGTTTCTATGATCAAAATTCTATGCTTAATAAAAAATATTAGTTGGGTTCAGTACAGACAAAAAAACTGCATAGCTCTATGTCAATTAGTTCTTGAGATATTAATTATTTTGTATTTAGGAACCACTTTGGGCTTTCCCCCCCTGCCAAAAATTGGCTTTTATTGTATTAGTGTATATTGTTTCTATGACCTTACTTGGGTTATTCCGCCAAATTATATGCTTCAAGTCTCCTATACTTTGGTGGAGCCTGTTCAGGTTCTATCCCCCGCGATGTGGGTTCCACTGCCGATCCAGCAATGGTGAAGAATCTGCACTGTGCCCTGGCTTATATAGTTTTGTCGGATCAATCAATACCTTGCTTGCTTTAGCCAATCAGAAAACACCACATCAGCACATTATGTCATAACCATTTAATCAATTAATATTGCACAACATGATGCAATAGAAGTGTGCCGGGAAGTAAATATGTATGGATAGGGGTGGGTGGGGGTGGGTAGGTGTGGGTAGAGGTGGGTGTGTGGGGGTGGGGGTATGTGGGGGTGTGGGTGAGGGTGGTGGGGGGTGCATCTTGACTTAGTTTTAAGTGCTGTGTTCAAAATAAAAATATAGTGGCTGATAGCTATATCCAAGTACCGGCAATTGATTCCCCAGGCTGGGGCTTCCTACAGGCAGCCAACGAGCCGTGCGCACATCTCGCGCATACCACCGTGCGAGGAAGCCCGGTCAATAATATTTCCCAGCACCGTGCGAGGAACTGCCCGGGCAATTGATTTTCCAGCACCGTGCGAGGAATTGCCTGGTTAATATTTCCTAGCACCGTCTGCCCGGTCAATAATATTTCCCAGCACCGTCTGCCCGGTCAATAATATTTCCCAGCACCGTGCAAGGAACTGCCCGGGCAATTGATTTTCCAGCACCGATGCAGACAAGTTAAGAACTGCCCGGGCAATTGATTTTCCAGCACCGATGCAGACAAGTTGAGAACTGCCCCGGGCAGAATTTTGAAATTTATACCTGCTAGGGCACTGTATCAGTTACTACACTTAAGATATCATAAAATATCGAGAGGGGCATATTTTTGACAAGTTTATGGACAACAATCAAGCTGATGCAACTTTTGTAAGTATGAGCAAATCAATCTGAGGGGGTTCATACTTTCTGAGAAATTCCCGAGAGCATTTTTTACAAAAATCTTGGATTAGGCAGGGTTCCACACTTGAGCAAAAAGCTCATATGGGCATGTTGAGCTTGTTTTAAGTGTAGGTAAATCTGCTTGAGGGGGGTTCATACTTTCTCGGGTTTATAATACAGCCAATACCACTACTGAGGTATTTCACGACTCAATTTCCTCTGATGAGAATTAGGTCATATTGCAAACCACGCTATGCCGTGCTTGAATTTTGTGACTGTTTTGTCAAAACTGTTCGACACCAATCCTTGATTAATTCATTAAAATAAGTTAATCTCTCACCTGCATCCTCAAACGAGGTTACAGTAGAATTAATCCCATCCAGGGACAGGGGTTTACAAAGAAGTTAATCTCGTGCCAGGGACTCCTTCCCTGCCCACCCGGGGTTTACAAAGAAATTAATCTCGTGCCAGGGACCCCATTCCCTTCCCTCCCTTCCCACCAAGAAAAATAATTACTTCCCTTCCCCTTCCCTCCATGAAATATACAAAAGTAATATAGATGGTAATCAGGTTACATCCAACCGACACTGTGGTTACTAAAATGTCAATACTAAAGGGAAGAGACATCTTTAACCATTTGCTAAAACAATGGTAAACGAAGTCTTTCACGACTCGATTACTTCGGATGAGATGTAGGTTATTTTGAAAACTACGCTAGAGTAGATAGAATTTCTTACCTTCGTTGGCAGTAACGTTTCAATAACCATCATATCGTGCTCCAATGTAAAGATTAGGGCAGCAAAATTAAGTAAAATCTTTAGGGACACAACAGGGGTGGCTTTTCCGTCGGAAAGGTTTTGCAATCAACATCCCCATTAATTTCGTGGTAGAGATAAAATACGTTTCCCTGCCCTCTGGTTGGAGTTTTGGCCTAAGTTGCATGTCTTGAATAGTATTTCTTGTCATTAACTTGTCACTCGCTTTTATACTAGTATTGTCGTACTGGGGCATATGAATGTCAGCTTATGTTTATTTGAGAAATTTAATAACAAACATGCATTTCGCTTGGAGACGTTCTACAATTACTGTAACAATCGAAGCTATATATATATATATATGTATTTGATTGTTTCTGTTATTGAAGATCTTCTCCAAGCTAAATGTATGTTTCTCATGTTTATAGTATATACTCCAAGTTAAATATCTATTTATATATATATACGCGTGTGTGAGTGGGTCCATGAACGAGGAAATTAACATTAATTTCACGTTCCGTTAATAATTGCTCAATAGCAATTACAACAGTTAATATTTGCATTCAAAGCAGTCGTTAATTACATGGTTTAAAGTCTTACTAAGCAGTTCTTGTGTTTCGATTCTTGCATATTGGATGGTTCAAATGGATCTTTTGTTACAATGCTACGATCTGAATTTGGTGAATGAAATATTGGTTTGTGATTGATCTTATACTAAAATATTAGTAGACGAAGATTTTCAAAACACAGTTTCTTAGGATGAAATGTATTTCATTTTGAAAATTATGCTATGCTGTGTTTGAATCTTGTGATTGTTTTTGTTAAAACTGTTCGACACCAATTCTTGATAAATTAATTAAGAGAAGTTAATGTCTCACCTGCAACCTCAAACGAGGTTACAGTAGAATTAATCCCATTCAGAGACAGGGGTTTACAAAGAAGTTAATCTCGTGCCAGGGACCCCTTCCCTGCCCACCCGGGGTTTACAAAGAAATTAATCTCGTGCCAGGGACCCCATTCCCTTCCCTCCCTTCCCACCAAGAAAAATAATTACATCCCTTCCCCTTCCCTTCATGAAATATAGAAAAGTATTAAAGATGGTAACCTGGTTACATGCTACCCACACAGCGGTCACTACAATGGCAATACTAACGAGGAACAAATATTTTTGACTTTACGATAAAATATTAAAAATGAGGTATTTCACGACTCAATTTCCTCTGATGAGAATTAGCTCATATTGCAAACCACGCTATGCCGTGCTTGAATTTTGTGACTGTTTTGTCAAAACTGTTCGACACCAATCCTTGATTAATTCATTAAAATAAGTTAATCTCTCACCTGCATCCTCAAACGAGGTTACAGTAGAATTAATCCCATCCAGGGACAGGGGTTTACAAAGAAGTTAATCTCGTGCCAGGGACCCCTTCCCTGCCCACCCGGGGTTTACAAAGAAATTAATCTCGTGCCAGGGACCCCATTCCCTTCCCTCCCTTCCCACCAAGAAAAATAATTACTTCCCTTCCCCTTCCCTCCATGAAATATACAAAAGTAATATAGATGGTAATCAGAATACATCCAACCGACACTGTGGTTACTAAAATGTCAATACTAAAGGGAAGAGACATCTTTAACCATTTGCTAAAACAATGGTAAACGAAGTCTTTCACGACTCGATTACTTCGGATGAGATGTAGGTTATTTTGAAAACTACGCTAGAGTAGATAGAATTTCTTACCTTCGTTGGCAGTAACGTTTCAATAACCATCATATCGTGCTCCAATGTAAAGATTAGGGCAAAAAAATTAAGTAAAATCTTTAGGGACACAACAGACGTGGCTTTTCCGTCGGAAAAGTTTTGCAATCAACATCCCCATTAATTTCGTGGTAGTGACAAAATACGTTTCCCTGCCCTCTGGTTGGAGTTTTGGCCTAAGTTGCATGTCTAGAATAGTATTTCTTGTCATTAACTTGTCACTCGCTTTTATACTAGTATTGTTGTACTGGAGCATATGAATGTCAGCTTATGTTTATTTGGGAAATTTAATAACAAACATGCATTTCGCTTGGAGACGTTCTACAATTACTGTAATAATCGAAGCTATATATATATATATATATATTTGATTGTTTCTGTTATTGAAGATCTTCTCCAAGCTAAATGTATGTTTCTAATGTTTATAGTATATACTCCAAGTTAAATATCTATTTATATATATAAACGCGTGTGTGAGTGGGTCCATGAACGAGGAAATTAACATTAATTTCACGTTCCGTTTATAATTGCTCAACAGCAATTACAACAGTTAATATTTGCATTCAAAGCAGTCGTTAATTACATGGTTTAAAGTCTTACTAAGCAGTTCTTGTGTTTCGATTCTTGCATATTGGATGGTTCAAATGGATCTTTTGTTACAATGCTACCATCTGAATTTGGTGAATGAAATATTGGTTTGTGATTGATCTTATACTAAAATATTAGTAAACGAAGATTTTCAAAACACCGTTTCTTAGGATGAAATGTATTTCATTTTGAAAATTATGCTATGCTGTGTTTGAATCTTGTGATTGTTTTTGTTAAAACTGTTCGACACCAATTCTTGATAAATTAATTAAGAGAAGTTAATGTCTCACCTGCAACCTCAAACGAGGTTACAGTAGAATTAATCCCATTCAGAGACAGGGGTTTACAAAGAAGTTAATCTCGTGCCAGGGACCCCTTCCCTGCCCACCCGGGGTTTACAAAGAAATTAATCTCGTGCCAGGGACCCATTCCCTTCCCTCCCTTCCCACCAAGAAAAATAATTACTTCCCTTCCCCTTCCCTCCATGAAATATAGAAAAGTAATAAAGATGGTAACCTGGTTACATGCTACCCACACAGCGGTCACTACAATGGCAATACTGATGAGGAACAAATATTTTTGACCTTACGATAAAATATTAAAAAAGAAGTATTTCACGACTCAATTTCCTCTGATGAGAATTAGGCCATATTGCAAATCACGCTATGCCGTGTTTGAATTTTGTGACTGTTTTGTCAAAATTGTTCGACACCAATCCTTGATTAATTCATTAAAATAAGTTAATCTCTCACCTGCAACCTCAAACGAGGTTACAGTAGAATTAATCCCATCCAGGGACAGGGGTTTACAAAGAAGTTAATCTCGTGCCAGGGACCCCTTCCCTGCCCACCCGGGGTTTACAAAGAAATTAATCTCGTGCCAGGGACCCCATTCCCTTCCCTCCCTTCCCACCAAGAAAAATAATTACTTCCCTTCCCCTTCCCTCCATGAAATATACAAAAGTAGTAGAGCACTATACCCGGTTCCAAGCCCTCATTTGGGGCTCGAATCATCATGTGGGGCTCAGTGTTGCCAACTCACCCCACGAAAATTTCACCAACTGATATTTTGAAGCCTTTCACGGTGTATGTTAACCTCACAAGCAGTGTTGCCAACTCGGGCGAGGCGTAGCCTTTTATGGTGTATGTTAACCTCACCAGCAGTGTTTCCAACTCGGCGTAGCCTTTCACGGTGTATAATTTTTTAGCTTTTTGTGTGTGTGAGTGTACATGTGTTCGGGCGAGGCGTAGCCTTTTACGGTGTATGTTAACCCCACTAGCCTCAGCGTACATGAGAGTTCTGAATCTTTTTTTTGAGGCTCTAATCATCATGTGGGGCTCGTCGTAGCCTTTTATGATGTATATTTTGAGGGCACAGAGTTGGCAACACTGTGGCCTATTACTGTAGCTTTTTATGAGGGGCCTATGTGCGCCCAGTGTTGCAAACTCTGTGGGCTCTTGTCGTAGTTTTTTATGATGTATATTTTGAGAACAGAGTTGGCAACACTGTGAGCCCTTACTGTAGCCTTTTATGAGGGGGGTCTATTGCCCCCTGTTTACATCTGGCAACACTGCTGTAGATCCTTTGACAGTGTTGTTAACCTACTGGGTTTTTCACTGTAAATTTTCATCAAAGGGCCTGAGGGACCCATGTACTTTTTATGTTTGGCAACACTGTTGGGGGGCACAGAGTTGGCGACATGTGGCCTATTACTGTAGCTTTTTATGAGGGGGTTTATTGTTTTTTTTATATTTGGCAACTCTATTGGATGTTTTTTTTTGAGGCTTGGGTTTTGCCTACCCACTCTACAAAAATTCTACTATATGATTTTTCACTGGCTAAGCTAACCTACAAATAGGAATTGGCAGCACTGACGAGCATCAAATAATAATTTCGAGCCCCAAATAATAATTCGAGCCTCGTCGGTGTTGCCTACCCACTCTACAAAAATTCTACTATATGATCTTTCACAGGCTAAGCTAACCTGCAAATAGGAGTTGGCAGCACTGACTTATAAACCCACTGGGTCCTCTTGGCATGTTTTTTCATGATGTGTTGCTAGGCTATTGAGCATCTTGGCGTATACAATGTATATATTTTGAGAGGGGGGGTGTTATAGTTTTTTTTTATGCTGTACGAATACTGGAAGCTTGACAGTGACAACCAACAGAGTAGGTAAACCTACATCCAGGAACTGGCAACACTAGTTTCTGACAGTGAATTTGAAATAAAATATTAAACAAAATACATGAGTAAGCACTGTGAGTACAAATAGTACCAGTGTTGTGCCCCCAACTCCAACTGGGCAACTGGGGGAAATAATTGTACAACAATTTGTACCGAATTGTGCAATACTTGTACCTAATTGTACAACATACATATACACAGACATAAAAGAGAGAGCCTTCCCGTAACTTACTTCATGTACAATTTATATGATTTTACAACTGTGAAAAGAAAGCATATGTGTTCTGTATGCACACATTTATTCTTATTTTTCGAAGTTGAATGAAAGCACATGTTTTTACGTTCTCGTAATACTAACCTTGCTCCACTGATTTTAAATTGCTTCCATCCGCTTTTTTTCTGTGTTATTTCCGTATGCACGCAACATTCGCTTTCAATAGTATAATGAAACACAGAAGGAGTGTTAGTATAGCAGGCTCCGAGTTTACAATTTATTAAATTAAACAATAATTTATGTAAGAATATACTTGTACTTACCGAACACAAAATAATAAAAGCACATGTGAATGTTTGCGTGTGTTCATGTTATATGACGACTGAGTAAAAAAATAATATTGACCCCCCCCCCCCGAAAAATAAAATTCCTAGTTCGACATCAGATGCATGCAAATTTTATGTTTTGCTCTCCAAAATCTTGATTTTATGTTTGTGCTATTTGTCATACAGCAGAGGAGGAGAAGAGGGGAGAGAGAGAGAGGAGGTACTATCAACGCCATCTATTAACAAACAATAGAAATAAAAAGTAGGTCAAATTTTTTCAACACCCAAACATTTTAAACGTCCTCGCGTAGTAATACGATCTAGCTGAAGACGTTTAAAAGAGTACTCTTAGTCGACGAAGCTAATTGCTAGGGCCCTTATATTACTAAAATATTCTTTAATTTGCATATTTTTCATACCGCCATATGTTGTTCTAGTTGACTTCTTCCAAAAAAATGCTAATTATCGAGAGTTAATTAAGCAAGGCAAGTAAAAGAAGCAAAATAGAACAACATATGTGCCGGCGTGAGAATATGTAAAAATTCGATTCAGAGGTGGATCGAATTAAAATTGGGGGATATTTTGCATTTTTTCCCTATAATGTACAAAACATTTACCGTACATAATTTTTTCTATTTACAACAGTATAAAATAAGAGGAATGTGTGACAATATCCATATTAACCTATCCGCTTACCATTTAAATGCCAATTTTTTTGCCATGAAATACCATTTAAATTTGGCTATCTCCCGTGAAGGTTGCACAGCAAGACAAGATGTCAAATATTGTTTAAACTATCCAAGCAATTTAAGTGAAAATTTTATATATTGAAGTGGAAGTATAGTAATAAGTATGCACATATGCAGTTTACTTGAAAGATAATTAGAAACTCACCTAATAAATTTGATCACACACATCTTTGCATTCTATTTCTATTCCTCAACCTTTTATATTTTTCCTGCCACAGCCACTTATTCCTCATTTTCACTATATTCTTCAATTTCAATAACATAAAATGAACCCCCGTGTTCATCTCCCGTTCCAAAATCCACATTTTCCTCTTCATCGCTATCGAAAAGCAACTTTTCAATTGCAGAATCATCTACAACATTCTTAAGCAACATGTTTGCAAGACGTAACAATTGAAGGTTTGTTTACATGAGAAATTACTGAACAAAACACGCTTGAAATGGTATGAAAAACTTAGCAGCACAAACATATACGTCATAGATTTGAAAGATCATACAACCTCTGCCATCTATTGAATGAAAAAGGAACTACGTGATGAAAAGCAGGAACCCGTCGATTCGACAACTAGGTGCAGGAAGGAAACGTCCAGTCAGGCCGTCGATTCGACAACTAGGTAAGCGGATGGGTTAATTAGGAAAGTATGTTGTATGCTAGGTTAGCTAATTGTGTCTTCTACAGCTTCACTGTATAGAGGGAAGATGGAAAAAGAGAGCTCTACGGAAACTGACGCTCTTAACAATATTGTACGCCCGTGAAAATTACATATAAATAAGACTTAAGCGTATTATCTGCTTTCATGTCAGATTTTACCAACCTGTGAGCTGTAGTGTTTAGGTGACAAGCGACCTGCTCAAATATGATACTGTTGACAATATTGTACGCCCGTGAAAATTACATATAAATAAGACTTAAGCGTATTATCTGCTTTCATGTCAGATTTTACCAACCTGTGAGCTGTAGTGTTTAGGTGACAAGCGACCTGCTCAAATATGATACTGTTGACAATATTGTACGCCCGTGAAAATTACATATAAATAAGACTTAACCGTATTATCTGCTTTCATGTCAGATTTTACCAACCTGTGAGCTGTAGTGTTTAGGTGACAAGCGACCTGCTCAAATATGATACTGTTGACAATATTGTACGCCCGTGAAAATTATATATATAATAAGACTTAAGCGTATTATCTGCTTTCATGTCAGATTTTACCAACCTGTGAGCTGTAGTGTTTAGGTGACAAGCGACCTGCTCAAATATGATACTGTTGGCAATATTGTACGCCCGTGAAAATTATATATAATAAGACTTAAGCGTATTATCTGCTTTCATGTCAGATTTTGCCAACCTGTGAGCTGTAGTGTTTAGGTGACAAGCGGCCTGCTCAAATATGATACTGTTGACAATATTGTACGCCCGTGAAAATTATATATATAATAAGACTTAAGCGTATTATCTGCTTTCATGTCAGATTTTACCAACCTGTGAGCTGTAGTGTTTAGGTGACAAGCGACCTGCTCAAATATGATACTGTTGACAATATTGTACGCCCGTGAAAATTATATATATAATAAGACTTAAGCGTATTATCTGCTTTCATGTCAGATTTTACCAACCTGTGAGCTGTAGTGTTTAGGTGACAAGCGACCTGCTCAAATATGATACTGTTGACAATATTGTACGTATATTGTATTGTATAGGAGACTAGAAGCATATAATTTGGCGAAAAAAAACCCAAGTAAGGTCATAGAGAATAGTTAAAAAAAAGTGAACAATTATATTTTGCATTGCACAGCATTGGATATTAAATAACATACCCCCAAAAAATCTCTGCATTATGCGTTCTGTAAAAAATTGCCCTACGTGCCAAACTGCTGTGTCAAGTAAACATTTTCAAAGGCACTGTCGTACTTGTGTGCCGGGAAAGCGAATATGTGCGACCAAACTGTGCTCTAAGTGTGGAAAAAATATTACTATTGCCAACTTCAAGCGACACCAGCTTACTTGCAAGAGCACTGGAACATCTCTACCGCAACCTTCCAAGCGAAAGGTAGAAGTAACCTCCCTCGATGCATCGCCACCTGCCAAACGCGTCAAGCTGGCGAAGAAAGCAGACCGATTTGCGTTTGAGCATTTATTAGAAGACTTTAACATAACATCAGACAGCTTCTGCGATGTGCGTAGTTTTCTGGAGAGCGAGCGAGCTAAGATAATATCCATCCTCAACGATGCATTGGCCTCACACTCCACTAAATTCTATGCTGTGCTATGCTGCAAGTATAAGAAACCGTCTGATGAAATATATAAATTCTTCCATGCCACAAAAGCAAAAACACTGCATCAGGCAGATGTCACTGACCTCGACAGCATCTACGACAAGTTTGTCGAGGAGCTTGTGGCAAAGCACGAGGAGCATCAGGCTGAAGGCTCGGGCGGTTCGCTGTGTGGCGACCCCCACGAACTTCGTCTGAAACTTAACAAGTTCCTGCCACTGGCAGGGTCTAGCTATATTGCCCTGCCACCCAAGGTTGAAGAAAGGAAAGCTGTTCTCAATATTCAGAACAAAGACACCAAATGCTTCCTCTGGTCGGTGCTGGCAGCATTGCACCCTGTTCACTGGAAAAACCACTCGTACCGTGTTAACCACTACACGCAGTATGAGTCGGAACTGGAGGATGCAATGGCCGGGATTGCCTACCCTGTAGAAGTCTCGCATATTCGCAAGTTTGAGGTTCGTGCTCGTGACTTGTTGGGCCTGCAATTAGCCATCAATGTTTACGGTCTTACCGAGGCAAACATCGTCTACCCTATTCGGGTAAGTGATGTAGATGATGATAGTGCACAGCAAATTAACCTCCTGCTCATCAAGAACGAAACCCATCACCATTACACCCTTATCCGTTCCCTCTCTCGGCTTGTTTCGAGCCAACAGAGCAGTGATAGTCATCATGTCGAGGTGTGCCGCAGGTGCCTGTCCACTTTCGACAACCAAAAACAATATAAATTCAAACACTCTCGAGGACCCAACATTGCTGCTGAGAAGCTAGCTCGCCACATGCTCTACTGTGGTACCAACAAGCCTGCACGAACTATCCTGCCCGAACCTGGTGAAGTAGAGTGTTTTCGCATGCACAGTGCTATGGTGAAGCATCCTGCCTATATTGTAGCAGACTTCGAGGCTTTTCTTCAACCTCTGTCTAACTGCCATCCCAACCCCGAAACATCCTCTACTATTCCTTTCCAAATCCACGAGGCCTCGAGTTACTCCTATGTTGTGGTGTGGCGAGACCAACATATTGCCTCCGAGCCCTATGTGTATCGCGGTCCCGACCCGGTCAAACACTTCCTGGAGAGAATGCAACAGGAAGCCATCAAGATAGGGAAGATGCTGTTGACCCCCAAGCCCATGCTGCCTCTGTCTCCCAAAGACAAGCATCAGCACGAAATAGCTCTAAATTGTCCTGTTTGCAACTCGGTCTTCACTGACGATAAGAAAAAGGTCCACCACCATGACCATTATGGGGCCGGAAGCTACATTGGCCCGTGGTGCAACAGATGTAACTCGAGAGCCAAGGACCCGCGCTTCATACCGGTCTTTTTTCACAATGGCTCGGGATATGATTTCCATCACTTGGTCACACATCTAGGGTACGACAATGCAAGAATCAATGTCCTGGCACAAAACGAGGAGCGTTATATTAGTGTCAGCAAGTGGGTGCCGATCCCCGGCGACTCAAAAAACAGGAGCATCGAGCTTCGGTTCCTCGACTCTCTGAGGTTCCTCCAGGCAAGCCTGGATGCTCTTGCTGGGAAGCTCAGAGACGACCAACTAGCCATTACCACATCAAGTTTCCCGAACTTAGATGTCGCACTCATCAGACGTAAAGGGGTCTACCCCTATGAATACGTCACCGACCCTTCCAAGTTCGAAGAAGAGTTGCTGCCTCCCCAGGATAAGTTCTACAGCCAGCTGAGAGGTTCAGGTATTACCGACGAGGAGTACAAGCATGCTCAGTCTATGTGGGTCAAGTTGGGTTGCCGAACTTTTGGTGATTACCACGATGCATACCTGAAGCTTGATGTGACGCTTCTTGCCGATGTGTTCCAGGCGTTTCGGGCGACTGCGATAAACATTTACAACCTGGACCCTGTATATTTTTACAGCCTTCCTGGACTGGCATGGTCGGCCATGCTCCTGCTGACTAAAATTAAACTTTCACTTATCTCCGATATGGATATCATGCTTTTCATCGAGAGAGCTATCCGGGGCGGCATGGTCCAAGTGTCGCAACGCTTCGCACACGCCAACAATCACCACATGGCCACTGGTTACGACCCCTCCCAACCATCAAGCTACATCATGTACACTGATGTGAATAATCTTTATGGGCACTCCATGATGCAGCCACTCCCAACAGGACAGTTTGAGTGGGTTGATCCTTTATACCACGACATCAAAAAAGAGTGCGACGAGTTTGGGTTTTTTGCCGAGGTCGACCTTGACTTCCCCGAGAAGCTGCAGGATACATTCTGTGACCTTTCGCCTGCTCCGGAATTCAAGTGTCCACCTGGCTCGGATCAACCGAAGCTCGTCATGGACTTGGAGCCCAAAAAGCGTTATGTGCTACACTACCGGAACCTCCAGTGGTTAATGCAGCAAGGGGTCTCGGTCAAAGCAGTTTACCACGTGCTCTTGTTCAGGCAGTCTCCATGGTTGAAGCCGTACATCAAACTGAACACCAAACATCGCACTGCTGCCACTTCGGAACTTGATCGCGATTTTTTCAAATTAATGAACAATGCGGTATTTGGGAAGACCATGGAGAATGTGCGAAATCACGTTGATGTGAGGTTGGTGACGAAGAAAACACAGTGTCGTCGACTTGTTGCAAGCCCGCTGTTCAGCTCTCGAACAATTTACAACGAACAGATGTCTCTGATTCGCATGAACCGGGGCGAGGTGCTACTCAACAAGCCCATCTATGTGGGAGCTGCAGTTTTGGATCTGAGCAAGTTGTGCATGTTCGAGACATATTACGACATACTACGTGCACACTACAACCAAAGTATCTCGCTCCTCTACACAGACACAGACAGCTTGGTGTACCATGTTCGCACGGCCGATGCGTATGGTGATATAGCCAAAGTTCCAGCTCTTGTCAAGCTCTTCGACAAAAAAATACCCGGCAAACTCAAGGACGAGAAAGACGGGGATGTGATTGTGGACTTTGCTGGACTTCGTGCCAAAGCCTATGCGATCCGGGCTGAGGGTTCTGTAACAAAAAAGGCAAAGGGTGTAAGCAGGCAAGTGGTTCGGGAGCACCTCAAGTTTGAGGATTACCTCGAGTGCCTCAGAACAAAATCGCCCATTCTACAAAAAGAGCATCGTATCCAAAGCGTCGATCATGTGCTTACAACTAATATTGTCAGGAAAGTTGCTCTGGATGCACACGACGACAAGAGGTGTATTCTTGAATGTGGGGTCCATACACTTCCGTGGGGCCACTATCGCCTCCAAACTAGTAAGGCCTGCCCAGAGTGTAACAAAAAGTAATAGGCAATGCGAAAAGAAAAAAAAAACATGCATGCATGGCACAGCAAAATTAAACTTCTGGAAACTGCTAATTGCAATTTGTACTTATATATATAAAATTCCACATTTCTTATTGTGTGCTATTTTTTTTATTTATTTAAAACTGTTCAGTCACTCTTTCATTCTTGACGTCATACACAAATGTTTTCTCTGCAATAAGAATGACACTGCACAGAGTATCTGCAGGCAAGGCGTCGTGGAACTCGCATACAATCTTGATGTTGGTACGATCGTTAACAACCACCTGTTTTCTTTTAGATGTGTTGATGACAAACATGGGTCTGCGAGCTATGAACTCGTCGGGGTTTTAGTACACGTCCACATTGCCGGAGGTCACTCTCTTGTAAGCTGTGTACGCCTCGTAAAGTTTCAGGTAATCGTCGTTCGTAATGTTTAAGTTATAATTCTCGCGTGGAAAAACTTCATTCCTTCCATTTTTGAGGTAAACATTCTTAATTTTGCAATTATCAAACTGGCTAGAATCTTTCTCTTGGTTATTATCTTTCCCCGTCTGGAAGAGCACGACCGCAAACTCAGGCATATCGTACCGGATGCTGTTGAACTGCGTAGTAACATCAAATTCAAAATGGCTGCCGGAAGCAGGTTTCTGCACACACTGGTAACCGTAAAATTGGATGGGTACTTGGGGGTTCTTCAAAATGTCGGCTTTGTACTTGAGACCGTAGTTAGATTCGTATTCCACCACAGGCATGCGCAGCTCCATGAACTGGATGACGCACTTGGCTGCGTCGGGTAGTGTGTTTTCAAGTGCTGCACCGTCTGCACCCAAGGTGCTGTAACGCATCAGCACATCGTTGTCGTTGGCGCTTCTGCGAAAAGTGACGCGCAAGCCACCCTTCCACATAATCTCCGTGTAGTCGGAGAAGAAGCCTGGAAGCAAGCGCATGGGAAACAGTACTGTGTGGCTTCGAGTTTTGATTTTTGTATCTGCTTCGAATCCCCCTGCCTGGTAGTATGCTGCATCGGTCTTGGAGAGCTTCAGTGTTCCCACAGCTGTAGAAGTAATCCCGGGGTAGTCAACCCTATCGATGACGGTGCCATGCTTTCTAACTTCCACTTGCGAGAACAGATGCGGTACAAAATTGTCCACAAGTCTTAAATTTGCATTGGCATTAAATGCTTCCCCGTTGTCTCTCTTCACCACATCAAACTTGATATACAAATCAGCTCTGTGAGGGTGAATAAACCCATCCCCGACGTCCACATCGTATTCAATCTCCCTGTTCGGTTCGTTCAAATTGGCGAACGTGCGACGATTGGGTGGGAAGGACTGCAACTCGTAACTTTCGATTTGCTCCATGATTGTTATTTATTATACGTTAATCTCCACGACGGCGGTGGTAGTAGCTCCGGCAAAATTCACCACCTCATTTTTTTCGTTTGTCACTGCCAATTCTATGTTGTCTATGCGATTACGAGATATGGGGAAGTATATCGGTGGTGAGGGTGTGTATATAATCGGTTCCATGAATTCAGAGTTTGGTTTGAACGTAGCGATGATACCTGTCTGCTTGTGGCTGCCTGGGATACCATCCGAGGATTTGGTGATCATGCCTTCTGCCACGTTGCAATGTATGTTCAGAGTCTCGATGGCTAGAAATTTAGGAATGTTGGCACCGATGTGCTTGATGCCAGGTTCGAGCTTTGTGTTGTTCTCGAATCCCAGAAGCTCTCCAACAGTGCCTAGGTCTACTGTTTCCGTAGCAGACACAATTTCAACTCTGTGAGTTACAGAATTTTGAGATAGCAGTACATTTCTTGGCAATTGGGCTTGCAAGGTAGACAGATTGTACTGTCCTGGCATGATAACTATTTTTTCATTTCCAACAGTAATTTTGTTATTGTGCTCCGTGACATTGGGTATCAGGTACATGCTGTAGAATGCACGAAGAGCAATAGATTTAGGATAGATGATGTCGTCATGCAACGCGAGTTTCAAGACCGAAGTCTCGCTGGTGAGATGGAACACTCCCATGGTGTTTTAGGTACCACAATGCTTTCTGAAGATGCTCCACTGAGGGGTTATTTATTTTAGACATGTATGCGAGAACAGAAAGGCATAGGTGGCCGCAGTTAACATCGGTGAAACCCTGGATGCGTTTGTCATTGTAGTAGAGGTTGGCAACACTGAGATACTTCACCAACCTGGCAGGCGGTGTGCCACCGAACGAATCGAAAACAAATGCATTGTTATCGTCAATTTTGAGGTAGCATATCCAATGTGTACCAGGATTTTTGTAACTGTCCAGGTTGACCACGCCATACTCCTTTTTCTTCACAGCAGAGGGTAGAGAATCGGACATGAAAACACCCCTGAAGTTCCTTATTCCCAACGGTTTGATCAGAGATTCAATATCGAAGTTGGAGAAGGCTTCTTCTTTTTTTTATATTTCTTCAAAGCATCGAGGTTGCTTTTTTTGCTTTTTGGTCACACCTTTCCCCTTCTTCTCCATAGCCAGGTTGTGACGTTTCTGTTCTTCCAGCTCGGCCTTGTTCTTCTTTGCATCGATGACGGTTTTGGCGATAGCGGCACTGCCTCCTGCCAAGCTGCCCACTGCACCCAAAGCTGCCAAGATGGCCGGAATGCTGAATATGAAACCTCCAATCTTCTGCTGCTTCCGCGAATGCTGCAACTTTTTCAATTGTGGAGTGCTGAGCAGCAATTTCATTCCGTGTCCTTTAGACAAGCATGAACGTTTCTTCTCGCGTTGTTTCTTGGTGAGTAACCCATCGAGGGCACCCAGCGTTTTCAGATTCGAATATGGTATCTGGTACACGATGCCCTTGGGCTTCATGATGTAATTTTTTTTTTACGGTATGTTATTTTATATATGTTCAGAGATTTTTTGTTTTCCCTCCCGTGTAATTTTTTTTACGGTATGTTATTTATATATACTTTGCAGCTATTAAACAAATTCGATTATGTGCTTTGTTTTCTTACCAAGAAGTTCTTTTGTCCCCTTGTACACGATTCGAGTTTTACTCTCGATTAAAATAGATAGCTTCTCGTCGGATAACATGCTAGCGTATCGATCTGGTAAAAATAGACTGTATTGTCCGTTGAGCAACAGACGTACTTTGGGACCATACTGGGTTGCAACAATTGAATCGGAAGTTATTGCGTAAGGTTTGTCCACTTCCAATTCCTGAATTTTTACATACTCGACTGACAAATTTAGCATTTGTTTTAATGCCTGGACGTCACTAATTTTTTCACTCATATCGAAGAAATATTTTTTTTGGTCTCGTAGAATTTTTACAGTGTGTTATTTATAGAAAAAAGTTTCGGCATTGCCTAATGCGATGAGGTGATCGATGATCCTACTGGTTTCTGCATTTGAAGCGTACCAGTCGTCTGTATATCGTCTCCTCCCCTGTCTCCACTCGTGAAGTTCGTCCATCTTATCAGCCAATTTTTCATCAGCAGCCCGAAAAAAAAAAAAGCATAGGGAGAAGAAGAAGATTTCACACCGCTTATTTTTCTCAGATGATCCAGAAGTAGCATTTCACAGGGCAAGCGAAATTGTGGTGTTATTTTAACTAAATCAATAAGCTTTTTAACATCCTCGTGACTATCGTCGAAGGTAAATATAAATATTTTGCATAACACTTCAGTTGGTAAGTCTGTTATATGCGTAGACATTTTTTTTTTTGCTAAATTTTTCTCTCTGTAATCCGTGTGTTATTTAATTACAGCCCCCACCCCAATTTTTGTTTTGTGTTTATGGCAATAGTCGTACCCAATGCTGCAACCTGTTCACCCAGCGAGGCGTCTCTGCTAACAAGTCTCCCGAACGCAGCATGCTCCAACATTCTGTCTGCATCGTGACGCGCGTCGAGATCAGTGTGAGTATTGTAAGCAATGTTGTGATCCTTGCATGCTGCGTCCAATGGGTTCACTCCCTTGTCTCCTCTCTCCAGTCGTCGTTCGAGTTTGGTACCCGGTCCGCAGTACTGGTAACCTGGCAGGTGCATCTCGAAGGGTAGCTTGTTGATGATGTCGTTCACGAGACCTCGGCCCTCGGCCACATTCCAGAATTTGGGAGGCAGGGTGTTGATGATTTTGATAAGGTAACCTATACCTTTGTTGTCGTTGACAATGAAGTTGCTAAGCTTGGTGCTAATCATGTCCATGATGCCCACCTTCTCGTTGTGAAAGTTGCAATTACCTGCATTCTCTTCACCTGCGATAACCAGCAATCGATCTACAAGCTTTCTTACGTCGTCTACCCAAACAAACTCTTTAGGTAGGGTATTGTAGAGTTTGACGCCGCTGCCAGTTTTAATTTGGTTCCATATTGGCTTGATGAGGTTCCTGTATTTTTCTCCACTGCTTGATTTTACGCGATTCTGTGTTGCATCGTTGTTTTGGTACAGGGCATCCGTCATGATTAAAATTTCTGTGTAACTTTGGTAATCCTCGTCTGTATAATCTTTAGGTTGCTTTTTGGTGATAAGTTCCCACAGGCCCACAGTGCCAGGATACCTAGTCCAGCTGTTCTTCTCGCCCAAATTAATTTTCACGTCGTCACCTTCGAACGTGACTTTCGATTTCCCAATTTTCCAAACCACACCCTCGTTAGGTTCCACAGAGGGGTACAATCCAAACACCTCGTCCTTTTCAAATTTCCCGGTGCTCAGGTAATCTCTCGCCAACGGACCTAATTCAACTACCTTGTCCGAAGAGGTACTGCCTAGAACCTGACGTCTCAGAGGTGCAGCTCCAAGTTCGAACGGAGTAGTGTGAATACTGGATATCGGTGTAGGCACAGCATAATTTCGAGCAGCAAGTGGCACGAGCTCGTTGATTAAATCTTTGTTTTGCTCGGTAACATCTTTGATGTCTTTACCTAGTCCACTTATAGCATCGATGATAGGTTGGTCCTGTCGCTTTTTCTCTTCGTAAATTCCGCGATTCTCTGATTTCCAACCCCTGAAGCGTTTGGCCAGGTAGTCGCGCAGCTTCAGGTTGTCGTCTGCGAGTTTGCGTTTCATCATTTGTTATTTATAATACGTCAAGACGTTTCTTGTAACGTCGCAACGTTTAGAAAGTCGTTGATTTTGTTTCTGTACTTTCCGTCATTAGGTTTCCTCGTCATGTCTATCGTGGCAAATCCGAAATCATCTTGGTTCCAGCATGAAGAGCAAAATTTAGAAAACTGATTGAAGTTCATGTCCCCGCCTACATAATCATCGTAGGCGTGTTTTAAATTGGTGTGGTCTTGACGAAACAAGCAAATAAAATTAGCATTGTCTCGGAGAAGCTGCTTGGGAATTTTGGAGAAGGTCTGAGCAAGGTAGAAGCAGTCTATGCCTCTGTGCCGCCCCTGAGTAAAAAAATTGCGAATCTCGTTCTGGTTCTCCAAAATCACATCGTCGAAGACCACCACCGAATTTTCATGGCAGCAGTCTAGTGGCATTACTTCGGAGGCAAAGGTAGCTATGCTCAGCCCTTCGTACAGTTTTGTCAGCTGTTGATATTTTGCTTGCTCCAAACTTTTGGAAAAAACATACAAGTGCCTGTTCTTCCAATCTAACCAGTCGGGAGCAAGAAGAAAATTATCAATAAGTAAAGTTGTTTTCCCACACCCTGAAGGTCCGACAATAAGGCTGCGAATGTTGTCCGGCAACAATTCGCCGTTTTTCCTAGCCTGACACTCCGAGGGAAAATCTGGCAGTCGTCTCACCACATCCCAAGCACCTGTTACACAATCACTTCGTTTGCGTCGATCCAACTTTTTTCCTCGAGTCCCAACCATTTCACCAACAGTTTGTCACCTTTTCTACGTAATACTTTTTCGATAAGATACGTATTGAGGTATTTTGTTTTGGAGAGTTCCTCCTCGTAGAATCGCCCTTTCAAAATTTCGTCGCGATTATCTTTTATTATATACGTGTGACGGTTACCGGGTAACAATCGAGCAACGGTGAAAAGTTCTGTACTCCAGTTTTTGGTAAAGCCTTTTTCAAACATGCGCTTAAATTTACTAATTCTTACTTGGTCTCCAATTTTGAATTTCGGTTTTTTGTTAGTGGGCCGGTACTTGGGGCAATAAACAGTAGAGATCAGTCGTGCCTCATCAGACTTGCTGACATCGGCAGGCTTCATGCGTATCGTGCTATGCAAACTGTGATTATAGTCGTTTACGAGTTCCGGAAGTACGTCTACCCACTTGTGGTTACCTTGAAGCGTAAATCGTTTCCACATGCGTGTTTTGAGAGTACGGTTAAAACGTTCTACTACGCTGGCTTTGATGTGACTGAAAGTCGAGTAATGTTGAATATTTTGCTTCTGAACAAACTGTTGAAATATCGAGTTGTAAAATTCTTTTCCGTTATCCGTTTGAAGAAATCGAGGTCGCCTGCCACTTTCATTGAAAATAGTTTTGAATGCTTCCATTACGCACACACCTGTTTTAGCCTTGAGGGGCAAAGCCCACGCAAATTTTGAAAATGTATCTATAATAGTAAGAAGATACTTGTATCCTTTATTGATTTTATGTAAATTTTTTAGGTTACCGCTACTCATTTCCACAAGGTCAGCCTGCCAAAGGTCATCCACGCTTTTGGTCACCACCGCCAGTCGTTTGTAGTTTCGTCGTGCAGGTTTATGAAGCTCGTTCACGATACCCTGCCTAGACATGGCGCGAAAATAAGAATATAGCCTGGATGGGATTTCTGGCTGCAGACAATGCTGGGTTTTCTATATACAGCTTGTCACCTATTTCTATGTCGATAATTTGAGTGGCATCTTCGGCATAGGCAGTCTCGCGACTTTCGGGGTGTGTGAAATCGACCAGCTCAACTCCTCTTATTTTAGGCTCATCGCCAATGTTCGTTACGGTCATGGTTGGGTAGTGGGTTGCGTGAGGCAAAGACCAGTAGGAAACCTTGACGAACTGAAGTGTGCCAGCGAGGAAAAATTGATGATAGGCTTTTGCAGGAGTCAACATGTAGAGTTTGTAACCTGGATTGAAAGGGGAGGAGAACTCTCTGTTTGGTATGCTGTACAGTTCGATGACAATCGTAGACTTGAGATTGTCGATGCTGGCATTTAGAGTGTTTACGTTGGTTCGAACCTCAGTCTCCACATCCTCCAATCTGCCATTCACCGATTCCAGGTGTTCCTCGATAGCATGAACAACAGTGTCGTAGTTTGGTTTGATCTTTACATCGACAATAAGGCTCTTGAATTTTTCATTTAAGTCATGTAGTTGGGTGCTGAAATTAGCTATAGTCGATTCCTGACTTGCCTCGATACTCCCAATTTGCTCTTTCACGCTGGCAATAATCTGCTGCAGGCTTTCTACAAGCGTCAACTTGGAGCTCTGTATTACAAGGTCGTGGACCTGGGTTCTAATTTCCGCAAACAATTCATGCAGCTCGGTGATGTTCTGGTTGGTAGGTAAAATCGCGACAGACCCCCGTATCGATTCAATTTCGGATTGGATGTTTTTGATGTCGTCGGATTTGAGTATTCGGTTGAGAGTTCTCTTCACGCTTTTCAGTTCCTGAGAGGTAGGCAGGGTGGCCACCGTGTTTTGGAGCGATTCCAAAGCTTTTTTCACCGCGTCCAACTCGGAGGCATCGGCAGCAGCACGTATGCCTTCTTGCAGTTGCGTTATGTCATCCTGGGTGGGGGTAGATTGTTGCAGGGTTTCCAACTTAGTCTGTATGTCGTCGATCAAGTGATGGAAATGAGACAACTCGGATTCTGCATTCAGATTTTCCAGTTTAGCGATTTGCTGTTGGACGTTGGCCAGTGTATCCCTGATGCCCGGCAGTTTGGTTTCCAGCTCATCGTGAACGTTCGCCAGATCATTTCTAATGGCAGCAAGAGCATCCTCAATATGGGTTATGGTGCCTTGCAGCTTCCCGAAATCCTCGTAGGTCTCAAGTTGGAGTTTGATGTTGGCCACGCTACGGGCAATGGCGTTCAGTTCGCTGGACGACGGTAGATTGTTGATAAAATCCTCCAGCGTTTGGAGTTTAGTTTTTACTTCGTTGATGGCCGCATGCAAAGCATCCGTTTGAAGCTCAGCCTTGATGCTTTCCAACGTAGGGATTTCGAAAG
The DNA here is from genome assembly GCF_977018435.1 of Lepisma saccharinum. NCBI lineage: Eukaryota > Metazoa > Arthropoda > Insecta > Zygentoma > Lepismatidae > Lepisma > Lepisma saccharinum. The sequence goes on along the minus strand of NC_139247.1, from coordinate 48,152,668 downwards.
ATTGAAACTGTTCGCGCAATTTAGCAATACTAGCGTTCACGCGATCGTAGTCGCCTTGTGTTTTAATGCTTTGGATGATAGTTTGCAGTTCGGTCTGGATGTTGCTTGTTTGATCCTGCAAGCGTTGTTTCAGCTGTTCAACGTCTGAGGTTTGCGTTTGTTGCAGCTTCAGAAGTTCGTTCTGCAGATTGCCCACACTCAGTGCCAGCTTGTCGAGATTGTCTATCGACGCAAGGTCGGTGTATTTTTGCAGCAGCGATTTTAGCTCTGCATCAATCTTGAGTACAGGGTCCAGGCACTGAGACTGCAAGCTGGCTATCTCGGTCTGGAGGCTGGAGTTGAGCGTGGACTTTAGACAGGATGGGATACGGAGCGGCGATCCTCCGCCTCCACTCGCCACTCTCACTTTTGGTACCCTCTCACTCAGATCTTCTTTCTTGATCTTATCTGAGTGTGGTATCCGTATCCCGGAATAGGATATAAGGATTAACTTGGTAAGTGGAGAGGTCAGAAGGTACGTAAGAGAGAAGAGGCAAGTGCTCTGAGTCTTGGTACCTAAGATTTAAACCAAGACGTTTTTGAAAAATTAATATTGTGAAATTGAGTAGCTCCAAACAATAAGCAAGATATGAAATATAAAGATACATATAACATAGAAATAAAATAATGAATATATAAGAATACAATATAAGAATGAGAATATAGAATAAGATATTTGAGGAACCCTTAGATCCCATAAATAAGAGAATAATAATGGCACTTGATGAGGAATTCTTAGATCAGAAGACAAGTAGATATTCATAAGAGTTATATTGAAGAGACATCCCTGAAGAATAGGGAGTTCTCAAGCCTCCTCTTCTGTCTTCAATCTTCTACTCGCAGTCCTCAACTGGTAGACAGCATCTGGATACTGGAAATATATATATTGGTTTCAATCATCCAATTCTGGTATGTCGGGTTCTCTTCTGAGGGATGTAATGTAGTGTTTTCTTCTATTCAGGGAAGCCGGTCCTTCTTCATACTATCTTATTTCATTTAAGCAATTATTTTGTGCACAGCTGCTTTCTCCCATTAATTGGGCAGCAAGTCTCATGCTCGATCTAGTCTTAGTTCCAGTGGGTTCCATGTTTTCAATAAATGATGATATTGTAACCACTTGTCGGGCTCGTGGCTGTTGATGGTGTTTGAATTCCATTTCCTCAAGCGTAGATATCAGCTCAGCCAAAGCATTAATTGTAGGAAAGGTTCGTTGACAAGTAAGTTGTTGTCTTACAAGGTCTGGTTCTAGCTTAGCTCTAAGTTCCCTTATTTTGGGGTCTTGAAATTTATTGCAATAAAACACAGCGTGTTCTGGAGTATCAGTAGTCTTACATACTTGGCACTGGTCATCTAGACTGAGGCCAAAGCGTTTCAAATATGCCTTATAAGGGCCATGCCCTGTAATGAGGTGTATCAACCCTTTAGTTGGTTTAAAGAGTGAGTTCATTGTCCAGAATTTAACGTCAGGCATATATAGCTTTGTGTGTACTGATCCCGAGTATTGTCTCCACTCTTGTTGCCATTTGCTTTGTAGAACCTGGTCAATGTCCTGCATGGTATTCACATTAATTCCCAACAGCATGAATATCTTAGCTTGGTCTCCCTTCCGAAACCAATATCTAGAAGCGTGTCTTTGAACCTCAAAATCAAGAGGCAAGACACCAGCTAGCACTATAGTTGACATAGTTGACGTTGTGCGAAAGGCCCCAAGAATTCTCAACAAGACGTTGCGCTGTGCCGATCTCAGACGGTCCCGGACAACTTTCTTCCTAGAAAGGAAAGCCCAAGTAGACGCTGCATAACATATAGTTGTAACAAATATCGCTTTATAATACAGCATTGCTATCTTGAATGGTATCTTAAATGCAGTATTACCCATGTTTAAGATATTGTGTAAAGCTGACTTGGCCTTAGCTGTAACACTGTTCACATGAGCTCTTAGGCTCATTTGAGCTTCCATGTGAATTCCAAGGTATTTGATGACTTGAACATTTTTAATTGAAGAGTTCTGAAACTTGAATATAGGCGCTCGAGCCAGTTTTCCCTTAAGGAGGATTTGATATGTCTTCTCCTTAGCTATGGTCAACTTAGATTCCTCAGACCAAATGGCCACTTGATTCAAGATCTTGTTAGCATTAAACTCCAAACCTTTGCGATTATTCGATCCGGTTATGATTAATAGATCATCTGCATAAGCAACACTATCTATGATCTCAATCATCCTGCTGAGAGCCAGCAGTAGTGGTTCCAAGGTTATATTCCAAAGGACTGGCCCCAGGACAGAGCCCTGAGGACAGCCTTTGTTGACACTCCTGCAGATCGTCTCATGTCCCCAAACGAACTGTATTCTCCTGTCTTTCAGGTAATCACAGATTAAGCTGTATAGAGGCTTGGGAATCTGCAACCTCCTTAGTTCTCGTAGTAAGTATGGCCACCATACATTATTGAACGCTCCGCTAATGTCAATTGTAATTCCAGTAACATACTTATAATGAGTTTGGTTTATAGATGTTATCACACGATTGACCGCATCCTCAGTAGAGCGTCCTTTAATAAACCCATACTGTTTGCTGGAATTCCTTATTAGTGTTAGTCTTTCGTTTAGTCTCTTTGTAATCAGCCTCTCAAAAACTTTGCCTAAGACATCCAAGAGGCAAATTGGCCTGTAGGATTTTACATTGGATGGATCTCTTTTGGTATCCTTTAAGAAAAGCACTAACGTTGCTAATTTCCAGTCTTCAGGAAAAATCCCTTCTGCTAGACATTGGTTATAGATTGTCTGTAAACCTCCGAGAAGTTGGTTTTTAGTAATTTTGATTATCTCGTTTAGAGTTCCATCAGGACCCGGGGCTTTGCCATTTTTCAATCTGTCGATCACCGCGGCGATTTCTTCCTGTGCAAACGGTATCACCAGTGTAGGATTTTCATAGGTTACATCAACTGTAGATCTTATGTTGTTCTGGATTGGTGTGTCCTCTTCAGAATCGTCCAATGGTAGTAGTCCATCCATTATGAAGCTTACTGCCTCCTGCCATGAGCTTGTGTATGTATTGTCACTCTTCTTAAATGGTACAGGGACGAATTTCTGTGAATTTTTTTTGGGCAGCTACTTTGTATGGCATGCTCCAAGGATTTTTAAGGATCTCCCGTTGTACTAGACAGGCCCAGGATTTGATCTTGTACTGTTCAATAAGCTTACCGTATTTCCATTTGGAGTTTCGGTACTTCTCTAGATAGAATGTTCTGTCTCTATCCGTCTTGGATTTTTGATAGAGCTTTCTGAGTCTCCGCGTAATGTTCCGTCTTCTCATGATATACTCTGGCCAGGCTTGTTTAGGTTTCTGCTCCTTCATCTTAGGAATATGGCCTGGCGCAGTCCCCAATATGTGCGCAACTGTAGCTACATTTCCAGAGATCGTGTTATCCAAGGTTATCGGATTGTGCCTTAATTCATTTGCCACAAGAGTGCGTAGCATTTCTTGGTCACGCATATTCCATTTTCTTTTGGTTAATCTCTTGTTGACTGGTGTGTGTCGTCTTTTAAGTTTGATACAGTAGCTAATCAAGTTGTGGTCACTAACTGTCAGCTTCTCAGCAACCCACCAGTTATCTATCGATAATCGCCCATTCATGTTTGAAATTGTCAAGTCAATATTCGATGTTGCTCCTGCTCTATTAGAGTATGTTGGAATATCAGATCTTCTATTTAAAACATGTAAGTTTTTACTGGCCAGTAGGTCTTCCAGTTCCAAGCCACGGTTATCTGTGACCTTGCTAAACCAATGCTTTGATTTAGCATTCGAGTCCATTCCAATTAAGATGTTATTCATGGATAGGTCAGTAACAATTCTTTCCAGTTGATCCAAATAAGGTTGTATAGGATCTTTAAACTGGCAGTACATATTTACTAAAACCCAGCTATCATCTCCTAAGCAGATTTTCGTTACTATACAGTGAGATGTTGAGTAATTGTGTAACCAGAATATTTGTAAGTCACTATTGGCGATTATAGTAAATGTCATTGGTTTATCAGATATTGAGTAGACTTGCATTCGACTCGGAATGCCAACTGGTTTTCCTTTCAGGTGGTAAGGCTCCTGGATGAGAGCAATGTCTATATTATGAGTAATAATATGATTTATCACTTCTTGGGTTGCTATCTTAGAACCCTGCGCATTGATTTGGATCACTTTAATTTCATCAAGAGTTTTGCTATGTACATCTAGAGAAGGGTTATCCATAATTAATTTTAGAAATGATTCTATCTCTTATCTCTCTGTAGGTTGGACATTCTTCTTTAGCGCAGTTTCTTTCTCGTATTTTACAGGGTATACAAACCCATATGTTTGCTGACGGACAGTTTTGCTCTGCATGGGATTCTCCACATTTTCCACACACTGTCTCTTTGTTGCAAAACTTACTAATGTGACCTAGATCTTTACATTTAAAGCATCTTGGCACCGAAATGAAATCCCTAACAATAGCCACTGAAAAGTTTAAGAACAGTCTACCTTTACTTAGGATTAGGTTTCTCATGTTTGGTGATGCTTCTAAAACTACATGAGATGAGGCCTGATTCCGCCTACCAGTCCGAAACCTAAACCTCAGGTTGTTGTACATTTCCTCATCAGTCATAATTTCGCTAAAGTTCATATGGTACAGCTCATCCATTAGTTCCTCATCCTTGTACGACTTGGATATATCGTACAGAATTACCATAGGATTTTTCTTCCTTGTGGGTTCCATCTGTAGTCCGCATTCAAGAAGTTTAGGGTTATCTTTCATACGCTTGAGTTCCTGGTCAGATTCCAGTTCAACTATTAAAAGTTCTTTGGTTGGACGCATGTTGGTGATGCGTATCTTATCTTCTGCAGGCTTGATGTTCGACGTAATTACCCTTAGAATGTCTTTCGGTGTTTTTTCTTTCGCTTTGATGAATAAAGTTGGTTTAACAACTTTTGAGGGTTTAGGTACTTCTGGTATAATATTCATCTTTAATTTTCCAGCATAAGTTGGATTCTCGTTGTTTTCATTTTGTGTATTTAATGTTTCTCTTGATCTCAGTATCTCTTGAAGATACTGCTTATCTTTCTTAATTTCATCGTTAACTGCGAGGGTAACCTCTAGCTTAGTCTTCAGATCTTCATATTCCGCAAGTATTTTGCTAATAATGTCTGTCATCAAGGTCTTTGAGGTGATAGATATCTTTTCCCGGGCTATTCCCGCGTGAAGTTCCTTTATGTGGAAACGAATCATACTCATGTTATCTTCCTCTTGCTGGGCTCCTTCCATAGTTGGTTCCTCCATATTAAGCTGGTTATTATCACCCTCATTTCTCTCGACTCTTCTTTTTGGTGTATGTGAGTCGAAGCTTTCTCTTGGTCTTTTCCGTTCAGAGTCCATATCCCAATCAAACACAACAAGTGCAAATGAACAGTACAATTAAAATTCTTAATATCATCTTGATTGTCTTCGTGACACACACTCTAAAATCCCTCCTCTGGTGCTGACAGTATACAACCACATACAATTTAAAAGTAGGAGGGACGGCTACCCACCCCCCAGGGCGCCAACCTGGATCCGCTCGACCACAGCAGCTCGCCGAAGCTTGCCGGGCTCAGGTGGGTCCTCTGACTGATAGATGAGGATGCTCCTTGACTATTGGCTTTCTTCAGTCAGAGGGGGTCGAGACGGGGGTCGGGACATTATGGGTACCCCCACTCTTGAGCGTGGACTGTAGGGCCTGCAGGTCGCTTCGCAGCTTTTTAACCCTGACGTCGAGCATGAGAAGCTCGTCGCCATGGTCGTCGCGTTTCGTGTGGCCAAAAATATCGTTAGGCATTATTGTTATTTATTATAGGATAGCTAATTTTCATTTCTATGAAAAGAGGGATGAGTTTGTCGTAGTCGTCCAAGAGCTCTATATACAGACGATCGCCAGCAGATACATCGTACGTGGTGGCACTGTTCATCCTATCGTGTTTGATGCGATAGATGTTCCTGCCAGAAGAAATTTTGGCCTCTCCTTTATTCTCGGGATTCATGTCAAACTGCAGTTTGCCGGAGATGGGGAACTGGTAATAATTCAAGTTGTTGTTGAATATGTAGAAAGTCTTGCCCACATCCTCGTCGTACTGGGTCAGAATACTATTCAAGTGTATAATCAACAAACCGTTGAGTTTAGATAATAGGGAGGGCAACAGGTCCAAGCTCGCAGGTGGCGACGGTGCACTTTGGGCGAATGCCTTCATAGCCTGCTTCCTGAAGCCAAACAGGTTCATAGGCATTGTTATTTTATTTTATATTTAGCGATTCGATTTCGAGCCTTAAATGATGATTCGAGCGTCAAATAATAATTTCGAGCCTCAAATAATAATTCGAGCCTCGTCAGTGTTGCCAATTCCTATTTGTAGGTTAGCTTAGCCAGTGAAAAATCATATAGTGGAATTTTCTTCGAATAGGTTGGCAAAACCCAAGCCTCAAAAAAAACATCCAGTAGAGTTGCCAAATATAAAAAAACAATAAACCCCCTCATAAAAAGCTACAGTAATAGGCCACATGTCGCCAACACTAGGCCATCAACAGTGTTGCCAAACATAAAAAGTACATGGGCCCCTCAGGCCCTTTGATGAAAATTTACAGTGAAAAACCCAGTAGGTTAACAACACTGTCAAAGGATCTACGGCAGTGTTGCCAGATGTAAACAGGGGGCAATAGACCCCCCTCATAAAAGGCTACAGTAAGGGCTCACAGTGTTGCCAACTCTGTTCTCAAAATATACATCATAAAAAACTACAACAAAGGCCCACAGAGTTTGCAACACTGGGCGCACATAGGCCCCTCATAAAAAGCTACAGTAATAGGCCACAGTGTTGCCAACTCTGTGCCCTCAAAATATACATCATAAAAGGCTACGACGAGCCCCACATGATGATTCGAGCCTCAAAAAAAAGATTCAGAACTCATGTACGCTGAGGCTAGTGGGGTTAACATACACCGTAAAAGGCTACGCCTCGCCCGAACACATGTACACTCACACACACAAAAAGCTAAAAAATTATACACCGTGAAAGGCTACGCCGAGTTGGAAACACTGCTGGTGAGGTTAACATACACCATAAAAGGCTACGCCTCGCCCGAGTTGGCAACACTGCTTGTGAGGTTAACATACACCGTGAAAGGCTTCAAAATATCAGTTGGTGAAATTTTCGTGGGGTGAGTTGGCAACACTGAGCCCCACATGATGATTCGAGCCCCAAATGAGGGCTTAGAACCGGGTATAGTGCTCTACTAAAAGTAATAAAGATGGTAATCTGGTTACATCAAACCGACACTGTGGTCACTAAAATGTCAATACTAAAGGGAAGAGACATCTTTAACCATATGCTAAAACAATGGTAAACGAAGTTTTTCACGAGTCGATTACTTCGGATGAGATGTAGGTTATTTTGAGAACTACGCTAGAGTAGATAGAATTTCTCAACTTCGTTGGCAATAACGTTTGAATAACCATCATATCGTGCTCGAATGTAAAGATTAGGGCAACAAAATTAAGTAAAATCTTTAGGGACACAACAGGGGTGGCTTTTCCGTTAAAAAGGTTTTGCAATCAACATCCCCATTAATTTCGTGGTTGAGACAAAATACGTTTCCCTGCCCTCCGGTTGGAGTTTTAGCCTAAGTTGCATGTCTTGAAGAGTATTTCTTGTCATTAACTTGTCACTCGCTTTTATACTAGTATTGTCGTACTGGGGCATATGAATGTCAGCTTATGTTTATTTGGGAAATTTAATAACAAACATGCATTTCGCTTGGAGACGTTCTACAATTACTGTAACAAACGAAGCTATATATATATATTTGATTGTTTTTGTTATTGAAGATCTTCTCCAAGCTAAATGTATGTTTCTCATGTTTATAGTATATACTCAAAGTTAAATATCTATTTATATATATAAACGCTTGTGTGAGTGGGTCCCTGAACGAGGAAATTAACATTATTTTCACGTTCCGTTTATAATTGCTCAACAGCAATTACAACAGTTAATATTTGCATTCAAACAGTCGTTAATTACATGGTTTAAAGTCTAACTAAGCAGTTCTCGTGTTTCAATTCTTGCATATTGGATGGTTCAAATGGATCTTTTGTTACAATGCTACCAACTGAATTTGGTGAATTGTGATTGATCTTATACTAAAATATTAGTAAACGAAGAATTTCAAAATACAGTTTCTTAGGATGAAATGTATTTCATTTTGAAAATTATGCTATGCTGTGTTTGAATCTTGTGATTGTTTTTGTTAAAACTGTTCGAAACCAATTCTTGATAAGTTAATTAAGAGAAGTTAATGTCTCACCTGCAACCTCAAACGAGGTTACAGTAGAATTAATCCCATTCAGAGACCGGGGATTACAAAGAAGTTAATCTCGTGCCAGGGACCCCTTCCCTGCATACCCGGGGTTTACAAAGAAATTAATCTCGTGCCAGGGATCCCATTCCCTTCCCTCCCTTCCCACCAAGAAAAATAATTAATTCCCTTCCCCTTCCCTCCATGAAATATAGAAAAGTAATAAAGATGGTAACCTGGTTACATGCTACCCACACAGCGTTCACTACAATGGCAATACTAATGAGGAACAAATACTTTTGATCTTACGATAAAATATTAATAGAGAAGTATTTCACGACTCAATTTCCTCTGATGAGAATTAGGCCATATTGCAAACCACGCTATGCCGTGTTTGAATTTTGTGACTCTCTTGTCAAAACTGTTCGACACCAATCCTTGATTGATTCATAAAAATAAGTTAATCTCTCACCTGCAACCTCAAACGAGGTTACAGTAGAATTAATCCCATCCAGGGACAGGGGTTTACAAATAAGTTAATATCGTTTCAGGGACCCCTTCCCTGCCCACCTGGGGTTTACAAAGAAATTAATCTCGTACCAGGGACCCCATTCCCTTCCCTCCCTTCCCACCAAGAAAAATAATTACTTCCCTTCCCCTTCCCTCCATGAAATATACAAAAGTAATAAAGATGGTAATCTGGTTACATCCAACCGACACTGTGGTCACTAAAATGTCAATACTAAAGGGAAGAGACATCTTTAACCATATGCTAAAACAATGGTAAACGAAGTCTTTCACGACTCGATTACTTCGGATGAGATGTAGGTTATTTTGAAAACTACGCTAGAGTAGATAGAATTTCTTACCTTCGTTGGCAGTAACGTTTGAATAACCATCATATCCTGTTCCAATGTAAAGATTAGGGCAACAAAATTAAGTAAAATCTTTAGGGTCACAACAGGGGTGTCTTCTCCGTCGGAAAAGTTTTGCAATCAACATCCCCATTAATTTCGTGGTGGGACACAACAGGGGTGGCTTTTCCGTCGGAAAGGTTTTGCAATCAACATCCCCATTAATTTCGTGGTAGAGACAAAATACGTTTCTATGCCCTCTGGTTGGAGTTTTGGCCTAAGTTGCATGTCTTGAATAGTATTTCTTGTCATTAACTTGTCACTCGCTTTTATACTAGTATTGTCGTACTGGGGCATATAATGTCAGCTTATGTTTATTTGAGAAATTTAATAACAAACATGCATTTCGCTTGGAGACGTTCTACAATTACTGTAACAATCGAAGCTCTATATATATATATATTTGATTGTTTCTGTTATTGAAGATCTTCTCCAAGCTAAATGTATGTTTCTCATGTTTATAGTATATACTCCAAGTTAAATATCTATTTATATATATATATACGCGTGTGTGAGTGGGTCCATGAACGAGGAAATTAACATTAATTTCACGTTCCGTTTATAATTGCTCAACAGCAATTACAACAGTTAATATTTGCATTCAAAGCAGTCGTTAATTACATGGTTTAAAGTCTTACTAAGCAGTTCTTGTGTTTCGATTCTTGCATATTGGATGGTTCAAATGCATCTTTTGTTACAATGTTACGATCTGAATTTGGTGAATGAAATATTGGTTTGTGATTGATCTTATACTAAAATATTAGTAAACGAAGATTTTCAAAACACAGTTTCTTAGGATGAAATGTATTTCATTTTGAAAATTATGCTATGCTGTGTTTGAATCTTGTGATTGTTTTTGTTAAAACTGTTCGACACCAATTCTTGATAAATTAATTAAGAGAAGTTAATGTCTCACCTGCAACCTCAAACGAGGTTACAGTAGAATTAATCCCATTCAGAGACAGGGATTTACAAAGAAGTTAATCTCGTGCCAGGGACTCCTTCCCTACCCACCCGGGGTTTACAAAGAAATTAATCTCGTGCCAGGGACCCCATTCCCTTCCCTCCCTTCCCACCAAGAAAAATAATTACTTCCCTTCCCCTTCCCTCCATGAAATATAGAAAAGTAATAAAGATGGAAACCTGGTTACATGCTACCCACACAGCGGTCACTACAATGGGAATACTAATGAGGAACAAATTTTTTGACCTTACGATAAAATATTAAAAAAGAAGTATTTCACGACTCAATTTCCTCTGATGAGAATTAGGCCATATTGCAAATCATGCTATGCCGTGTTTGAATTTTGTGACTGTTTTGTCAAAATTGTTCGACACCAATTCTTGATAAATTAATTAAGAGAAGTTAATGTCTCACCTGCAACCTCAAACGAGGTTACAGTAGAATTAATCCCATTCAGAGACAGGGGTTTACAAAGAAGTTAATCTCGTGCCAGGGACCCCTCCCTGCCCACCCGGGGTTTACAAAGAAATTAATCTCGTGCCAGGGACCCCATTCCCTTCCCTCCCTTCCCACCAAGAAAAAATAATTACTTCCCTTCCCCTTCCCTCCATGAAATATAGAAAAGTAATAAAGATGGTAACCTGGTTACATGCTACCCACACAGCGGTCACTACAATGGCAATACTAATGAGGAACAAATATTTTTGACCTTACGATAAAATATTAAAAAAGAAGTATTTCACGACTCAATTTCCTCTGATGAGGATTAGGCCATATTGCAAATTACGCTATGCCGTGTTTGAATTTTGTGACTGTTTTGTCAAAATTGTTCGACACCAATCCTTGATTAATTCATTAAAATAAGTTAATCTCTCACCTGCAACCTCAAACGAGGTTGGTTACAATAGAATTAATCCCATCCAGGGACAGGGGTTTACAAAGAATTTAATCTCGTGCCAGGGACCCCTTCCCTGCCCACCCGGGGTTTATAAAGAAATTAATCTCGTGCCAGGGACCCCATTCCCTTCCCTCTCTTCCCACCAAGAAAAATAATTACTTCCCTTCCCCTTCCCTCCATGAAATATACAAAAGTAATAAAGATGGTAATCTGGTTACATCCAACCGACACTGTGGTCACTAAAATGTCAATACTAAAGGGAAGAGACATCTTTAACCATATGCTAAAACAATGGTAAACGAAGTTTTTCACGACTCGATTACTTCTATTGAGATGTAGGTTATTTTGAAAACTACGCTAGAGTAGATAGAATTTCTTACCTTCGTTGGCAGTAACGTTTGAATAACCATCATATCGTGCTCCAATGTAAAGATTAGGGCAACAAAATTAAGTAAAATCTTTAGGGACACAACAGGGTTGGCTTTTCCGTCGGATGGGTTTTGCAATCAACATCCCCATTAATTTCGTGGTAGAGACAAAATACGTTTCCCTGTCCTCCGGTTGGAGTTTTGGCCTAAGTTGCATGTCTTGAAGAGTATTTCTTGTCATTAACTTGTCACTCGCTTTTATACTAGTATTGTCGTACTGGGGCATATGAATGTCAGCTTATGTTTATTTGGGAAATTTAATAACAAACATGCATTTCGCTTGGAGACGATCTACAAGTACTGTAACAAATGAAGCTATATATATATATTTGATTGTTTTTGTTATTGAAGATCTTCTCCAAGCTAAATGTATGTTTCTCATGTTTATAGTATATACTCAAAGTTAAATATCTATTTATATATATAAACGCTTGTGTGAGTGGGTCCCTGAACGAGGAAATTAACATTATTTTCACGTTCCGTTTATAATTGCTCAACAGCAATTACAACAGTTAATATTTGCATTCAAACAGTCGTTAATTACATGGTTTAAAGTCTAACTAAGCAGTTCTCGTGTTTCAATTCTTGCATATAGGATGGTTCAAATGGATCTTTTGTTACAATGCTACCAACTGAATTTGGTGAATTGTGATTGATCTTATACTAAAATATTAGTAAACGAAGAATTTCAAAATACAGTTTCTTAGGATGAAATGTATTTCATTTTGAAAATTATGCTATGCTGTGTTTGAATCTTGTGATTGTTTTTGTTAAAACTGTTCGAAACCAATTCTTGATAAGTTAATTAAGAGAACTTAATGTCTCACCTGCAACCTCAAACGAGGTTACAGTAGAATTAATCCCATTCAGAGACCGGGGTTTACAAAGAAGTTAATCTCGTGCCAGGGACCCCTTCCCTGCATACCGGGGGTTTACAAAGAAATTAATCTCGTGCCAGGGATCCCATTCCCTTCCCTCCCTTCCCACCAAGAAAAATAATTACTTCCCTTCCCCTTCCCTCCATGAAATATAGAAAAGTAATAAAGATGGTAACCTGGTCACATGCTACCCACACAGCGTTCACTACAATGGCAATACTAATGAGGAACAAATATTTTTGACCTTACGATAAAATATTAATAAAGAAGTACTTAAAGACTCAATTTCCTCTGATGAGAATTAGAGCCATATTGCAAACCACGCTATGCCTGTTTGAATTTTGTGACTGTTTTGTCAAAAGTGTACGACACCAATCATTGATTAATTCATTAAAATAAGTTAATCTATCACCTGCAACCTCAAACGAGGTTACAGTAGAATTAATCCCATCCAGGGACAGGGGTTTACAAAGAATTTAATCTCGTGCCAGGGACCCCTTCCCTCCCCACTCGGGGTTTACAAAGAAATTAATCTCGTGCCAGGGACCCCATTTTCTTCCCTCCCTTCCCACCAAGAAAAATAATTACTTCCCTTCCCCTTCCCACCATGAAATATACAAAAGTAATAAAGAGTAATCTGGTTACATCCAACCGACACTGTGGTCACTAAAATGTAAATACTAAAGGGAAGAGACATCTTTAACCATATGCTAAAACAATGGTAAACGAAGTCTTTCACGACATGATTACTTCGGATGAGATGTAGGTTATTTTGAAAACTACGCTAGAGTAGATAGAATTTCTTACCTTCGTTGGCAGTAACGTTTGAATAATCATCAGATCGTGCTCCAATGTAAAGATTTGGGCAACAAAATTAAGTAAAATCTTTAGGGACACAACAGGGGTGGCTTTTCCGTCCGAAAGGTTTTGCAATCAACATCCCCATTAATTTCGTGGTAGGGACAAATAACGTTTCCCTGCCCTCTGGTTGGAGTTTTGGCCTAAGTTGCATGTCTTGAATAGTATTTCTTGTCATTAACTTGTCACTCGCTTTTATACTAGTATTGTCGTACTGGGGCATATGAATGTCAGCTTATGTTTATTTGGGAAATTTAATAACAAACATGCATTTCGCTTGGAGACGTTCTTCAATTACTGTAACAATCGAAGCTATATATATATTTGATTGTTTCTGTTATTGAAGATCTTCTCCAAGCTAAATGTATGTTTCTCATGTTTATAGTATATACTCCAAGTTAAATATATATATATATATATATATATATATATATATATATATATATATATATAAACGCGTGTGTGAGTGGGTCCATGAACCAGGAAATTAACATTAATTTCACGTTCCGTTTATAATTGCTCAGCAGCAATTACAACAGTTAATATTTGCATTCAAAACAGTCGTTAATTACATGGTTTAAAGTCTTACTAAGCAGATCTTGTGTTTCGATTCTTGAATATTGGATGGTTCAAATTGATCTTTTGTTACAATGCTACCATCTGAAATTGTTGAATGAAATATTGGTTTGTGATTGATCTTATACTAAAATATTAGTAAACGAAGATTTTCAAAACACAGTTTCTTAGGATGAAATGTATTTCATTTTGAAAATTATGCTATGCTGTGTTTGAATCTTGTTATTGTTTTTGTTAAAACTGTTCGACACCAATTCTTGATAAATTAATTAAGAGAAGTTAATGTCTCACCTGCAACCTCAAACGAGGTTACAGTAGAATTAATCCCATTCAGAGACAGGGATTTACAAAGAAGTTAATCTCGTGCCAGGGACCCCTTCCCTGCCCACCCCGGGTTTACAAAGAAATTAATCTCGTGCCAGGGGCCCCATTCCCTTCCCTCCCTTCCCACCAAGAAAAATAATTACTTCCCTTCCCCTTGCCTCCATGAAATATAGAAAGGTAATAAAGATGGTAACCTGGTTACATGCTACCCACACAACGGTCACTACAATGGCAATACTAATGAGGAACAAACACTTTTGATCTTACGATAAAATATTAATAAAGAAGTATTTCACGACTCAATTTCCTCTGATGAGAATTAGGCCATATTGCAAACCACGCTATCCCGTGTTTGAATTTTGTGACTCTTGTCAAAACTGTTCGACACCAATCCTTGATTGATTCATTAAAATAAGTTAATCTCTCACCTGCAACCTCAAACGAGGTTACAGTAGAATTAATCCCATCCAGGGACAGGGGTTTACAAAGAAGTTAATCTCGTGCCAGGGACCCCTTCCCTGCCCACCCGGGGTTTACAAAGAAATTAATCTCGTGCCAGGGACCCCATTCCCTTCCCTCCCTTCCCACCAAGAAAAATAATTACTTCCCTTCCCCTTCCCTCCATGAAATATAGGAAAGTAATAAACCTGGAAACCTGGTAACATGATACCCACACAGCGGTCACTACAATGGCAATACTAATGAGGAACAAATACTTTTGACTTTACGATAAAAAATTAAAAGAAAAGTATTTTACGACTCAATTTCCTCTGATGAGAATTAGGCCATATTACAAACCACGCTATGCCGTGTTTGAATTTTGTGACTGTTTTGTCAAAACTGTTCGACACCAATCCTTGATTAATTCATTAAAATAAGTTAATCTCAAACGAGGTTACAGTAGAATTAATCCCATCCAGGGACAGGGGTTTACAAAGAAGTTAATCTCGTGCCAGGGACCCCTTCCCTGCCCACCCGAGTTTACAAAGAAATTAATCTCGTGCCAGGGACCCCATTCCCTTCCTTCCCTTCCCACCAAAAAAAATAATTACTTCCCTTCCCCTTCCCTCCATGAAATATACAAAAGTAATAAAGATGGTAATCTGGTCACATCCAACCGACACTGTGGTCATTAAAATGTCATTACTAAAAGGAAGAGACATCTTTAACCATATGCTAAAACAATGGTAAATGAAGTCTTTCACGACTCGATTACTTCGGATGAGATGTAGGTTATTTTGAGAACTACGCTAGAGTAGATAGAATTTCTCAACTTCGTTGGCAATAACGTTTGAATAACCATCATATCGTGCTCGAATGTAAAGATTAGGGCAACAAAATTAAGTAAAATCTTTAGGGACACAACAGGGGTGGCTTTTCCGTTAAAAAGGTTTTGCAATCAACATCCCCATTAATTTCGTGGTTGAGACAAAATACGTTTCCCTGCCCTCCGGTTGGAGTTTTAGCCTAAGTTGCATGTCTTGAAGAGTATTTCTTGTCATTAACTTGTCACTCGCTTTTATACTAGTATTGTCGTACTGGGGCATATGAATGTCAGCTTATGTTTATTTGGGAAATTTAATAACAAACATGCATTTCGCTTGGAGACGTTCTACAATTACTGTAACAAATGAAGCTATATATATATATTTGATTGTTTTTGTTATTGAAGATCTTCTCCAAGCTAAATGTATGTTTCTCATGTTTATAGTATATACTCCAAGTAAAATATCTATTTATATATATATACGCGTGTGTGAGTGGGTCCATGAACGAGGAAATTAACATTAATTTCACGTTCCGTTTATAATTGCTCAGCAGCAATTACAACAGTTAATATTTGCATTCAAAACAGTCGTTAATTACATGGTTTAAAGTCTTACTAAGCAGATCTTGTGTTTCGATTCTTGAATATTGGATGGTTCAAATTGATCTTTTGTTACAATGCTACCATCTGAAATTGTTGAATGAAATATTGGTTTGTGATTGATCTTATACTAAAATATTAGTAAACGAAGATTTTCAAAACACAGTTTCTTAGGATGAAATGTATTTCATTTTGAAAATTATGCTATGCTGTGTTTGAATCTTGTTATTGTTTTTGTTAAAACTGTTCGACACCAATTCTTGATAAATTAATTAAGAGAAGTTAATGTCTCACCTGCAACCTCAAACGAGGTTACAGTAGAATTAATCCCATTCAGAGACAGGGATTTACAAAGAAGTTAATCTCGTGCCAGGGACCCCTTCCCTGCCCACCCCGGGTTTACAAAGAAATTAATCTCGTGCCAGGGGCCCCATTCCCTTCCCTCCCTTCCCACCAAGAAAAATAATTACTTCCCTTCCCCTTCCCTCCATTAAATATAGAAAGGTAATAAAGATGGTAACCTGGTTACATGCTACCCACACAACGGTCACTACAATGGCAATACTAATGAGGAACAAACACTTTTGATCTTACGATAAAATATTAATAAAGAAGTATTTCACGACTCAATTTCCTCTGATGAGAATTAGGCCATATTGCAAACCACGCTATGCCGTGTTTGAATTTTGTGACTGTTTTCTCAAAAGTGTTCGACACTAATCCTTGATTAATTCATTAAAATAAGTTAATCTCTCACCTCAAACGAGGTTACAGTAGAATTAATCCCATCCAGGGACAGGGGTTTCCAAAGAAGTTAATCTCGTGCCAGGGACCCCTTCCCTGCCCACCCGGGGTTTACAAAGAAATTAATCTCGTGCCAGGGACCCCATTCCCTTCCCTCCCTTCCCACCAAGAAAAATAATTTCTTCCCTTCCCCTTCCCTCCATGAAATATAGGAAAGTAATAAACCTGGAAACCTGGTAACATGATACCCACACAGCGGTCACTACAATGGCAATACTAATGAGGAACAAATACTTTTGACTTTACGATAAAAAATTAAAAGAAAAGTATTTTACGACTCAATTTCCTCTGATGAGAATTAGGCCATATTACAAACCACGCTATGCCGTGTTTGAATTTTGTGACTGTTTTGTCAAAACTGTTCGACACCAATCCTTGATTAATTCATTAAAATAAGTTAATCTCAAACGAGGTTACAGTAGAATTAATCCCATCCAGGGACAGGGGTTTACAAAGAAGTTAATCTCGTGCCAGGGACCCCTTCCCTGCCCACCCGAGTTTACAAAGAAATTAATCTCGTGCCAGGGACCCCATTCCCTTCCTTCCCTTCCCACCAAAAAAATAATTACTTCCCTTCCCCTTCCCTCCATGAAATATACAAAAGTAATAAAGATGGTAATCTGGTCACATCCAACCGACACTGTGGTCATTAAAATGTCATTACTAAAAGGAAGAGACATCTTTAACCATATGCTAAAACAATGGTAAATGAAGTCTTTCACGACTCGATTACTTCGGATGAGATGTAGGTTATTTTGAGAACTACGCTAGAGTAGATAGAATTTCTCAACTTCGTTGGCAATAACGTTTGAATAACCATCATATCGTGCTCGAATGTAAAGATTAGGGCAACAAAATTAAGTAAAATCTTTAGGGACACAACAGGGGTGGCTTTTCCGTTAAAAAGGTTTTGCAATCAACATCCCCATTAATTTCGTGGTTGAGACAAAATACGTTTCCCTGCCCTCCGGTTGGAGTTTTAGCCTAAGTTGCATGTCTTGAAGAGTATTTCTTGTCATTAACTTGTCACTCGCTTTTATACTAGTATTGTCGTACTGGGGCATATGAATGTCAGCTTATGTTTATTTGAGAAATTTAATAACAAACATGCATTTCGCTTGGAGACGTTCTACAATTACTGTAACAATCGAAGGTCTATATATATATATATTTGATTGTTTCTGTTATTGAAGATCTTCTCCAAGCTAAATGTATGTTTCTCATGTTTATAGTATATACTCCAAGTTAAATATCTATTTATATATATATATACGCGTGTGTGAGTGGGTCCATGAACGAGGAAATTAACATTAATTTCACGTTCCGTTTATAATTGCTCAGCAGCAATTACAACAGTTAATATTTGCATTCAAACAGTCGTTAATTACATGGTTTAAAGTCTAACTAAGCAGTTCTCGTGTTTCAATTCTTGCATATTGGATGGTTCAAATGGATCTTTTGTTACAATGCTACCAACTGAATTTGGTGAATTGTGATTGATCTTATACCAAAATATTAGTAAACGAAGAATTTCAAAATACAGTTTCTTAGGATGAAATGTATTTCATTTTGAAAATTATGCTATGCTGTGTTTGAATCTTGTGATTGTTTTTGTTAAAACTGTTCGAAACCAATTCTTGATAAGTTAATTAAGAGAAGTTAATGTCTCACCTGCAACCTCAAACGAGGTTACAGTAGAATTAATACCATTCAGAGACCGGGGTTTACAAAGAAGTTAATCTCGTGCCAGGGACCCCTTCCCTGCATACCCGGGGTTTACAAAGAAATTAATCTCGTGCCAGGGATCCCATTCCCTTCCCTCCCTTCCCACTAAGAAAAATAATTACTTCCCTTCCCCTTCCCTCCATGAAATATAGAAAAGTAATAAAGATGGTAACCTGGTTACATGCTACCCACACAGCGTTCACTACAATGGCAATACTAATGAGGAACAAATACTTTTGATCTTACGATAAAATATTAATAGAGAAGTATTTCACGACTCAATTTCCTCTGATGAGAATTAGGCCATATTGCAAACCACGCTATGCCGTGTTTGAATTTTGTGACTCTCTTGTCAAAACTGTTCGACACCAATCCTTGATTGATTCATAAAAATAAGTTAATCTCTCACCTGCAACCTCAAACGAGGTTACAGTAGAATTAATCCCATCCAGGGACAGGGGTTTACAAATAAGATAATCTCGTTTCAGGGACCCCTTCCCTGCCCACCTGGGGTTTACAAAGAAATTAATCTCGTACCAGGGACCCCATTCCCTTCCCTCCCTTCCCACCAAGAAAAATAATTACTTCCCTTCCCCTTCCCTCCATGAAATATACAAAAGTAATAAAGATGGTAATCTGGTTACATCCAACCGACACTGTGGTCACTAAAATGTCAATACTAAAGGGAAGAGACATCTTTAACCATATGCTAAAACAATGGTAAACGAAGTCTTTCACGACTCGATTACTTCGGATGAGATGTAGGTTATTTTGAAAACTACGCTAGAGTAGATAGAATTTCTTACCTTCGTTGGCAGTAACGTTTGAATAACCATCATATCCTGTTCCAATGTAAAGATTAGGGCAACAAAATTAAGTAAAATCTTTAGGGTCACAACAGGGGTGTCTTCTCCCTCGGAAAAGTTTTGCAATCAACATCCCCATTAATTTCGTGGTGGGACACAACAGGGGTGGCTTTTCCGTCGGAAAGGTTTTGCGATCAACATCCCCATTAATTTCGTGGTAGAGACAAAATACGTTTCCCTGCCCTCTGGTTGGAGTTTTGGCCTAAGTTGCATGTCTTGAATAGTATTTCTTGTCATTAACTTGTCACTCGCTTTTATACTAGTATTGTCGTACTGGGGCATATAATGTCAGCTTATGTTTATTTGAGAAATTTAATAACAAACATGCATTTCGCTTGGAGACGTTCTACAATTACTGTAACAATCGAAGGTCTATATATATATATATTTGATTGTTTCTGTTATTGAAGATCTTCTCCAAGCTAAATGTATGTTTCTCATGTTTATAGTATATACTCCAAGTTAAATATCTATTTATATATATATATACGCGTGTGTGAGTGGGTCCATGAACGAGGAAATTAACATTAATTTCACGTTCCGTTTATAATTGCTCAACAGCAATTACAACAGTTAATATTTGCATTCAAAGCAGTCGTTAATTACATGGTTTAAAGTCTTACTAAGCAGTTCTTGTGTTTCGATTCTTGCATATTGGATGGTTCAAATGGATCTTTTGTTACAATGTTACGATCTGAATTTGGTGAATGAAATATTGGTTTGTGATTGATCTTATACTAAAATATTAGTAAACGAAGATTTTCAAAACACAGTTTCTTAGGATGAAATGTATTTCATTTTGAAAATTATGCTATGCTGTGTTTGAATCTTGTGATTGTTTTTGTTAAAACTGTTCGACACCAATTCTTGATAAATTAATTAAGAGAAGTTAATGTCTCACCTGCAACCTCAAACGAGGTTACAGTAGAATTAATCCCATTCAGAGACAGGGATTTACAAAGAAGTTAATCTCGTGCCAGGGACTCCTTCCCTACCCACCCGGGGTTTACAAAGAAATTAATCTCGTGCCAGGGACCCCATTCCCTTCCCTCCCTTCCCACCAAGAAAAATAATTACTTCCCTTCCCCTTCCCTCCATGAAATATAGAAAAGTAATAAAGATGGAAACCTGGTTACATGCTACCCACACAGCGGTCACTACAATGGGAATACTAATGAGGAACAAATTTTTTGACCTTACGATAAAATATTAAAAAAGAAGTATTTCACGACTCAATTTCCTCTGATGAGAATTAGGCCATATTGCAAATCATGCTATGCCATGTTTGAATTTTGTGACTGTTTTGTCAAAATTGTTCGACACCAATTCTTGATAAATTAATTAAGAGAAGTTAATGTCTCACCTGCAACCTCAAACGAGGTTACAGTAGAATTAATCCCATTCAGAGACAGGGGTTTACAAAGAAGTTAATCTCGTGCCAGGGACCCCTCCCTGCCCACCCGGGGTTTACAAAGAAATTAATCTCGTGCCAGGGACCCCATTCCCTTCCCTCCCTTCCCACCAAGAAAAAATAATTACTTCCCTTCCCCTTCCCTCCATGAAATATAGAAAAGTAATAAAGATGGTAACCTGGTTACATGCTACCCACACAGCGGTCACTACAATGGCAATACTAATGAGGAACAAATATTTTTGACCTTACGATAAAATATTAAAAAAGAAGTATTTCACGACTCAATTTCCTCTGATGAGGATTAGGCCATATTGCAAATTACGCTATGCCGTGTTTGAATTTTGTGACTGTTTTGTCAAAATTGTTCGACACCAATCCTTGATTAATTCATTAAAATAAGTTAATCTCTCACCTGCAACCTCAAACGAGGTTGTTTACAATAGAATTAATCCCATCCAGGGACAGGTGTTTACAAAGAATTTAATCTCGTGCCAGGGACCCCTTCCCTGCCCACCCGGGGTTTATAAAGAAATTAATCTCGTGCCAGGGACCCCATTCCCTTCCCTCTCTTCCCACCAAGAAAAATAATTATTTCCCTTCCCCTTCCCTCCATGAAATATACAAAAGTAATAAAGATGGTAATCTGGTTGCATCCAACCGACACTGTGGTCACTAAAATGTCAATACTAAAGGGAAGAGACATCTTTAACCATATGCTAAAACAATGGTAAACGAAGTTTTTCACGACTCGATTACTTCGGATGAGATGTAGGTTATTTTGAAAACTACGCTAGAGTAGATAGAATTTCTTACCTTCGTTGGCAGTAACGTTTGAATAACCATCATATCGTGCTCCAATGTAAAGATTAGGGCAACAAAATTAAGTAAAATCTTTAGGGACACAACAGGGTTGGCTTTTCCGTCGGATGGGTTTTGCAATCAACATCCCCATTAATTTCGTGGTAGAGACAAAATACGTTTCCCTGCCCTCCGGTTGGAGTTTTGGCCTAAGTTGCATGTCTTGAAGAGTATTTCTTGTCATTAACTTGTCACTCGCTTTTATACTAGTATTGTCGTACTGGGGCATATGAATGTCAGCTTATGTTTATTTGGGAAATTTAATAACAAACATGCATTTCGCTTGGAGACGTTCTACAAGTACTGTAACAAATGAAGCTATATATATATATTTGATTGTTTTTGTTATTGAAGATCTTCTCCAAGCTAAATGTATGTTTCTCATGTTTATAGTATATACTCAAAGTTAAATATTTATTTATATATATAAACGCTTGTGTGAGTGGGTCCCTGAACGAGGAAATTAACATTATTTTCACGTTTCGTTTATAATTGCTCAACAGCAATTACAACAGTTAATATTTGCATTCAAACAGTCGTTAATTACATGGTTTAAAGTCTAACTAAGCAGTTCTCGTGTTTCAATTCTTGCATATTGGATGGTTCAAATGGATCTTTTGTTACAATGCTACCAACTGAATTTGGTGAATTGTGATTGATCTTATACTAAAATATTAGTAAACGAAGAATTTCAAAATACAGTTTCTTAGGATGAAATGTATTTCATTTTGAAAATTATGCTATGCTGTGTTTGAATCTTGTGATTGTTTTTGTTAAAACTGTTCGAAACCAATTCTTGATAAGTTAATTAAGAGAAGTTAATGTCTCACCTGCAACCTCAAACGAGGTTACAGTAGAATTAATCCCATTCAGAGACCGGGGTTTACAAAGAAGTTAATCTCGTGCCAGGGACCCCTTCCCTGCATACCCGGGGTTTACAAAGAAATTAATCTCGTGCCAGGGATCCCATTCCCTTCCCTCCCTTCCCACCAAGAAAAATAATTACTTCCCTTCCCCTTCCCTCCATGAAATATAGAAAAGTAATAAAGATGGTAACCTGGATACATGCTACCCACACAGCGGTCACTACAATGGCAATACTAATGAGGAACAAATACTTTTGATCTTACGATAAAATATTAATAGAGAAGTATTTCACGACTCAATTTCCTCTGATGAGAATTAGGCCATATTGCAAACCACGCTATGCCGTGTTTGAATTTTGTGACCCTCTTGTCAAAACTGTTCGACACCAATCCTTGATTGATTCATAAAAATAAGTTAATCTCTCACCTGCAACCTCAAACGAGGTTACAGTAGAATTAATCCCATCCAGGGACAGAGGTTTACAAATAAGTTAATCTCGTTTCAGGGACCCCTTCCCTGCCCACCTGGGGTTTACAAAGAAATTAATCTCGTGCCAGGGACCCCATTCCCTTCCCTCTCTTCCCACCAAGAAAAATAATTACTTCCCTTCCCCTTCCCTCCATGAAATATACAAAAGTAATAAAGATGGTAATCTGGTTACATCCAACCGACACTGTGGTCACTAAAATGTCAATACTAAAGGGAAGAGACATCTTTAACCATATGCTAAAACAATGGTAAACGAAGTCTTTCACGACTCGATTTCTTCGGATGAGATGTAGGTTATTTTGAAAACTACGCTAGAGTAGATAGAATTTCTTACCTTCGTTGGCAGTAACGTTTGAATAACCATCATATCCTGTTCCAATGTAAAGATTAGGGCAACAAAATTAAGTAAAATCTTTAGGGTCACAACAGGGGTGGCTTCTCCGTCGGAAAAGTTTTGCAATCAACATCCTTATTAATTTCGTGGTGGGACACAACAGGGGTGGCTTTTCCGTCGGAAAGGTTTTGCAATCAACATCCCCATTAATTTCGTGGTAGAGACAAAATACGTTTCCCTGCCCTCTGGTTGGAGTTTTTGCCTAAGTTGCATGTCTTGAATAGTATTTCTTGTCATTAACTTGTCACTCGCTTTTATACTAGTATTGTCGTACTGGGGCATATAATGTCAGCTTATGTTTATTTGAGAAATTTAATAACAAACATGCATTTCGCTTGGAGACGTTCTACAATTACTGTAACAATCGAAGCTCTATACATATATATATATTTGATTGTTTCTGTTATTGAAGATCTTCTCCAAGCTAAATGTATGTTTCTCATGTTTATAGTATATACTCCAAGTTAAATATCTATTTATATATATATACGCGTGTGTGAGTGGGTCCATGAACGAGGAAATTAACATTAATTTCACGTTCCGTTTATAATTGCTCAACAGCAATTACAACAGTTAATATTTGCATTCAAAGCAGTCGTTAATTACATGGTTTAAAGTCTTACTAAGCAGTTCTTGTGTTTCGATTCTTGCATATTGGATGGTTCAAATGGATCTTTTGTTACAATGCTACCATCTGAATTTGGTGAATGAAATATTGGTTTGTGATTGATCTTATACTAAAATATTAGTAAACGAAGATTTTCAAGACACAGTTTCTTAGGATGAAATGTATTTCATTTTGAAAATTATGCTATGCTGTGTTTGAATCTTGTGATTGTTTTTGTTAAAACTGTTCGACACCAATTCTTGATAAATTAATTAAGAGAAGTTAATGTCTCACCTGCAACCTCAAACGAGGTTACAGTAGAATTAATCCCATTCAGAGACAGGGATTTACAAAGAAGTTAATCTCGTGCCAGGGACTCCTTCCCTCCCCACCCGGGGTTTACAAAGAAATTAATCTCGTGCCAGGGACCCCATTCCCTTCCCTCCCTTCCCACCAAGAAAAATAATTACTTCCCTTCCCCTTCCCTCCATGAAATATAGAAAAGTAATAAAGATGGAAACCTGGTTACATGCTACCCACACAGCGGTCACTACAATGGCAATACTAATGAGGAACAAATTTTTTGACCTTACGATAAAATATTAAAAAAGAAGTATTTCACGACTCAATTTCCTCTGATGAGAATTAGGCCATATTGCAAATCATGCTATGCCGTGTTTGAATTTTGTGACTGTTTTGTCAAAATTGTTCGACACCAATTCTTGATAAATTAATTAACAGAAGTTAATGTCTCACCTGCAACCTCAAACGAGGTTACAGTAGAATTAATCCCATTCAGAGACAGGGGTTTACAGAGAAGTTAATCTCGTGCCAGGGACCCCTTCCCTGCCCACCCGGGGTTTACAAAGAAATTAATCTCGTGCCAGGGACCCCATTCCCTTCCCTCCCTTCCCACCAAGAAAAAAAAATTGCTTCCCTTCCCCTTCCCTCCATGAAATATAGAAAAGTAATAAAGATGGTAACCTGGTTACATGCTACCCACAGAGCGGTCACTACAATGGCAATACTAACGAGGAACAAATATTTTTGACTTTACGATAAAATATTAAAAAAAGAGGTATTTCACGACTCAATTTCTTCTGATGAGAATTAGGTCATATTGCAAACCACGCTATGCCGTGCTTGAATTTTGTGACTGTTTTTCAAAACTGTTCGACACCAATTCTTGATTAATTCATTAAAATAAGTTAATCTCTCACCTGCAACCTCAAACGAGGTTACCGTAGAATTAATCCCATCCAGGGACAGGGGTTTACAAAGAAGTTAATCTCGTGCCAGGGACCCCTCCCTGCCCACCCGGGGTGTACAAAGAATTTAATCTCGTGCCAGGGACCCCATTCCCTTCCCTCCCTTCCCACCAAGAAAAATAATTACTTCCCTTCCCCTTCCCTCCATGAAATATAGAAAAGTAATAAAGATGGTAACCTGGTTACATGCTACCCACACAGCGGTCACTACAATGGCAATACTAATGAGGAACAAATATTTTTGACCTTACGATAAAATATTAAAAAAGAAGTATTTCACGACTCAATTTCCTCTGATGAGGATTAGGCCATATTGCAAATCACGCTATGCCGTGTTTGAATTTTGTGACTGTTTTGTCAAAATTGTTCGACACCAATCCTTGATTAATTCATTAAAATAAGTTAATCTCTCACCTGCAACCTCAAACGAGGTTACAGTAGAATTAATCCCATCCAGGGACAGGGGTTTACAAAGAAGTTAATCTCGTGCCAGGGACCCCTTCCCTGCCCACCCGGGGTTTACAAAGAAATTAATCTCGTGCCAGGGACCCCATTCCCTTCCCTCCCTTCCCACCAAGAAAAATAATTACTTCCCTTCCCCTTCCCTCCATGAAATATACAAAAGTAATATAGATGGTAATCAGGTTACATCCAACCGACACTGTGGTTACTAAAATGTCAATACTAAAGGGAAGAGACATCTTTAACCATTTGCTAAAACAATGGTAAACGAAGTCTTTCACGACTCGATTACTTCGGATGAGATGTAGGTTATTTTGAAAACTACGCTAGAGTAGATAGAATTTCTTACCTTCGTTGGCAGTAACGTTTGAATAACCATCATATCGTGCTCCAATGTAAAGATTAGGGCAAAAAAATTAAGTAAAATCTTTAGGGACACAACAGACGTGGCTTTTCCGTCGGAAAAGTTTTGCAATCAACATCCCCATTAATTTCGTGGTAGTGACAAAATACGTTTCCCTGCCCTCTGGTTGGAGTTTTGGCCTAAGTTGCATGTCTTGAATAGTATTTCTTGTCATTAACTTGTCACTCGCTTTTATACTAGTATTGTCGTACTGGGGCATATAATGTCAGCTTATGTTTATTTGAGAAATTTAATAACAAACATGCATTTCGCTTGGAGACGTTCTACAATTACTGTAACAATCGAAGCTCTATATATATATATATTTGATTGTTTCTGTTATTGAAGATCTTCTCCAAGCTAAATGTATGTTTCTCATGTTTATAGTATATACTCCAAGTTAAATATCTAGTTATATATATATACGCGTGTGTGAGTCGGTCCATGAACGAGGAAATTAACATTAATTTCACGTTACGTTTATAATTGCTCAACAGCAATTACAACAGTTAATATTTGCATTCAAAGCAGTCGTTAATTACATGGTTTAAAGTCTTACTAAGCAGTTCTTGTGTTTCGATTCTTGCATATTGGATGGTTCAAATGGATCTTTTGTTACAATGCTACCATCTGAATTTGGTGAATGAAATATTGGTTTGTGATTGATTTTATACTAAAATATTAGTAAACGAAGATTTTCAAAACACAGTTTCTTAGGATGAAATGTATTTCATTTTGAAAATTATGCTATGCTGTGTTTGAATCTTGTGATTGTTTTTGTTAAAACTGTTCGACACCAATTCTTGATAAATTAATTAAGAGAAGTTAATGTCTCACCTGCAACCTCAAACGAGGTTACAGTAGAATTAATCCCATTCAGAGACAGGGGTTTACAAAGAAGTTAATCTCGTGCCAGGGACCCCTTCCCTGCCCACCCGGGGTTTACAAAGAAATTAATCTCGTGCCAGGGACCCCATTCCCTTCCCTCCCTTCCCACCAAGAAAAATAATTACTTCCCTTCCCCTTCCCTCCATGAAATATAGAAAAGTAATAAAGATGGTAACCTGGTTACATGCTACCACACAGCGGTCACTACAATGGTAATACTAATGAGGAACAAATATTTTTGACCTTACGATAAAATATTAAAAAAGAAGTATTTCACGACTCAATTTCCTCTGATGAGAATTAGGCCATATTGCAAATCACGCTATGCCGTGTTTGAATTTTGTGACTGTTTTGTCAAAATTGTTCGACACCAATCCTTGATTAATTCATTAAATAAGTTAATCTCTCACCTGCAACCTCAAACGAGGTTACAGTAGAATTAATCCCATCCAGGGACAGGGGTTTACAAAGAAGTTAATCTCGTGCCAGGGATCCCTTCCCTGCCCACCCGGGGTTTACAAAGAAATTAATCTCGTGCCAGGGACCCCATTCCCTTCCCTCCCTTCCCACCAAGAAAAATAATTACTTCCCTTCCCCTTCCCTCCATGAAATATACAAAAGTAATAAAGATGGTAATCTGGTTACATCCAACCGACACTGTGGTCACTAAAATGTCAATACTAAAGGGAAGAGACATCTTTAACCATATGCTAAAACAATGGTAAACGAAGTTTTTCACGACTCGATTACTTCGGATGAGATGTAGGTTATTTTGAAAACTACGCTAGAGTAGATAGAATTTCTTACCTTCGTTGGCAGTAACGTTTGAATAACCATCATATCGTGCTCCAATGTAAAGATTAGGGCAACAAAATTAAGTAAAATCTTTAGGGACACAACAGGGGTGGCTTTTCCGTCGGAAAGGTTTTGCAATCAACATCCCCATTAATTTCGTGGTAGAGACAAAATACGTTTCCCTGCCCTCTGGTTGGAGTTTTGGCCTAAGTTGCATGTCTTGAATAGTATTTCTTGTCATTAACTTGTCACTCGCTTTTATACTAGTATTGTCGTACTGGGGCATATGAATGTCAGCTTATGTTTATTTGAGAAATTTAATAACAAACATGCATTTCGCTTGGAGACGTTCTACAATTACTGTAACAATCGAAGCTATATATATATATATATATATATATATATATATATATATATATATATATATATATATATTTGATTGTTTCTGTTATTGAAGATCTTCTCCAAGCTAAATGTATGTTTCTAGTGTTTATAGTATATACTCCAAGTTAAATATCTATTTATATATATATACGCGTGTGTGAGTGGGTCCATGAACGAGGAAATTAACATTAATTTCACGTTCCGTTTATAATTGCTCAACAGCAATTACAACAGTTAATATTTTCATTCAAAGCAGTCGTTAATTACATGGTTTAAAGTCTTACTAAGCAGTTCTTGTGTTTCGATTCTTGCATATTAGATGGTTCAAATGGATCTTTTGTTACAATGCTACCATCTGAATTTGGTGAATGAAATATTGGTTTGTGATTGATCTTATACTAAAATATTAGTAAACGAAGATTTTCAAAACACAGTTTCTTAGGATGAAATGTATTTCATTTTGAAAATTATGCTATGCTGTGTTTGAATCTTGTGATTGTTTTTGTTAAAACTGTTCGACACCAATTCTTGATAAATTAATTAAGAGAAGTTAATGTCTCACCTGCAACCTCAAACGAGGTTACAGTAGAATTAATCCCATTCAGAGACAGGGATTTACAAAGAAGTTAATCTCGTGCCAGGGAACCCTTCCCTGCCCACACGGGGTTTACAAAGAAATTAATCTCGTGCCAGGGACCCCATTCCCTTCCGTCTCTTCCCACCAAGAAAAATAATTACTTCCCTTCCCGTTCCCTCCATGAAATATAGAAAAGTAATAAAGATGGTAACCTGGTTACATGCTACCCACACAGCGGTCACTACAATGGCAATACTAATGAGGAACAAATTTTTGACCTTACGATAAAATATTAAAAAAGAAGTATTTCACGACTCAATTTCCTCTGATGAGAATTAGGCCATATTGCAAATCATGCTATGCCGTGTTTGAATTTTGTGACTGTTTTGTCAAAATTGTTCGACACCAATCCTTGATTAATTCATTAAAATAAGTTAATCTCTCACCTGCAACCTCAAACGAGGTTACCGTAGAATTAATCCCATCCAGGGACAGGGGTTTACAAAGAAGTTAATCTCGTGCCAGGGACCCCTCCCTGCCCACCCGGGGTGTACAAGGAAATTAATCTCGTGCCAGGGACCCCATTCCCTTCCCTCCCTTCCCACCAAGAAAAATAATTACTTCCCTTCCCCTTCCCTCCATGAAATATAGAAAAGTACAAAAGATGGTAACCTGGTTACATGCTACCCACACAGCGGTCACTACAATCTCAATACTAATGAGGAACAAATATTTTTGACCTTACGATAAAATATTAAAAAAGAAGTATTTCACGACTCAATTTCCTCTGATGAGGATTAGGCCATATTGCAAATCACGCTATGCCGTGTTTGAATTTTGTGACTGTTTTGTCAAAATTGTTCGACACCAATCCTTGATTAATTCATTAAAATAAGTTAATCTCTCACCTGCAACCTCAAACGAGGTTACAGTAGAATTAATCCCATCCAGGGACAGGGGTTTACAAAGAAGTTAATCTCGTGCCAGGGACCCCTTCCCTGCCCACCCGGGGTTTACAAAGAAATTAATCTCGTGCCAGGGACCCCATTCCCTTCCCTCCCTTCCCACCAAGAAAAATAATTACTTCCCTTCCCCTTCCCTCCATGAAATATACAAAAGTAATAAAGATGGTAATCTGGTTACATCCAACCGACACTGTGGTCACTAAAATGTCAATACTAAAGGGAAGAGACATCTTTAACCATATGCTAAAACAATGGTAAACGAAGTTTTTCACGACTCGATTACTTCGGATGAGATGTAGGTTATTTTGAAAACTACGCTAGAGTAGATAGAATTTCTTACCTTCGTTGGCAGTAACGTTTGAATAACCATCATATCGTGCTCCAATGTAAAGATTAGGGCAAAAAAATTAAGTAAAATCTTTAGGGACACAACAGACGTGGCTTTTCCGTCGGAAAAGTTTTGCAATCAACATCCCCATTAATTTCGTGGTAGTGACAAAATACGTTTCCCTGCCCTCTGGTTGGAGTTTTTGCCTAAGTTGCATGTCTTGAATAGTATTTCTTGTCATTAACTTGTCACTCGCTTTTATACTAGTATTGTCGTACTGGGGCATATAATGTCAGCTTATGTTTATTTGAGAAATTTAATAACAAACATGCATTTCGCTTGGAGACGTTCTACAATTACTGTAACAATCGAAGCTCTATACATATATATATATTTGATTGTTTCTGTTATTGAAGATCTTCTCCAAGCTAAATGTATGTTTCTCATGTTTATAGTATATACTCCAAGTTAAATATCTAGTTATATATATATACGCGTGTGTGAGTCGGTCCATGAACGAGGAAATTAACATTAATTTCACGTTACGTTTATAATTGCTCAACAGCAATTACAACAGTTAATATTTGCATTCAAAGCAGTCGTTAATTACATGGTTTAAAGTCTTACTAAGCAGTTCTTGTGTTTCGATTCTTGCATATTGGATGGTTCAAATGGATCTTTTGTTACAATGCTACCATCTGAATTTGGTGAATGAAATATTGGTTTGTGATTGATTTTATACTAAAATATTAGTAAACGAAGATTTTCAAAACACAGTTTCTTAGGATGAAATGTATTTCATTTTGAAAATTATGCTATGCTGTGTTTGAATCTTGTGATTGTTTTTGTTAAAACTGTTCGACACCAATTCTTGATAAATTAATTAAGAGAAGTTAATGTCTCACCTGCAACCTCAAACGAGGTTACAGTAGAATTAATCCCATTCAGAGACAGGGGTTTACAAAGAAGTTAATCTCGTGCCAGGGACCCCTTCCCTGCCCACCCGGGGTTTACAAAGAAATTAATCTCGTGCCAGGGACCCCATTCCCTTCCCTCCCTTCCCACCAAGAAAAATAATTACTTCCCTTCCCCTTCCCTCCATGAAATATAGAAAAGTAATAAAGATGGTAACCTGGTTACATGCTACCACACAGCGGTCACTACAATGGTAATACTAATGAGGAACAAATATTTTTGACCTTACGATAAAATATTTAAAAAGAAGTATTTCACGACTCAATTTCCTCTGATGAGAATTAGGCCATATTGCAAATCACGCTATGCCGTGTTTGAATTTTGTGACTGTTTTGTCAAAATTGTTCGACACCAATCCTTGATTAATTCATTAAATAAGTTAATCTCTCACCTGCAACCTCAAACGAGGTTACAGTAGAATTAATCCCATCCAGGGACAGGGGTTTACAAAGAAGTTAATCTCGTGCCAGGGATCCCTTCCCTGCCCACCCGGGGTTTACAAAGAAATTAATCTCGTGCCAGGGACCCCATTCCCTTCCCTCCCTTCCCACCAAGAAAAATAATTACTTCCCTTCCCCTTCCCTCCATGAAATATACAAAAGTAATAAAGATGGTAATCTGGTTACATCCAACCGACACTGTGGTCACTAAAATGTCAATACTAAAGGGAAGAGACATCTTTAACCATATGCTAAAACAATGGTAAACGAAGTTTTTCACGACTCGATTACTTCGGATGAGATGTAGGTTATTTTGAAAACTACGCTAGAGTAGATAGAATTTCTTACCTTCGTTGGCAGTAACGTTTGAATAACCATCATATCGTGCTCCAATGTAAAGATTAGGGCAACAAAATTAAGTAAAATCTTTAGGGACACAACAGGGGTGGCTTTTCCGTCGGAAAGGTTTTGCAATCAACATCCCCATTAATTTCGTGGTAGAGACAAAATACGTTTCCCTGCCCTCTGGTTGGAGTTTTGGCCTAAGTTGCATGTCTTGAATAGTATTTCTTGTCATTAACTTGTCACTCGCTTTTATACTAGTATTGTCGTACTGGGGCATATGAATGTCAGCTTATGTTTATTTGAGAAATTTAATAACAAACATGCATTTCGCTTGGAGACGTTCTACAATTACTGTAACAATCGAAGCTATATATATATATATATATATATATATATATATATTTGATTGTTTCTGTTATTGAAGATCTTCTCCAAGCTAAATGTATGTTTCTAGTGTTTATAGTATATACTCCAAGTTAAATATCTATTTATATATATATACGCGTGTGTGAGTGGGTCCATGAACGAGGAAATTAACATTAATTTCACGTTCCGTTTATAATTGCTCAACAGCAATTACAACAGTTAATATTTTCATTCAAAGCAGTCGTTAATTACATGGTTTAAAGTCTTACTAAGCAGTTCTTGTGTTTCGATTCTTGCATATTAGATGGTTCAAATGGATCTTTTGTTACAATGCTACCATCTGAATTTGGTGAATGAAATATTGGTTTGTGATTGATCTTATACTAAAATATTAGTGAACGAAGATTTTCAAAACACAGTTTCTTAGGATGAAATGTATTTCATTTTGAAAATTATGCTATGCTGTGTTTGAATCTTGTGATTGTTTTTGTTAAAACTGTTCGACACCAATTCTTGATAAATTAATTAAGAGAAGTTAATGTCTCACCTGCAACCTCAAACGAGGTTACAGTAGAATTAATCCCATTCAGAGACAGGGATTTACAAAGAAGTTAATCTCGTGCCAGGGAACCCTTCCCTGCCCACACGGGGTTTACAAAGAAATTAATCTCGTGCCAGGGACCCCATTCCCTTCCGTCTCTTCCCACCAAGAAAAATAATTACTTCCCTTCCCGTTCCCTCCATGAAATATAGAAAAGTAATAAAGATGGTAACCTGGTTACATGCTACCCACACAGCGGTCACTACAATGGCAATACTAATGAGGAACAAATTTTTGACCTTACGATAAAATATTAAAAAAGAAGTATTTCACGACTCAATTTCCTCTGATGAGAATTAGGCCATATTGCAAATCATGCTATGCCGTGTTTGAATTTTGTGACTGTTTTGTCAAAATTGTTCGACACCAATCCTTGATTAATTCATTAAAATAAGTTAATCTCTCACCTGCAACCTCAAACGAGGTTACCGTAGAATTAATCCCATCCAGGGACAGGGGTTTACAAAGAAGTTAATCTCGTGCCAGGGACCCCTCCCTGCCCACCCGGGGTGTACAAGGAAATTAATCTCGTGCCAGGGACCCCATTCCCTTCCCTCCCTTCCCACCAAGAAAAATAATTACTTCCCTTCCCCTTCCCTCCATGAAATATAGAAAAGTACAAAAGATGGTAACCTGGTTACATGCTACCCACACAGCGGTCACTACAATCTCAATACTAATGAGGAACAAATATTTTTGACCTTACGATAAAATATTAAAAAAGAAGTATTTCACGACTCAATTTCCTCTGATGAGGATTAGGCCATATTGCAAATCACGCTATGCCGTGTTTGAATTTTGTGACTGTTTTGTCAAAATTGTTCGACACCAATCCTTGATTAATTCATTAAAATAAGTTAATCTCTCACCTGCAACCTCAAACGAGGTTACAGTAGAATTAATCCCATCCAGGGACAGGGGTTTACAAAGAAGTTAATCTCGTGCCAGGGACCCCTTCCCTGCCCACCCGGGGTTTACAAAGAAATTAATCTCGTGCCAGGGACCCCATTCCCTTCCCTCCCTTCCCACCAAGAAAAATAATTACTTCCCTTCCCCTTCCCTCCATGAAATATACAAAAGTAATAAAGATGGTAATCTGGTTACATCCAACCGACACTGTGGTCACTAAAATGTCAATACTAAAGGGAAGAGACATCTTTAACCATATGCTAAAACAATGGTAAACGAAGTTTTTCACGACTCGATTACTTCGGATGAGATGTAGGTTATTTTGAAAACTACGCTAGAGTAGATAGAATTTCTTACCTTCGTTGGCAGTAACGTTTGAATAACCATCATATCGTGCTCCAATGTAAAGATTAGGGCAACAAAATTAAGTAAAATTTTTAGGGACACAACAGGGGTGGCTTTTCCGTCGGAAAGGTTTTGCAATCAACATCCCCATTAATTTCGTGGTAGAGACAAAATACGTTTCCCTGCCCTCTGGTTGGAGTTTTGGCCTAAGTTGCATGTCTTGAATAGTATTTCTTGTCATTAACTTGTCACTCGCTTTTATACTAGTATTGTCGTACTGGGGCATATGAATGTCAGCTTATGTTTATATGAGAAATTTAATAACAAACATGCATTTCGCTTGGAGACGTTCTACAATTACTGTAACAATCGAAGCTATATATATATATATATATATATATTTGATTGTTTCTGTTATTGAAGATCTTCTTCAAGCTAAATGTATGTTTCTCATGTTTATAGTATATACTCCAAGTTAAATATCTATTTATATATATATACGCGTGTGTGAGTGGGTCCATGAACGAGGAAATTAACATTAATTTCACGTTCCGTTTATAATTGCTCAACAGCAATTACAACAGTTAATATTTGCATTCAAAGCAGTCGTTAATTACATGGTTTAAAGTCTTACTAAGCAGTTCTTGTGTTTCGATTCTTGCATATTGGTTGGTTCAAATGGATCTTTTGTTACAATGCTACCATCTGAATTTGGTGAATGAAATATTGGTTTGTGATTGATCTTATACTAAAATATTAGTAAACGAAGATTTTCAAAACACAGTTTCTTAGGATGAAATGTATTTCATTTTGAAAATTATGCTATGCTGTGTTTGAATCTTGTGATTGTTTTTGTTAAAACTGTTCGACACCAATTCTTGATAAATTTATTAAGAGAAGTTAATGTCTCACCTGCAACCTCAAACGAGGTTACAGTAGAATTAATCCCATTCAGAGACAGGGATTTACAAAGAAGTTAATCTCGTGCCAGGGACTCCTTCCCTGCCCACCCGGGGTTTACAAAGAAATTAATCTCGTGCCAGGGACCCCATTCACTTCCCTCCCTTCCCACCAAGAAAAATAATTACTTCCCTTCCCCTTCCCTCCATGAAATATAGAAAACTATTAAAGATGGTAACCTGGTTACATGCTACCCACACAGCGGTCACTACAATGGCAATACTAACGAGGAACAAATATTTTTGACTTTACGATAAAATATTAAAAAAAGAGGTATTTCACGACTCAATTTCCTCTGATGAGAATTAGGTCATATTGCAAACCACGCTATTTCGTGCTTGAATTTTGTGACTGTTTTGTCAAAACTGTTCGACACCAATCCTTGATTAATTCATTAAAATAAGTTAATCTCTCACCTGCAACCTCAAACGAGGTTACAGTAGAATTAATCCCATCCAGGGACAAGGGTTTACAAAGAAGTTAATCTCGTGCCAGGGACCCCTTCCCTGCCCACCCGGGGTTTACAAAGAAATTAATCTCGTGCCAGGGACCCCATTCCCTTCCCTCCCTTCCCACCAAGAAAAATAATTACTTCCCTTCCCCTTCCCTCCATGAAATATACAAAAGTAATCTAGATGGTAATCAGGTTACATCCAACCGACACTGTGGTTACTAAAATGTCAATACTAAAGGGAAGAGACATCTTTAACCATTTGCTAAAACAATGGTAAACGAAGTCTTTCACGACTCGATTACTTCGGATGAGATGTAGGTTATTTTGAAAACTACGCTAGAGTAGATAGAATTTCTTACCTTCGTTGGCAGTAACGTTTCAATAACCATCATATCGTGCTCCAATGTAAAGATTAGGGCAAAAAAATTAAGTAAAATCTTTAGGGACACAACAGACGTGGCTTTTTGTCGGAAAAGTTTTGCAATCAACATCCCCATTAATTTCGTGGTAGTGACAAAATACGTTTCCCTGCCCTCTGGTTGGAGTTTTGGCCTAAGTTGCATGTCTTGAATAGTATTTCTTGTCATTAACTTGTCACTCGCTTTTATGCTAGTATTGTCGTACTGGGGCATATGAATGTCAGCTTATGTTTATTTGGGAAATTTAATAACAAACATGCATTTCGCTTGGAGACGTTCTACAATTACTGTAACAATCGAAGCTATATATATATATATATATATATATATATATATATTTGATTGTTTCTGTTATTGAAGATCTTCTTCAAGCTAAATGTATGTTTCTCATGTTTATAGTATATACTCCAAGTTAAATATCTATTTATATATATAAACGCGTGTGTGAGTGGGTCCATGAACGAGGAAATTAACATTAATTTCACGTTCCGTTTATAATTGCTCAACAGCAATTACAACAGTTAATATTTGCATTAAAAGCAGTCGTTAATTACATGGTTTAAAGTCTTACTAAGCAGTTCTTGTGTTTCGATTTTTGCATATTGGATGGTTCAAATGGATCTTTTGTTACAATGCTACCATCTGAATTTGGTGAATGAAATATTGGTTTGTGATTGATCTTATACTAAAATATTAGTAAACGAAGATTTTCAAAACACAGTTTCTTAGGATGAAATGTATTTCATTTTGAAAATTATGCTATGCTGTGTTTGAATCTTGTGATTGTTTTTGTTAAAACTGTTCGACACCAATTCTTGATAAATTAATTAAGAGAAGTTAATGTCTCACCTGCAACCTCAAACGAGGTTACAGTAGAATTAATCCCATTCAGAGACAGGGGTTTACAAAGAAGTTAATCTCGTGCCAGGGACCCCTTCCCTGCCCAGCCGGGGTTGACAAAGAAATTAATCTCGTGCCAGGGACCCCATTCCCTTCCCTCCCTTCCCACCAAGAAAAATAATTACTTCCCTTCCCCTTCCCTCCATGAAATATACAAAAGTAATAAAGATGGTAATCTGGTTACATCCAACCGACACTGTGGTCACTAAAATGTCAATACTAAAGGGAAGAGACATCTTTAACCATATGCTAAAACAATGGTAAACGAAGTTTTTCACGACTCGATTACTTCGGATGAGATGTAGGTTATTTTGAAAACTACGCTAGAGTAGATAGAATTTCTTACCTTCGTTGGCAGTAACGTTTGAATAACCATCATATCGTGCTCCAATGTAAAGATTAGGGCAGCAAAATTAAGTAAAATCTTTAGGGACACAACAGGGGTGGCTTTTCCGTCGGAAAGGTTTTGCAATCAACATCCCCATTAATTTCGTGGTAGAGACAAAATACGTTTCCCTGCCCTCTGGTTGGAGTTTTGGCCTAAGTTGCATGTCTTGAATAGTATTTCTTGTCATTAACTTGTCACTCGCTTTTATACTAGTATTGTCGTACTGGGGCATATGAATGTCAGCTTATGTTTATATGAGAAATTTAATAACAAACATGCATTTCGCTTGGAGACGTTCTACAATTACTGTAACAATCGAAGCTATATATATATATATATATATATATATATATATTTGATTGTTTCTGTTATTGAAGATCTTCTTCAAGCTAAATGTATGTTTCTCATGTTTATAGTATATACTCCAAGTTAAATATCTATTTATATATATATACGCGTGTGTGAGTGGGTCCATGAACGAGGAAATTAACTTTAATTTCACGTTCCGTTTATAATTGCTCAACAGCAATTACAACAGTTAATATTTGCATTCAAAGCAGTCGTTAATTACATGGTTTAAAGTCTTACTAAGCAGTTCTTGTGTTTCGATTCTTGCATATTGGTTGGTTCAAATGGATCTTTTGTTACAATGCTACCATCTGAATTTGGTGAATGAAATATTGGTTTGTGATTGATCTTATACTAAAATATTAGTAAACGAAGATTTTCAAAACACAGTTTCTTAGGATGAAATGTATTTCATTTTGAAAATTATGCTATGCTGTGTTTGAATCTTGTGATTGTTTTTGTTAAAACTGTTCGACACCAATTCTTGATAAATTTATTAAGAGAAGTTAATGTCTCACCTGCAACCTCAAACGAGGTTACAGTAGAATTAATCCCATTCAGAGACAGGGATTTACAAAGAAGTTAATCTCGTGCCAGGGACCCCTTCCCTGCCCACCCGGGGTTTACAAAGAAATTAATCTCGTGCCAGAGACCCCATTCACTTCCCTCCCTTCCCACCAAGAAAAATAATTACTTCCCTTCCCCTTCCCTCCATGAAATATAGAAAACTATTAAAGATGGTAACCTGGTTACATGCTACCCACACAGCGGTCACTACAATGGCAATACTAACGAGGAACAAATATTTTTGACTTTACGATAAAATATTAAAAAAAGAGGTATTTCACGACTCAATTTCCTCTGATGAGAATTAGGTCATATTGCAAACCACGCTATTTCGTGCTTGAATTTTGTGACTGTTTTGTCAAAACTGTTCGACACCAATCCTTGATTAATTCATTAAAATAAGTTAATCTCTCACCTGCAACCTCAAACGAGGTTACAGTAGAATTAATCCCATCCAGGGACAGGGGTTTACAAAGAAGTTAATCTCGTGCCAGGGACCCCTTCCCTGCCCACCCGGGGTTTACAAAGAAATTAATCTCGTGCCAGGGACCCCATTCCCTTCCCTCCCTTCCCACCAAGAAAAATAATTACTTCCCTTCCCCTTCCCTCCATGAAATATACAAAAGTAATATAGATGGTAATCAGGTTACATCCAACCGACACTGTGGTTACTAAAATGTCAATACTAAATTGAAGAGACATCTTTAAGCATTTGCTAAAACAATGGTAAACGAAGTCTTTCACGACTCGATTACTTCGGATGAGATGTAGGTTATTTTGAAAACTACGCTAGAGTAGATAGAATTTCTTACCTTCGTTGCCAGTAACGTTTCAATAACCATCATATCGTGCTCCAATGTAAAGATTAGGGCAAAAAAATTAAGTAAAATCTTTAGGGACACAACAGACGTGGCTTTTCCGTCGGAAAAGTTTTGCAATCAACATCCCCATTAATTTCGTGGTAGTGACAAAATACGTTTCCCTGCCCTCTGGTTGGAGTTTTGGCCTAAGTTGCATGTCTTGAATAGTATTTCTTGTCATTAACTTGTCACTCGCTTTTATACTAGTATTGTCGTACTGGGGCATATGAATGTCAGCTTATGTTTATTTGTGGAAATTTAATAACAAACATGCATTTCGCTTGGAGACGTTCTACAATTACTGTAACAATCGAAGCTATATATATATATATATATATATATATATATATATTTGATTGTTTCTGTTATTGAAGATCTTCTTCAAGCTAAATGTATGTTTCTAATGTTTATAGTATATACTCCAAGTTAAATATCTATTTATATATATAAACGCGTGTGTGAGTGGGTCCATGAACGAGGAAATTAACATTAATTTCACGTTCCGTTTATAATTGCTCAACAGCAATTACAACAGTTAATATTTGCATTAAAAGCAGTCGTTAATTACATGGTTTAAAGTCTTACTAAGCAGTTCTTGTGTTTCGATTTTTGCATATTGGATGGTTCAAATGGATCTTTTGTTACAATGCTACCATCTGAATTTGGTGAATGAAATATTGGTTTGTGATTGATCTTATACTAAAATATTAGAAAACGAAGATTTTCAAAACACAGTTTCTTAGGATGAAATGTATTTCATTTTGAAAATTATGCTATGCTGTGTTTGAATCTTGTGATTGTTTTTGTTAAAACTGTTCGACACCAATTCTTGATAAATTAATTAAGAGAAGTTAATGTCTCACCTGCAACCTCAAACGAGGTTACAGTAGAATTAATCCCATTCAGAGACAGGGGTTTACAAAGAAGTTAATCTCGTGACAGGGACCCCTTCCCTGCCCACCCGGGGTTTACAAAGAAATTAATCTCGTGCCAGGGACCCCATTCCCTTCCCTCCCTTCCCACCAAGAAAAATAATTACTTCCCTTCCCCTTCCCTCCATGAAATATAGAAAAGTAATAAAGATGGTAACCTGGTTACATGCTACCCACACAGCGGTCACTACAATGGCAATACTAACGAGGAACAAATATTTTTGACTTTACGATAAAATATTAAAAAAAGAGGTATTTCACGACTCAATTTCCTCTGATGAGAATTAGGTCATATTGCAAACCACGCTATTTCGTGCTTGAATTTTGTGACTGTTTGTCAAAACTGTTCGACACCAATTCTTGATTAATTCATTAAAATAAGTTAATGTCTCACCTGCAACCTCAAACGAGGTTACAGTAGAATTAATCCCATCCAGGGACAGGGGTTTACAAAGAAGTTAATCTCGTGCCAGGGACCCCTTCCCTGCCCACCCGGGATTTACAAAGAAATTAATCTCGTGCCAGGGACCCCATTCCCTTCCCTCCCTTCCCACCAAGAAAAATAATTACTTCCCTTCCCCTTCCCTCCATGAAATATACAAAAGTAATAAAGATGGTAATCTGGTTACATCCAACCGACACTGTGGTCACTAAAATGTCAATACTAAGGGAAGAGACATCTTTAACCATATGCTAAAACAATGGTAAACGAAGTTTTTCACGACTCGATTACTTCGGATGAGATGTAGGTTATTTTGAAAACTACGCTAGAGTAGATAGAATTTCTTACCTTCGTTGGCAGTAACGTTTGAATAACCATCATATCGTGCTCCAATGTAAAGATTAGGGCAACAAAATTAAGTAAAATCTTTAGGGACACAACAGGGGTGGCTTTTCCGTCGGAAAGGTTTTGCAACCAACATCCCCATTAATTTCGTGGTAGAGACAAAATACGTTTCCCTGCCCTCTGGTTGGAGTTTTGGCCTACGTTGCATGTCTTGAATAGTATTTCTTGTCATTAACTTGTCACTCGCTTTTATACTAGTATTGTCGTACTGGGGCATATGAATGTCAGCTTATGTTTATATGAGAAATTTAATAACAAACATGCATTTCGCTTGGAGACGTTCTACAATTACTGTAACAATCGAAGCTATATATATATATATATATTTGATTGTTTCTGTTATTGAAGATCTTCTCCAAGCTAAATGTATGTTTCTCATGTTTATAGTATATACTCCAAGTTAAATATCTATTTATATATATATACGCGTGTGTGAGTGGGTCCATGAACGAGGAAATTAACATTAATTTCACGTTCCGTTTATAATTGCTCAACAGCAATTACAACAGTTAATATTTGCATTCAAAGCAGTCGTTAATTACATGGTTTAAAGTCTTACTAAGCAGTTCTTGTGTTTCGATTCTTGCAAATTGGATGGTTCAAATGGATCTTTTGTTACAATGCTACCATCTGAATTTGGTGAATGAAATATTGGTTTGTGATTGATCTTATACTAAAATATTAGTAAACGTTGATTTTCAAAACACAGTTTCTTAGGATGAAATGTATTTCATTTTGAAAATTATGCTATGCTGTGTTTGAATCTTGTGATTGTTTTTGTTAAAACTGTTCGACACCAATTCTTGATAAATTAATTAAGAGAAGTTAATGTCTCACCTGCAACCTCAAACGAGGTTACAGTAGAATTAATCCCATTCAGAGACAGGGGTTTACAAAGAAGTTAATCTCGTGCCAGGGACCCCTTCCCTGCCCACCCGGGGTTTACAAAGAAATTAATCTCGTGCCAGGGACCCCATTCCCTTCCCTCCCTTCCCACCAAGAAAAATAATTACTTCCCTTCCCCTTCCCTCCATGAAATATACAAAAGTAATAAAGATGGTAACCTGGTTACATGCTACCCACACAGCGGTCACTACAATGGCAATACTAATGAGGAACAAATATTTTTGACCTTACGATAAAATATTAAAAAAGAAGTATTTCATGACTCAATTTCCTCTGATGAGAATTAGGCCATATTGCAAATCACGCTATGCCGTGTTTGAATTTTGTGACTGTTTTGTCAAAATTGTTCGACACCAATCCTTGATTAATTCATTAAAATAAGTTAATCTCTCACCTGCAACCTCAAACGAGGTTACAGTAGAATTAATCCCATCCAGGGACAGGGGTTTACAAAGAAGTTAATCTCGTGCCAGGGACCCCTTCATTGCCCACCCGGGGTTTACAAAGAAATTAATCTCGTGCCAGGGACCCCATTCCCTTCCCTCTCTTCCCACCAAGAGAAATAATTACTTCCCGTCCCCTTCCCTCCATGAAATATAGAAAAGTAATAAAGATGGTAACCTGGTTACATGCTACCCACACAGCGGTCACTACAATGGCAATACTAACGAGGAACAAATATTTTTGACTTTACGATAAAATATTAAAAAAAGAGGTATTTCACGACTCAATTTCCTCTGATGAGAATTAGGTCATATTGCAAACCACGCTATTTCGTGCTTGAATTTTGTGACTGTTTGTCAAAACTGTTCGACACCAATTCTTGATTAATTCATTAAAATAAGTTAATCTCTCACCTGCAACCTCAAACGAGGTTACAGTAGAATTAATCCCATCCAGGGACAGGGGTTTACAAAGAAGTTAATCTCGTGCCAGGGACCCCTTCCCTGCCCACCCGGGATTTACAAAGAAATTAATCTCGTGCCAGGGACCCCATTCCCTTCCCTCCCTTCCCACCAAGAAAAATAATTACTTCCCTTCCCCTTCCCTCCATGAAATATACAAAAGTAATAAAGATGGTAATCTGGTTACATCCAACCGACACTGTGGTCACTAAAATGTCAATACTAAAGGGAAGAGACATCTTTAACCATATGCTAAAACAATGGTAAACGAAGTCTTTCACGACTCGATTACTTCGGATGAGATGTAGGTTATTTTGAAAACTACGCTAGAGTAGATAGAATTTCTTACCTTCGTTGGCAGTAACGTTTGAACAACCATCATATCGTGCTCCAATGTAAAGATTAGGGCAGCAAAATTAAGTAAAATCTTTAGGGACACAACAGGGGTGGCTTTTCCGTCGGAAAGGTTTTGCAATCAACATCCCCATTAATTTCGTGGTAGAGACAAAATACGTTTCCCTGCCCTCTGGTTGGAGTCTTGGCCTAAGTTGCATGTCTTGAATAGTATTTCTTGTCATTAACTTGTCACTCGCTTTTATACTAGTATTGTCGTACTGGGGCATATGAATGTCAGCTTATGTTTATATGAGAAATTTAATAACAAACATGCATTTCGCTTGGAGACGTTCTACAATTACTGTAACAATCGAAGCTATATATATATATATATATATATTTGATTGTTTCTGTTATTGAAGATCTTCTCCAAGCTAAATGTATGTTTCTCATGTTTATAGTATATACTCCAAGTTAAATATCTATTTATATATATATACGCGTGTGTGAGTAGGTCCATGAACGAGGAAATTAATATTAATTTCACGTTCCGTTTATAATTGCTCAACAGCAATTACAACAGTTAATATTTGCATTCAAAGCAGTCGTTAATTACATGGTTTAAAGTCTTACTAAGCAGTTCTTGTGTTTCGATTCTTGCAAATTGGATGGTTCAAATGGATCTTTTGTTACAATGCTACCATCTGAATTTGGTGAATGAAATATTGGTTTGTGATTGATCTTATACTAAAATATTAGTAAACGAAGATTTTCAAAACACAGTTTCTTAGGATGAAATGTATTTCATTTTGAAAATTATGCTATGCTGTGTTTGAATCTTGTGATTGTTTTTGTTAAAACTGTTCGACACCAATTCTTGATAAATTAATTAAGAGAAGTTAATGTCTCACCTGCAACCTCAAACGAGGTTACAGTAGAATTAATCCCATTCAGAGACAGGGGTTTACAAAGAAGTTAATCTCGTGCCAGGGACCCCTTCCCTGCCCACCCGGGGTTTACAAAGAAATTAATCTCGTGCCAGGGACCCCATTCCCTTCCCTCCCTTCCCATCAAGAAAAATAATTACTTCCCTTCCCCTTCCCTCCATGAAATATACAAAAGTAATAAAGATGGTAACCTGGTTACATGCTACCCACACAGCGGTCACTACAATGGCAATACTAATGAG
Source organism: Lepisma saccharinum (assembly GCF_977018435.1). Lineage (NCBI taxonomy): Eukaryota > Metazoa > Arthropoda > Insecta > Zygentoma > Lepismatidae > Lepisma > Lepisma saccharinum. The sequence continues at coordinate 48,108,487 of NC_139247.1, read as the reverse complement.
GAACAAATATTTTTGACCTTACGATAAAATATTAAAAAAGAAGTATTTCACGACTCAATTTCCTCTGATGAGAATTAGGCCATATTGCAAATCACGCTATGCCGTGTTTGAATTTTGTGACTGTTTTGTCAAAATTGTTCGACACCAATCCTTGATTAATTCATTAAAATAAGTTAATCTCTCACCTGCAACCTCAAACGAGGTTACAGTAGAATTAATCCCATCCAGGGACAGGGGTTTACAAAGAATTTAATCTCGTGCCAGGGACCCCTTCCCTGCCCACCCGGGGTTTACAAAGAAATTAATCTCGTGCCAGGGACCCCATTCCCTTCCCTCCCTTCCCACCAAGAAAAATAATTACTTCCCTTCCCCTTCCCTCCATGAAATATACAAAAGTAATAAAGATGGTAATCTGGTTACATCCAACCGACACTGTGGTCACTAAAATGTCAATACTAAAGGGAAGAGACATCTTTAACCATATGCTAAAACAATGGTAAACGAAGTCTTTCACGACTCGATTACTTCGGATGAGATGTAGGTTATTTTGAAAACTACGCTAGAGTAGATAGAATTTCTTACCTTCGTTGGCAGTAACGTTTGAATAACCATCATATCGTGCTCCAATGTAAAGATTAGGGCAACAAAATTAAGTAAAATCTTTAGGGACACAACAGGGGTGGCTTTTCCGTCGGAAAGGTTTTGCAATCAACATCCCCATTAATTTCGTGGTAGAGACAAAATACGTTTCCCTGCCCTCTGGTTGGAGTTTTGGCCTAAGTTGCATGTCTTGAATAGTATTTCTTGTCATTAACTTGTCACTCGATTTTATACTAGTATTGTCGTACTGGGGCATATGAATGTCAGCTTATGTTTATTTGAGAAATTTAATAACAAACATGCATTTCGCTTGGAGACGTTCTACAATTACTGTAACAATCGAAGCTCTATATATATATATATATTTGATTGTTTCTGTTATTGAAGATCTTCTTCAAGCTAAATGTATGTTTCTCATGTTTATAGTATATACTCCAAGTTAAATATCTATTTATATATATATACGCGTGTGTGAGTGGGTCCATGAACGAGGAAATTAACATTAATTTCACGTTTCGTTTATAATTGCTCAACAGCAATTACAACAGTTAATATTAGCATTCAAAGCAGTCGTTAATTACATGGTTTAAAGTCTTACTAAGCAGTTCTTGTGTTTCGATTTTTGCATATTGGATGGTTCAAATGGATCTTTTGTTACAATGCTACCATCTGAATTTGGTGAATGAAATATTGGTTTGTGATTGATCTTATACTAAAATATTAGTAAACGAAGATTTTCAAAACACAGTTTCTTAGGATGAAGTGTATTTCATTTTGAAAATTATGCTATGCTGTGTTTGAATCTTGTGATTGTTTTTGTTAAAACTGTTCGACACCAATTCTTGATAAATTAATTAAGAGAAGTTAATGTCTCACCTGCAACCTCAAACGAGGTTACAGTAGAATTAATCACATTCAGGGACAGGGGTTTACAAAGAAGTTAATCTCGTGCCAGGAACCCGTCCCTGCCCACCCGGGTTTACAAAGAAATTAATCTCGTGCCAGGGACCCCATTCCCTTCCCTCCCTTCCCACCAAGAAAAATAATTACTTCCCTTCCCCTTCCCTCCATGAAATATAGAAAAGTAATAAAGATGGTAACCTGGTTACATGCTACCCACACAGCGGTCACTACAATGGCAATACTAATGAGGAACAAATATTTTTGACCTTACGATAAAATATTAAAAAAGAAGTATTTCACGACTCAATTTCCTCTGATGAGAATTAGGCCATATTGCAAATCACGCTATGCCGTGTTTGAATTTTGTGACTGTTTTGTCAAAATTGTTCGACACCAATCCTTGATTAATTCATTAAAATAAGTTAATCTCTCACCTGCAACCTCAAACGAGGTTACAGTAGAATTAATCCCATCCAGGGACAGGGGTTTACAAAGAATTTAATCTCGTGCCAGGGACCCCTTCCCTGCCCACCCGGGGTTTACAAAGAAATTAATCTCGTGCCAGGGACCCCATTCCCTTCCCTCCCTTCCCACCAAGAAAAATAATTACTTCCCTTCCCCTTCCCTCCATGAAATATACAAAAGTAATAAAGATGGTAATCTGGTTACATCCAACCGACACTGTGGTCACTAAAATGTCAATACTAAAGGGAAGAGACATCTTTAACCATATGCTAAAACAATGGTAAACGAAGTTTTTCACGACTCGATTACTTCGGATGAGATGTAGGTTATTTTGAAAACTACGCTAGAGTAGATAGAATTTCTTACCTTCGTTGGCAGTAACGTTTGAATAACCATCATATCGTGCTCCAATGTAAAGATTAGGGCAACAAAATTAAGTAAAATCTTTAGGGACACAACAGGGGTGGCTTTTCCGTCGGAAAGGTTTTGCAATCAACATCCCCATTAATTTCGTGGTAGAGACAAAATACGTTTCCCTGCCCTCTGGTTGGAGTTTTGGCCTAAGTTGCATGTCTTGAATAGTATTTCTTGTCATTAACTTGTCACTCGATTTTATACTAGTATTGTCGTACTGGGGCATATGAATGTCAGCTTATGTTTATTTGAGAAATTTAATAACAAACATGCATTTCGCTTGGAGACGTTCTACAATTACTGTAACAATCGAAGCTCTATATATATATATATTTGATTGTTTCTGTTATTGAAGATCTTCTTCAAGCTAAATGTATGTTTCTCATGTTTATAGTATATACTCCAAGTTAAATATCTATTTATATATATATACGCGTGTGTGAGTGGGTCCATGAACGAGGAAATTAACATTAATTTCACGTTTCGTTTATAATTGCTCAACAGCAATTACAACAGTTAATATTAGCATTCAAAGCAGTCGTTAATTACATGGTTTAAAGTCTTACTAAGCAGTTCTTGTGTTTCGATTTTTGCATATTGGATGGTTCAAATGGATCTTTTGTTACAATGCTACCATCTGAATTTGGTGAATGAAATATTGGTTTGTGATTGATCTTATACTAAAATATTAGTAAACGAAGATTTTCAAAACACAGTTTCTTAGGATGAAGTGTATTTCATTTTGAAAATTATGCTATGCTGTGTTTGAATCTAGTTATTGTTTTTGTTAAAACTGTTCGACACGAATTCTTGATAAATTAATTAAGAGAAGTTAATGTCTCACCTGCAACCTCAAACGAGGTTACAGTAGAATTAATCACATTCAGGGACAGGGGTTTACAAAGAAGTTAATCTCGTGCCAGGAACCCGTCCCTGCCCACCCGGGTTTACAAAGAAATTAATCTCGTGCCAGGGACCCCATTCCCTTCCCTCCCTTCCCACCAAGAAAAATAATTACTTCCCTTCCCCTTCCCTCCATGAAATATAGAAAAGTAATAAAGATGGTAACCTGGTTACATGCTACCCACACAGCGGTCACTACAATGGCAATACTAAGGAAGAACAAATATTTTTGACCTTACGATAAAATATTAAAAAAGAAGTATTTCACGACTCAATTTCCTCTGATGAGGATTAGGCCATATTGCAAATCACGCTATGCCGTGTTTGAATTTTGTGACTGTTTTGTCAAAATTGTTCGACACCAATCCTTGATTAATTCATTAAAATAAGTTAATCTCTCACCTGCAACCTCAAACGAGGTTACAGTAGAATTAATCCCATCCAGGGACAGGGGTTTACAAAGAAGTTAATCTCGTGCCAGGGACCCCTTCCCTGCCCACCCGGGGTTTACAAAGAAATTAATCTCGTGCCAGGGACCCCATTCCCTTCCCTCTCTTCCCACCAAGAGAAATAATTACTTCCCTTCCCCTTCCCTCCATGAAATATAGAAAAGTAATAAAGATGGTAACCTGGTTACATGCTACCCACACAGCGGTCACTACAATGGCAATACTAACGAGGAACAAATATTTTTGACTTTACGATAAAATATTAAAAAAAGAGGTATTTCACGACTCAATTTCCTCTGATGAGAATTAGGTCATATTGCAAACCACGCTATTTCGTGCTTGAATTTTGTGACTGTTTGTCAAAACTGTTCGACACCAATTCTTGATTAATTCATTAAAATAAGTTAATCTCTCACCTGCAACCTCAAACGAGGTTACAGTAGAATTAATCCCATCCAGGGACAGGGGTTTACAAAGAAGTTAATCTCGTGCCAGGGACCCCTTCCCTGCCCACCCGGGATTTACAAAGAAATTAATCTCGTGCCAGGGACCCCATTCCCTTCCCTCCCTTCCCACCAAGAAAAATAATTACTTACCTTCCCCTTCCCTCCATGAAATATACAAAAGTAATAAAGATGGTAATCTGGTTACATCCAACCGACACTGTGGTCACTAAAATGTCAATACTAAAGGGAAGAGACATCTTTATCCATATGCTAAAACAATGGTAAACGAAGTCTTTCACGACTCGATTACTTCGGATGAGATGTAGGTTATTTTGAAAACTACGCTAGAGTAGATAGAATTTCTTACCTTCGTTGGCAGTAACGTTTGAACAACCATCATATCGTGCTCCAATGTAAAGATTAGGGCAGCAAAATTAAGTAAAATCTTTAGGGACACAACAGGGGTGGCTTTTCCGTCGGAAAGGTTTTGCAATCAACATCCCCATTAATTTCGTGGTAGAGACAAAATACGTTTCCCTGCCCTCTGGTTGGAGTTTTGGCCTAAGTTGCATGTCTTGAATAGTATTTCTTGTCATTAACTTGTCACTCGCTTTTATACTAGTATTGTCGTACTGGGGCATATGAATGTCAGCTTATGTTTATATGAGAAATTTAATAACAAACATGCATTTCGCTTGGAGACGTTCTACAATTACTGTAACAATCGAAGCTATATATATATATATATATATTTGATTGTTTCTGTTATTGAAGATCTTCTCCAAGCTAAATGTATGTTTCTCATGTTTATAGTATATACTCCAAGTTAAATATCTATTTATATATATATACGCGTGTGTGAGTGGGTCCATGAACGAGGAAATTAACATTAATTTCACGTTCCGTTTATAATTGCTCAACAGCAATTACGACAGTTAATATTTGCATTCAAAGCAGTCGTTAATTACATGGTTTAAAGTCTATCTAAGCAGTTCTTGTGTTTCGATTCTTGCATATTGGATGGTTCAAATGGATCTTTTGTTACAATGCTACCATCTGAATTTGGTGAATGAAATATTGGTTTGTGATTGATCTTATACTAAAATATTAGTAAACGAAGATTTTCAAAACACAGTTTCTTAGGATGAAATGTATTTCATTTTGAAAATTATGCTATGCTGTGTTTGAATCTTGTGATTGTTTTTGTTAAAACTGTTCGACACCAATTCTTGATAAATTAATTAAGAGAAGTTAATGTCTCACCTGCAACCTCAAACGAGGTTACAGTAGAATTAATCCCATTCAGAGACAGGGATTTACAAAGAAGTTAATCTCGTGCCAGGGACTCCTTCCTGCCCACCCGGGGTTTACAAAGAAATTAATCTCGTGCCAGGGACCCCATTCCCTTCCCTCCCTTCCCACCAAGAAAAATAATTACTTCCCTTCCCCTTCCCTCCATGAAATATACAAAAGTAATAAAGATGGTAATCTGGTTACATCCAACCGACACTGTGGTCACTAAAATGTCAATACTAAAGGGAAGAGACATCTTTAACCATATGCTAAAACAATGGTAAACGAAGTCTTTCACGACTCGATTACTTCGGATGAGATGTAGGTTATTTTGAAAACTACGCTAGAGTAGATAGAATTTCTTACCTTCGTTGGCAGTAACGTTTCAATAACCATCATATCGTGCTCCAATGTAAAGATTAGGGCAAAAAAATTAAGTAAAATCTTTAGGGATGTTGCAATCAACATCCCCATTAATTTCTTGGTAGAGACAAAATACGTTTCCCTGCCCTCTGGTTGGAGTTTTGGCCTAAGTTGCATGTCTTGAATAGTATTTCTTGTCATTAACTTGTCACTCGCTTTTATACTAGTATTGTCGTACTGGGGCATATGAATGTCAGCTTATGTTTATATGAGAAATTTAATAACAAACATGCATTTCGCTTGGAGACGATCTACAATTACTGTAACAATCGAAGCTATATATATATATATATATTTGATTGTTTCTGTTATTGAAGATCTTCTCCAAGCTAAATGTATGTTTCTAGTGTTTATAGTATATACTCCAAGTTAAATATCTATTTATATATATATACGCGTGTGTGAGTGGGTCCATGAACGAGGAAATTAACATTAATTTCACGTTCCGTTTATAATTGCTCAACAGCAATTACAACAGTTAATATTTGCATTCAAAGCAGTCGTTAATTACATGGTTTAAAGTCTTACTAAGCAGTTCTTGTGTTTCGATTCTTGCATATTGGATGGTTCAAATGGATCTTTTGTTACAATGCTACCATCTGAATTTGGTGAATGAAATATTGGTTTGTGATTGATCTTATACTAAAATATTAGTAAACGAAGATTTTCTTAGGATGAAATGTATTTCATTTTGAAAATTATGCTATGCTGTGTTTGAATCTTGTGATTGTTTTTGTTAAAACTGTTCGACACCAATTCTTGATAAATTAATTAAGAGAAGTTAATGTCTCACCTGCAACCTCAAACGAGGTTACAGTAGAATTAATCCCATTCAGAGACAGGGGTTTACAAAGAAGTTAATCTCGTGCCAGGGACCCCTTCCCTGCCCACCCGGGGTTCACAAAGAAATTAATCTCGTGCCAGGGACCCCATTCCCTTCCCTCCCTTCCCACCAAGAAAAATAATTACTTCCCTTCCCCTTCCCTCCATGAAATATAGAAAAGTAATAAAGATGGTAACCTGGTTACATGCTACCCACACAGCGGTCACTACAATGGCAATACTAATGAGGAACAAATATTTTTGACCTTACGATAAAATATTAAAAAAGAAGTATTTCACGACTCAATTTCCTCTGATGAGAATTATGCCATATTGCAAATCACGAAATGCCGTGTTTGAATTTTGTGACTGTTTTGTCAAAATTGTTCGACACCAATCCTTGATTAATTCAATAAAATAAGTTAATCTCTCAACTGCAACCTCAAACGAGGTTACAGTAGAATTAATCCCATTCAGAGACAGGGGTTTACAGAGAAGTTAATCTCGTGCCAGGGACCCCTTCCCTGCCCACCCGGGGTTTACAAAGAAATTAATCTCGTGCCAGGGACCCCATTCCCTTCCCTCCCTTCCCACCAAGAAAAATAATTACTTCCCTTCCCCTTCCCTCCATGAAATATAGAAAAGTAATAAAGATGGTAACCTGGTTACATGCTACCCACACAGCGGTCACTACAGTGGCAATACTAACGAGGAACAAATATTTTTGACTTTACGATAAAATATTAAAAAAGAGGTATTTCACGACTCAATTTCCTCTGATGAGAATTAGGTCATATTGCAAACCACGCTATGCCGTGCTTGAATTTTGTGACTGTTTTGTCAAAACTGATCGACACCAATCCTTGATTAATTCATTAAAATAAGTTTATCTCTCACCTGCAACCTCAAACGAGGTTACAGTAGAATTAATCCCATCCAGGGACAGGGGTTTACAAAGAAGTTAATCTCGTGCCAGGGACCCCTTCCCTGCCCACCCGGGGTTTACAAAGAAATTAATCTCGTGCCAGGAAACCCCATTCCCTTCCCTCCCTTCCCACCAAGAAAAATAATTACTTCCCTTCCCCTTCGCTCCATGAAATATACAAAAGTAATATAGATGGTAATCAGGTTACATCCAACCGACACTGTGGTCACTAAAATGTCAATACTAAAGGGAAGAGACATCTTTAACCATATGCTAAAACAATGGTAAACGAAGTCTTTCACGACTCGATTACTTCGGATGAAATGTAGGTTATTTTGAAAACTACGCTAGAGTAGATAGAATTTCTTACCTTCGTTGGCAGTAACGTTTCAATAACCATCATATCGTGCTCCAATGTAAAGATTAGGGCAAAAAAATTAAGTAAAATCTTTAGGGACACAACAGAGGTGGCTTTTCCGTCGGAAAGGTTTTGCAATCAACATCCCCATTAATTTCGTGGTAGTGACAAAATACGTTTCCCTGCCCTCTGGTTGGAGTTTTGGCCTAAGTTGCATGTCTTGAATAGTATTTATTGTCATTAACTTGTCACTCGCTTTTATACTAGTATTGTCGTACTGGGGCATATGAATGTCAGCTTATGTTTATATGAGAAATTTAATAACAAACATGCATTTCGCTTGGAGACGTTCTACAATTACTGTAACAATCGAAGCTATATATATATATATATTTGATTGTTTCTGTTATTGAAGATCTTCTCCAAGCTAAATGTATGTTTCTCATGTTTATAGTATATACTCCAAGTTAAATATCTATTTATATATATATACGCGTGTGTGAGTGGGTCCATGAACGAGGAAATTAACATTAATTTCACGTTCCGTTTATAATTGCTCAACAGCAATTACAACAGTTAATATTTGCATTCAAAGCAGTCGTTAATTACATGGTTTAAAGTCTTACTAAGCAGTTCTTGTGTTTCGATTCTTGCATATTGGATGGTTCAAATGGATCTTTTGTTACAATGCTACCATCTGAATTTGGTGAATGAAATATTGGTTTGTGATTGATCTTATACTAAAATATTAGTAAACGAAGATTTTCAAAACACAGTTTCTTAGGATGAAATGTATTTCATTTTGAAAATTATGCTATGCTGTGTTTGAATCTTGTGATTGTTTTTGTTAAAACTGTTCGACACCAATTCTTGATAAATTAATTAAGAGAAGTTAATGTCTCACCTGCAACCTCAAACGAGGTTACAGTAGAATTAATCCCATTCAGAGACAGGGGTTTACAAAGAAGTTAATCTCGTGCCAGGGACCCCTTCCCTGCCCACCCGGGTTTACAAAGAAATTAATCTCGTGCCAGGGACCACATTCCCTTCCCTCCCTTCCCACCAAGAAAAATAATTACTTCCCTTCCCCTTCCCTCCATGAAATATAGAAAAGTAATAAAGATGGTAACCTGGTTACATGCTACCCACACAGCGGTCACTACAATGGCAATACTAATGAGGAACAAATATTTTTGACCTTACGATAAAATATTAAAAAAGAAGTATTTCACGACTCAATTTCCTCTGATGAGAATTAGGCCATATTGCAAATCACGCTATGCCGTGTTTGAATTTTGTGACTGTTTTGTCAAAATGGTTCGACACCAATCCTTGATTAATTCATTAAAATAAGTTAATCTCTCACCTGCAACCTCAAACGAGGTTACAGTAGAATTAATCCCATCCAGGGACAGGGGTTTACAAAGAAGTTAATCTCGTGCCAGGGACCCCTTCCCTGCCCACCCGGGGTTTACAAAGAAATTAATCTCGTGCCAGGGAGCCCATTCCCTTCCCTCCCTTCCCACCAAGAAAAATAATTACTTCCCTTCCCCTTCCCTCCATGAAATATACAAAAGTATTAAAGATGGTAATCTGGTTACATCCAACCGACACTGTGGTCACTATAATGTCAATACTAAAGGGAAGAGACATCTTTAACCATATGCTAAAACAATGGTAAACGAAGTTTTTCACGACTCGATTACTTCGGATGAGATGTAGGTTATTTTGAAAACTACGCTAGAGTAGATAGAATTTCTTACCTTCGTTGGCAGTAACGTTTGAATAATTATCATATCGTGTTCCAATGTAAAGATTAGGGCAACAAAATTAAGTAAAATCTTTAGGGACACAACAGGGGTGGCTTTTCCGTCGGAAAGGTTTTGCAATCAACATCCCCATTAATTTCGTGGTAGAGACAAAATACGTTTCCCTGCCCTCTGGTTGGAGTTTTGGCCTAAGTTGCATGTCTTGAATAGTATTTCTTGTCATTAACTTGTCACTCGCTTTTATACTAGTATTGTCGTACTGGGGCATATGAATGTCAGCTTATGTTTATTTGAGAAATTTAATAACAAACATGCATTTCGCTTGGAGACGTTCTACAATTACTGTAACAATCGAAGCTCTATATATATATATATATTTGACTGTTTCTGTTATTGAAGATCTTCTCCAAGCTAAATGTATGTTTCTCATGTTTATAGTATATACTCCAAGTTAAATATCTATTTATATATATATACGCGTGTGTGAGTGGGTCCATGAACGAGGAAATTAACATTAATTTCACGTTCCGTTTATAATTGCTCAACAGCAATTACAACAGTTAATATTTGCATTCAAAGCAGTCGTTAATTACATGGTTTAAAGTCTTACTAAGCAGTTCTTGTGTTTCGATTCTTGCATATTGGATGTTTCAAATGGATCTTTTGTTACAATGCTACCATATGAATTTGGTGAATGAAATATTGGTTTGTGATTGATCTTATACTAAAATATTAGTAAACGAAGATTTTCAAAACATAGTTTCTTAGGAAGAAATATATTTCATTTTGAAAATTATGCTATGCTGTGTTTGTATCTTGTGATTGTTTTTGTTAAAACTGTTCGACACCATTTTTTGATAAATTAATTAAGAGAAGTTAATGTCTCACCTGCAACCTCAAACGAGGTTACAGTAGAATTAATCCCATTCAGAGACAGGGGTTTACGAAGAAGATAATCTCGTGCCAGGGACCCCTCCCTGCCCACCCGGGGTTTACAAAGAAATTAATCTCGTGCCAGGGACCCCATTCCCTTCCCTCCCTTCCCACCAAGAAAAATAATTACTTCCCTTCCACTTCCCTCCATGAAATATAGAAAAGTAATAAAGATGGTAACCTGGTTACATGCTACCCACACAGCGGTCACTACAATGGCAATACTAATGAGGAACAAATTTTTTGACCTTACGATAAAATATTAAAAAAGAAGTATTTCACGACTCAATTTCCTCTGATGAGAATTAGGCCATATTGCAAATCATGCTATGCCGTGTTTGAATTTTGTGACTGTTTTGTCAAAATTGTTCGACACCAATTCTTGATAAATTAATTAAGAGAAGTTAATGTCTCACCTGCAACCTCAAACGAGGTTACAGTAGAATTAATCCCATTCAGAGACAGGGGTTTACGAAGAAGATAATCTCGTGCCAGGGACCCCTCCCTGCCCACCCGGGGTTTACAAAGAAATTAATCTCGTGCCAGGGACCCCATTCCCTTCCCTCCCTTCCCACCAAGAAAAATAATTACTTCCCTTCCCCTTCCCTCCATGAAATATAGAAAAGTAATAAAGATGGTAACCTGGTTACATGCTACCCACACAGCGGTCACTACAGTGGCAATACTAATGAGGAACAAATATTTTTGACCTTACGATAAAATATTAAAAAAGAAGTATTTCACGACTCAATTTCCTCTGATGAGGATTAGGCCATATTGCAAATCACGCTATGCCGTGTTTGAATTTTGTGACTGTTTTGTCAAAATTGTTCGACACCAATCCTTGATTAATTCATTAAAATAAGTTAATCTCTCACCTGCAACCTCAAACGAGGTTGGTTACAATAGAATTAATCCCATCCAGGGACAGGGGTTTACAAAGAATTTAATCTCGTGCCAGGGACCCCATTCCCTTCCCTCCCTTCCCACCAAGAAAAATAATTACTTCCCTTCCCCTTCCCTCCATGAAATATACAAAAGTAATAAAGATGGTAATCTGGTTACATCCAACCGACACTGTGGTCACTAAAATGTCAATACTAAAGGGAAGAGACATCCTTAACCATATGCTAAAACAATGGTAAACGAAGTTTTTCACGACTCGATTACTTCGGATGAGATGTAGGTTATTTTGAAAACTACGCTAGAGTAGATAGAATTTCTTACCTTCGTTGGCAGTAACGTTTGAATAACTATCATATCGTGCTCCAATGAAAAGATTAGGGCAACAAAATTAAGTAAAATCTTTAGGGACACAACAGGGGTGGCTTTTCCGTCGGAAAGGTTTTGCAATCAACATCCCCATTAATTTCGTGGTAGAGACAAAATACGTTTCCCTGCCCTCTGGTTGGAGTTTTGGCCTAAGTTGCATGTCTTGAATAGAATTTCTTGTCATGAACTTGCCACTCGCTTTTATACTAGTATTGTCGTACTGGGGCATATGAATGTCAGCTTATGTTTATATGAGAAATTTAATAACAAACATGCATTTCGCTTGGAGACGTTCTACAATTACTGTAACAATCGAAGCTATATATATATATATATATATTTGATTCTTTCTGTTATTGAAGATCTTCTCCAAGCTAAATGTATGTTTCTCATGTTTATAGTATATACTCCAAGTTAAATATCTATTTATATATATATATACGCGTGTGTGAGTGGGTCCATGAACGAGGAAATTAACATTAATTTCACGTTCCGTTTATAATTGCTCAACAGCAATTACAACAGTTAATATTTGCATTCAAAGCAGTCGTTAATTACATGGTTTAAAGTCTTACTAAGCAGTTCTCGTGTTTCGATTCTTGCATATTGGATGGTTCAAATGGATCTTTTGTTACAATGCTACCATCTGAATTTGGTGAATGAAATATTGGATTGTGATTGATCTTATACTAAAATATTAGTAAACGAAGATTTTCAAAACACAGTTTCTTAGGATGAAATGTATTTCATTTTGAAAATTATGCTATGCTGTGTTTGAATCTTGTGATTGTTTTTGTTAAAACTGTTCGACACCAATTCTTGATAAATTAATTAAGAGAAGTTAATGTCTCACCTGCAACCTCAAACGAGGTTACAGTAGAATTAATCCCATTCAGAGACAGGGGTTTACAAAGAAGTTAATCTCGTGCCAGGGACCCCTTCCCTGCCCACCCGGGGTTTACAAAGAAATTAATCTCGTGCCAGGGACCCCATTCCCTTCCCTCCCTTCCCACCAAGAAAAATAATTACTTCCCTTCCACTTCCCTCCATGAAATATACAAAAGTAATAAAGATGGTAACCTGGTTACATGCTACCCACACAGCGGTCACTACAATGGCAATACTAATGAGGAACAAATATTTTTGATCTTACGATAAAATATTAAAAAAGAAGTATTTCACGACTCAATTTCCTCTGATGAGAATTAGGCCATATTGCAAATCACGAAATGTCGTGTTTGAATTTTGGGACTGTTTTGTCAAAATTGTTCGACACCAATCCTTGATTAATTCAATAAAATAAGTTAATCTCTCACCTGCAACCTCAAACGAGGTTACAGTAGAATTAACCCCATCCAGGGACAGGGGTTTACAAAGAAGTTAATCTCGTGCCAGGGACCCCTTCCCTGCCCACCCGGGGTTTACAAAGAAATTAATCTCGTGCCAGGGACCCCATTCCCTTCCCTCCCTTCCCACCAAGAAAAATAATTACTTCCCTTCCCCTTCCCTCCATGAAATATACAAAAGTAATAAAGATGGTAATCTGGTTACATCCAACCGACACTGTGGTCACTAAAATGTCAATACTAAAGGGAAGAGACATCTTTAACCATATGCTAAAACAATGGTAAACGAAGTTTTTCACGACTCGATTACTTCGGATGAGATGTAGGTTATTTTGAAAACTACGCTAGAGTAGATAGAATTTCTTACCTTCGTTGGCAGTAACGTTTGAATAACCATCATATCGTGCTCCAATGTAAAGATTAGGGCAACAAAATTAAGTAAAATCTTTAGGGACACAACAGGGGTGGCTTTTCCGTCGGAAAGGTTTTGCAATCAACATCCCCATTAATTTCGTGGTAGAGACAAAATACGTTTCCCTGCCCTCTGGTTGGAGTTTTGGCCTAAGTTGCATGTCTTGAATAGTATTTCTTGTCATTAACTTGTCACTCGATTTTATACTAGTATTGTCGTTCTGGGGCATATGAATGTCAGCTTATGTTTATTTGAGAAATTTAATAACAAACATGCATTTCGCTTGGAGACGTTCTACAATTACTGTAACAATCGAAGCTCTATATATATATATATTTGATTGTTTCTGTTATTGAAGATCTTCTTCAAGCTAAATGTATGTTTCTCATGTTTATAGTATATACTCCAAGTTAAATATCTATTTATATATATATACGCGTGTGTGAGTGGGTCCATGAACGAGGAAATTAACATTAATTTCACGTTTCGTTTATAATTGCTCAACAGCAATTACAACAGTTAATATTAGCATTCAAAGCAGTCGTTAATTACATGGTTTAAAGTCTTACTAAGCAGTTCTTGTGTTTCGATTTTTGCATATTGGATGGTTCAAATGGATCTTTTGTTACAATGCTACCATCTGAATTTGGTGAATGAAATATTGGTTTGTGATTGAGCTTATACTAAAATATTAGTAAACGAAGATTTTCAAAATACAGTTTCTTAGGATGAAGTGTATTTCATTTTGAAAATTATGCTATGCTGTGTTTGAATCTTGTGATTGTTTTTGTTAAAACTGTTCGACACCAATTCTTGATAAATTAATTAAGAGAAGTTAATGTCTCACCTGCAACCTCAAACGAGGTTACAGTAGAATTAATCCCATTCAGAGACAGGGGTTTACAAAGAAGTTAATCTCGTGCCAGGGACCCCTTCCCTGCCCACCCGGGTTTACAAAGAAATTAATCTCGTGCCAGGGACCACATTCCCTTCCCTCCCTTCCCACCAAGAAAAATAATTACTTCCCTTCCCCTTCCCTCCATGAAATATAGAAAAGTAATAAAGATGGTAACCTGGTTACATGCTACCCACACAGCGGTCACTACAATGGCAATACTAATGAGGAACAAATATTTTTGACCTTACGATAAAATATTAAAAAAGAAGTATTTCACGACTCAATTTCCTCTGATGAGAATTAGGCCATATTGCAAATCACGCTATGCCGTGTTTGAATTTTGTGACTGTTTTGTCAAAATGGTTCGACACCAATCCTTGATTAATTCATTAAAATAAGTTAATCTCTCACCTGCAACCTCAAACGAGGTTACAGTAGAATTAATCCCATCCAGGGACAGGGGTTTACAAAGAAGTTAATCTCGTGCCAGGGACCCCTTCCCTGCCCACCCGGGATTTACAAAGAAATTAATCTCGTGCCAGGGACCCCATTCCCTTCCCTCCCTTCCCACCAAGAAAAATAATTACTTCCCTTCCCCTTCCCTCCATGAAATATACAAAAGTATTAAAGATGGTAATCTGGTTACATCCAACCGACACTGTGGTCACTATAATGTCAATACTAAAGGGAAGAGACATCTTTAACCATATGCTAAAACAATGGTAAACGAAGTTTTTCACGACTCGATTACTTCGGATGAGATGTAGGTTATTTTGAAAACTACGCTAGAGTAGATAGAATTTCTTACCTTCGTTGGCAGTAACGTTTGAATAATTATCATATCGTGTTCCAATGTAAAGATTAGGGCAACAAAATTAAGTAAAATCTTTAGGGACACAACAGGGGTGGCTTTTCCGTCGGAAAGGTTTTGCAATCAACATCCCCATTAATTTCGTGGTAGAGACAAAATACGTTTCCCTGCCCTCTGGTTGGAGTTTTGGCCTAAGTTGCATGTCTTGAATAGTATTTCTTGTCATTAACTTGTCACTCGCTTTTATACTAGTATTGTCGTACTGGGGCATATGAATGTCAGCTTATGTTTATTTGAGAAATTTAATAACAAACATGCATTTCGCTTGGAGACGTTCTACAATTACTGTAACAATCGAAGCTCTATATATATATATATATTTGACTGTTTCTGTTATTGAAGATCTTCTCCAAGCTAAATGTATGTTTCTCATGTTTATAGTATATACTCCAAGTTAAATATCTATTTATATATATATACGCGTGTGTGAGTGGGTCCATGAACGAGGAAATTAACATTAATTTCACGTTCCGTTTATAATTGCTCAACAGCAATTACAACAGTTAATATTTGCATTCAAAGCAGTCGTTAATTACATGGTTTAAAGTCTTACTAAGCAGTTCTTGTGTTTCGATTCTTGCATATTGGATGTTTCAAATGGATCTTTTGTTACAATGCTACCATATGAATTTGGTGAATGAAATATTGGTTTGTGATTGATCTTATACTAAAATATTAGTAAACGAAGATTTTCAAAACATAGTTTCTTAGGAAGAAATATATTTCATTTTGAAAATTATGCTATGCTGTGTTTGTATCTTGTGATTGTTTTTGTTAAAACTGTTCGACACCATTTTTTGATAAATTAATTAAGAGAAGTTAATGTCTCACCTGCAACCTCAAACGAGGTTACAGTAGAATTAATCCCATTCAGAGACAGGGGTTTACGAAGAAGATAATCTCGTGCCAGGGACCCCTCCCTGCCCACCCGGGGTTTACAAAGAAATTAATCTCGTGCCAGGGACCCCATTCCCTTCCCTCCCTTCCCACCAAGAAAAATAATTACTTCCCTTCCACTTCCCTCCATGAAATATAGAAAAGTAATAAAGATGGTAACCTGGTTACATGCTACCCACACAGCGGTCACTACAATGGCAATACTAATGAGGAACAAATTTTTTGACCTTACGATAAAATATTAAAAAAGAAGTATTTCACGACTCAATTTCCTCTGATGAGAATTAGGCCATATTGCAAATCATGCTATGCCGTGTTTGAATTTTGTGACTGTTTTGTCAAAATTGTTCGACACCAATTCTTGATAAATTAATTAAGAGAAGTTAATGTCTCACCTGCAACCTCAAACGAGGTTACAGTAGAATTAATCCCATTCAGAGACAGGGGTTTACGAAGAAGATAATCTCGTGCCAGGGACCCCTCCCTGCCCACCCGGGGTTTACAAAGAAATTAATCTCGTGCCAGGGACCCCATTCCCTTCCCTCCCTTCCCACCAAGAAAAATAATTACTTCCCTTCCCCTTCCCTCCATGAAATATAGAAAAGTAATAAAGATGGTAACCTGGTTACATGCTACCCACACAGCGGTCACTACAGTGGCAATACTAATGAGGAACAAATATTTTTGACCTTACGATAAAATATTAAAAAAGAAGTATTTCACGACTCAATTTCCTCTGATGAGGATTAGGCCATATTGCAAATCACGCTATGCCGTGTTTGAATTTTGTGACTGTTTTGTCAAAATTGTTCGACACCAATCCTTGATTAATTCATTAAAATAAGTTAATCTCTCACCTGCAACCTCAAACGAGGTTGGTTACAATAGAATTAATCCCATCCAGGGACAGGGGTTTACAAAGAATTTAATCTCGTGCCAGGGACCCCATTCCCTTCCCTCCCTTCCCACCAAGAAAAATAATTACTTCCCTTCCCCTTCCCTCCATGAAATATACAAAAGTAATAAAGATGGTAATCTGGTTACATTCAACCGACACTGTGGTCACTAAAATGTCAATACTAAAGGGAAGAGACATCCTTAACCATATGCTAAAACAATGGAAAACGAAGTTTTTCACGACTCGATTACTTCCGATGAGATGTAGGTTATTTTGAAAACTACGCTAGAGTAGATAGAATTTCTTACCTTCGTTGGCAGTAACGTTTGAATAACTATCATATCGTGCTCCAATGAAAAGATTAGGGCAACAAAATTAAGTAAAATCTTTAAGGACACAACAGGGGTGGCTTTTCCGTCGGAAAGGTTTTGCAATCAACATCCCCATTAATTTCGTGGTAGAGACAAAATACGTTTCCCTGCCCTCTGGTTGGAGTTTTGGCCTAAGTTGCATGTCTCGAATAGAATTTCTTGTCATGAACTTGCCACTCGCTTTTATACTAGTATTGTCGTACTGGGGCATATGAATGTCAGCTTATGTTTATATGAGAAATTTAATAACAAACATGCATTTCGCTTGGAGACGTTCTACAATTACTGTAACAATCGAAGCTCTATATATATATATATATATTTGATTCTTTCTGTTATTGAAGATCTTCTTCAAGCTAAATGTATGTTTCTCATGTTTATAGTATATACTCCAAGTTAAATATCTATTTATATATATATACGCGTGTGTGAGTGGGTCCATGAACGAGGAAATTAACATTAATTTCACGTTTCGTTTATAATTGCTCAACAGCAATTACAACAGTTAATATTAGCATTCAAAGCAGTCGTTAATTACATGGTTTAAAGTCTTACTAAGCAGTTCTTGTGTTTGGATTTTTGCATATTGGATGGTTCAAATGGATCTTTTGTTACAATGCTACCATCTGAATTTGGTGAATGAAATATTGGTTTGTGATTGAGCTTATACTAAAATATTAGTAAACGAAGATTTTCAAAACACAGTTTCTTAGGATGAAGTGTATTTCATTTTGAAAATTATGCTATGCTGTGTTTGAATCTTGTGATTGTTTTTGTTAAAACTGTTCGACACCAATTCTTGATAAATTAATTAAGAGAAGTTAATGTCTCACCTGCAACCTCAAACGAGGTTACAGTAGAATTAATCACATTCAGGGACAGGGGTTTACAAAGAAGTTAATCTCGTGCCAGGAACCCGTCCCTGCCCACCCGGGTTTACAAAGAAATTAATCTCGTGCCAGGGACCCCATTCCCTTCCCTCCCTTCCCACCAAGAAAAATAATTACTTCCCTTCCCCTTCCCTCCATGAAATATAGAAAAGTAATAAAGATGGTAACCTGGTTACATGCTACCCACACAGCGGTCACTACAATGGCAATACTAAGGAGGAACAAATATTTTTGACCTTACGATAAAATATTAAAAAAGAAGTATTTCACGACTCAATTTCCTCTGATGAGGATTAGGCCATATTGCAAATCACGCTATGCCCTGTTTGAATTTTGTGACTGTTTTGTCAAAATTGTTCGACACCAATCCTTGATTAATTCATTAAAATAAGTTAATCTCTCACCTGCAACCTCAAACGAGGTTACAGTAGAATTAATCCCATCCAGGGACAGGGGTTTACAAAGAAGTTAATCTCGTGCCAGGGACCCCTTCCCTGCCCACCCGGGGTTTACAAAGAAATTAATCTCGTGCCAGGGACCCCATTCCCTTCCCTCTCTTCCCACCAAGAGAAATAATTACTTCCCTTCCCCTTCCCTCCATGAAATATAGAAAAGTAATAAAGATGGTAACCTGGTTACATGCTACCCACACAGCGGTCACTACAATGGCAATACTAACGAGGAACAAATATTTTTGACTTTACGATAAAATATTAAAAAAAGAGGTATTTCACGACTCAATTTCCTCTGATGAGAATTAGGTCATATTGCAAACCACGCTATTTCGTGCTTGAATTTTGTGACTGTTTGTCAAAACTGTTCGACACCAATTCTTGATTAATTCATTAAAATAAGTTAATCTCTCACCTGCAACCTCAAACGAGGTTACAGTAGAATTAATCCCATCCAGGGACAGGGGTTTACAAAGAAGTTAATCTCGTGCCAGGGACCCCTTCCCTGCCCACCCGGGATTTACAAAGAAATTAATCTCGTGCCAGGGAGCCCATTCCCTTCCCTCCCTTCCCACCAAGAAAAATAATTACTTCCCTTCCCCTTCCCTCCATGAAATATACAAAAGTAATAAAGATGGTAATCTGGTTACATCCAACCGACACTGTGGTCACTAAAATGTCAATACTAAAGGGAAGAGACATCTTTATCCATATGCTAAAACAATGGTAAACGAAGTCTTTCACGACTCGATTACTTCGGATGAGATGTAGGTTATTTTGAAAACTACGCTGGAGTAGATAGAATTTCTTACCTTCGTTGGCAGTAACGTTTGAACAACCATCATATCGTGCTCCAATGTAAAGATTAGGGCAGCAAAATTAAGTAAAATCTTTAGGGACACAACAGGGGTGGCTTTTCCGTCGGAAAGGTTTTGCAATCAACATCCCCATTAATTTCGTGGTAGAGACAAAATACGTTTCCCTGCCCTCTGGTTGGAGTTTTGGCCTAAGTTGCATGTCTTGAATAGTATTTCTTGTCATTAACTTGTCACTCGCTTTTATACTAGTATTGTCGTACTGGGGCATATGAATGTCAGCTTATGTTTATATGAGAAATTTAATAACAAACATGCATTTCGCTTGGAGACGTTCTACAATTACTGTAACAATCGAAGCTATATATATATATATATATATATATTTGATTGTTTCTGTTATTGAAGATCTTCTCCAAGCTAAATGTATGTTTCTCATGTTTATAGTATATACTCCAAGTTAAATATCTATTTATATATATATACGCGTGTGTGAGTGGGTCCATGAACGAGGAAATTAACATTAATTTCACGTTCCGTTTATAATTGCTCAACAGCAATTACGACAGTTAATATTTGCATTCAAAGCAGTCGTTAATTACATGGTTTAAAGTCTTACTAAGCAGTTCTTGTGTTTCGATTCTTGCATATTGGATGGTTCAAATGGATCTTTTGTTACAAAGCTACCATCTGAATTTGGTGAATGAAATATTGGTTTGTGATTGATCTTATACTAAAATATTAGTAAACGAAGATTTTCAAAACACAGTTTCTTAGGATGAAATGTATTTCATTTTGAAAATTATGCTATGCTGTGTTTGAATCTTGTGATTGTTTTTGTTAAAACTGTTCGACACCAATTCTTGATAAATTAATTAAGAGAAGTTAATGTCTCACCTGCAACCTCAAACGAGGTTACAGTAGAATTAATCCCATTCAGAGACAGGGATTTACAAAGAAGTTAATCTCGTGCCAGGGACTCCTTCCTGCCCACCCGGGGTTTACAAAGAAATTAATCTCGTGCCAGGGACCCCATTCCCTTCCCTCCCTTCCCACCAAGAAAAATAATTACTTCCCTTCCCCTTCCCTCCATGAAATATACAAAAGTAATAAAGATGGTAATCTGGTTACATCCAACCGACACTGTGGTCACTAAAATGTCAATACTAAAGGGAAGAGACATCTTTAACCATATGCTAAAACAATGGTAAACGAAGTCTTTCACGACTCGATTACTTCGGATGAGATGTAGGTTATTTTGAAAACTACGCTAGAGTAGATAGAATTTCTTACCTTCGTTGGCAGTAACGTTTGAATAATTATCATATCGTGCTCCAATGTAAAGATTAGGGCAAAAAAATTAAGTAAAATCTTTAGGGACACAACAGGGGTGGCATTTCCGTCGGAAAGGTTTTGCTATCAACATCCCCATTAATTTCGTGGTAGAGACAAAATACGTTTCCCTGCCCTCTGGTTGGAGTTTTGGCCTAAGTTGCATGTCTTGAATAGTTTTTCTTGTCATTAACTTGTCACTCGCTTTTATACTAGTATTGTCGTACTGGGGCATATAATGTCAGCTTATGTTTATTTGAGAAATTTAATAACAAACATGCATTTCGCTTGGAGACGTTCTACAATTACTGTAACAATCGAAGCTCTATATATATATATATATATATTTGATTGTTTCTGTTATTGAAGATCTTCTCCAAGCTAAATGTATGTTTCTCATGTTTATAGTATATACTCCAAGTTAAATATCTATTTATATATATATACGCGTGTGTGAGTGGGTCCATGAACGAGGAAATTAACATTAATTTCACGTTCCGTTTATAATTGCTCAACAGCAATTACAACAGTTAATATTTGCATTCAAAGCAGTCGTTAATTACATGGTTTAAAGTCTTACTAAGCAGTTCTTGTGTTTCGATTCTTGCATATTGGATGGTTCAAATGGATCTTTTGTTACAATGCTACCATCTGAATTTGGTGAATGAAATACTGGTTTGTGATTGATCTTATACTAAAATATTAGTAAACGAAGATTTTCAAAACATAGTTTCTTAGGATGAAATGTATTTCATTTTGAAAATTATGCTATGCTGTGTTTGAATCTTGTGAATGTTTTTGATAAAACTGTTCGACACCAATTCTTGATAAATTAATTAAGAGAAGTTAATGTCTCACCTGCAACCTCAAACGAGGTTACAGTAAAATTAATCCCATTCAGAGACAGGGATTTACAAAGAAGTTAATCTCGTGCCAGGGACTCCTTCCCTGCCCACCCGGGGTTTACAAAGAAATTAATCTCGTGCCAGGGACCCCATTCCCTTCCCTCCCTTCCCACCAAGAAAAATAATTACTTCCCTTCCACTTCCCTCCATGAAATATAGAAAAGTAATAAAGATGGTAACCTGGTTACATGCTACCCACACAGCGGTCACTACAATGGCAATACTAATGAGGAACAAATTTTTTGACCTTACGATAAAATATTAAAAAAGAAGTATTTCACGACTCAATTTCCTCTGATGAGAATTAGGCCATATTGCAAATCATGCTATGCCGTGTTTGAATTTTGTGACTGTTTTGTCAAAATTGTTCGACACCAATTCTTGATAAATTAATTAAGAGAAGTTAATGTCTCACCTGCAACCTCAAACGAGGTTACAGTAGAATTAATCCCATTCAGAGACAGGGGTTTACGAAGAAGATAATCTCGTGCCAGGGACCCCTACCTGCCCACCCGGGGTTTACAAAGAAATTAATCTCGTGCCAGGGACCCCATTCCCTTCCCTCCCTTCCCACCAAGAAAAATAATTACTTCCCTTCCCCTTCCCTCCATGAAATATAGAAAAGTAATAAAGATGGTAACCTGGTTACATGCTACCCACACAGCGGTCACTACAGTGGCAATACTAACGAGGAACAAATATTTTTGACTTTACGATAAAATATTAAAAAAGAGGTATTTCACGACTCAATTTCCTCTGATGAGAATTAGGTCATATTGCAAACCACGCTATGCCGTGCTTGAATTTTGTGACTGTTTTGTCAAAACTGATCGACACCAATCCTTGATTAATTCATTAAAATAAGTTTATCTCTCACCTGCAACCTCAAACGAGGTTACAGTAGAATTAATCCCATCCAGGGACAGGGGTTTACAAAGAAGTTAATCTCGTGCCAGGGACCCCTTCCCTGCCCACCCGGGGTTTACAAAGAAATTAATCTCGTGCCAGGAAACCCCATTCCCTTCCCTCCCTTCCCACCAAGAAAAATAATTACTTCCCTTCCCCTTCCCTCCATGAAATATACAAAAGTAATATAGATGGTAATCAGGTTACATCCAACCGACACTGTGGTCACTAAAATGTCAATACTAAAGGGAAGAGACATCTTTAACCATATGCTAAAACAATGGTAAACGAAGTCTTTCACGACTCGATTACTTCGGATGAAATGTAGGTTATTTTGAAAACTACGCTAGAGTAGATAGAATTTCTTACCTTCGTTGGCAGTAACGTTTCAATAACCATCATATCGTGCTCCAATGTAAAGATTAGGGCAAAAAAATTAAGTAAAATCTTTAGGGACACAACAGAGGTGGCTTTTCCGTCGGAAAGGTTTTGCAATCAACATCCCCATTAATTTCGTGGTAGTGACAAAATACGTTTCCCTGCCCTCTGGTTGGAGTTTTGGCCTAAGTTGCATGTCTTGAATAGTATTTCTTGTCATTAACTTGTCACTCGCTTTTATACTAGTATTGTCGTACTGGGGCATATGAATGTCAGCTTATGTTTATTTGAGAAATTTAATAACGAACATGCATTTCGCTTGGAGACGTTCTACAATTACTGTAACAATCGAAGCTCTATATATATATATATATTTGACTGTTTCTGTTATTGAAGATCTTCTCCAAGCTAAATGTATGTTTCTCATGTTTATAGTATATACTCCAAGTTAAATATCTATTTATATATATATACGCGTGTGTGAGTGGGTCCATGAACGAGGAAATTAACATTAATTTCACGTTCCGTTTATAATTGCTCAACAGCAATTACAACAGTTAATATTTGCATTCAAAGCAGTCGTTAATTACATGGTTTAAAGTCTTACTAAGCAGTTCTTGTGTTTCGATTCTTGCATATTGGATGTTTCAAATGGATCTTTTGTTACAATGCTACCATATGAATTTGGTGAATGAAATATTGGTTTGTGATTGATCTTATACTAAAATATTAGTAAACGAAGATTTTCAAAACATAGTTTCTTAGGAAGAAATATATTTCATTTTGAAAATTATGCTATGCTGTGTTTGTATCTTGTGATTGTTTTTGTTAAAACTGTTCGACACCATTTTTTGATAAATTAATTAAGAGAAGTTAATGTCTCACCTGCAACCTCAAACGAGGTTACAGTAGAATTAATCCCATTCAGAGACAGGGGTTTACGAAGAAGATAATCTCGTGCCAGGGACCCCTCCCTGCCCACCCGGGGTTTACAAAGAAATTAATCTCGTGCCAGGGACCCCATTCCCTTCCCTCCCTTCCCACCAAGAAAAATAATTACTTCCCTTCCACTTCCCTCCATGAAATATAGAAAAGTAATAAAGATGGTAACCTGGTTACATGCTACCCACACAGCGGTCACTACAATGGCAATACTAATGAGGAACAAATTTTTTGACCTTACGATAAAATATTAAAAAAGAAGTATTTCACGACTCAATTTCCTCTGATGAGAATTAGGCCATATTGCAAATCATGCTATGCCGTGTTTGAATTTTGTGACTGTTTTGTCAAAATTGTTCGACACCAATTCTTGATAAATTAATTAAGAGAAGTTAATGTCTCACCTGCAACCTCAAACGAGGTTACAGTAGAATTAATCCCATTCAGAGACAGGGGTTTACGAAGAAGATAATCTCGTGCCAGGGACCCCTCCCTGCCCACCCGGGGTTTACAAAGAAATTAATCTCGTGCCAGGGACCCCATTCCCTTCCCTCCCTTCCCACCAAGAAAAATAATTACTTCCCTTCCCCTTCCCTCCATGAAATATAGAAAAGTAATAAAGATGGTAACCTGGTTACATGCTACCCACACAGCGGTCACTACAGTGGCAATACTAATGAGGAACAAATATTTTTGACCTTACGATAAAATATTAAAAAAGAAGTATTTCACGACTCAATTTCCTCTGATGAGGATTAGGCCATATTGCAAATCACGCTATGCCGTGTTTGAATTTTGTGACTGTTTTGCCAAAATTGTTCGACACCAATCCTTGATTAATTCATTAAAATAAGTTAATCTCTCACCTGCAACCTCAAACGAGGTTGGTTACAATAGAATTAATCCCATCCAGGGACAGGGGTTTACAAAGAATTTAATCTCGTGCCAGGGACCCCATTCCCTTCCCTCCCTTCCCACCAAGAAAAATAATTACTTCCCTTCCCCTTCCCTCCATGAAATATACAAAAGTAATAAAGATGGTAATCTGGTTACATTCAACCGACACTGTGGTCACTAAAATGTCAATACTAAAGGGAAGAGACATCCTTAACCATATGCTAAAACAATGGAAAACGAAGTTTTTCACGACTCGATTACTTCGGATGAGATGTAGGTTATTTTGAAAACTACGCTAGAGTAGATAGAATTTCTTACCTTCGTTGGCAGTAACGTTTGAATAACTATCATATCGTGCTCCAATGAAAAGATTAGGGCAACAAAATTAAGTAAAATCTTTAGGGACACAACAGGGGTGGCTTTTCCGTCGGAAAGGTTTTGCAATCAACATCCCCATTAATTTCGTGGTAGAGACAAAATACGTTTCCCTGCCCTCTGGTTGGAGTTTTGGCCTAAGTTGCATGTCTTGAATAGAATTTCTTGTCATGAACTTGCCACTCGCTTTTATACTAGTATTGTCGTACTGGGGCATATGAATGTCAGCTTATGTTTATATGAGAAATTTAATAACAAACATGCATTTCGCTTGGAGACGTTCTACAATTACTGTAACAATCGAAGCTATATATATATATATATATATTTGATTCTTTCTGTTATTGAAGATCTTCTCCAAGCTAAATGTATGTTTCTCATGTTTATAGTATATACTCCAAGTTAAATATCTATTTATATATATATATACGCGTGTGTGAGTGGGTCCATGAACGAGGAAATTAACATTAATTTCACGTTCCGTTTATAATTGCTCAACAGCAATTACAACAGTTAATATTTGCATTCAAAGCAGTCGTTAATTACATGGTTTAAAGTCTTACTAAGCAGTTCTCGTGTTTCGATTCTTGCATATTGGATGGTTCAAATGGATCTTTTGTTACAATGCTACCATCTGAATTTGGTGAATGAAATATTGGTTTGTGATTGATCTTATACTAAAATATTAGTAAACGAAGATTTTCAAAACACAGTTTCTTAGGATGAAATGTATTTCATTTTGAAAATTATGCTATGCTGTGTTTGAATCTTGTGATTGTTTTTGTTAAAACTGTTCGACACCAATTCTTGATAAATTAATTAAGAGAAGGTAATGTCTCACCTGCAACCTCAAACGAGGTTACAGTAGAATTAATCCCATTCAGAGACAGGGGTTTACAAAGAAGTTAATCTCGTGCCAGGGACCCCTTCCCTGCCCACCCGGGGTTTACAAAGAAATTAATCTCGTGCCAGGGACCCCATTCCCTTCCCTCCCTTCCCACCAAGAAAAATAATTACTTCCCTTCCCCTTCCCTCCATGAAATATACAAAAGTAATAAAGATGGTAACCTGGTTACATGCTACCCACACAGCGGTCACTACAATGGCAATACTAATGAGGAACAAATATTTTTGACCTTACGATAAAATATTAAAAAAGAAGTATTTCACGACTCAATTTCCTCTGATGAGAATTAGGCCATATTGCAAATCACGAAATGTCGTGTTTGAATTTTGGGACTGTTTTGTCAAAATTGTTCGACACCAATCCTTGATTAATTCAATAAAATAAGTTAATCTCTCACCTGCAACCTCAAACGAGGTTACAGTAGAATTAACCCCATCCAGGGACAGGGGTTTACAAAGAAGTTAATCTCGTGCCAGGGACCCCTTCCCTGCCCACCCGGGGTTTACAAAGAAATTAATCTCGTGCCAGGGACCCCATTCCCTTCCCTCCCTTCCCACCAAGAAAAATAATTACTTCCCTTCCCCTTCCCTCCATGAAATATACAAAAGTAATAAAGATGGTAATCTGGTTACATCCAACCGACACTGTGGTCACTAAAATGTCAATACTAAAGGGAAGAGACATCTTTAACCATATGCTAAAACAATGGTAAACGAAGTTTTTCACGACTCGATTACTTCGGATGAGATGTAGGTTATTTTGAAAACTACGCTAGAGTAGATAGAATTTCTTACCTTCGTTGGCAGTAACGTTTGAATAACCATCATATCGTGCTCCAATGTAAAGATTAGGGCAACAAAATTAAGTAAAATCTTTAGGGACACAACAGGGGTGGCTTTTCCGTCGGAAAGGTTTTGCAATCAACATCCCCATTAATTTCGTGGTAGAGACAAAATACGTTTCCCTGCCCTCTGGTTGGAGTTTTGGCCTAAGTTGCATGTCTTGAATAGTATTTCTTGTCATTAACTTGTCACTCGATTTTATACTAGTATTGTCGTACTGGGGCATATGAATGTCAGCTTATGTTTATTTGAGAAATTTAATAACAAACATGCATTTCGCTTGGAGACGTTCTACAATTACTGTAACAATCGAAGCTCTATATATATATATATTTGATTGTTTCTGTTATTGAAGATCTTCTTCAAGCTAAATGTATGTTTCTCATGTTTATAGTATATACTCCAAGTTAAATATCTATTTATATATATATACGCGTGTGTGAGTGGGTCCATGAACGAGGAAATTAACATTAATTTCACGTTTCGTTTATAATTGCTCAACAGCAATTACAACAGTTAATATTAGCATTCAAAGCAGTCGTTAATTACATGGTTTAAAGTCTTACTAAGCAGTTCTTGTGTTTCGATTTTTGCATATTGGATGGTTCAAATGGATCTTTTGTTACAATGCTACCATCTGAATTTGGTGAATGAAATATTGGTTTGTGATTGAGCTTATACTAAAATATTAGTAAACGAAGATTTTCAAAACACAGTTTCTTAGGATGAAGTGTATTTCATTTTGAAAATTATGCTATGCTGTGTTTGAATCTTGTGAATGTTTTTGATAAAACTGTTCGACACCAATTCTTGATAAATTAATTAAGAGAAGTTAATGTCTCACCTGCAACCTCAAACGAGGTTACAGTAGAATTAATCACATTCAGGGACAGGGGTTTACAAAGAAGTTAATCTCGTGCCAGGAACCCGTCCCTGCCCACCCGGGTTTACAAAGAAATTAATCTCGTGCCAGGGACCCCATTCCCTTCCCTCCCTTCCCACCAAGAAAAATAATTACTTCCCTTCCCCTTCCCTCCATGAAATATAGAAAAGTAATAAAGATGGTAACCTGGTTACATGCTACCCACACAGCGGTCACTACAATGGCAATACTAAGGAGGAACAAATATTTTTGACCTTACGATAAAATATTAAAAAAGAAGTATTTCACGACTCAATTTCCTCTGATGAGGATTAGGCCATATTGCAAATCACGCTATGCCGTGTTTGAATTTTGTGACTGTTTTGTCAAAATTGTTCGACACCAATCCTTGATTAATTCATTAAAATAAGTTAATCTCTCACCTGCAACCTCAAACGAGGTTACAGTAGAATTAATCCCATCCAGGGACAGGGGTTTACAAAGAAGTTAATCTCGTGCCAGGGACCCCTTCCCTGCCCACCCGGGGTTTACAAAGAAATTAATCTCGTGCCAGGGACCCCATTCCCTTCCCTCTCTTCCCACCAAGAGAAATAATTACTTCCCTTCCCCTTCCCTCCATGAAATATAGAAAAGTAATAAAGATGGTAACCTGGTTACATGCTACCCACACAGCGGTCACTACAATGGCAATACTAACGAGGAACAAATATTTTTGACTTTACGATAAAATATTAAAAAAAGAGGTATTTCACGACTCAATTTCCTCTGATGAGAATTAGGTCATATTGCAAACCACGCTATTTCGTGCTTGAATTTTGTGACTGTTTGTCAAAACTGTTCGACACCAATTCTTGATTAATTCATTAAAATAAGTTAATCTCTCACCTGCAACCTCAAACGAGGTTACAGTAGAATTAATCCCATCCAGGGACAGGGGTTTACAAAGAAGTTAATCTCGTGCCAGGGACCCCTTCCCTGCCCACCCGGGATTTACAAAGAAATTAATCTCGTGCCAGGGAGCCCATTCCCTTCCCTCCCTTCCCACCAAGAAAAATAATTACTTCCCTTCCCCTTCCCTCCATGAAATATACAAAAGTAATAAAGATGGTAATCTGGTTACATCCAACCGACACTGTGGTCACTAAAATGTCAATACTAAAGGGAAGAGACATCTTTATCCATATGCTAAAACAATGGTAAACGAAGTCTTTCACGACTCGATTACTTCGGATGAGATGTAGGTTATTTTGAAAACTACGCTGGAGTAGATAGAATTTCTTACCTTCGTTGGCAGTAACGTTTGAACAACCATCATATCGTGCTCCAATGTAAAGATTAGGGCAGCAAAATTAAGTAAAATCTTTAGGGACACAACAGGGGTGGCTTTTCCGTCGGAAAGGTTTTGCAATCAACATCCCCATTAATTTCGTGGTAGAGACAAAATACGTTTCCCTGCCCTCTGGTTGGAGTTTTGGCCTAAGTTGCATGTCTTGAATAGTATTTCTTGTCATTAACTTGTCACTCGCTTTTATACTAGTATTGTCGTACTGGGGCATATGAATGTCAGCTTATGTTTATATGAGAAATTTAATAACAAACATGCATTTCGCTTGGAGACGTTCTACAATTACTGTAACAATCGAAGCTATATATATATATATATATATATATTTGATTGTTTCTGTTATTGAAGATCTTCTCCAAGCTAAATGTATGTTTCTCATGTTTATAGTATATACTCCAAGTTAAATATCTATTTATATATATATACGCGTGTGTGAGTGGGTCCATGAACGAGGAAATTAACATTAATTTCACGTTCCGTTTATAATTGCTCAACAGCAATTACGACAGTTAATATTTGCATTCAAAGCAGTCGTTAATTACATGGTTTAAAGTCTTACTAAGCAGTTCTTGTGTTTCGATTCTTGCATATTGGATGGTTCAAATGGATCTTTTGTTACAAAGCTACCATCTGAATTTGGTGAATGAAATATTGGTTTGTGATTGATCTTATACTAAAATATTAGTAAACGAAGATTTTCAAAACACAGTTTCTTAGGATGAAATGTATTTCATTTTGAAAATTATGCTATGCTGTGTTTGAATCTTGTGATTGTTTTTGTTAAAACTGTTCGACACCAATTCTTGATAAATTAATTAAGAGAAGTTAATGTCTCACCTGCAACCTCAAACGAGGTTACAGTAGAATTAATCCCATTCAGAGACAGGGATTTACAAAGAAGTTAATCTCGTGCCAGGGACTCCTTCCCTCCCCACTCGGGGTTTACAAAGAAATTAATCTCGTGCCAGGGACCCCATTCCCTTCCCTCCCTTCCCACCAAGAAAAATAATTACTTCCCTTCCCCTTCCCTCCATGAAATATACAAAAGTAATAAAGATGGTAATCTGGTTACATCCAACCGACACTGTGGTCACTAAAATGTCAATACTAAAGGGAAGAGACATCTTTAACCATATGCTAAAACAATGGTAAACGAAGTCTTTCACGACTCGATTACTTCGGATGAGATGTAGGTTATTTTGAAAACTACGCTAGAGTAGATAGAATTTCTTACCTTCGTTGGCAGTAACGTTTGAATAATTATCATATCGTGCTCCAATGTAAAGATTAGGGCAAAAAAATTAAGTAAAATCTTTAGGGACACAACAGGGGTGGCATTTCCGTCGGAAAGGTTTTGCTATCAACATCCCCATTAATTTCGTGGTAGAGACAAAATACGTTTCCCTGCCCTCTGGTTGGAGTTTTGGCCTAAGTTGCATGTCTTGAATAGTTTTTCTTGTCATTAACTTGTCACTCGCTTTTATACTAGTATTGTCGTACTGGGGCATATAATGTCAGCTTATGTTTATTTGAGAAATTTAATAACAAACATGCATTTCGCTTGGAGACGTTCTACAATTACTGTAACAATCGAAGCTCTATATATATATATATATATATTTGATTGTTTCTGTTATTGAAGATCTTCTCCAAGCTAAATGTATGTTTCTCATGTTTATAGTATATACTCCAAGTTAAATATCTATTTATATATATATACGCGTGTGTGAGTGGGTCCATGAACGAGGAAATTAACATTAATTTCACGTTCCGTTTATAATTGCTCAACAGCAATTACAACAGTTAATATTTGCATTCAAAGCAGTCGTTAATTACATGGTTTAAAGTCTTACTAAGCAGTTCTTGTGTTTCGATTCTTGCATATTGGATGGTTCAAATGGATCTTTTGTTACAATGCTACCATCTGAATTTGGTGAATGAAATACTGGTTTGTGATTGATCTTATACTAAAATATTAGTAAACGAAGATTTTCAAAACATAGTTTCTTAGGATGAAATGTATTTCATTTTGAAAATTATGCTATGCTGTGTTTGAATCTTGTGAATGTTTTTGATAAAACTGTTCGACACCAATTCTTGATAAATTAATTAAGAGAAGTTAATGTCTCACCTGCAACCTCAAACGAGGTTACAGTAGAATTAATCCCATTCAGAGACAGGGATTTACAAAGAAGTTAATCTCGTGCCAGGGACTCCTTCCCTGCCCACCCGGGGTTTACAAAGAAATTAATCTCGTGCCAGGGACCCCATTCCCTTCCCTCCCTTCCCACCAAGAAAAATAATTACTTCCCTTCCACTTCCCTCCATGAAATATAGAAAAGTAATAAAGATGGTAACCTGGTTACATGCTACCCACACAGCGGTCACTACAATGGCAATACTAATGAGGAACAAATTTTTTGACCTTACGATAAAATATTAAAAAAGAAGTATTTCACGACTCAATTTCCTCTGATGAGAATTAGGCCATATTGCAAATCATGCTATGCCGTGTTTGAATTTTGTGACTGTTTTGTCAAAATTGCTCGACACCAATTCTTGATAAATTAATTAAGAGAAGTTAATGTCTCACCTGCAACCTCAAACGAGGTTACAGTAGAATTAATCCCATTCAGAGACAGGGGTTTACGAAGAAGATAATCTCGTGCCAGGGACCCCTACCTGCCCACCCGGGGTTTACAAAGAAATTAATCTCGTGCCAGGGACCCCATTCCCTTCCCTCCCTTCCCACCAAGAAAAATAATTACTTCCCTTCCCCTTCCCTCCATGAAATATAGAAAAGTAATAAAGATGGTAACCTGGTTACATGCTACCCACACAGCGGTCACTACAGTGGCAATACTAACGAGGAACAAATATTTTTGACTTTACGATAAAATATTAAAAAAGAGGTATTTCACGACTCAATTTCCTCTGATGAGAATTAGGTCATATTGCAAACCACGCTATGCCGTGCTTGAATTTTGTGACTGTTTTGTCAAAACTGATCGACACCAATCCTTGATTAATTCATTAAAATAAGTTTATCTCTCACCTGCAACCTCAAACGAGGTTACAGTAGAATTAATCCCATCCAGGGACAGGGGTTTACAAAGAAGTTAATCTCGTGCCAGGGACCCCTTCCCTGCCCACCCGGGGTTTACAAAGAAATTAATCTCGTGCCAGGAAACCCCATTCCCTTCCCTCCCTTTCCACCAAGAAAAATAATTACTTCCCTTCCCCTTCCCTCCATGAAATATACAAAAGTAATATAGATGGTAATCAGGTTACATGCAACCGACACTGTGGTCACTAAAATGTCAATACTAAAGGGAAGAGACATCTTTAACCATATGCTAAAACAATGGTAAACGAAGTCTTTCACGACTCGATTACTTCGGATGAAATGTAGGTTATTTTGAAAACTACGCTAGAGTAGATAGAATTTCTTACCTTCGTTGGCAGTAACGTTTCAATAACCATCATATCGTGCTCCAATGTAAAGATTAGGGCAAAAAAATTAAGTAAAATCTTTAGGGACACAACAGAGGTGGCTTTTCCGTCGGAAAGGTTTTGCAATCAACATCCCCATTAATTTCGTGGTAGTGACAAAATACGTTTCCCTGCCCTCTGGTTGGAGTTTTGGCCTAAGTTGCATGTCTTGAATAGTATTTCTTGTCATTAACTTGTCACTCGCTTTTATACTAGTATTGTCGTACTGGGGCATATGAATGTCAGCTTATGTTTATATGAGAAATTTAATAACAAACATGCATTTCGCTTGGAGACGTTCTACAATTACTGTAACAATCGAAGCTATATATATATATATATTTGATTGTTTCTCTTATTGAAGATCTTCTCCAAGCTAAATGTATGTTTCTCATGTTTATAGTATATACTCCAAGTTAAATATCTATTTATATATATATACGCGTGTGTGAGTGGGTCCATGAACGAGGAAATTAACATTAATTTCACGTTCCGTTTATAATTGCTCAACAGCAATTACAACAGTTAATATTTGCATTCAAAGCAGTCGTTAATTACATGGTTTAAAGTCTTACTAAGCAGTTCTTGTGTTTCGATTCTTGCATATTGGATGGTTCAAATGGATCTTTTGTTACAATGCTACCATCTGAATTTGGTGAATGAAATATTGGTTTGTGATTGATCTTATACTAAAATATTAGTAAACGAAGATTTTCAAAACACAGTTTCTTAGGATGAAATGTATTTCATTTTGAAAATTATGCTATGCTGTGTTTGAATCTTGTGATTGTTTTTGTTAAAACTGTTCGACACCAATTCTTGATAAATTAATTAAGAGAAGTTAATGTCTCACCTGCAACCTCAAACGAGGTTACAGTAGAATTAATCCCATTCAGAGACAGGGGTTTACAAAGAAGTTAATCTCGTGCCAGGGACCCCTTCCCTGCCCACCCGGGGTTTACAAATAAATTAATCTCGTGCCAGGGACCACATTCCCTTCCCTCCCTTCCCACCAAGAAAAATAATTACTTCCCTTCCCCTTCCCTCCATGAAATATAGAAAAGTAATAAAGATGGTAACCTGGTTACATGCTACCCACACAGCGGTCACTACAATGGCAATACTAATGAGGAACAAATATTTTTGACCTTACGATAAAATATTAAAAAAGAAGTATTTCACGACTCAATTTCCTCTGATGAGAATTAGGCCATATTGCAAATCACGCTATGCCGTGTTTGAATTTTGTGACTGTTTTGTCAAAATGGTTCGACACCAATCCTTGATTAATTCATTAAAATAAGTTAATCTCTCACCTGCAACCTCAAACGAGGTTACAGTAGAATTAATCCCATCCAGGGACAGGGGTTTACAAAGAAGTTAATCTCGTGCCAGGGACTCCTTCCCTGCCCACCCGGGGTTTACAAAGAAATTAATCTCGTGCCAGGGACCCCATTCCCTTCCCTCCCTTCCCACCAAGAAAAATGATTACTTCCCTTCCCCTTCCCTCCATGAAATATACAAAAGTATTAAAGATGGTAATCTGGTTACATCCAACCGACACTGTGGTCACTATAATGTCAATACTAAAGGGAAGAGACATCTTTAACCATATGCTAAAACAATGGTAAACGAAGTTTTTCACGACTCGATTACTTCGGATGAGATGTAGGTTATTTTGAAAACTACGCTAGAGTAGATAGAATTTCTTACCTTCGTTGGCAGTAACGTTTGAATAATTATCATATCGTGCTCCAATGTAAAGATTAGGGCAACAAAATTAAGTAAAATCTTTAGGGACACAACAGGGGTGGCTTTTCCGTCGGAAAGGTTTTGCAATCAACATCCCCATTAATTTCGTGGTAGAGACAAAATACGTTTCCCTGCCCTCTGGTTGGAGTTTTGGCCTAAGTTGCATGTCTTGAATAGTATTTCTTGTCATTAACTTGTCACTCGCTTTTATACTAGTATTGTCGTACTGGGGCATATGAACGTCAGCTTATGTTTATTTGAGAAATTTAATAACAAACATGCATTTCGCTTGGAGACGTTCTACAATTACTGTAACAATCGAAGCTCTATATATATATATATATTTGACTGTTTCTGTTATTGAAGATCTTCTCCAAGCTAAATGTATGTTTCTCATGTTTATAGTATATACTCCAAGTTAAATATCTATTTATATATATATACGCGTGTGTGAGTGGGTCCATGAACGAGGAAATTAACATTAATTTCACGTTCCGTTTATAATTGCTCAACAGCAATTACAACAGTTAATATTTGCATTCAAAGCAGTCGTTAATTACATGGTTTAAAGTCTTACTAAGCAGTTCTTGTGTTTCGATTCTTGCATATTGGATGTTTCAAATGGATCTTTTGTTACAATGCTACCATATGAATTTGGTGAATGAAATATTGGTTTGTGATTGATCTTATACTAAAATATTAGTAAACGAAGATTTTCAAAACATAGTTTCTTAGGATGAAATATATTTCATTTTGAAAATTATGCTATGCTGTGTTTGTATCTTGTGATTGTTTTTGTTAAAACTGTTCGACACCATTTTTTGATAAATTAATTAAGAGAAGTTAATGTCTCACCTGCAACCTCAAACGAGGTTACAGTAGAATTAATCCCATTCAGAGACAGGGGTTTACGAAGAAGATAATCTCGTGCCAGGGACCCCTCCCTGCCCACCCGGGGTTTACAAAGAAATTAATCTCGTGCCAGGGACCCCATTCCCTTCCCTCCCTTCCCACCAAGAAAAATAATTACTTCCCTTCCACTTCCCTCCATGAAATATAGAAAAGTAATAAAGATGGTAACCTGGTTACATGCTACCCACACAGCGGTCACTACAATGGCAATACTAATGAGGAACAAATTTTTTGACCTTACGATAAAATATTAAAAAAGAAGTATTTCACGACTCAATTTCCTCTGATGAGAATTAGGCCATATTGCAAATCATGCTATGCCGTGTTTGAATTTTGTGACTGTTTTGTCAAAATTGTTCGACACCAATTCTTGATAAATTAATTAAGAGAAGTTAATGTCTCACCTGCAACCTCAAACGAGGTTACAGTAGAATTAATCCCATTCAGAGACAGGGGTTTACGAAGAAGATAATCTCGTGCCAGGGACCCCTCCCTGCCCACCCGGGGTTTACAAAGAAATTAATCTCGTGCCAGGGACCCCATTCCTTTCCCTCCCTTCCCACCAAGAAAAATAATTACTTCCCTTCCCCTTCCCTCCATGAAATATAGAAAAGTAATAAAGATGGTAACCTGGTTACATGCTACCCACACAGCGGTCACTACAGTGGCAATACTAATGAGGAACAAATATTTTTGACCTTACGATAAAATATTAAAAAAGAAGTATTTCACGACTCAATTTCCTCTGATGAGGATTAGGCCATATTGCAAATCACGCTATGCCGTGTTTGAATTTTGTGACTGTTTTGTCAAAATTGTTCGACACCAATCCTTGATTAATTCATTAAAATAAGTTAATCTCTCACCTGCAACCTCAAACGAGGTTGGTTACAATAGAATTAATCCCATCCAGGGACAGGGGTTTACAAAGAATTTAATCTCGTGCCAGGGACCCCATTCCCTTCCCTCCCTTCCCACCAAGAAAAATAATTACTTCCCTTCCCCTTCCCTCCATGAAATATACAAAAGTAATAAAGATGGTAATCTGGTTACATCCAACCGACACTGTGGTCACTAAAATGTCAATACTAAAGGGAAGAGACATCCTTAACCATATGCTAAAACAATGGTAAACGAAGTTTTTCACGACTCGATTACTTCGGATGAGATGTAGGTTATTTTGAAAACTACGCTAGAGTAGATAGAATTTCTTACCTTCGTTGGCAGTAACGTTTGAATAACTATCATATCGTGCTCCAATGTAAAGATTAGGGCAACAAAATTAAGTAAAATCTTTAGGGACACAACAGGGGTGGCTTTTCCGTCGGAAAGGTTTTGCAATCAACATCCCCATTAATTTCGTGGTAGAGACAAAATACGTTTCCCTGCCCTCTGGTTGGAGTTTTGGCCTAAGTTGCATGTCTTGAATAGAATTTCTTGTCATGAACTTGTCACTCGCTTTTATACTAGTATTGTCGTACTGCGGCATATGAATGTCAGCTTATGTTTATATGAGAAATTTAATAACAAACATGCATTTCGCTTGGAGACGTTCTACAATTACTGTAACAATCGAAGCTATATATATATATATATATATATATTTGATTCTTTCTGTTATTGAAGATCTTCTCCAAGCTAAATGTATGTTTCTCATGTTTATAGTATATACTCCAACTTAAATATCTATTTATATATATATATACGCGTGTGTGAGTGGGTCCATGAACGAGGAAATTAACATTAATTTCACGTTCCGTTTATAATTGCTCAACAGCAATTACAACAGTTAATATTTGCATTCAAAGCAGTCGTTAATTACATGGTTTAAAGTCTTACTAAGCAGTTCTCGTGTTTCGATTCTTGCATATTGGATGGTTCAAATGGATCTTTTGTTACAATGCTACCATCTGAATTTGGTGAATGAAATATTGGTTTGTGATTGATCTTATACTAAAATATTAGTAAACGAAGATTTTCAAAACACAGTTTCTTAGGATGAAATGTATTTCATTTTGAAAATTATGCTATGCTGTGTTTGAATCTTGTGATTGTTTTTGTTAAAACTGTTCGACACCAATTCTTGATAAATTAATTAAGAAAAGGTAATGTCTCACCTGCAACCTCAAACGAGGTTACAGTAGAATTAATCCCATTCAGAGACAGGGGTTTACAAAGAAGTTAATCTCGTGCCAGGGACCCCTTCCCTGCCCACCCGGGGTTTACAAAGAAATTAATCTCGTGCCAGGGACCCCATTCCCTTCCCTCCCTTCCCACCAAGAAAAATAATTACTTCCCTTCCCCTTCCCTCCATGAAATATAGAAAAGTAATAAAGATGGTAACCTGGTTACATGCTACCCACACAGCGGTCACTACAATGGCAATACTAATGAGGAACAAATATTTTTGACCTTACGATAAAATATTAAAAAAGAAGTATTTCACGACTCAATTTCCTCTGATGAGAATTAGGCCATATTGCAAATCACGAAATGTCGTGTTTGAATTTTGTGACTGTTTTGTCAAAATTGTTCGACACCAATCCTTGATTAATTCAATAAAATAAGTTAATCTCTCACCTGCAACCTCAAACGAGGTTACAGTAGAATTAACCCCATCCAGGGACAGGGGTTTACAAAGAAGTTAATCTCGTGCCAGGGACCCCTTCCCTGCCCACCCGGGGTTTACAAAGAAATTAATCTCGTGCCAGGGACCCCATTCCCTTCCCTCCCTTCCCACCAAGAAAAATAATTACTTCCCTTCCCCTTCCCTCAATGAAATATACAAAAGTAATAAAGATGGTAATCTGGTTACATCCAACCGACACTGTGGTCACTAAAATGTCAATACTAAAGGGAAGAGACATCTTTAACCATATGCTAAAACAATGGTAAACGAAGTTTTTCACGACTCGATTACTTCGGATGAGATGTAGGTTATTTTGAAAACTACGCTAGAGTAGATAGAATTTCTTACCTTCGTTGGCATTACCGTTTGAATAACCATCATATCGTGCTCCAATGTAAAGATTAGGGCAACAAAATTAAGTAAAATCTTTAGGGACACAACAGGGGTGGCTTTTCCGTCGGAAAGGTTTTGCAATCAACATCCCCATTAATTTCTTGGTAGAGACAAAATACGTTTCCCTGCCCTCTGGTTGGAGTTTTGGCCTAAGTTGCATGTCTTGAATAGTATTTCTTGTCATTAACTTGTCACTCGCTTTTATACTAGTATTGTCGTACTGGGGCATATGAATGTCAGCTTATGTTTATATGAGAAATTTAATAACAAACATGCATTTCGCTTGGAGACGATCTACAATTACTGTAACAATCGAAGCTATATATATATATATATATATTTGATTGTTTCTGTTATTGAAGATCTTCTCCAAGCTAAATGTATGTTTCTCATGTTTATAGTATATACTCCAAGTTAAATATCTATTTATATATATATACGCGTGTGTGAGTGGGTCCATGAACGAGGAAATTAACATTAATTTCACGTTCCGTTTATAATTGCTCAACAGCAATTACAACAGTTAATATTTGCATTCAAAGCAGTCGTTAATTACATGGTTTAAAGTCTTACTAAGCAGTTCTTGTGTTTCGATTCTTGCATATTGGATGGTTCAAATGGATCTTTTGTTACAATGCTACCATCTGAATTTGGTGAATGAAATATTGGTTTGTGATTGATCTTATACTAAAATATTAGTAAACGAAGATTTTCAAAACACAGTCTCTTAGGATGAAATGTATTGCATTTTGAAAATTATGCTATGCTGTGTTTGAATCTTGTGATTGTTTTTGTTAAAACTGTTCGACACCAATTCTTGATAAATTAATTAAGAGAAGTTATTGTCTCACCTGCAACCTCAAACGAGGTTACAGTAGAATTAATCCCATTCAGAGACAGGGGTTTACAAAGAAGTTAATCTCGTGCCAGGGACCCCTTCCCTGCCCACCCGGGGTTTACAAAGAAATTAATCTCGTGCCAGGGACCCCATTCCCTTCCGTCCCTTCCCACCAAGAAAAATAATTACTTCCCTTCCCGTTCCCTCCATGAAATATAGAAAAGTAATAAAGATGGTAACCTGGTTACATGCTACCCACACAGCGGTCACTTCAATGGCAATACTAATGAGGAACAAATATTTTTGACCTTACGATAAAATATTAAAAAAGAAGTATTTCACGACTCAATTTCCTCTGATGAGGATTAGGCCATATTGCAAATCACGCTATGCCGTGTTTGAATTTTGTGACTGTTTAGTCAAAATTGTTCGACACCAATCCTTGATTAATTCATTAAAATAAATTAATCTCTCACCTGCAACCTCAAACGAGGTTACAGTAGAATTAATCCCATCCAGGGACAGGGGTTTACAAAGAATTTAATCTCGTGCCAGGGACCCCTTCCCTGCCCACCCGGGGTTTACAAAAAATTAATCTCGTGCCAGGGACCCCATTCCCTTCCCTCCCTTCCCACCAAGAAAAATAATTACTTCCCTTCCCCTTCCCTCCATGAAATATACAAAAGTAATAAAGATGGTAATCTGGTTACATCCAACCGACACTGTGGTCACTAAAATGTCAATACTAAAGGGAAGAGACATCTTTAACCATATGCTAAAACAATGGTAAACGAAGTTTTTCACGACTCGATTACTTCGGATAAGATGTAGGTTATTTTGAAAACTACGCTAGAGTAGATAGAATTTCTTACCTTCGTTGGCAGTAACGTTTGAATAACCATCATATCGTGCTCCAATGTAAAGATTAGGGCAACAAAATTAAGTAAAATCTTTAGGGACACAACAGGGGTGGCTTTTCCGTCGGAAAGGTTTTGGAATCAACATCCCCATTAATTTCGTGGTAGAGACAAAATACGTTTCCCTGCCCTCTGGTTGGAGTTTTGGCCTAAGTTGCATGTCTTGAATAGAATTTCTTGTCATTAACTTGTCGCTCGCTTTTATACTAGTATTGTCGTACTGGGGCATATGAATAGAATTTCTTGTCATTAACTTGTCGCTCGCTTTTATACTAGTATTGTCGTACTGGGGCATATGAATGTCAGCTTATGTTTATATGAGAAATTTAATAACAAACATGCATTTCGCTTGGAGACGTTCTACAATTACTGTAACAATCGAAGCTATATATATATATATATATATATATATATTTGATTCTTTCTGTTATTGAAGATCTTCTCCAAGCTAAATGTATGTTTCTCATGTTTATAGTATATACTCCAAGTTAAATATCTATTTATATATATATACGCGTGTGTGAGTGGGTCCATGAACGAGGAAATTAACATTAATTTCACGTTCCGTTTATAATTGCTCAACAGCAATTACAACAGTTAATATTTGCATTCAAAGCAGTCGTTAATTACATGGTTTAAAGTCTTACTAAGCAGTTCTTGTGTTTCGATTCTTGCATATTGGATGGTTCAAATGGATCTTTTGTTACAATGCTACCATCTGAATTTGGTGAATGAAATATTGGTTTGTGATTGATCTTATACTAAAATATTAGTAAACGAAGATTTTCAAAACACAGTTTCTTAGGATGAAATGTATTTCATTTTGAAAATTATGCTATGCTGTGTTTGAATCTTGTGATTGTTTTTGTTAAAACTGTTCGACACCAATTCTTGATAAATTAATTAAGAGAAGTTAATGTCTCACCTTCAACCTCAAACGAGGTTAAAGTAGAATTAATCCCATTCAGAGACAGGGGTTTACAAAGAAGTTAATCTCGTGCCAGGGTCCCCTTCCCTGCCCACCCGGGGTTTACAAAGAAATTAATCTCGTGCAAGGGACCCCATTCCCTTCCCTCCCTTCCCACCAAGAAAAATAATTACTTCCCTTCCCCTTCCCTCCATGAAATATAGAAAAGTAATAAAGATGGTAACCTGGTTACATGCTACCCACACAGCGGTCACTACAATGGCAATAATAATGAGGAACAAATATTTTTGACCTTACGATAAAATATTAAAAAAGAAGTATTTCACGACTCAATTTCCTCTGATGAGAATTAGGCCATATTGCAAATCAAGAAATGCCGTGTTTGAATTTTGGGACTGTTTTGTCAAAATTGTTCGACACCAATCCTTGATTAATTCAATAAAATAAGTTAATCTCTCACCTGCAACCTCAAACGAGGTTACAGTAGAATTAATCCCATCCAGGGACAGGGGTTTACAAAGAAGTTAATCTCGTTCCAGGGACCCCTCCCTGCCCACCCGGGGTTTACAAAGAAATTAATCTCGTGCCAGGGACCCCATTCCCTTCCCTCCCTTCCCACCAAGAAAAATAATTACTTCCCTTCCCCTTCCCTCCATGAAATATAGAAAAGTAATAAAGATGGTAACCTGGTTACATGCTACCCACACAGCGGTCACTACAATGGCAATACTAATGAGGAACAAATATTTTTGACCTTACGATAAAATATTAAAAAAGAAGTATTTCACGACTCAATTTCCTCTGATGAGGATTAGGCCATATTGCAAATCACGCTATGCCGTGTTTGAATTTTGTGACTGTTTTGTCAAAATTGTTCGACACCAATCCTTGATTAATTCATTAAAATAAGTTAATCTCTCACCTGCAACCTCAAACGAGGTTACAGTAGAATTAATCCCATCCAGGGACAGGGGTTTACAAAGAATTTAATCTCGT
This sequence comes from Lepisma saccharinum, assembly GCF_977018435.1. Classification (NCBI taxonomy): domain Eukaryota; kingdom Metazoa; phylum Arthropoda; class Insecta; order Zygentoma; family Lepismatidae; genus Lepisma; species Lepisma saccharinum. The sequence goes on along the minus strand of NC_139247.1, from coordinate 48,066,093 downwards.
GCCAGGGACCCCTTCCCTGCCCACCCGGGGTTTACAAAAAATTAATCTCGTGCCAGTGACCCCATTCCCTTCCCTCCCTTCCCTCCCTTCCCACCAATAAAAATAATTACTTCCCTTCCCCTTCCCCTTCCCTCCATGAAATATACAAAAGTAATAAAGATGGTAATCTGGTTACATCCAACCGACACTGTGGTCACTAAAATGTCAATACTAAAGGGAAGAGACATCTTTAACCATATGCTAAAACAATGGTAAACGAAGTTTTTCACGACTCGATTACTTCGGATGAGATGTAGGTTATTTTGAAAACTACGCTAGAGTAGATAGAATTTCTTACCTTCGTTGGCAGTAACGTTTGAATAACCATCATATCGTGCTCCAATGTAAACATTAGGGCAACAAAATTAAGTAAAATCTTTAGGGACACAACAGGGGTGGCTTTTCCGTCGGAAAGGTTTTGCAATCAACATCCCCATTAATTTCGTGGTAGAGACAAAATACGTTTCCCTGCCCTCTGGTTGGAGTTTTGGCCTAAGTTGCATGTCTTGAATAGTATTTCTTGTCATTAACTTGTCACTCGCTTTTATACTAGTATTGTCGTACTGGTATTGTCGTACTGGGGCATATGAATGTCAGCTTATGTTTATATGAGAAATTTAATAACAAACATGCATTTCGCTTGGAGACGTTCTACAATTACTGTAACAATCGAAGCTATATATATATATATATATTTGATTGTTTCTGTTATTGAAGATATTCTCCAAGCTAAATGTATGTTTCTCATGTTTATAGTATATACTCCAAGTTAAATATCTATTTATATATATATACGCGTGTGTGAGTGGGTCCATGAACGAGGAAATTAACATTAATTTCACGTTCCGTTTATAATTGCTCAACAGCAATTACAACAGTTAATATTTGCATTCAAAGCAGTCGTTAATTACATGGTTTAAAGTCTTACTAAGCAGTTCTTGTGTTTCGATTCTTGCATATTGGTTGGTTCAAATGGATCTTTTGTTACAATGCTACCATCTGAATTTGGTGAATGAAATATTGGTTTGTGATTGATCTTATACTAAAATATTAGTAAACGAAGATTTTCAAAACACAGTTTCTTAGGATGAAATGTATTTCATTTTGAAAATTATGCTATGCTGTGTTTGAATCTTGTGATTGTTTTTGTTAAAACTGTTCGACACCAATTCTTGATATATTAATTAAGAGAAGTTAATGTCACACCTGCACCCTCAAACGAGGTTACAGTAGAATTAATCCCATTCAGAGACAGAGGTTTACAAAGAAGTTAATCTCGTGCCAGGGACCCCTTCATTGCCCACCCGGGGTTTACAAAGAAATTAATCTCGTGCCAGGGACCCCATTCCCTTCCCTCCCTTCCCACCAAGAAAAATAATTACTTCCCTTCCCCTTCCTTCCATGAAATATAGAAAAGTAAAAAAGATGGTAACCTGGTTACATGCTACCCACACAGCGGTCACTACAATGGCAATACTAACGAGGAACAAATATTTTTGACTTTACGATAAAATATTAAAAAAGAGGTATTTCACGACTCAATTTCCTCTGATGAGAATTAGGTCATATTGCAAATCACGCTATGCCGTGTTTGAATTTTGTGACTGTTTTGTCATAATTGTTCGACACCAATCCTTGATTAATTCATTAAAATAAGTTAATCTCTCACCTGCAACCTCAAACGAGGTTACAGTAGAATTAATCCCATCCAGGGACAGGGGTTTACAAAGAAGTTAATCTCGTGCCAGGGACCCCTTCCCTGCCCACCCGGGGTTTACAAAGAAATTAATCTCGTGCCAGGGACCCCATTCCCTTCCCTCCCTTCCCACCAAGAAAAATAATTACTTCCCTTCCCCTTCCCTCCATGAAATATACAAAAGTAATAAAGATGGTAATCTGGTTACATCCAACCGACACTGTGGTCACTAAAATGTCAATACTAAATGGAAGAGACATCTTTAACCATATGCTAAAACAATGGTAAACGAAGTTTTTCACGACTCGATTACTTCGGATGAGATGTAGGTTATTTTGAAAACTACGCTAGAGTAGGTAGAATTTCTTACCTTCGTTGGCAGTAACGTTTCAATAACCATCATATCGTGCTCCAATGTAAAGATTAGGGCAAAAAAATTAAGTAAAATGTTTAGGGACACAACAGAGGTGGCTTTTCCGTCGGAAAAGTTTTGCAATCAACATCCCCATTAATTTCGTGGTAGTGACAAAATACGTTTCCCTGCCCTCTGGTTGGAGTTTTGGCCTAAGTTGCATGTCTTGAATAGTATTTCTTGTCATTAACTTGTCACTCGCTTTTATAATAGTATTGTCGTACTGGGGCATATGAATGTCAGCTTATGTTTATTTGGGAAATTTAATAACAAACATGCATTTCGCTTGGAGACGTTCTACAATTACTGTAACAATCGAAGCTATATGTATATATATATATATTTGATTGTTTCTGTTATTGAAGATCTTCTCCAAGCTAAATGTATGTTTCTAGTGTTTATAGTATATACTCCAAGTTAAATATCTATTTATATATATATACGCGTGTGTGAGTGGGTCCATGAACGAGGAAATTAACATTAATTTCACGTTCCGTTTATAATTGCTCAACAGCAATTACAACAGTTAATATTTGCATTCAAAGCAGTCGTTAATTACATGGTTTAAAGTCTTACTAAGCAGTTCTTGTGTTTCGATTCTTGCATATTGGATGGTTCAAATGGATCTTTTGTTACAATGCTACCATCTGAATTTGGTGAATGAAATATTGGTTTGTGATTGATCTTATACTAAAATATTAGTAAACGAAGATTTTCAAAACACAGTTTCTTAGGATGAAATGTATTTCATTTTGAAAATTATGCTATGCTGTGTTTGAATCTTGTGATTGTTTTTGTTAAAACTGTTCGACACCAATTCTTGATAAATTAATTAAGAGAAATTAATGTCTCACCTGCAACCTCAAACGAGGTTACAGTAGAATTAATCCCATTCAGAGACAGGGGTTTACAAAGAAGTTAATCTCGTGCCAGGGACCCCTTCCCTGCCCACCCGGGGTTTACAAAGAAATTAATCTCGTGCCAGGGACCCCATTCCCTTCCCTCCCTTCCCACCAAGAAAAATAATTACTTCCCTTCCCCTTCCCTCCTTGAAATATAGAAAAGTAATAAAGATGGTAACCTGGTTACATGCTACCCACACAGCGGTCACTACAATGGCAATACTAATGAGGAACAAATATTTTTGACCTTACGATAAAATATTAAAAAAGAAGTATTTCACGACTCAATTTCCTCTGATGAGAATTAGGCCATATTGCAAATCACGAAGTGCCGTGTTTGAATTTTGGGACTGTTTTGTCAAAATTGTTCGACACCAATCCTTGATTAATTCAATAAAATAAGTTAATCTCTCATCTGCAACCTCAAACGAGGTTACAGTAGAATTAATCCCATTCAGAGACAGGGGTTTACAAAGAAGTTAATCTCGTGCCAGGGACCCCTTCCCTGCCCACCCGGGGTTTACAAAGAAATTAATCTCGTGCCAGGGACCCCATTCCCTTCCCTCCCTTCCAACCAAGAAAAATAATTACTTCCCTTCCCCTTCCCTCCATGAAATATAGAAAAGTAATAAAGATGGTAACCTGGTTACATGCTACCCACACAGCGGTCACTACAATGGCAATACTAATGAGGAACAAATATTTTTGACCTTACGATAAAATATTAAAAAAGAAGTATTTCACGACTCAATTTCCTCTGATGAGAATTAGGCCATATTGCAAATCACTCTATGCCGTGTTTGAATTTTGTGACTGTTTTGTCAAAATTGTTCGACACCAATCCTTGATTAATTCATTAAAATAAGTTAATCTCTCACCTGCAACCTCAAACGAGGTTACAGTAGAATTAATCCCATCCAGGGACAGGGGTTTACAAAGAAGTTAATCTCGTGCCAGGGACCCCTTCCCTGCCCACCCGGGATTTACAAAGAAATTAATCTCGTGCCAGGGACCCCATTCCCTTCCCTCCCTTCCCACCAAGAAAAATAATTACTTCCCTTCCCCTTCCCTCCATGAAATATACAAAAGTAATAAAGATGGTAATCTGGTTACATCCAACCGACACTGTGGTCACTAAAATGTCAATACTAAAGGGAAGAGACATCTTTAACCATATGCTAAAACAATGGTAAACGAAGTTTTTCACGACTCGATTACTTCGGATGAGATGTAGGTTATTTTGAAAACTACGCTAGAGTAGATAGAATTTCTTACCTTCGTTGGCAGTAACGTTTGAATAACCATCATATCTTGCTCCAATGTAAAGATTAGAGCAACAAAATTAAGTAAAATCTTTAGGGACACAACAGGGTTGGCTTTTCCGTCGGATGGGTTTTGCAATCAACATCCCCATTAATTTCGTGGTAGAGACAAAATACGTTTCCCTGCCCTCTGGTTGGAGTTTTGGCCTAAGTTGCATGTCTTGAATAGTATTTCTTGTCATTAACTTGTCACTCGATTTATACTAGTATTGTCGTACTGGGGCATTAATGTCAGCTTATGTTTATTTGGGAAATTTAATAACAAACATGCATTTCGCTTGGAGACGTTCTACAATTACTGTAACAATCGAAGCTATATATATATATATATATATATATTTGATTGTTTCTGTTATTGAAGATCTTCTCCAAGCTAAATGTATGTTTCTCATGTTTATAGTATATACTCCAAGTTAAATATCTATTTATATATATAAACGCGTGTGTGAGTGGGTCCATGAACGAGGAAAATTACATTAACTTCACGTTCCGTTTATAATTGCTCAACAGCAATTACAACAGTTAATATTTGCATTCAAAGCAGTCGTTAATTACATGGTTTAAAGTCTTACTAAGCAGTTCTTGTGTTTCGATTCTTGCATATTGGATGGTTCAAATGGATCTTTTGTTACAATGCTACCATCTGAATTTGGTGAATGAAATATTGGTTTGTGATTGATCTTATACTAAAATATTAGTAAACGAAGATTTTCAAAACACAGTTTCTTAGGATGAAGTGTATTTCATTTTGAAAATTATGCTATGCTGTGTTTGAATCTTGTGATTGTTTTTGTTAAAACTGTTCGACACCAATTCTTGATAAATTAATTAAGAGAAGTTAATGTCTCACCTGCAACCTCAAACGAGGTTACAGTAGAATTAATCCCATTCAGAGACAGGGGTTTACAAAGAAGTTAATCTCGTGCCAGGGACCCCTTCCCTGCCCACCCGGGGTTCACAAAGAAATTAATCTCGTGCCAGGGACCCCATTCCCTTCCCTCCCTTCCCACCAAGAAAAATAATTACTTCCCTTCCCCTTCCCTCCATGAAATATAGAAAAGTAATAAAGATGGTAATCTGGTTACATCCAACCGACACTGTGGTCACTAAAATGTCAATACTAAAGGGAAGAGACATCTTTAACCATATGCTAGAACAATGGTAAACGAAATCTTTCACGACTCGATTACTTCGGATGAGATGTAGGTTATTTTGAAAACTACGCTAGAGTAGATAGAATTTCTTACCTTCGTTGGCAGTAACGTTTCAATAACCATCATATCGTGCTCCAATGTAAAGATTAGGGCAAAAAAATTAAGTAAAATCTTTAGGGACACAACAGAGGTGGCTTTTCCGTCGGAAAAGTTTTGCAATCAACATCCCCATTAATTTCGTGGTAGTGACAAAATACGTTTCCCTGCCCTCTGGTTGGAGTTTTGGCCTAAGTTGCATGTCTTGAATAGTATTTCTTGTCATTAACTTGTCACTCGCTTTTATACTAGTATTGTCGTACTGGGGCATTAATGTCAGCTTATGTTTATTTGGGAAATTTAATAACAAACATGCATTTCGCTTGGAGACGTTCTACAATTACTGTAACAATCGAAGCTATATATATATATATATATATATATTTGATTGTTTCTGTTATTGAAGATCTTCTACAAGCTAAATGTATGTTTCTTGTGTTTATAGTATATACTCCAAGTTAAATATCTATTTATATATATATATACGCGTGTGTGAGTGGGTCCATGAACGAGGAAATTAACATTAATTTCACGTTCCGTTTATAATTGCTCAACAGCAATTACAACAGTTAATATTTGCATTCAAAGCAGTCGTTAATTACATGGTTTAAAGTCTTACTAAGCAGTTCTTGTGTTTCGATTCTTGCATATTGGATGGTTCAAATGGATCTTTTGTTACAATGCTACCATCTGAATTTGGTGAATGAAATATTGGTTTGTGATTGATCTTATACTAAAATATTAGTAAACGAAGATTTTCTTAGGATGAAATGTATTTCATTTTGAAAATTATGCTATGCTGTGTTTGAATCTTGTGATTGTTTTTGTTAAAACTGTTCGACACCAATTCTTGATAAATTAATTAAGAGAAGTTAATGTCTCACCTGCAACCTCAAACGAGGTTACAGTAGAATTAATCCCATTCAGAGACAGGGGTTTACAAAGAAGTTAATCTCGTGCCAGGGACCCCTTCCCTGCCCACCCGGGGTTCACAAAGAAATTAATCTCGTGCCAGGGACCCCATTCCCTTCCCTCCCTTCCCACCAAGAAAAATAATTACTTCCCTTCCCCTTCCCTCCATGAAATATAGAAAAGTAATAAAGATGGTAACCTGGTTACATGCTACCCACACAGCGGTCACTACAATGGCAATACTAATGAGGAACAAATATTTTTGACCTTACGATAAAATATTAAAAAAGAAGTATTTCACGACTCAATTTCCTCTGATGAGAATTATGCCATATTGCAAATCACGAAATGCCGTGTTTGAATTTTGTGACTGTTTTGTCAAAATTGTTCGACACCAATCCTTGATTAATTCAATAAAATAAGTTAATCTCTCAACTGCAACCTCAAACGAGGTTACAGTAGAATTAATCCCATTCAGAGACAGGGGTTTACAGAGAAGTTAATCTCGTGCCAGGGACCCCTTCCCTGCCCACCCGGGGTTTACAAAGAAATTAATCTCGTGCCAGGGACCCCATTCCCTTCCCTCCCTTCCCACCAAGAAAAATAATTACTTCCCTTCCTCTTCCCTCCATGAAATATAGAAAAGTAATAAAGATGGTAACCTGGTTACATGCTACCCACACAGCGGTCACTACAATGGCAATACTAATGAGGAACAAATATTTTTGACCTTACGATAAAATATTAAAAAAGAAGTATTTCACGACTCAATTTCCTCTGATGAGAATTAGGCCATATTGCAAACCACGCTATGCCGTGTTTGAATTTTGTGACTGTTTTGTCAAAATTGTTCGACACCAATCCTTGATTAATTCATTAAAATAAGTTAATCTCTCACCTGCAACCTCAAACGAGGTTACAGTAGAATTAATCCCATCCAGGGACAGGGGTTTACAAAGAAGTTAATCTCGTGCCAGGGACCCCTTCCCTGCCCACCCGGGATTTACAAAGAAATTAATCTCGTGCCAGGGACCCCATTCCCTTCCCTCCCTTCCCACCAAGAAAAATAATTACTTCCCTTCCCCTTCCCTCCATGAAATATACAAAAGTAATAAAGATGGTAATCTGGTTACATCCAACCGACACTGTGGTCACTAAAATGTCAATACTAAAGGGAAGAGACATCTTTAACCATATGCTAAAACAATGGTAAACGAAGTTTTTCACGACTCGATTACTTCGGATGAGATGTAGGTTATTTTGAAAACTACGCTAGAGTAGATAGAATTTCTTACCTTTGTTGGCAGTAACGTTTGAATAACCATCATATCTTGCTCCAATGTAAAGATTAGAGCAACAAAATTAAGTAAAATCTTTAGGGACACAACAGGGTTGGCTTTTCCGTCGGATGGGTTTTGCAATCAACATCCCCATTAATTTCGTGGTAGAGACAAAATACGTTTCCCTGCCCTCTGGTTGGAGTTTTGGCCTAAGTTGCATGTCTTGAATAGTATTTCTTGTCATTAACTTGTCACTCGATTTATACTAGTATTGTCGTACTGGGGCATTAATGTCAGCTTATGTTTATTTGGGAAATTTAATAACAAACATGCATTTCGCTTGGAGACGTTCTACAATTACTGTAACAATCGAAGCTATATATATATATATATATATTTGATTGTTTCTGTTATTGAAGATCTTCTCCAAGCTAAATGTATGTTTCTCATGTTTATAGTATATACTCCAAGTTAAATATCTATTTATATATATAAACGCGTGTGTGAGTGGGTCCATGAACGAGGAAAATTACATTAACTTCACGTTCCGTTTATAATTGCTCAACAGCAATTACAACAGTTAATATTTGCATTCAAAGCAGTCGTTAATTACATGGTTTAAAGTCTTACTAAGCAGTTCTTGTGTTTCGATTCTTGCATATTGGATGGTTCAAATGGATCTTTTGTTACAATGCTACCATCTGAATTTGGTGAATGAAATATTGGTTTGTGATTGATCTTATACTAAAATATTAGTAAACGAAGATTTTCAAAACACAGTTTCTTAGGATGAAGTGTATTTCATTTTGAAAATTATGCTATGCTGTGTTTGAATCTTGTGATTGTTTTTGTTAAAACTGTTCGACACCAATTCTTGATAAATTAATTAAGAGAAGTTAATGTCTCACCTGCAACCTCAAACGAGGTTACAGTAGAATTAATCCCATTCAGAGACAGGGGTTTACAAAGAAGTTAATCTCGTGCCAGGGACCCCTTCCCTGCCCACCCGGGGTTCACAAAGAAATTAATCTCGTGCCAGGGACCCCATTCCCTTCCCTCCCTTCCCACCAAGAAAAATAATTACTTCCCTTCCCCTTCCCTCCATGAAATATAGAAAAGTAATAAAGATGGTAATCTGGTTACATCCAACCGACACTGTGGTCACTAAAATGTCAATACTAAAGGGAAGAGACATCTTTAACCATATGCTAGAACAATGGTAAACGAAATCTTTCACGACTCGATTACTTCGGATGAGATGTAGGTTATTTTGAAAACTACGCTAGAGTAGATAGAATTTCTTACCTTCGTTGGCAGTAACGTTTCAATAACCATCATATCGTGCTCCAATGTAAAGATTAGGGCAAAAAAATTAAGTAAAATCTTTAGGGACACAACAGAGGTGGCTTTTCCGTCGGAAAAGTTTTGCAATCAACATCCCCATTAATTTCGTGGTAGTGACAAAATACGTTTCCCTGCCCTCTGGTTGGAGTTTTGGCCTAAGTTGCATGTCTTGAATAGTATTTCTTGTCATTAACTTGTCACTCGCTTTTATACTAGTATTGTCGTACTGGGGCATTAATGTCAGCTTATGTTTATTTGGGAAATTTAATAACAAACATGCATTTCGCTTGGAGACGTTCTACAATTACTGTAACAATCGAAGCTATATATATATATATATATATATTTGATTGTTTCTGTTATTGAAGATCTTCTACAAGCTAAATGTATGTTTCTTGTGTTTATAGTATATACTCCAAGTTAAATATCTATTTATATATATATATATACGCGTGTGTGAGTGGGTCCATGAACGAGGAAATTAACATTAATTTCACGTTCCGTTTATAATTGCTCAACAGCAATTACAACAGTTAATATTTGCATTCAAAGCAGTCGTTAATTACATGGTTTAAAGTCTTACTAAGCAGTTCTTGTGTTTCGATTCTTGCATATTGGATGGTTCAAATGGATCTTTTGTTACAATGCTACCATCTGAATTTGGTGAATGAAATATTGGTTTGTGATTGATCTTATACTAAAATATTAGTAAACGAAGATTTTCTTAGGATGAAATGTATTTCATTTTGAAAATTATGCTATGCTGTGTTTGAATCTTGTGATTGTTTTTGTTAAAACTGTTCGACACCAATTCTTGATAAATTAATTAAGAGAAGTTAATGTCTCACCTGCAACCTCAAACGAGGTTACAGTAGAATTAATCCCATTCAGAGACAGGGGTTTACAAAGAAGTTAATCTCGTGCCAGGGACCCCTTCCCTGCCCACCCGGGGTTCACAAAGAAATTAATCTCGTGCCAGGGACCCCATTCCCTTCCCTCCCTTCCCACCAAGAAAAATAATTACTTCCCTTCCCCTTCCCTCCATGAAATATAGAAAAGTAATAAAGATGGTAACCTGGTTACATGCTACCCACACAGCGGTCACTACAATGGCAATACTAATGAGGAACAAATATTTTTGACCTTACGATAAAATATTAAAAAAGAAGTATTTCACGACTCAATTTCCTCTGATGAGAATTATGCCATATTGCAAATCACGAAATGCCGTGTTTGAATTTTGTGACTGTTTTGTCAAAATTGTTCGACACCAATCCTTGATTAATTCAATAAAATAAGTTAATCTCTCAACTGCAACCTCAAACGAGGTTACAGTAGAATTAATCCCATTCAGAGACAGGGGTTTACAGAGAAGTTAATCTCGTGCCAGGGACCCCTTCCCTGCCCACCCGGGGTTTACAAAGAAATTAATCTCGTGCCAGGGACCCCATTCCCTTCCCTCCCTTCCCACCAAGAAAAATAATTACTTCCCTTCCTCTTCCCTCCATGAAATATAGAAAAGTAATAAAGATGGTAACCTGGTTACATGCTACCCACACAGCGGTCACTACAATGGCAATACTAATGAGGAACAAATATTTTTGACCTTACGATAAAATATTAAAAAAGAAGTATTTCACGACTCAATTTCCTCTGATGAGAATTAGGCCATATTGCAAACCACGCTATGCCGTGTTTGAATTTTGTGACTGTTTTGTCAAAATTGTTCGACACCAATCCTTGATTAATTCATTAAAATAAGTTAATCTCTCACCTGCAACCTCAAACGAGGTTACAGTAGAATTAATCCCATCCAGGGACAGGGGTTTACAAAGAAGTTAATCTCGTGCCAGGGACCCCTTCCCTGCCCACCCGGGGTTTACAAAGAAATTAATCTCGTGCCAGGGACCCCATTCCCTTCCCTCCCTTCCCACCAAGAAAAATAATTACTTCCCTTCCCCTTCCCTCCATGAAATATACAAAAGTAATAAAGATGGTAATCAGGTTACATCCAACCGACACTGTGGTCACTAAAATGTCAATACTAAAGGGAAGAGACATCTTTAACCATATGCTAAAACAATGGTAAACGAAGTCTTTCACGACTCGATTACTTCGGATGAGATGTAGGTTATTTTGAAAAATACGCTAGAGTAGATAGAATTTCTTACCTTCGTTGGCAGTAACGTTTCAATAACCATCATATCGTGCTCCAATGTAAAGATTAGGGCAAAAAAATTAAGTAAAATCTTTAGGGACACAACAGAGGTGGCTTTTCCGTCGGAAAAGTTTTGCAATCAACATCCCCATTAATTTCGTGGTAGTGACAAAATACGTTTCCCTGCCCTCTGGTTGGAGTTTTGGCCTAAGTTGCATGTCTTGAATAGTATTTCTTGTCATTAACTTGTCACTCGCTTTTATACTAGTATTGTCGTACTGGGGCATATGAATGTCAGCTTATGTTTATTTGGGAAATTTAATGACAAACATGCATTTCGCTTGGAGACGTTCTACAATTACTGTAACAATCGAAGCTATATGCATATATATATATATTTGATTGTTTCTGTTATTGAAGATCTTCTCCAAGCTAAATGTATGTTTCTAGTGTTTATAGTATATACTCCAAGTTAAATATCTATTTATATATATATACGCGTGTGTGAGTGGGTCCATGAACGAGGAAATTAACATTAATTTCACGTTCCGTTTATAATTGCTCAACAGCAATTACAACAGTTAATATTTGCATTCAAAGCAGTCGTTAATTACATGGTTTAAAGTCTTACTAAGCAGTTCTTGTGTTTCGATTCTTGCATATTGGATGGTTCAAATGGATCTTTTGTTACAATGCTACCATCTGAATTTGGTGAATGAAATATTGGTTTGTGATTGATCTTATACTAAAATATTAGTAAACGAAGATATTCAAAACACAGTTTCTTAGGATGAAATGTATTTCATTTTGAAAATTATGCTATGCTGTGTTTGAATCTTGTGATTGTTTTTGTTAAAACTGTTCGACACCAATTCTTGATAAATTAATTAAGAGAAGTTAATGTCTCAGCTGCAACCTCAAACGAGGTTACAGTAGAATTAATCCCATTCAGAGACAGGGGTTTACAAAGAAGTTAATCTCGTGCCAGGGACCCCTTCCCTGCCCACCCGGGGTTTACAAAGAAATTAATCTCGTGCCAGGGACCCCATTCCCTTCCCTCCCTTCCCACCAAGAAAAATAATTACTTCCCTTCCCCTTCCCTCCTTGAAATATAGAAAAGTAATAAAGATGGTAACCTGGTTACATGCTACCCACACAGCGGTCACTACAATGGCAATACTAATGAGGAACAAATATTTTTGACCTTACGATAAAATATTAAAAAATAAGTATTTCACGACTCAATTTCCTCTGATGAGAATTAGGCCATATTGCAAATCACGAAATGCCGTGTTTGAATTTTGGGACTGTTTTGTCAAAATTGTTCGACACCAATCCTTGATTAATTCAATAAAATAAGTTAATCTCTCACCTGCAACCTCAAACGAGGTTACAGTAGAATTAAACCCATTCAGAGGCAGGGGTTTACAAAGAAGTTAATCTCGTGCCAGGGACCCCTTCCCTGCCCACCCGGGGTTTACAAAGAAATTAATCTCGTGCCAGGGACCCCATTCCCTTCCCTCCCTTCCCACCAAGAAAAATAATTACTTCCCTTCCCCTTCCCTCCATGAAATATACAAAAGTAATAAAGATGGTAACCTGGTTACATGCTACCCACACAGCGGTCACTACAATGGCAATACTAATGAGGAACAAATATTTTTGACCTTACGATAAAATATTAAAAAAGAAGTATTTCACGACTCAATTTCCTCTGATGAGAATTAGGCCATATTGCAAATCACGCTATGCCGTGTTTGAATTTTGTGACTGTTTTGTCAAAATTGTTCGACACCAATCCTTGATTAATTCATTAAAATAAGTTAATCTCTCACCTGCAACCTCAAACGAGGTTACAGTAGAATTAATCCCATCCAGGGACAGGGGTTTACAAAGAAGTTAATCTCGTGCCAGGGACCCCTTCCCTGCCCACCCGGGATTTACAAAGAAATTAATCTCGTGCCAGGGACCCCATTCCCTTCCCTCCCTTCCCACCAAGAAAAATAATTACTTCCCTTCCCCTTCCCTCCATGAAATATACAAAAGTAATAAAGATGGTAATCTGGTTACATCCAACCGACACTGTGGTCACTAAAATGTCAATAGGGCAAAAAAATTAAGTAAAATCTTTAGGGACACAACAGAGGTGGCTTTTCCGTCGGAAAAGTTTTGCAATCAACATCCCCATTAATTTCGTGGTAGTGACAAAATACGTTTCCCTGCCCTCTGGTTGGAGTTTTGGCCTAAGTTGCATGTCTTGAATAGTATTTCTTGTCATTAACTTGTCACTCGCTTTTATACTAGTATTGTCGTACTGGGGCATATGAATGTCAGCTTATGTTTATTTGGGAAATTTAATAACAAACATGCATTTCGCTTGGAGACGTTCTACAATTACTGTAACAATCGAAGCTATATATATATATATATATATATATATTTGATTGTTTCTGTTATTGAAGATCTTCTACAAGCTAAATGTATGTTTCTAGTGTTTATAGTATATACTCCAAGTTAAATATCTATTTATATATATATATACGCGTGTGTGAGTGGGTCCATGAACGAGGAAATTAACATTAATTTCACGTTCCGTTTATAATTGCTCAACAGCAATTACAACAGTTAATATTTGCATTCAAAGCAGTCGTTAATTACATGGTTTAAAGTCTTACTAAGCAGTTCTTGTGTTTCGATTCTTGCATATTGGATGGTTCAAATGGATCTTTTGTTACAATGCTACCATCTGAATTTGGTGAATGAAATATTGGTTTGTGATTGATCTTATACTAAAATATTAGTAAACGAAGATTTTCTTAGGATGAAATGTATTTCATTTTGAAAATTATGCTATGCTGTGTTTGAATCTTGTGATTGTTTTTGTTAAAACTGTTCGACACCAATTCTTGATAAATTAATTAAGAGAAGTTAATGTCTCACCTGCAACCTCAAACGAGGTTACAGTAGAATTAATCCCATTCAGAGACAGGGGTTTACAAAGAAGTTAATCTCGTGCCAGGGACCCCTTCCCTGCCCACCCGGGGTTCACAAAGAAATTAATCTCGTGCCAGGGACCCCATTCCCTTCCCTCCCTTCCCACCAAGAAAAATAATTACTTCCCTTCCCCTTCCCTCCATGAAATATAGAAAAGTAATAAAGATGGTAACCTGGTTACATGCTACCCACACAGCGGTCACTACAATGGCAATACTAATGAGGAACAAATATTTTTGACCTTACGATAAAATATTAAAAAAGAAGTATTTCACGACTCAATTTCCTCTGATGAGAATTAGGCCATATTGCAAATCACGAAATGCCGTGTTTGAATTTTGTGACTGTTTTGTCAAAATTGTTCGACACCAATCCTTGATTAATTCAATAAAATAAGTTAATCTCTCACCTGCAACCTCAAACGAGGTTACAGTAGAATTAATCCCATTCAGAGACAGGGGTTTACAGAGAAGTTAATCTCGTGCCAGGGACCCCTTCCCTGCCCACCCGGGGTTTACAAAGAAATTAATCTCGTGCCAGGGACCCCATTCCCTTCCCTCCCTTCCAACCAAGAAAAATAATTACTTCCCTTCCTCTTCCCTCCATGAAATATAGAAAAGTAATAAAGATGGTAACCTGGTTACATGCTACCCACACAGCGGTCACTACAATGGCAATACTAATGAGGAACAAATATTTTTGACCTTACGATAAAATATTAAAAAAGAAGTATTTCACGACTCAATTTCCTCTGATGAGAATTAGGCCATATTGCAAACCACGCTATGCCGTGTTTGAATTTTGTGACTGTTTTGTCAAAATTGTTCGACACCAATCCTTGATTAATTCATTAAAATAAGTTAATCTCTCACCTGCAACCTCAAACGAGGTTACAGTAGAATTAATCCCATCCAGGGACAGGGGTTTACAAAGAAGTTAATCTCGTGCCAGGGACCCCTTCCCTGCCCACCCGGGGTTTACAAAGAAATTAATCTCGTGCCAGGGACCCCATTCCCTTCCCTCCCTTCCCACCAAGAAAAATAATTACTTCCCTTCCCCTTCCCTCCATGAAATATACAAAAGTAATAAAGATGGTAATCTGGTTACATCCAACCGACACTGTGGTCACTAAAATGTCAATACTAAAGGGAAGAGACATCTTTAACCATATGCTAAAACAATGGTAAACGAAGTCTTTCACGACTCGATTACTTCGGATGAGATGTAGGTTATTTTGAAAACTACGCTAGAGTAGATAGAATTTCTTACCTTCGTTGGCAGTAACGTTTCAATAACCATCATATCGTGCTCCAATGTAAAGATTAGGGCAAAAAAATTAAGTAAAATCTTTAGGGACACAACAGAGGTGGCTTTTCCGTCGGAAAGGTTTTGCAATCAACATCCCCATTAATTTCTTGGTAGAGACAAAATACGTTTCCCTGCCCTGTGGTTGGAGTTTTGGCCTAAGTTGCATGTCTTGAATAGTATTTCTTGTCATTAACTTGTCACTCGCTTTTATACTAGTATTGTCGTACTGGGGCATATGAATGTCAGCTTATGTTTATATGAGAAATTTAATAACAAACATGCATTTCGCTTGGAGACGATCTACAATTACTGTAACAATCGAAGCTATATACATATATATATATTTGATTGTTTCTGTTATTGAAGATCTTCTCCAAGCTAAATGTATGTTTCTAGTGTTTATAGTATATACTCCAAGTTAAATATCTATTTATATATATATACGCGTGTGTGAGTGGGTCCATGAACGAGGAAATTAACATTAATTTCACGTTCCGTTTATAATTGCTCAACAGCAATTACAACAGTTAATATTTGCATTCAAAGCAGTCGTTAATTACATGGTTTAAATTATTACTAAGCAGTTCTTGTGTTTCGATTCTTGCATATTGGATGGTTCAAATGGATCTTTTGTTACAATGCTACCATCTGAATTTGGTGAATGAAATATTGGTTTGTGATTGATCTTATACTAAAATATTAGTAAACGAAGATTTTCTTAGGATGAAATGTATTTCATTTTGAAAATTATGCTATGCTGTGTTTGAATCTTGTGATTGTTTTTGTTAAAACTGTTCGACACCAATTCTTGATAAATTAATTAAGAGAAGTTAATGTCTCACCTGCAACCTCAAACGAGGTTACAGTAGAATTAATCCCATTCAGAGACAGGGGTTTACAAAGAAGTTAATCTCGTGCCAGGGACCCCTTCCCTGCCCACCCGGGGTTTACAAAGAAATTAATCTCGTGCCAGGGACCCCATTCCCTTCCCTCCCTTCCCACCAAGAAAAATAATTACTTCCCTTCCCCTTCCCTCCATGAAATATAGAAAAGTAATAAAGATGGTAACCTGGTTACATGCTACCCACACAGCGGTCACTACAATGGCAATACTAATGAGGAACAAATATTTTTGACCTTACGATAAAATATTAAAAAAGAAGTATTTCACGACTCAATTTCCTCTGATGAGAATTATGCCATATTGCAAATCACGAAATGCCGTGTTTGAATCTTGGGACTGTTTTGTCAAAATTGTTCGACACCAATCCTTGATTAATTCAATAAAATAAGTTAATCTCTCACCTGCAACCTCAAACGAGGTTACAGTAGAATTAATCCCATTCAGAGACAGGGGTTTACAAAGAAGTTAATCTCGTGCCAGGGACCCCTTCCCTGCCCACCAGGGGTTTACAAAGAAATTAATCTCGTGCCAGGGACCCCATTCCCTTCCCTCCCTTCCAACCAAGAAAAATAATTACTTCCCTTCCTCTTCCCTCCATGAAATATAGAAAAGTAATAAAGATGGTAACCTGGTTACATGCTACCCACACAGCGGTCACTACAATGGCAATACTAATGAGGAACAAATATTTTTGACCTTACGATAAAATATTAAAAAAGAAGTATTTCACGACTCAATTTCCTCTGATGAGAATTAGGCCATATTGCAAACCACGCTATGCCGTGTTTGAATTTTGTGACTGTTTTGTCAAAATTGTTCGACACCAATCCTTGATTAATTCATTAAAATAAGTTAATCTCTCACCTGCAACCTCAAACGAGGTTACAGTAGAATTAATCCCATCCAGGGACAGGGGTTTACAAAGAAGTTAATCTCGTGCCAGGGACCCCTTCCCTGCCCACCCGGGGTTTACAAAGAAATTAATCTCGTGCCAGGGACCCCATTCCCTTCCCTCCCTTCCCACCAAGAAAAATAATTACTTCCCTTCCCCTTCCCTCCATGAAATATACAAAAGTAATAAAGATGGTAATCTGGTTACATCCAACCGACACTGTGGTCACTAAAATGTCAATACTAAAGGGAAGAGACATCTTTAACCATATGCTAAAACAATGGTAAACGAAGTCTTTCACGACTCGATTACTTCGGATGAGATGTAGGTTATTTTGAAAACTACGCTAGAGTAGATAGAATTTCTTACCTTCGTTGGCAGTAACGTTTCAATAACCATCATATCGTGCTCCAATGTAAAGATTAGGGCAAAAAAATTAAGTAAAATCTTTAGGGACACAACAGAGGTGGCTTTTCCGTCGGAAAGGTTTTGCAATCAACATCCCCATTAATTTCTTGGTAGAGACAAAATACGTTTCCCTGCCCTGTGGTTGGAGTTTTGGCCTAAGTTGCATGTCTTGAATAGTATTTCTTGTCATTAACTTGTCACTCGCTTTTATACTAGTATTGTCGTACTGGGGCATATGAATGTCAGCTTATGTTTATATGAGAAATTTAATAACAAACATGCATTTCGCTTGGAGACGATCTACAATTACTGTAACAATCGAAGCTATATACATATATATATATTTGATTGTTTCTGTTATTGAAGATCTTCTCCAAGCTAAATGTATGTTTCTAGTGTTTATAGTATATACTCCAAGTTAAATATCTATTTATATATATATACGCGTGTGTGAGTGGGTCCATGAACGAGGAAATTAACATTAATTTCACGTTCCGTTTATAATTGCTCAACAGCAATTACAACAGTTAATATTTGCATTCAAAGCAGTCGTTAATTACATGGTTTAAAGTCTTACTAAGCAGTTCTTGTGTTTCGATTCTTGCATATTGGATGGTTCAAATGGATCTTTTGTTACAATGCTACCATCTGAATTTGGTGAATGAAATATTGGTTTGTGATTGATCTTATACTAAAATATTAGTAAACGAAGATTTTCAAAACACAGTTTCTTAGGATGAAATGTATTTCATTTTGAAAATTATGCTATGCTGTGTTTGAATCTTGTGATTGTTTTTGTTAAAACTGTTCGACACCAATTCTTGATATATTAATTAAGAGAAGTTAATGTCACACCTGCACCCTCAAACGAGGTTACAGTAGAATTAATCCCATTCAGAGACAGAGGTTTACAAAGAAGTTAATCTCGTGCCAGGGACCCCTTCATTGCCCACCCGGGGTTTACAAAGAAATTAATCTCGTGCCAGGGACCCCATTCCCTTCCCTCCCTTCCCACCAAGAAAAATAATTACTTCCCTTCCCCTTCCTTCCATGAAATATAGAAAAGTAAAAAAGATGGTAACCTGGTTACATGCTACCCACACAGCGGTCACTACAATGGCAATACTAACGAGGAACAAATATTTTTGACTTTACGATAAAATATTAAAAAAGAGGTATTTCACGACTCAATTTCCTCTGATGAGAATTAGGTCATATTGCAAATCACGCTATGCCGTGTTTGAATTTTGTGACTGTTTTGTCATAATTGTTCGACACCAATCCTTGATTAATTCATTAAAATAAGTTAATCTCTCACCTGCAACCTCAAACGAGGTTACAGTAGAATTAATCCCATCCAGGGACAGGGGTTTACAAAGAAGTTAATCTCGTGCCAGGGACCCCTTCCCTGCCCACCCGGGGTTTACAAAGAAATTAATCTCGTGCCAGGGACCCCATTCCCTTCCCTCCCTTCCCACCAAGAAAAATAATTACTTCCCTTCCCCTTCCCTCCATGAAATATACAAAAGTAATAAAGATGGTAATCTGGTTACATCCAACCGACACTGTGGTCACTAAAATGTCAATACTAAATGGAAGAGACATCTTTAACCATATGCTAAAACAATGGTAAACGAAGTTTTTCACGACTCGATTACTTCGGATGAGATGTAGGTTATTTTGAAAACTACGCTAGAGTAGATAGAATTTCTTACCTTCGTTGGCAGTAACGTTTCAATAACCATCATATCGTGCTCCAATGTAAAGATTAGGGCAAAAAAATTAAGTAAAATGTTTAGGGACACAACAGAGGTGGCTTTTCCGTCGGAAAAGTTTTGCAATCAACATCCCCATTAATTTCGTGGTAGTGACAAAATACGTTTCCCTGCCCTCTGGTTGGAGTTTTGGCCTAAGTTGCATGTCTTGAATAGTATTTCTTGTCATTAACTTGTCACTCGCTTTTATAATAGTATTGTCGTACTGGGGCATATGAATGTCAGCTTATGTTTATTTGGGAAATTTAATAACAAACATGCATTTCGCTTGGAGACGTTCTACAATTACTGTAACAATCGAAGCTATATGTATATATATATATATTTGATTGTTTCTGTTATTGAAGATCTTCTCCAAGCTAAATGTATGTTTCTAGTGTTTATAGTATATACTCCAAGTTAAATATCTATTTATATATATATACGCGTGTGTGAGTGGGTCCATGAACGAGGAAATTAACATTAATTTCACGTTCCGTTTATAATTGCTCAACAGCAATTACAACAGTTAATATTTACATTCAAAGCAGTCGTTAATTACATGGTTTAAAGTCTTACTAAGCAGTTCTTGTGTTTCGATTCTTGCATATTGGATGGTTCAAATGGATCTTTTGTTACAATGCTACCATCTGAATTTGGTGAATGAAATATTGGTTTGTGATTGATCTTATACTAAAATATTAGTAAACGAAGATTTTCAAAACACAGTTTCTTAGGATGAAATGTATTTCATTTTGAAAATTATGCTATGCTGTGTTTGAATCTTGTGATTGTTTTTGTTAAAACTGTTCGACACCAATTCTTGATAAATTAATTAAGAGAAGTTAATGTCTCACCTGCAACCTCAAACGAGGTTACAGTAGAATTAATCCCATTCAGAGACAGGGGTTTACAAAGAAGTTAATCTCGTGCCAGGGACCCCTTCCCTGCCCACCCGGGGTTTACAAAGAAATTAATCTCGTGCCAGGGACCCCATTCCCTTCCCTCCCTTCCCACCAAGAAAAATAATTACTTCCCTTCCCCTTCCCTCCTTGAAATATAGAAAAGTAATAAAGATGGTAACCTGGTTACATGCTACCCACACAGCGGTCACTACAATGGCAATACTAATGAGGAACAAATATTTTTGACCTTACGATAAAATATTAAAAAAGAAGTATTTCACGACTCAATTTCCTCTGATGAGAATTAGGCCATATTGCAAATCACGAAGTGCCGTGTTTGAATTTTGGGACTGTTTTGTCAAAATTGTTCGACACCAATCCTTGATTAATTCAATAAAATAAGTTAATCTCTCATCTGCAACCTCAAACGAGGTTACAGTAGAATTAATCCCATTCAGAGACAGGGGTTTACAAAGAAGTTAATCTCGTGCCAGGGACCCCTTCCCTGCCCACCCGGGGTTTACAAAGAAATTAATCTCGTGCCAGGGACCCCATTCCCTTCCCTCCCTTCCAACCAAGAAAAATAATTACTTCCCTTCCCCTTCCCTCCATGAAATATAGAAAAGTAATAAAGATGGTAACCTGGTTACATGCTACCCACACAGCGGTCACTACAATGGCAATACTAATGAGGAACAAATATTTTTGACCTTACGATAAAATATTAAAAAAGAAGTATTTCACGACTCAATTTCCTCTGATGAGAATTAGGCCATATTGCAAATCACTCTATGCCGTGTTTGAATTTTGTGACTGTTTTGTCAAAATTGTTCGACACCAATCCTTGATTAATTCATTAAAATAAGTTAATCTCTCACCTGCAACCTCAAACGAGGTTACAGTAGAATTAATCCCATCCAGGGACAGGGGTTTACAAAGAAGTTAATCTCGTGCCAGGGACCCCTTCCCTGCCCACCCGGGATTTACAAAGAAATTAATCTCGTGCCAGGGACCCCATTCCCTTCCCTCCCTTCCCACCAAGAAAAATAATTACTTCCCTTCCCCTTCCCTCCATGAAATATACAAAAGTAATAAAGATGGTAATCTGGTTACATCCAACCGACACTGTGGTCACTAAAATGTCAATACTAAAGGGAAGAGACATCTTTAACCATATGCTAAAACAATGGTAAACGAAGTTTTTCACGACTCGATTACTTCGGATGAGATGTAGGTTATTTTGAAAACTACGCTAGAGTAGATAGAATTTCTTACCTTCGTTGGCAGTAACGTTTGAATAACCATCATATCTTGCTCCAATGTAAAGATTAGAGCAACAAAATTAAGTAAAATCTTTAGGGACACAACAGGGTTGGCTTTTCCGTCGGATGGGTTTTGCAATCAACATCCCCATTAATTTCGTGGTAGAGACAAAATACGTTTCCCTGCCCTCTGGTTGGAGTTTTGGCCTAAGTTGCATGTCTTGAATAGTATTTCTTGTCATTAACTTGTCACTCGATTTATACTAGTATTGTCGTACTGGGGCATTAATGTCAGCTTATGTTTATTTGGGAAATTTAATAACAAACATGCATTTCGCTTGGAGACGTTCTACAATTACTGTAACAATCGAAGCTATATATATATATATATATATTTGATTGTTTCTGTTATTGAAGATCTTCTCCAAGCTAAATGTATGTTTCTCATGTTTATAGTATATACTCCAAGTTAAATATCTATTTATATATATAAACGCGTGTGTGAGTGGGTCCATGAACGAGGAAAATTACATTAACTTCACGTTCCGTTTATAATTGCTCAACAGCAATTACAACAGTTAATATTTGCATTCAAAGCAGTCGTTAATTACATGGTTTAAAGTCTTACTAAGCAGTTCTTGTGTTTCGATTCTTGCATATTGGATGGTTCAAATGGATCTTTTGTTACAATGCTACCATCTGAATTTGGTGAATGAAATATTGGTTTGTGATTGATCTTATACTAAAATATTAGTAAACGAAGATTTTCAAAACACAGTTTCTTAGGATGAAGTGTATTTCATTTTGAAAATTATGCTATGCTGTGTTTGAATCTTGTGATTGTTTTTGTTAAAACTGTTCGACACCAATTCTTGATAAATTAATTAAGAGAAGTTAATGTCTCACCTGCAACCTCAAACGAGGTTACAGTAGAATTAATCCCATTCAGAGACAGGGGTTTACAAAGAAGTTAATCTCGTGCCAGGGACCCCTTCCCTGCCCACCCGGGGTTCACAAAGAAATTAATCTCGTGCCAGGGACCCCATTCCCTTCCCTCCCTTCCCACCAAGAAAAATAATTACTTCCCTTCCCCTTCCCTCCATGAAATATAGAAAAGTAATAAAGATGGTAATCTGGTTACATCCAACCGACACTGTGGTCACTAAAATGTCAATACTAAAGGGAAGAGACATCTTTAACCATATGCTAGAACAATGGTAAACGAAATCTTTCACGACTCGATTACTTCGGATGAGATGTAGGTTATTTTGAAAACTACGCTAGAGTAGATAGAATTTCTTACCTTCGTTGGCAGTAACGTTTCAATAACCATCATATCGTGCTCCAATGTAAAGATTAGGGCAAAAAAATTAAGTAAAATCTTTAGGGACACAACAGAGGTGGCTTTTCCGTCGGAAAAGTTTTGCAATCAACATCCCCATTAATTTCGTGGTAGTGACAAAATACGTTTCCCTGCCCTCTGGTTGGAGTTTTGGCCTAAGTTGCATGTCTTGAATAGTATTTCTTGTCATTAACTTGTCACTCGCTTTTATACTAGTATTGTCGTACTGGGGCATTAATGTCAGCTTATGTTTATTTGGGAAATTTAATAACAAACATGCATTTCGCTTGGAGACGTTCTACAATTACTGTAACAATCGAAGCTATATATATATATATATATATATTTGATTGTTTCTGTTATTGAAGATCTTCTACAAGCTAAATGTATGTTTCTTGTGTTTATAGTATATACTCCAAGTTAAATATCTATTTATATATATATATACGCGTGTGTGAGTGGGTCCATGAACGAGGAAATTAACATTAATTTCACGTTCCGTTTATAATTGCTCAACAGCAATTACAACAGTTAAT
Source organism: Lepisma saccharinum (assembly GCF_977018435.1). Lineage (NCBI taxonomy): Eukaryota > Metazoa > Arthropoda > Insecta > Zygentoma > Lepismatidae > Lepisma > Lepisma saccharinum. The sequence continues at coordinate 48,042,473 of NC_139247.1, read as the reverse complement.
ATTTGCATTCAAAGCAGTCGTTAATTACATGGTTTAAAGTCTTACTAAGCAGTTCTTGTGTTTCGATTCTTGCATATTGGATGGTTCAAATGGATCTTTTGTTACAATGCTACCATCTGAATTTGGTGAATGAAATATTGGTTTGTGATTGATCTTATACTAAAATATTAGTAAACGAAGATTTTCTTAGGATGAAATGTATTTCATTTTGAAAATTATGCTATGCTGTGTTTGAATCTTGTGATTGTTTTTGTTAAAACTGTTCGACACCAATTCTTGATAAATTAATTAAGAGAAGTTAATGTCTCACCTGCAACCTCAAACGAGGTTACAGTAGAATTAATCCCATTCAGAGACAGGGGTTTACAAAGAAGTTAATCTCGTGCCAGGGACCCCTTCCCTGCCCACCCGGGGTTCACAAAGAAATTAATCTCGTGCCAGGGACCCCATTCCCTTCCCTCCCTTCCCACCAAGAAAAATAATTACTTCCCTTCCCCTTCCCTCCATGAAATATAGAAAAGTAATAAAGATGGTAACCTGGTTACATGCTACCCACACAGCGGTCACTACAATGGCAATACTAATGAGGAACAAATATTTTTGACCTTACGATAAAATATTAAAAAAGAAGTATTTCACGACTCAATTTCCTCTGATGAGAATTATGCCATATTGCAAATCACGAAATGCCGTGTTTGAATTTTGTGACTGTTTTGTCAAAATTGTTCGACACCAATCCTTGATTAATTCAATAAAATAAGTTAATCTCTCAACTGCAACCTCAAACGAGGTTACAGTAGAATTAATCCCATTCAGAGACAGGGGTTTACAGAGAAGTTAATCTCGTGCCAGGGACCCCTTCCCTGCCCACCCGGGGTTTACAAAGAAATTAATCTCGTGCCAGGGACCCCATTCCCTTCCCTCCCTTCCCACCAAGAAAAATAATTACTTCCCTTCCTCTTCCCTCCATGAAATATAGAAAAGTAATAAAGATGGTAACCTGGTTACATGCTACCCACACAGCGGTCACTACAATGGCAATACTAATGAGGAACAAATATTTTTGACCTTACGATAAAATATTAAAAAAGAAGTATTTCACGACTCAATTTCCTCTGATGAGAATTAGGCCATATTGCAAACCACGCTATGCCGTGTTTGAATTTTGTGACTGTTTTGTCAAAATTGTTCGACACCAATCCTTGATTAATTCATTAAAATAAGTTAATCTCTCACCTGCAACCTCAAACGAGGTTACAGTAGAATTAATCCCATCCAGGGACAGGGGTTTACAAAGAAGTTAATCTCGTGCCAGGGACCCCTTCCCTGCCCACCCGGGATTTACAAAGAAATTAATCTCGTGCCAGGGACCCCATTCCCTTCCCTCCCTTCCCACCAAGAAAAATAATTACTTCCCTTCCCCTTCCCTCCATGAAATATACAAAAGTAATAAAGATGGTAATCTGGTTACATCCAACCGACACTGTGGTCACTAAAATGTCAATACTAAAGGGAAGAGACATCTTTAACCATATGCTAAAACAATGGTAAACGAAGTTTTTCACGACTCGATTACTTCGGATGAGATGTAGGTTATTTTGAAAACTACGCTAGAGTAGATAGAATTTCTTACCTTCGTTGGCAGTAACGTTTGAATAACCATCATATCTTGCTCCAATGTAAAGATTAGAGCAACAAAATTAAGTAAAATCTTTAGGGACACAACAGGGTTGGCTTTTCCGTCGGATGGGTTTTGCAATCAACATCCCCATTAATTTCGTGGTAGAGACAAAATACGTTTCCCTGCCCTCTGGTTGGAGTTTTGGCCTAAGTTGCATGTCTTGAATAGTATTTCTTGTCATTAACTTGTCACTCGATTTATACTAGTATTGTCGTACTGGGGCATTAATGTCAGCTTATGTTTATTTGGGAAATTTAATAACAAACATGCATTTCGCTTGGAGACGTTCTACAATTACTGTAACAATCGAAGCTATATATATATATATATATATTTGATTGTTTCTGTTATTGAAGATCTTCTCCAAGCTAAATGTATGTTTCTCATGTTTATAGTATATACTCCAAGTTAAATATCTATTTATATATATAAACGCGTGTGTGAGTGGGTCCATGAACGAGGAAAATTACATTAACTTCACGTTCCGTTTATAATTGCTCAACAGCAATTACAACAGTTAATATTTGCATTCAAAGCAGTCGTTAATTACATGGTTTAAAGTCTTACTAAGCAGTTCTTGTGTTTCGATTCTTGCATATTGGATGGTTCAAATGGATCTTTTGTTACAATGCTACCATCTGAATTTGGTGAATGAAATATTGGTTTGTGATTGATCTTATACTAAAATATTAGTAAACGAAGATTTTCAAAACACAGTTTCTTAGGATGAAGTGTATTTCATTTTGAAAATTATGCTATGCTGTGTTTGAATCTTGTGATTGTTTTTGTTAAAACTGTTCGACACCAATTCTTGATAAATTAATTAAGAGAAGTTAATGTCTCACCTGCAACCTCAAACGAGGTTACAGTAGAATTAATCCCATTCAGAGACAGGGGTTTACAAAGAAGTTAATCTCGTGCCAGGGACCCCTTCCCTGCCCACCCGGGGTTCACAAAGAAATTAATCTCGTGCCAGGGACCCCATTCCCTTCCCTCCCTTCCCACCAAGAAAAATAATTACTTCCCTTCCCCTTCCCTCCATGAAATATAGAAAAGTAATAAAGATGGTAATCTGGTTACATCCAACCGACACTGTGGTCACTAAAATGTCAATACTAAAGGGAAGAGACATCTTTAACCATATGCTAGAACAATGGTAAACGAAATCTTTCACGACTCGATTACTTCGGATGAGATGTAGGTTATTTTGAAAACTACGCTAGAGTAGATAGAATTTCTTACCTTCGTTGGCAGTAACGTTTCAATAACCATCATATCGTGCTCCAATGTAAAGATTAGGGCAAAAAAATTAAGTAAAATCTTTAGGGACACAACAGAGGTGGCTTTTCCGTCGGAAAAGTTTTGCAATCAACATCCCCATTAATTTCGTGGTAGTGACAAAATACGTTTCCCTGCCCTCTGGTTGGAGTTTTGGCCTAAGTTGCATGTCTTGAATAGTATTTCTTGTCATTAACTTGTCACTCGCTTTTATACTAGTATTGTCGTAATGGGGCATATGAATGTCAGCTTATGTTTATTTGGGAAATTTAATAACAAACATGCATTTCGCTTGGAGACGTTCTACAATTACTGTAACAATCGAAGCTATATATATATATATATATATATATATATATATATATTTGATTGTTTCTGTTATTGAAGATCTTCTACAAGCTAAATGTATGTTTCTAGTGTTTATAGTATATACTCCAAGTTAAATATCTATTTATATATATATATATACGCGTGTGTGAGTGGGTCCATGAACGAGGAAATTAACATTAATTTCACGTTCCGTTTATAATTGCTCAACAGCAATTACAACAGTTAATATTTGCATTCAAAGCAGTCGTTAATTACATGGTTTAAAGTCTTACTAAGCAGTTCTTGTGTTTCGATTCTTGCATATTGGATGGTTCAAATGGATCTTTTGTTACAATGCTACCATCTGAATTTGGTGAATGAAATATTTGTTTGTGATTGATCTTATACTAAAATATTAGTAAACGAAGATTTTCTTAGGATGAAATGTATTTCATTTTGAAAATTATGCTATGCTGTGTTTGAATCTTGTGATTGTTTTTGTTAAAACTGTTCGACACCAATTCTTGATAAATTAATTAAGAGAAGTTAATGTCTCACCTGCAACCTCAAACGAGGTTACAGTAGAATTAATCCCATTCAGAGACAGGGGTTTACAAAGAAGTTAATCTCGTGCCAGGGACCCCTTCCCTGCCCACCCGGGGTTCACAAAGAAATTAATCTCGTGCCAGGGACCCCATTCCCTTCCCTCCCTTCCCACCAAGAAAAATAATTACTTCCCTTCCCCTTCCCTCCATGAAATATAGAAAAGTAATAAAGATGGTAACCTGGTTACATGCTACCCACACAGCGGTCACTACAATGGCAATACTAATGAGGAACAAATATTTTTGACCTTACGATAAAATATTAAAAAAGAAGTATTTCACGACTCAATTTCCTCTGATGAGAATTAGGCCATATTGCAAATCACGAAATGCCGTGTTTGAATTTTGTGACTGTTTTGTCAAAATTGTTCGACACCAATCCTTGATTAATTCAATAAAATAAGTTAATCTCTCACCTGCAACCTCAAACGAGGTTACAGTAGAATTAATCCCATTCAGAGACAGGGGTTTACAGAGAAGTTAATCTCGTGCCAGGGACCCCTTCCCTGCCCACCCGGGGTTTACAAAGAAATTAATCTCGTGCCAGGGACCCCATTCCCTTCCCTCCCTTCCAACCAAGAAAAATAATTACTTCCCTTCCTCTTCCCTCCATGAAATATAGAAAAGTAATAAAGATGGTAACCTGGTTACATGCTACCCACACAGCGGTCACTACAATGGCAATACTAATGAGGAACAAATATTTTTGACCTTACGATAAAATATTAAAAAAGAAGTATTTCACGACTCAATTTCCTCTGATGAGAATTAGGCCATATTGCAAACCACGCTATGCCGTGTTTGAATTTTGTGACTGTTTTGTCAAAATTGTTCGACACCAATCCTTGATTAATTCATTAAAATAAGTTAATCTCTCACCTGCAACCTCAAACGAGGTTACAGTAGAATTAATCCCATCCAGGGACAGGGGTTTACAAAGAAGTTAATCTCGTGCCAGGGACCCCTTCCCTGCCCACCCGGGGTTTACAAAGAAATTAATCTCGTGCCAGGGACCCCATTCCCTTCCCTCCCTTCCCACCAAGAAAAATAATTACTTCCCTTCCCCTTCCCTCCATGAAATATACAAAAGTAATAAAGATGGTAATCAGGTTACATCCAACCGACACTGTGGTCACTAAAATGTCAATACTAAAGGGAAGAGACATCTTTAACCATGTGCTAAAACAATGGTAAACGAAGTCTTTCACGACTCGATTACTTCGGATGAGATGTAGGTTATTTTGAAAACTACGCTAGAGTAGATAGAATTTCTTACCTTCGTTGGCAGTAACGTTTCAATAACCATCATATCGTGCTCCAATGTAAAGATTAGGGCAAAAAAATTAAGTAAAATCTTTAGGGACACAACAGAGGTGGCTTTTCCGTCGGAAAAGTTTTGCAATCAACATCCCCATTAATTTCGTGGTAGTGACAAAATACGTTTCCCTGCCCTCTGGTTGGAGTTTTGGCCTAAGTTGCATGTCTTGAATAGTATTTCTTGTCATTAACTTGTCACTCGCTTTTATACTAGTATTGTCGTACTGGGGCATATGAATGTCAGCTTATGTTTATTTGGGAAATTTAATGACAAACATGCATTTCGCTTGGAGACGTTCTACAATTACTGTAACAATCGAAGCTATATATATATATATATATATATATTTGATTGTTTCTGTTATTGAAGATCTTCTCCAAGCTAAATGTATGTTTCTAGTGTTTATAGTATATACTCCAAGTTAAATATCTATTTATATATATATACGCGTGTGTGAGTGGGTCCATGAACGAGGAAATTAACATTAATTTCACGTTCCGTTTATAATTGCTCAACAGCAATTACAACAGTTAATATTTGCATTCAAAGCAGTCGTTAATTACATGGTTTAAATTATTACTAAGCAGTTCTTGTGTTTCCATTCTTGCATATTGGATGGTTCAAATGGATCTTTTGTTACAATGCTACCATCTGAATTTGGTGAATGAAATATTGGTTTGTGATTGATCTTATACTAAAATATTAGTAAACGAAGATTTTCTTAGGATGAAATGTATTTCATTTTGAAAATTATGCTATGCTGTGTTTGAATCTTGTGATTGTTTTTGTTAAAACTGTTCGACACCAATTCTTGATAAATTAATTAAGAGAAGTTAATGTCTCACCTGCAACCTCAAACGAGGTTACAGTAGAATTAATCCCATTCAGAGACAGGGGTTTACAAAGAAGTTAATCTCGTGCCAGGGACCCCTTCCCTGCCCACCCGGGGTTTACAAAGAAATTAATCTCGTGCCAGGGACCCCATTCCCTTCCCTCCCTTCCCACCAAGAAAAATAATTACTTCCCTTCCCCTTCCCTCCATGAAATATAGAAAAGTAATAAAGATGGTAACCTGGTTACATGCTACCCACACAGCGGTCACTACAATGGCAATACTAATGAGGAACAAATATTTTTGACCTTACGATAAAATATTAAAAAAGAAGTATTTCACGACTCAATTTCCTCTGATGAGAATTATGCCATATTGCAAATCACGAAATGCCGTGTTTGAATCTTGGGACTGTTTTGTCAAAATTGTTCGACACCAATCCTTGATTAATTCAATAAAATAAGTTAATCTCTCACCTGCAACCTCAAACGAGGTTACAGTAGAATTAATCCCATTCAGAGACAGGGGTTTACAAAGAAGTTAATCTCGTGCCAGGGACCCCTTCCCTGCCCACCAGGGGTTTACAAAGAAATTAATCTCGTGCCAGGGACCCCATTCCCTTCCCTCCCTTCCAACCAAGAAAAATAATTACTTCCCTTCCTCTTCCCTCCATGAAATATAGAAAAGTAATAAAGATGGTAACCTGGTTACATGCTACCCACACAGCGGTCACTACAATGGCAATACTAATGAGGAACAAATATTTTTGACCTTACGATAAAATATTAAAAAAGAAGTATTTCACGACTCAATTTCCTCTGATGAGAATTAGGCCATATTGCAAACCACGCTATGCCGTGTTTGAATTTTGTGACTGTTTTGTCAAAATTGTTCGACACCAATCCTTGATTAATTCATTAAAATAAGTTAATCTCTCACCTGCAACCTCAAACGAGGTTACAGTAGAATTAATCCCATCCAGGGACAGGGGTTTACAAAGAAGTTAATCTCGTGCCAGGGACCCCTTCCCTGCCCACCCGGGGTTTACAAAGAAATTAATCTCGTGCCAGGGACCCCATTCCCTTCCCTCCCTTCCCACCAAGAAAAATAATTACTTCCCTTCCCCTTCCCTCCATGAAATATACAAAAGTAATAAAGATGGTAATCTGGTTACATCCAACCGACACTGTGGTCACTAAAATGTCAATACTAAAGGGAAGAGACATCTTTAACCATATGCTAAAACAATGGTAAACGAAGTCTTTCACGACTCGATTACTTCGGATGAGATGTAGGTTATTTTGAAAACTACGCTAGAGTAGATAGAATTTCTTACCTTCGTTGGCAGTAACGTTTCAATAACCATCATATCGTGCTCCAATGTAAAGATTAGGGCAAAAAAATTAAGTAAAATCTTTAGGGACACAACAGAGGTGGCTTTTCCGTCGGAAAGGTTTTGCAATCAACATCCCCATTAATTTCTTGGTAGAGACAAAATACGTTTCCCTGCCCTCTGGTTGGAGTTTTGGCCTAAGTTGCATGTCTTGAATAGTATTTCTTGTCATTAACTTGTCACTCGCTTTTATACTAGTATTGTCGTACTGGGGCATATGAATGTCAGCTTATGTTTATATGAGAAATTTAATAACAAACATGCATTTCGCTTGGAGACGATCTACAATTACTGTAACAATCGAAGCTATATACATATATATATATTTGATTGTTTCTGTTATTGAAGATCTTCTCCAAGCTAAATGTATGTTTCTAGTGTTTATAGTATATACTCCAAGTTAAATATCTATTTATATATATATACGCGTGTGTGAGTGGGTCCATGAACGAGGAAATTAACATTAATTTCACGTTCCGTTTATAATTGCTCAACAGCAATTACAACAGTTAATATTTGCATTCAAAGCAGTCGTTAATTACATGGTTTAAAGTCTTACTAAGCAGTTCTTGTGTTTCGATTCTTGCATATTGGATGGTTCAAATGGATCTTTTGTTACAATGCTACCATCTGAATTTGGTGAATGAAATATTGGTTTGTGATTGATCTTATACTAAAATATTAGTAAACGAAGATTTTCTTAGGATGAAATGTATTTCATTTTGAAAATTATGCTATGCTGTGTTTGAATCTTGTGATTGTTTTTGTTAAAACTGTTCGACACCAATTCTTGATAAATTAATTAAGAGAAGTTAATGTCTCACCTGCAACCTCAAACGAGGTTACAGTAGAATTAATCCCATTCAGAGACAGGGGATTACAAAGAAGTTAATCTCGTGCCAGGGACCCCTTCCCTGCCCACCCGGGGTTCACAAAGAAATTAATCTCGTGCCAGGGACCCCATTCCCTTCCCTCCCTTCCCACCAAGAAAAATAATTACTTCCCTTCCCCTTCCCTCCATGAAATATAGAAAAGTAATAAAGATGGTAACCTGGTTACATGCTACCCACACAGCGGTCACTACAATGGCAATACTAATGAGGAACAAATATTTTTGACCTTACGATAAAATATTAAAAAAGAAGTATTTCACGACTCAATTTCCTCTGATGAGAATTATGCCATATTGCAAATCACGAAATGCCGTGTTTGAATTTTGTGACTGTTTTGTCAAAATTGTTCGACACCAATCCTTGATTAATTCAATAAAATAAGTTAATCTCTCACCTGCAACCTCAAACGAGGTTACAGTAGAATTAATCCCATTCAGAGACAGGGGTTTACAGAGAAGTTAATCTCGTGCCAGGGACCCCTTCCCTGCCCACCCGGGGTTTACAAAGGAATTAATCTCGTGCCAGGGACCCCATTCCCTTCCCTCCCTTCCAACCAAGAAAAATAATTACTTCCCTTCCCCTTCCCTCCATGAAATATAGAAAAGTAATAAAGATGGTAACCTGGTTACATGCTACCCACACAGCGGTCACTACAATGGCAATACTAATGAGGAACAAATATTTTTGACCTTACGATAAAATATTAAAAAAGAAGTATTTCACGACTCAATTTCCTCTGATGAGAATTAGGCCATATTGCAAACCACGCTATGCCGTGTTTGAATTTTGTGACTGTTTTGTCAAAATTGTTCGACACCAATCCTTGATTAATTCATTAAAATAAGTTAATCTCTCACCTGCAACCTCAAACGAGGTTACAGTAGAATTAATCCCATCCAGGGACAGGGGTTTACAAAGAAGTTAATCTCGTGCCAGGGACCCCTTCCCTGCCCACCCGGGGTTTACAAAGAAATTAATCTCGTGCCAGGGACCCCATTCCCTTCCCTCCCTTCCCACCAAGAAAAATAATTACTTCCCTTCCCCTTCCCTCCATGAAATATACAAAAGTAATAAAGATGGTAATCAGGTTACATCCAACCGACACTGTGGTCACTAAAATGTCAATACTAAAGGGAAGAGACATCTTTAACCATGTGCTAAAACAATGGTAAACGAAGTCTTTCACGACTCGATTACTTCGGATGAGATGTAGGTTATTTTGAAAACTACGCTAGAGTAGATAGAATTTCTTACCTTCGTTGGCAGTAACGTTTCAATAACCATCATATCGTGCTCCAATGTAAAGATTAGGGCAAAAAAATTAAGTAAAATCTTTAGGGACACAACAGAGGTGGCTTTTCCGTCGGAAAAGTTTTGCAATCAACATCCCCATTAATTTCGTGGTAGTGACAAAATACGTTTCCCTGCCCTCTGGTTGGAGTTTTGGCCTAAGTTGCATGTCTTGAATAGTATTTCTTGTCATTAACTTGTCACTCGCTTTTATACTAGTATTGTCGTACTGGGGCATATGAATGTCAGCTTATGTTTATTTGGGAAATTTAATGACAAACATGCATTTCGCTTGGAGACGTTCTACAATTACTGTAACAATCGAAGCTATATATATATATATATATATATATATTTGATTGTTTCTGTTATTGAAGATCTTCTCCAAGCTAAATGTATGTTTCTAGTGTTTATAGTATATACTCCAAGTTAAATATCTATTTATATATATATACGCGTGTGTGAGTGGGTCCATGAACGAGGAAATTAACATTAATTTCACGTTCCGTTTATAATTGCTCAACAGCAATTACAACAGTTAATATTTGCATTCAAAGCAGTCGTTAATTACATGGTTTAAATTATTACTAAGCAGTTCTTGTGTTTCGATTCTTGCATATTGGATGGTTCAAATGGATCTTTTGTTACAATGCTACCATCTGAATTTGGTGAATGAAATATTGGTTTGTGATTGATCTTATACTAAAATATTAGTAAACGAAGATTTTCTTAGGATGAAATGTATTTCATTTTGAAAATTATGCTATGCTGTGTTTGAATCTTGTGATTGTTTTTGTTAAAACTGTTCGACACCAATTCTTGATAAATTAATTAAGAGAAGTTAATGTCTCACCTGCAACCTCAAACGAGGTTACAGTAGAATTAATCCCATTCAGAGACAGGGGTTTACAAAGAAGTTAATCTCGTGCCAGGGACCCCTTCCCTGCCCACCCGGGGTTTACAAAGAAATTAATCTCGTGCCAGGGACCCCATTCCCTTCCCTCCCTTCCCACCAAGAAAAATAATTACTTCCCTTCCCCTTCCCTCCATGAAATATAGAAAAGTAATAAAGGTGGTAACCTGGTTACATGCTACCCACACAGCGGTCACTACAATGGCAATACTAATGAGGAACAAATATTTTTGACCTTACGATAAAATATTAAAAAAGAAGTATTTCACGACTCAATTTCCTCTGATGAGAATTATGCCATATTGCAAATCACGAAATGCCGTGTTTGAATCTTGGGACTGTTTTGTCAAAATTGTTCGACACCAATCCTTGATTAATTCAATAAAATAAGTTAATCTCTCACCTGCAACCTCAAACGAGGTTACAGTAGAATTAATCCCATTCAGAGACAGGGGTTTACAAAGAAGTTAATCTCGTGCCAGGGACCCCTTCCCTGCCCACCAGGGGTTTACAAAGAAATTAATCTCGTGCCAGGGACCCCATTCCCTTCCCTCCCTTCCAACCAAGAAAAATAATTACTTCCCTTCCTCTTCCCTCCATGAAATATAGAAAAGTAATAAAGATGGTAACCTGGTTACATGCTACCCACACAGCGGTCACTACAATGGCAATACTAATGAGGAACAAATATTTTTGACCTTACGATAAAATATTAAAAAAGAAGTATTTCACGACTCAATTTCCTCTGATGAGAATTAGGCCATATTGCAAACCACGCTATGCCGTGTTTGAATTTTGTGACTGTTTTGTCAAAATTGTTCGACACCAATCCTTGATTAATTCATTAAAATAAGTTAATCTCTCACCTGCAACCTCAAACGAGGTTACAGTAGAATTAATCCCATCCAGGGACAGGGGTTTACAAAGAAGTTAATCTCGTGCCAGGGACCCCTTCCCTGCCCACCCGGGGTTTACAAAGAAATTAATCTCGTGCCAGGGACCCCATTCCCTTCCCTCCCTTCCCACCAAGAAAAATAATTACTTCCCTTCCCCTTCCCTCCATGAAATATACAAAAGTAATAAAGATGGTAATCTGGTTACATCCAACCGACACTGTGGTCACTAAAATGTCAATACTAAAGGGAAGAGACATCTTTAACCATATGCTAAAACAATGGTAAACGAAGTCTTTCACGACTCGATTACTTCGGATGAGATGTAGGTTATTTTGAAAACTACGCTAGAGTAGATAGAATTTCTTACCTTCGTTGGCAGTAACGTTTCAATAACCATCATATCGTGCTCCAATGTAAAGATTAGGGCAAAAAAATTAAGTAAAATCTTTAGGGACACAACAGAGGTGGCTTTTCCGTCGGAAAGGTTTTGCAATCAACATCCCCATTAATTTCTTGGTAGAGACAAAATACGTTTCCCTGCCCTCTGGTTGGAGTTTTGGCCTAAGTTGCATGTCTTGAATAGTATTTCTTGTCATTAACTTGTCACTCGCTTTTATACTAGTATTGTCGTACTGGGGCATATGAATGTCAGCTTATGTTTATATGAGAAATTTAATAACAAACATGCATTTCGCTTGGAGACGATCTACAATTACTGTAACAATCGAAGCTATATATATATATATATATTTGATTGTTTCTGTTATTGAAGATCTTCTCCAAGCTAAATGTATGTTTCTAGTGTTTATAGTATATACTCCAAGTTAAATATCTATTTATATATATATATACGCGTGTGTGAGTGGGTCCATGAACGAGGAAATTAACATTAATTTCACGTTCCGTTTATAATTGCTCAACAGCAATTACAACAGTTAATATTTGCATTCAAAGCAGTCGTTAATTACATGGTTTAAAGTCTTACTAAGCAGTTCTTGTGTTTCGATTCTTGCATATTGGATGGTTCAAATGGATCTTTTGTTACAATGCTACCATCTGAATTTGGTGAATGAAATATTGGTTTGTGATTGATCTTATACTAAAATATTAGTAAACGAAGATTTTCTTAGGATGAAATGTATTTCATTTTGAAAATTATGCTATGCTGTGTTTGAATCTTGTGATTGTTTTTGTTAAAACTGTTCGACACCAATTCTTGATAAATTAATTAAGAGAAGTTAATGTCTCACCTGCAACCTCAAACGAGGTTACAGTAGAATTAATCCCATTCAGAGACAGGGGTTTACAAAGAAGTTAATCTCGTGCCAGGGACCCCTTCCCTGCCCACCCGGGGTTCACAAAGAAATTAATCTCGTGCCAGGGACCCCATTCCCTTCCCTCCCTTCCCACCAAGAAAAATAATTACTTCCCTTCCCCTTCCCTCCATGAAATATAGAAAAGTAATAAAGATGGTAACCTGGTTACATGCTACCCACACAGCGGTCACTACAATGGCAATACTAATGAGGAACAAATATTTTTGACCTTACGATAAAATATTAAAAAAGAAGTATTTCACGACTCAATTTCCTCTGATGAGAATTATGCCATATTGCAAATCACGAAATGCCGTGTTTGAATTTTGTGACTGTTTTGTCAAAATTGTTCGACACCAATCCTTGATTAATTCAATAAAATAAGTTAATCTCTCAACTGCAACCTCAAACGAGGTTACAGTAGAATTAATCCCATTCAGAGACAGGGGTTTACAGAGAAGTTAATCTCGTGCCAGGGACCCCTTCCCTGCCCACCCGGGGTTTACAAAGAAATTAATCTCGTGCCAGGGACCCCATTCCCTTCCCTCCCTTCCCACCAAGAAAAATAATTACTTCCCTTCCCCTTCCCTCCATGAAATATACAAAAGTAATAAAGATGGTAACCTGGTTACATGCTACCCACACAGCGGTCACTACAATGGCAATACTAATGAGGAACAAATATTTTTGACCTTACGATAAAATATTAAAAAAGAAGTATTTCACGACTCAATTTCCTCTGATGAGAATTATGCCATATTGCAAATCACGAAATGCCGTGTTTGAATTTTGGGACTGTTTTGTCAAAATTGTTCGACACCAATCCTTGATTAATTCAATAAAATAAGTTAATCTCTCACCTGCAACCTCAAACGAGGTTACAGTAGAATTAATCCCATTCAGAGACAGGAGTTTACAAAGAAGTTAATCTCGTGCCAGGGACCCCTTCCCTGCCCACCCGGGGTTTACAAAGAAATTAATCTCGTGCCAGGAACCCCATTCCCTTCCTTCCCTTCCAACCAAGAAAAATAATTACTTCCCTTCCCCTTCCCTCCATGAAATATAGAAAAGTAATAAAGATGGTAACCTGGTTACATGCTACCCACACAGCGGTCACTACAATGGCAATACTAATGAGGAACAAATATTTTTGACCTTACGATAAAATATTAAAAAAGAAGTATTTCACGACTCAATTTCCTCTGATGAGAATTAGGCCATATTGCAAATCACGCTATGCCGTGTTTGAATTTTGTGACTGTTTTGTCAAAATTGTTCGACACCAATCCTTGATTAATTCATTAAAATAAGTTAATCTCTCACCTGCAACCTCAAACGAGGTTACAGTAGAATTAATCCCATCCAGGGACAGGGGTTTACAAAGAAGTTAATCTCGTGCCAGGGACCCCTTCCCTGCCCACCCGGGATTTACAAAGAAATTAATCTCGTGCCAGGGACCCCATTCCCTTCCCTCCCTTCCCACCAAGAAAAATAATTACTTCCCTTCCCCTTCCCTCCATGAAATATACAAAAGTAATAAAGATGGTAATCTGGTTACATCCAACCGACACTGTGGTCACTAAAATGTCAATACTAAAGGGAAGAGACATCTTTAACCATATGCTAAAACAATGGTAAACGAAGTTTTTCACGACTCGATTACTTCGGATGAGATGTAGGTTATTTTGAAAACTACGCTAGAGTAGATAGAATTTCTTACCTTCGTTGGCAGTAACGTTTGAATAACCATCATATCTTGCTCCAATGTAAAGATTAGAGCAACAAAATTAAGTAAAATCTTTAGGGACACAACAGGGGTGGCTTTTCCGTCGGATGGGTTTTGCAATCAACATCCCCATTAATTTCGTGGTAGAGACAAAATACGTTTCCCTGCCCTCTGGTTGGAGTTTTGGCCTAAGTTGCATGTCTTGAATAGTATTTCTTGTCATTAACTTGTCACTCGATTTATACTAGTATTGTCGTACTGGGGCATTAATATCAGCTTATGTTTATTTGGGAAATTTAATAACAAACATGCATTTCGCTTGGAGACGTTCTACAATTACTGTAACAATCGAAGCTATATATATATATATATTTGATTGTTTCTGTTATTGAAGATCTTCTCCAAGCTAAATGTATGTTTCTCATGTTTACAGTATATACTCCAAGTTAAATATCTATTTATATATATAAACGCGTGTGTGAGTGGGTCCATGAACGAGGAAATTAACATTAACTTCACGTTCCGTTTATAATTGCTCAACAGCAATTACAACAGTTAATATTTGCATTCAAAGCAGTCGTTAATTACATGGTTTAAAGTCTTACTAAGCAGTTCTTGTGTTTCGATTCTTGCATATTGGATGGTTCAAATGGATCTTTTGTTACAATGCTACCATCTGAATTTGGTGAATGAAATATTGGTTTGTGATTGATCTTATACTAAAATATTAGTAAACGAAGATTTTCAAAACACAGTTTCTTAGGATGAAGTGTATTTCATTTTGAAAATTATTCTATGCTGTGTTTGAATCTTGTGATTGTTTTTGTTAAAACTGTTCGACACCAATTCTTGATAAATTAATTAAGAGAAGTTAATGTCTCACCTGCAACCTCAAACGAGGTTACAGTAGAATTAATCCCATTCAGAGACAGGGGTTTACAAAGAAGTTAATCTCGTGCCAGGGACCCCTTCCCTGCCCACCAGGGGTTTACAAAGAAATTAATCTCGTGCCAGGGACCCCATTCCCTTCCCTCCCTTCCCACCAAGAAAAATAATTACTTCCCTTCCCCTTCCCTCCATGAAATATAGAAAAGTAATAAAGGTGGTAACCTGGTTACATGCTACCCACACAGCGGTCGTTACAATGGCAATACTAATGAGGAACAAATATTTTTGACTTTACGATAAAATATTAAAAAAGAAGTATTTCACGACTCAATTTCCTCTGAGGAGAATTAGGCCATATTGCAAACCACGCTATGCCGTGCTTGAATTTTGTGACTGTTTTGTCAAAACTGTTCGACAGCAATCCTTGATTAATTCATTAAAATAAGTTAATCTCTCACCTGCAACCTCAAACGAGGTTACAGTAAAATTAATCCAATTCAGACACAGGGGTTTACAAAGAAGTTAATCTCGTGCCAGGGACCCCTTCCCTGCCCACCCGGGGTTTACAAAGAAATTAATCTCGTGCCAGGGACCCCATTCCCTTCCCTCCCTTCCCACCAAGAAAAATAATTACTTCCCTTCCCCTTCCCTCCATGAAATATACAAAAGTAATATAGATGGTAATCAGGTTACATCCAACCGACACTGTGGTCACTAAAATGTCAATACTAAAGGGAAGAGACATCTTTAACCATATGCTAAAACAATGGTAAACGAAGTTTTTCACGACTCGATTACTTCGGATGAGATGTAGGTTATTTTGAAAACTACGCTAGAGTAGATAGAATTTCTTACCTTCGTTGGCAGTAACGTTTGAATAACCATCATATCGTGCTCCAATGTAAACATTAGGGCAACAAAATTAAGTAAAATCTTTAGGGACACAACAGGGGTGGCTTTTCCGTCGGAAAGGTTTTGCAATCAACATCCCCATTAATTTCGTGGTAGAGACAAAATACGTTTCCCTGCCCTCTGGTTGGAGTTTTGGCCTAAGTTGCATGTCTTGAATAGTATTTCTTGTCATTAACTTGTCACTCGCTTTTATACTAGTATTGTCGTACTGGGGAATATGAATGTCAGCTTATGTTTATATGAGAAATTTAATAACAAACATGCATTTCGCTTGGAGACGTTCTACAATTACTGTAACAATCGAAGCTATATATATATATATATATTTGATTGTTTCTGTTATTGAAGATCTTCTCCAAGCTAAATGTATGTTTCTCATGTTTATAGTATATACTCCAAGTTAAATATCTATTTATATATATAAACGCGTGTGTGAGTGGGTCCATGAACGAGGAAATTAACATTAACTTCACGTTCCGTTTATAATTGATCAACAGCAATTACAACAGTTAATATTTGCATTCAAAGCAGTCGTTAATTACATGGTTTAAAGTCTTACTAAGCAGTTCTTGTGTTTCGATTCTTGCATATTGGATGGTTCAAATGGATCTTTTGTTACAATGCTACCATCTGAATTTGGTGAATGAAATATTGGTTTGTGATTGATCTTATACTAAAATATTAGTAAACGAAGATTTTCAAAACACAGTTTCTTAGGATGAAGTGTATTTCATTTTGAAAATTATGCTATGCTGTGTTTGAATCTTGTGATTGTTTTTGTTAAAACTGTTCGACACCAATTCTTGATAAATTAATTAAGAGAAGTTAATGTCTCAC
The DNA here is from genome assembly GCF_977018435.1 of Lepisma saccharinum. NCBI lineage: Eukaryota > Metazoa > Arthropoda > Insecta > Zygentoma > Lepismatidae > Lepisma > Lepisma saccharinum. Next base: position 48,025,386 of record NC_139247.1, on the reverse strand, counting down.
CTGCAACCTCAAACGAGGTTACAGTAGAATTAATCCCATTCAGAGACAGGGGTTTACAAAGAAGTTAATCTCGTGCCAGGGACCCCTTCCCTGCCCACCCGGGGTTTACAAAGAAATTAATCTCGTGCCAGGGACCCCATTCCCTTCCCTCCCTTCCCACCAAGAAAAATAATTACTTCCCTTCCCCTTCTCTCCATGAAATATAGAAAAGTAATAAAGATGGTAACCTGGTTACATGCTACCCACACAGCGGTCACTACAATGGCAATAATAATGAGGAACAAATACTTTTGATCTTACGATAAAATATTAATAAAGAAGTATTTCACGACTCAATTTCCTCTGATGAGAATTAGGCCATATTGCAAACCACGCTATGCCGTGCTTGAATTTTGTGACTGTTTTGTCAAAACTGTTCGACACAAATCCTTGATTAATTCATTAAAATATGTTAATCTCTCACCTGCAACCTCAAACGAGGTTACAGTAAAATTAATCCAATTCAGACACAGGGGTTTACAAAGAAGTTAATCTCGTGCCAGGGACCCCTTCCCTGCCCACCCGGGTTTTACAAAGAAATTAATCTCGTGCCAGGGACCCCATTCCCTTCCCTCCCTTCCCACCAAGAAAAATAATTACTTCCCTTCCCCTTCCCTCCATGAAATATACAAAAGTAATATAGATGGTAATCAGGTTACATCCAACCGACACTGTGGTCACTAAAATGTCAATACTAAAGGGAAGAGACATCTTTAACCATATGCTAAAACAATGGTAAACGAAGTCTTTCACGACTCGATTACTTCGGATGAGATGTAGGTTATTTTGAAAACTACGCTAGAGTAGATAGAATTTCTTACCTTCGTTGGCAGTAACGTTTCAATAACCATCATATCGTGCTCCAATGTAAAGATTAGGGCAAAAAAATTAAGTAAAATCTTTAGGGACACAACAGAGGTGGCTTTTCCGTCGGAAAAGTTTTGCAATCAACATCCCCATTAATTTCGTGGTAGTGACAAAATACGTTTCCCTGCCCTCTGGTTGGAGTTTAGGCCTAAGTTGCATGTCTTGAATAGTATTTCTTGTCATTAACTTGTCACTCGCTTTTATACTAGTATTGTCGTACTGGGGCATATGAATATCAGCTTATGTTTATTTGGGAAATTTAATAACAAACATGCATTTCGCTTGGAGACGTTCTACAATTACTGTAACAATCGAAGCTATATATATATATATATATATATATATTTGATTGTTTCTGTTATTGAAGATCTTCTCCAAGCTAAATGTATGTTTCTAGTGTTTATAGTATATACTCCAAGTTAAATATCTATTTATATATATATACGCGTGTGTGAGTGGGTCCATGAACGAGGAAATTAACATTAATTTCACGTTCCGTTTATAATTGCTCAACAGCAATTACAACAGTTAATATTTGCATTCAAAGCAGTCGTTAATTACATGGTTTAAAGTCTTACTAAGCAGTTCTTGTGTTTCGATTCTTGCATATTGGATGGTTCAAATGGATCTTTTGTTACAATGCTACCATCTGAATTTGGTGAATGAAATATTTGTTTGTGATTGATCTTATACTAAAATATTAGTAAACGAAGATTTTCTTAGGATGAAATGTATTTCATTTTGAAAATTATGCTATGCTGTGTTTGAATCTTGTGATTGTTTTTTTTAAAACTGTTCGACACCAATTCTTGATAAATTAATTAAGAGAAGTTAATGTCTCACCTGCAACCTCAAACGAGGTTACAGTAGAATTAATCCCATTCAGAGACAGGGGTTTACAAAGAAGTTAATCTCGTGCCAGGGACCCCTTCCCTGCCCACCCGGGGTTTACAAAGAAATTAATCTCGTGCCAGGGACCCCATTCCCTTCCCTCCCTTCCCACCAAGAAAAATAATTACTTCCCTTCCCCTTCCCTCCATGAAAAATAGAAAAGTAATAAAGATGGTAACCTGGTTACATGCTACCCACACAGCGGTCACTACAATGGCAATACTAATGAGGAACAAATATTTTTGACCTTACGATAAAATATTAAAAAAGAAGTATTTCACGACTCAATTTCCTCTGATGAGAATTAGGCCATATTGCAAATCACGAAATGCCGTGTTTGAATTTTGGGACTGTTTTGTCAAAATTGTTCGACACCAATCCTTGATTAATTCAATAAAATAAGTTAATCTCTCACCTGCAACCTCAAACGAGGTTACAGTAGAATTAATCCCATTCAGAGACAGGGGTTTACAAAGAAGTTAATCTCGTGCCAGGGACCCCTTCCCTGCCCACCCGGGGTTTACAAATAAATTAATCTCGTGCCAGGGACCCCATTCCCTTCCCTCCCTTCCCACCAAGAAAAATAATTACTTCCCTTCCCCTTCCCTCCATGAAATATAGAAAAGTAATAAAGATGGTAACCTGGTTACATGCTACCCACACAGCGGTCACTACAATGGCAATACTAATGAGGAACAAATATTTTTGACCTTACGATAAAATATTAAAAAAGAAGTATTTCACGACTCAATTTCCTCTGATGAGAATTAGGCCATATTGCAAATCACGCTATGCCGTGTTTGAATTTTGTGACTGTTTTGTCAAAATTGTTCGACACCAATCCTTGATTAATTCATTAAAATAAGTTAATCTCTCACCTGCAACCTCAAACGAGGTTACAGTAGAATTAATCCCATCCAGGGACAGGGGTTTACAAAGAAGTTAATCTCGTGCCAGGGACCCCTTCCCTGCCCACCCGGGGTTTACAAAGAAATTAATCTCGTGCCAGGGACCCCATTCCCTTCCCTCCCTTCCCACCAAGAAAAATAATTACTTCCCTTCCCCTTCCCTCCATGAAATATACAAAAGTAATAAAGATGGTAATCTGGTTACATCCAACCGACACTGTGGTCACTAAAATGTCAATACTAAAGGGAAGAGACATCTTTAACCATATGCTAAAACAATGGTAAACGAAGTTTTTCACGACTCGATTACTTCGGATGAGATGTAGGTTATTTTGAAAACTACGCTAGAGTAGATAGAATTTCTTACCTTCGTTGGCAGTAACGTTTGAATAACCATCATATCTTGCTCCAATGTAAAGATTAGAGCAACAAAATTAAGTAAAATCTTTAGGGACACAACAGGGTTGGCTTTTCCGTCGGAAGGGTTTTGCAATCAACATCCCCATTAATTTCGTGGTAGTGACAAAATACGTTTCCCTGCCCTCTGGTTGGAGTTTTGGCCTAAGTTGCATGTCTTGAATAGTATTTCTTGTCATTAACTTGTCACTCGATTTTATACTAGTATTGTCGTACTGGGGCATTAATGTCAGCTTATGTTTATTTGGGAAATTTAATAACAAACATGCATTTCGGTTGGAGACGTTCTACAATTACTGTAACAATCGAAGCTATATATATATATATATATATATATATTTGATTGTTTCTGTTATTGAAGATCTTCTCCAAGCTAAATGTATGTTTCTCATGTTTATAGTATATACTCCAAGTTAAATATCTATTTATATATATAAACGCGTGTGTGAGTGGGTCCATGAACGAGGAAATTAACATTAACTTCACGTTCCGTTTATAATTGCTCAACAGCAATTACAACAGTTAATATTTGCATTCAAAGCAGTCGTTAATTACATGGTTTAAAGTCTTACTAAGCAGTTCTTGTGTTTCGATTCTTGCATATTGGATGGTTCAAATGGATCTTTTGTTACAATGCTACCATCTGAATTTGGTGAATGAAATATTGGTTTGTGATTGATCTTATACTAAAATATTAGTAAACGAAGATTTTCAAAACACAGTTTCTTAGGATGAAATGTATTTCATTTTGAAAATTATGCTATGCTGTGTTTGAATCTTGTGATTGTTTTTGTTAAAACTGTTCGACACCAATTCTTGATAAATTAATTAAGAGAAGTTAATGTCTCACCTGCAACCTCAAACGAGGTTACAGTAGAATTAATCCCATTCAGAGACAGGGGTTTACAAAGAAGTTAATCTCGTGCCAGGGACCCCTTCCCTGCCCACCCGGGGTTTACAAAGAAATTAATCTCGTGCCAGGGACCCCATTCCCTTCCCTCCCTTCCCACCAAGAAAAATAGTTACTTCCCTTCCCCTTCTCTCCATGAAATATAGAAAAGTAATAAAGATGGTAACCTGGTTACATGCTACCCACACAGCGGTCACTACAATGGCAATAATAATGAGGAACAAATACTTTTGATCTTATAAAATAAAATATTAATAAAGAAGTATTTCACGACTCAATTTCCTCTGATGAGAATTAGGCCATATTGCAAACCACGCTATGCCGTGCTTGAATTTTGTGACTGTTTTGTCAAAACTGTTCGACACAAATCCTTGATTAATTCATTAAAATAAGTTAATCTCTCACCTGCAACCTCAAACGAGGTTACAGTAGAATTAATCCCATCCAGGGACAAGGGTTTACAAAGAAGTTAATCTCGTGCCAGGGACCCCTTCCCTGCCCACCCGGGGTTTACAAATAAATTAATCTCGTGCCAGGGACCCCATTCCCTTCCCTCCCTTCCCACCAAGAAAAATAATTACTTCCCTTCCCCTTCCCTCCATGAAATATAGAAAAGTAATAAAGGTGGTAACCTGGTTACATGCTACCCACACAGCGGTCGTTACAATGGCAATACTAATGAGGAACAAATATTTTTGACTTTACGATAAAATATTAAAAAAGAAGTATTTCACGACTCAATTTCCTCTGAGGAGAATTAGGCCATATTGCAAACCACGCTATGCCGTGCTTGAATTTTGTGACTGTTTTGTCAAAACTGTTCGACAGCAATCCTTGATTAATTCATTAAAATAAGTTAATCTCTCACCTGCAACCTCAAACGAGGTTACAGTAAAATTAATCCAATTCAGACACAGGGGTTTACAAAGAAGTTAATCTCGTGCCAGGGACCCCATTCCCTTCCCTCCCTTCCCACCAAGAAAAATAATTACTTCCCTTCCCCTTCCCTCCATGAAATATACAAAAGTAATATAGATGGTAATCAGGTTACATCCAACCGACACTGTGGTCACTAAAATGTCAATACTAAAGGGAAGAGACATCTTTAACCATATGCTAAAACAATGGTAAACGAAGTCTTTCACGACTCGATTACTTCGGATGAGATGTAGGTTATTTTGAAAACTACGCTAGAGTAGATAGAATTTCTTACCTTCGTTGGCAGTAATGTTTCAATAACCATCATATCGTGCTCCAATGTAAAGATTAGGGCAAAAAAATTAAGTAAAATCTTTAGGGACACAACAGAGGTGGCTTTTCCGTCGGAAAAGTTTTGCAATCAACATCCCCATTAATTTCGTGGTAGTGACAAAATACGTTTCCCTGCCCTCTGGTTGGAGTTTTGGCCTAAGTTGCATGTCTTGAATAGTATTTCTTGTCATTAACTTGTCACTCGCTTTTATACTAGTATTGTCGTACTGGGGCATATGAATGTCAGCTTATGTTTATTTGGGAAATTTAATAACAAACATGCATTTCGCTTGGAGACGTTCTACAATTACTGTAACAATCGAAGCTATATATATATATATATATATATATATATATATATATTTGATTGTTTCTGTTATTGAAGATCTTCTCCAAGCTAAATGTATGTTTCTAGTGTTTATAGTATATACTCCAAGTTAAATATCTATCTATATATATATACGCGTGTGTGAGTGGGTCCATGAACGAGGAAATTAACATTAATTTCACATTCCGTTTATAATTGCTCAACAGCAATTACAACAGTTAATATTTGCATTCAAAGCAGTCGTTAATTACATGGTTTAAAGTCTTACTAAGCAGTTCTTGTGTTTCGATTCTTGCATATTGGATGGTTCAAATGGATCTTTTGTTACAATGCTACCATCTGAATTTGGTGAATGAAATATTGGTTTGTGATTGATCTTATACTAAAATATTAGTAAACGAAGATTTTCTTAGGATGAAATGCATTTCATTTTGAAAATTATGCTATGCTGTGTTTGAATCTTGTGATTGTTTTTGTTAAAACTGTTCGACACCAATCCTTGATAAATTAATTAAGAGAAGTTAATGTCTCACCTGCAACCTCAAACGAGGTTACAGTAGAATTAATCCCATTCAGAGACAGGGGTTTACAAAGAAGTTAATCTCGTGCCAGGGACCCCTTCCCTGCCCACCCGGGGTTTACAAAGGAATTAATCTCGTGCCAGGGACCCCATTCCCTTCCCTCCCTTCCAACCAAGAAAAATAATTACTTCCCTTCCCCTTCCCTCCATGAAATATAGAAAAGTAATAAAGATGGTAACCTGGTTACATGCTACCCACACAGCGGTCACTACAATGGCAATACTAATGAGGAACAAATATTTTTGACCTTACGGTAAAATATTAAAAAAGAAGTATTTCACGACTCAATTTCCTCTGATGATAATTAGGCCATATTGCAAATCACGCTATGCCGTGTTTGAATTTTGTGACTGTTTTGTCAAAATTGTTCGACACCAATCCTTGATTAATTCATTAAAATAAGTTAATCTCTCACCTGCAACCTCAAACGAGGTTACAGTAGAATTAATCCCATCCAGGGACAGGGGTTTACAAAGAAGTTAATCTCGTGCCAGGGACCCCTTCCCTGCCCACCCGGGGTTTACAAAGAAATTAATCTCGTGCCAGGGACCCCATTCCCTTCCCTCCCTTCCCACCAAGAAAAATAATTACTTCCCTTCCCCTTCCCTCCATGAAATATACAAAAGTAATAAAGATGGTAATCTGGTTACATCCAACCGACACTGTGGTCACTAAAATGTCATTACTAAAGGGAAGAGACATCTTTAACCATATGCTAAAACAATGGTAAACGAAGTTTTTCACGACTCGATTACTTCGGATGAGATGTAGGTTATTTTGAAAACTACGCTAGAGTAGATAGAATTTCTTACCTTCGTTGGCAGTAACGTTTGAATAACCATCATATCTTGCTCCAATGTACAGATTAGAGCAACAAAATTAAGTAAAATCTTTAGGGACACAACAGGGTTGGCTTTTCCGTCGGATGGGTTTTGCAATCAACATCCCCATTAATTTCGTGGTAGAGACAAAATACGTTTCCCTGCCCTCTGGTTGGAGTTTTGGCCTAAGTTGCATGTCTTGAATAGTATTTCTTGTCATTAACTTGTCACTCGATTTTATACTAGTATTGTCGTACTGGGGCATATGAATATCAGCTTATGTTTATTTGGGAAATTTAATAACAAACATGCATTTCGCTTGGAGACGTTCTACAATTACTGTAACAATCGAAGCTATATATATATATATATATATATATATTTGATTGTTTCTGTTATTGAAGATCTTCTCCAAGCTAAATGTATGTTTCTCATGTTTATAGTATATACTCCAAGTTAAATATCTATTTATATATATAAACGCGTGTGTGAGTGGGTCCATGAACGAGGAAATTAACATTAACTTCACGTTCCGTTTATAATTGCTCAACAGCAATTACAACAGTTAATATTTGCATTCAAAGCAGTCGTTAATTACATGGTTTAAAGTCTTACTAAGCAGTTCTTGTGTTTCGATTCTTGCATATTGGATGGTTCAAATGGATCTTTTGTTACAATGCTACCATCTGAATTTGGTGAATGAAATATTGGTTTGTGATTGATCTTATACTAAAATATTAGTAAACGAAGATTTTCAAAACACAGTTTCTTAGGATGAAGTGTATTTCATTTTGAAAATTATGCTATGCTGTGTTTGAATCTTGTGATTGTTTTTGTTAAAACTGTTCGACACCAATTCTTGATAAATTAATTAAGAGAAGTTAATGTCTCACCTGCAACCTCAAACGAGGTTACAGTAGAATTAATCCCATTCAGAGACAGGGGTTTACAAAGAAGTTAATCTCGTGCCAGGGACCCCTTCCCTGCCCACCCGGGGTTTAAAAAGAAATTAATCTCGTGCCAGAGACCCCATTCCCTTCCCTCCCTTCCCACCAAGAAAAATAATTACTTCCCTTCCCCTTCCCTCCATGAAATATACAAAAGTAATATAGATGGTAATCAGGTTACATCCAACCGACACTGTGGTCACTAAAATGTCAATACTAAAGGGAAGAGACATCTTTAACCATATGCTAAAACAATGGTAAACGAAGTCTTTCACGACTCGATTACTTCGGATGAGATGTAGGTTATTTTGAAAACTACGCTAGAGTAGATAGAATTTCTTACCTTCGTTGGCAGTAACGTTTCAATAACCATCATATCGTGCTCCAATGTAAAGATTAGGGCAAAAAAATTAAGTAAAATCTTTAGGGACACAACAGAGGTGGCTTTTCCGTCGGAAAAGTTTTGCAATCAACATCCCCATTAATTTCGTGGTAGTGACAAAATACGTTTCCCTGCCCTCTGGTTGGAGTTTTGGCCTAAGTTGCATGTCTTGAATAGTATTTCTTGTCATTAACTTGTCACTCGCTTTTATACTAGTATTGTCGTACTGGGGCATATGAATGTCAGCTTATGTTTATTTGGGAAATTTAATAACAAACATGCATTTCGCTTGGAGACGTTCTACAATTACTGTAACAATCGAAGCTATATATATATATATATATATATATATATATATATATATATATATTTGATTGTTTCTGTTATTGAAGATCTTCTCCAAGCTAAATGTATGTTTCTAGTGTTTATAGTATATACTCCAAGTTAAATATCTATTTATATATATATACGCGTGTGTGAGTGGGTCCATGAACGAGGAAATTAACATTAATTTCACGTTCCGTTTATAATTGCTCAACAGCAATTACAACAGTTAATATTTGCATTCAAAGCAGTCGTTAATTACATGGTTTAAAGTCTTACTAAGCAGTTCTTGTGTTTCGATTCTTGCATATTGGATGGTTCAAATGGATCTTTTGTTACAATGCTACCATCTGAATTTGGTGAATGAAATATTTGTTTGTGATTGATCTTATACTAAAATATTAGTAAACGAAGATTTTCTTAGGATGAAATGTATTTCATTTTGAAAATTATGCTATGCTGTGTTTGAATCTTGTGATTGTTTTTGTTAAAACTGTTCGACACCAATTCTTGATAAATTAATTAAGAGAAGTTAATGTCTCACCTGCAACCTCAAACGAGGTTACAGTAGAATTAATCCCATTCAGAGACAGGGGTTTACAAAGAAGTTAATCTCGTGCCAGGGACCCCTTCCCTGCCCACCCGGGGTTTACAAAGAAATTAATCTCGTGCCAGGGACCCCATTCCCTTCCCTCCCTTCCCACCAAGAAAAATAATTACTTCCCTTCCCCTTCCCTCCATGAAATATAGAAAAGTAATAAAGATGGTAACCTGGTTACATGCTACCCACACAGCGGTCACTACAATGGCAATACTAATGAGGAACAAATATTTTTGACCTTACGATAAAATATTAAAAAAGAAGTATTTCACGACTCAATTTCCTCTGATGAGAATTAGGCCATATTGCAAATCAAGAAATGCCGTGTTTGAATTTTGGGACCTTTTTTTTGTCAAAATTGTTCGACACCAATCCTTGATTAATTCATTAAAATAAGTTAATCTCTCACCTGCAACCTCAAACGAGGTTACAGTAGAATTAATCCCATTCAGAGACAGGGGTTTACAAAGAAGTTAATCTCGTGCCAGGGACCCCTTCCCTGCCCACCCGGGGTTTACAAAGAAATTAATCTCGTGCCAGGGACCCCATTCCCTTCCCTCCCTTCCAACCAAGAAAAATAATTACTTCCCTTCCTCTTCCCTCCATGAAATATAGAAAAGTAATAAAGATGGTAACCTGGTTACATGCTACCCACACAGCGGTCACTACAATGGCAATACTAATGAGGAACAAATATTTTTGACCTTACGATAAAATATTAAAAAAGAAGTATTTCACGACTCAATTTCCTCTGATGAGAATTAGGCCATATTGCAAATCACGCTATGCCGTGTTTGAATTTTGTGACTGTTTTGTCAAAATTGTTCGACACCAATCCTTGATTAATTCAATAAAATAAGTTAATCTCTCACCTGCAACCTCAAACGAGGTTACAGTAGAATTAATCCCATTCAGAGACAGGGGTTTACAAAGAAGTTAATCTCGTGCCAGGGACCCCTTCCCTGCCCACCCGGGGTTTACAAAGAAATTAATCTCGTGCCAGGGACCCCATTCCCTTCCCTCCCTTCCCACCAAGAAAAATAATTACTTCCCTTCCCCTTCCCTCCATGAAATATACAAAAGTAATAAAGATGGTAATCTGGTTACATCCAACCGACACTGTGGTCACTAAAATGTCAATACTAAAGGGAAGAGACATCTTTAACCATATGCTAAAACAATGGTAAACGAAGTTTTTCACGACTCGATTACTTCGGATGAGATGTAGGTTATTTTGAAAACTACGCTAGAGTAGATAGAATTTCTTACCTTCGTTGGCAGTAACGTTTGAATAACCATCATATCGTGCTCCAATGTAAAGATTAGGGCAAAAAAATTAAGTAAAATCTTTAGGGACACAACAGGGGTGGCTTTTCCGTCGGAAAGGTTTTGCAATCAACATCCCCATTAATTTCGTGGTAGAGACAAAATACGTTTCCCTGCCCTCTGGTTGGAGTTTTGGCCTAAGTTGCATGTCTTGAATAGTATTTCTTGTCATTAACTTGTCACTCGCTTTTATACTAGTATTGTCGTACTGGGGCATATGAATGTCAGCTTATGTTTATATGAGAAATTTAATAACAAACATGTATTTCGCTTGGAGACGTTCTACAATTACTGTAACAATCGAAGCTATACATATATATATATATATATATATATATATATATATATATATTTGATTGTTTCTGTTATTGAAGATCTTCTCCAAGCTAAATGTATGTTTCTCATGTTTATAGTATATACTCCAAGTAAAATATCTATTTATATATATATACGCGTGTGTGAGTGGGTCCATGAACGAGGAAATTAACATTAATTTCACGTTCCGTTTATAATTGCTCAACAGCAATTACAACAGTTAATATTTGCATTCAAAGCAGTCGTTAATTACATGGTTTAAAGTCTTACTAAGCAGTTCTTGTGTTTCGATTCTTGCATATTGGATGGTTCAAATGGATCTTTTGTTACAATGCTACCATCTGAATTTGGTGAATGAAATATTGGTTTGTGATTGATCTTATACTAAAATATTAGTAAACGAAGATTTTCAAAACACAGTTTCTTAGGATGAAATGTATTTCATTTTGAAAATTATGCTATGCTGTGTTTGAATCTTGTGATTGTTTTTGTTAAAACTGTTCGACACCAATTCTTGATAAATTAATTAAGAGAAGTTAATGTCTCACCTGCAACCTCAAACGAGGTTTCAGTAGAATTAATCCCATTCAGAGACAGGGGTTTACAAAGAAGTTAATCTCGTGCCAGGGACCCCTTCCCTGCCCACCCGGGGTTTACAAAGAAATTAATCTCGTGCCAGGGACCCCATTCCCTTCCCTCCCTTCCCACCAAGAAAAATAATTACTTCCCTTCCCCTTCTCTCCATGAAATATAGAAAAGTAATAAAGATGGTAACCTGGTTACATGCTACCCACACAGCGGTCACTACAATGGCAATAATAATGAGGAACAAATACTTTTGATCTTACGATAAAATATTAATAAAGAAGTATTTCACGACTCAATTTCCTCTGATGAGAATTAGGCCATATTGCAAACCACGCTATGCCGTGCTTGAATTTTGTGACTGTTTTGTCAAAACTGTTCGACACCAATCCTTGATTAATTCATTAAAATAAGTTAATCTCTCACCTGCAACCTCAAACGAGGTTACAGTAGAATTAATCCCATCCAGGGACAGGGGTTTACAAAGAATTTAATCTCGTGCCAGGGACCCCTTCCCTGCCCACCCGGGGTTTACAAAGAAATTAATCTCGTGCCAGGGACCCCATTCCCTTTCCTCCCTTCCCACCAAGAAAAATAATTACTTCCCTTCCCCTTCCCTCCATGAAATATACAAAAGTAATAAAGATGGTAATCTGGTTACATCCAACCGACACTGTGGTCACAAAATGTCAATACTAAAGGGAAGAGACATCTTTAAACATATGCTAAAACAATGGTAAACGAAGTTTTTCACGACTCGATTACTTCGGATGAGATGTAGGTTATTTTGAAAACTACGCTAGAGTAGATAGAATTTCTTACCTTCGTTGGCAGTAACGTTTGAATAACCATCATATCTTGCTCCAATGTAAAGATTAGAGCAACAAAATTAAGTAAAATCTTTAGGCACACAACAGGGGTGGCTTTTCCGTCGGAAGGGTTTTGCAATCAACATCCCCATTAACTTCGTGGTAGAGACAAAATACGTTTCCCTGCCCTCTGGTTGGAGTTTTGGCCTAAGTTGCATGTCTTGAATAGTATTTCTTGTCATTAACTTGTCACTCGATTTTATACTAGTATTGTCGTACTGGGGCATTAATGTCAGCTTATGTTTATTTGGGAAATTTAATAACAAACATGGATTTCGCTTGGAGACGTTCTACAATTACTGTAACAATCGAAGCTATATATATATATATATATATATATATATATATATATATATATATATATATATATTTGATTGTTTCTGTTATTGAAGATCTTCTCCAAGCTAAATGTATGTTTCTCATGTTTATAGTATATACTCCAAGTTAAATATCTATTTATATATATAAACGCGTGTGTGAGTGGGTCCATGAACGAGGAAATTAACATTAACTTCACGTTCCGTTTATAATTGCTCAACAGCAATTACAACAGTTAATATTTGCATTCAAAGCAGTCGTTAATTACATGGTTTAAAGTCTTACTAAGCAGTTCTTGTGTTTCGATTCTTGCATATTGGATGGTTCAAATGGATCTTTTGTTACTATGCTACCATCTGAATTTGGTGAATGAAATATTGGTTTGTGATTGATCTTATACTAAAATATTAGTAAACGAAGATTTTCAAAACACAGTTTCTTAGGATGAAATGTATTTCATTTTGAAAATTATGCTATGCTGTGTTTGAATCTTGTGATTGTTTTTGTTAAAACTGTTCGACACCAATTCTTGATAAATTAATTTAGAGAAGTTAATGTCTCACCTGCAACCTCAAACGAGGTTACAGTAGAATTAATCCCATTCAGAGACAGGGGTTTACAAAGAAGTTAATCTCGTGCCAGGGACCCCTTCCCTGCCCACCCGGGGTTTACAAAGAAATTAATCTCGTGCCAGGGACCCCATTCCCTTCCCTCCCTTCCCACCAAGAAAAATAATTACTTCCCTTCCCCTTCCCTCCATGAAATATAGAAAAGTAATAAAGATGGTAACCTGGTTACATGCTACCCACACAGCGGTCGTTACAATGGCAATACTAATGAGGAACAAATATTTTTGACTTTACGATAAAATATTAAAAAAGAAGTATTTCACGACTCAATTTCCTCTGAGGAGAATTAGGCCATATTGCAAACCACGCAATGCCGTACTTGAATTTTGTGACTGTTTTGTCAAAACTGTTCGACAGCAATCCTTGATTAATTCATTAAAATAAGTTAATCTCTCACCTGCAACCTCAAACGAGGTTACAGTAAAATTAATCCAATTCAGACACAGGGGATTACAAAGAAGTTAATCTCGTGCCAGGGACCCCTTCCCTGCCCACCCGGGGTTTACAAAGAAATTAATCTCGTGCCAGGGACCCCATTCCCTTCCCTCCCTTCCCACCAAGAAAAATAATTACTTCCCTTCCCCTTCCCTCCATGAAATATACAAAAGTAATATAGATGGTAATCAGGTTACATCCAACCGACACTGTGGTCACTAAAATGTCAATACTAAAGGGAAGAGACATCTTTAACCATATGCTAAAACAATGGTAAACGAAGTCTTTCACGACTCGATTACTTCGGATGAGATGTAGGTTATTTTGAAAACTACGCTAGAGTAGATAGAATTTCTTACCTTCGTTGGCAGTAACGTTTCAATAACCATCATATCGTGCTCCAATGTAAAGATTAGGGCAAAAAAATTAAGTAAAATCTTTAGGGACACAACAGAGGTGGCTTTTCCGTCGGAAAAGTTTTGCAATCAACATCCCCATTTATTTCGTGGTAGTGACAAAATAAGTTTCCCTGCCCTCTGGTTGGAGTTTTGGCCTAAGTTGCATGTCTTGAATAGTATTTCTTGTCATTAACTTGTCACTCGCTTTTATACTAGTATTGTCGTACTGGGGCATATGAATGTCAGCTTATGTTTATTTGGGAAATTTAATAACAAACATGCATTTCGCTTGGAGACGTTCTACAATTACTGTAACAATCGAAGCTATATATATATATATATTTGATTGTTTCTGTTATTGAAGATCTTCTCCAAGCTAAATGTATGTTTCTCATGTTTATAGTATATACTCCAAGTTAAATATCTATTTATATATATAAACGCGTGTGTGAGTGGGTCCATGAACGAGGAAATTAACATTAACTTCACGTTCCGTTTATAATTGCTCAACAGCAATTACAACAGTTAATATTTGCATTCAAAGCAGTCGTTAATTACATGGTTTAAAGTCTTACTAAGCAGTTCTTGTGTTTCGATTCTTGCATATTGGATGGTTCAAATGGATCTTTTGTTACAATGCTACCATCTGAATTTGGTGAATGAAATATTGGTTTGTGATTGATCTTATACTAAAATATTAGTAAACGAAAATTTTCAAAACACAGTTTCTTAGGATGAAGTGTATTTCATTTTGAAAATTATGCTATGCTGTGTTTGAATCTTGTGATTGTTTTTGTTAAAACTGTTCGACACCAATTCTTGATAAATTAATTAAGAGAAGTTAATGTCTCACCTGCAACCTCAAACGAGGTTACAGTAGAATTAATCCCATTCAGAGACAGGGGTTTACAAAGAAGTTAATCTCGTGCCAGGGACCCCTTCCCTGCCCACCCGGGGTTTACAAAGAAATTAATCTCGTGCCAGACCCCATTCCCTTCCCTCCCTTCCCACCAAGAAAAATAATTACTTCCCTTCCCCTTCCCTCCATGAAATATAGAAAAGTAATAAAGGTGGTAACCTGGTTACATGCTACCCACACAGCGGTCGTTACAATGGCAATACTAATGAGGAACAAATATTTTTGACTTTACGATAAAATATTAAAAAAGAAGTATTTCACGACTCAATTTCCTCTGAGGAGAATTAGGCCATATTGCAAACCACGCTATGCCGTGCTTGAATTTTGTGACTGTTTTGTCAAAACTGTTCGACAGCAATCCTTGATTAATTCATTAAAATAAGTTAATCTCTCACCTGCAACCTCAAACGAGGTTACAGTAAAATTAATCCAATTCAGACACAGGGGTTTACAAAGAAGTTAATCTCGTGCCAGGGACCCCTTCCCTGCCCAGCCGGGGTTGACAAAGAAATTAATCTCGTGCCAGGGACCCCATTCCCTTCCCTCCCTTCCCACCAAGAAAAATAATTACTTCCCTTCCCCTTCCCTCCATGAAATATACAAAAGTAATATAGATGGTAATCAGTTTACATCCAACCGACACTGTGGTCACTAAAATGTCAATACTAAAGGGAAGAGACATCTTTAACCATATGCTAAAACAATGGTAAACGAAGTCTTTCACGACTCGATTACTTCGGATGAGATGTAGGTTATTTTGAAAACTACGCTAGAGTAGATAGAATTTCTTACCTTCGTTGGCAGTAACGTTTGAATAACCATCATATCTTGCTCCAATGTAAAGATTAGAGCAACAAAATTAAGTAAAATCTTTAGGGACACAACAGGGGTGGCTTTTCCGTCGGAAGGGTTTTGCAATCAACATCCCCATTAACTTCGTGGTAGAGACAAAATACGTTTCCCTGCCCTCTGGTTGGAGTTTTGGCCTAAGTTGCATGTCTTGAATAGTATTTCTTGTCATTAACTTGTCACTCGATTTTATACTAGTATTGTCGTACTGGGGCATTAATGTCAGCTTATGTTTATTTGGGAAATTTAATAACAAACATGGATTTCGCTTGGAGACGTTCTACAATTACTGTAACAATCGAAGCTATATATATATATATATATATTTGATTGTTTCTGTTATTGAAGATCTTCTCCAAGCTAAATGTATGTTTCTCATGTTTATAGTATATACTCCAAGTTAAATATCTATTTATATATATATACGCGTGTGTGAGTGGGTCCATGAACGAGGAAATTAACATTAATTCCACGTTCCGTTTATAATTGCTCAACAGCAATTACAACAGTTAATATTTGCATTGAAAGCAGTCGTTAATTACATGGTTTAAAGTCTTACTAAGCAGTTCTTGTGTTTCGATTCTTGCATATTGGATGGTTCAAATGTATCTTTTGTTACAATGCTACCATCTGAATTTGGTGAATGAAATATTGGTTTGTGATTGATCTTATACTAAAATATTATTAAACGAAGATTTTCAAAACACAGTTTCTTAGGATGAAATGTATTTCATTTTGAAAATTATGCTATGCTGTGTTTGAATCTTGTGATTGTTTTTGTTAAAACTGTTCGACACCAATTCTTGATAAATTAATTAAGAGAAGTTAATGTCTCACCTGCAACCTCAAACGAGGTTACAGTAGAATTAATCCCATTCAGAGACAGGGGTTTACAAAGAAGTTAATCTCGTGCCAGGGACCCCTTCCCTGCCCACCCGGGGTTTACAAAGAAATTAATCTCGTGCCAGGGACCCCATTCCCTTCCCTCCCTTCCCACCAAGAAAAATAATTACTTCCCTTCCCCTTCCCTCCATGAAATATACAAAAGTAATAAAGATGGTAATCTGGTTACATCCAACCGACACTGTGGTCACTAAAATGTCAATACTAAAGGGAAGAGACATCTTTAACCATATGCTAAAACAATGGTAAACGAAGTCTTTCACGACTCGATTACTTCGGATGAGATGCAGGTTATTTTGAAAAATACGCTAGAGTAGATAGAATTTCTTACCTTCGTTGGCAGTAACGTTTCAATAACCATCATATCGTGCTAAAATGTAAAGATTAGGGCAAAAAAATTAAGTAAAATCTTTAGGGACACAACAGAGGTGGCTTTTCCGTCGGAAAAGTTTTGCAATCAACATCCCCATTAATTTCGTGGTAGTGACAAAATACGTTTCCCTGCCCTCTGGTTGGAGTTTTGGCCTAAGTTGCATGTCTTGAATAGTATTTCTTGTCATTAACTTGTCACTCGCTTTTATACTAGTATTGTCGTACTGGGGCATATGAATGTCAGCTTATGTTTATTTGGGAAATTTAATAACAAACATGCATTTCGCTTGGAGACGTTCTACAATTACTGTAACAATCGAAGCTATATATATATATATATATATATTTGATTGTTTCTGTTATTGAAGATCTTCTCCAAGCTAAATGTATGTTTCTAGTGTTTATAGTATATACTCCAAGTTAAATATCTATTTATATATATATACGCGTGTGTGAGTGGGTCCATGAACGAGGAAATTAACATTAATTTCACGTTCCGTTTATAATTGCTCAACAGCAATTACAACAGTTAATATTTGCATTCAAAGCAGTCGTTAATTACATGGTTTAAAGTCTTACTAAGCAGTTCTTGTGTTTCGATTCTTGCATATTGGATGGTTCAAATGGATCTTTTGTTACAATGCTACCATCTGAATTTGGTGAATGAAATATTTGTTTGTGATTGATCTTATACTAAAATATTAGTAAACGAAGATTTTCTTAGGATGAAATGTATTTCATTTTGAAAATTATGCTATGCTGTGTTTGAATCTTGTGATTGTTTTTTTTAAAACTGTTCGACACCAATTCTTGATAAATTAATTAAGAGAAGTTAATGTCTCACCTGCAACCTCAAACGAGGTTACAGTAGAATTAATCCCATTCAGAGACAGGGGTTTACAAAGAAGTTAATCTCGTGACAGGGACCCCTTCCCTGCCCACCCGGGGTTTACAAAGAAATTAATCTCGTGCCAGGGACCCCATTCCCTTCCCTCCCTTCCCACCAAGAAAAATAATTACTTCCCTTCCCCTTCCCTCCATGAAATATAGAAAAGTAATAAAGATGGTAACCTGGTTACATGCTACCCACACAGCGGTCACTACAATGGCAATACTAATGAGGAACAAATATTTTTGACCTTACGATAAAATATTAAAAAAGAAGTATTTCACGACTCAATTTCCTCTGATGAGAATTAGGCCATATTGCAAATCACGCTATGCCGTGTTTGAATTTTGTGACTGTTTTGTCAAAATTGTTCGACACCAATCCTTGATTAATTCATTAAAATAAGTTAATCTCTCACCTGCAACCTCAAACGAGGTTACAGTAGAATTAATCCCATCCAGGGACAGGGGTTTACAAAGAAGTTAATCTCGTGCCAGGGACCCCTTCCCTGCCCACCCGGGATTTACAAAGAAATTAATCTCGTGCCAGGGACCCCATTCCCTTCCCTCCCTTCCCACCAAGAAAAATAATTACTTCCCTTCCCCTTCCCTCCATGAAATATACAAAAGTAATAAAGATGGTAATCTGGTTACATCCAACCGACACTGTGGTCACTAAAATGTCAATACTAAAGGGAAGAGACATCTTTAACCATATGCTAAAACAATGGTAAACGAAGTCTTTCACGACTCGATTACTTCGGATGAGATGTAGGTTATTTTGAAAACTACGCTAAAGTAGATAGAATTTCTTACCTTCGTTGGCAGTAACGTTTGAATAACCATCATATCGTGCTCCAATGTAAAGATTAGGGCAACAAAATTAAGTAAAATCTTTAGGGACACAACAGGGGTGGCTTTTCCGTCGGAAAGGTTTTGCAATCAACATCCCCATTAATTTCGTGGTAGAGACAAAATACGTTTACCTGCCCTCTGGTTGGAGTTTTGGCCTAAGTTGCATGTCTTGAATAGTATTTCTTGTCATTAACTTGTCACTCGCTTTTATACTAGTATTGTCGTACTGGGGCATATGAATGTCAGCTTATGTTTATATGAGAAATTTAATAACAAACATGCATTTCGCTTGGAGACGTTCTACAATTACTGTAACAATCGAAGCTATATATATATATATATATATATATATATATATATATATATTTGATTGTTTCTGTTATTGAAGATCTTCTCCAAGCTAAATGTATGTTTCTCATGTTTATAGTATATACTCCAAGTTAAATATCTATTTATATATATATACGCGTGTGTGAGTGGGTCCATGAACGAGGAAATTAACATTAATTTCACGTTCCGTTTATAATTGCTCAACAGCAATTACAACAGTTAATATTTGCATTCAAAGCAGTCGTTAATTACATGGTTTAAAGTCTTGCTAAGCAGTTCTTGTGTTTCGATTCTTGCATATTGGATGGTTCAAATGGATCTTTTGTTACAATGCTACCATCTGAATTTGGTGAATGAAATATTGGTTTGTGATTGATCTTATACTAAAATATTAGTAAACGAAGATTTTCAAAACACAGTTTCTTAGGATGAAATGTATTTCATTTTGAAAATTATGCTATGCTGTGTTTGAATCTTGTGATTGTTTTTGTTAAAACTGTTCGACACCAATTCTTGATAAATTAATTAAGAGAAGTTAATGTCTCACCTGCAACCTCAAACGAGGTTACAGTAGAATTAATCCCATTCAGAGACAGGGGTTTACAAAGAAGTTAATCTCGTGCCAGGGACCCCTTCCCTGCCCACCCGGGGTTTACAAAGAAATTAATCTCGTGCCAGGGACCCCATTCCCTTCCCTCCCTTCCCACCAAGAAAAATAATTACTTCCCTTCCCCTTCTCTCCATGAAATATAGAAAAGTAATAAAGATGGTAACCTGGTTACATGCTACCCACACAGCGGTCACTACAATGGCAATAACAATGAGGAACAAATACTTTTGATCTTACGATAAAATATTAATAAAGAAGTATTTCACGACTCAATTTCCTCTGATGAGAATTAGGCCATATTGCAAACCACGCTATGCCGTGCTTGAATTTTGTGACTGTTTTGTCAAAACTGTTCGACACCAATCCTTGATTAATTCATTAAAATAAGTTAATCTCTCACCTGCAATCTCAAACGAGGTTACAGTAGAATTAATCCCATCCAGGGACAGGGGTTTACAAAGAATTTAATCTCGTGCCAGGGACCCCTTCCCTGCCCACCCGGGGTTTACAAAGAAATTAATCTCGTGCCAGGGACCCCATTCCCTTCCCTCCCTTCCCACCAAGAAAAATAATTACTTCCCTTCCCCTTCCCTCCATGAAATATACAAAAGTAATAAAGATGGTAATCTGGTTACATCCAACCGACACTGTGGTCACAAAATGTCAATACTAAAGGGAAGAGACATCTTTAACCATATGCTAAAACAATGGTAAACGAAGTTTTTCACGACCCGATTACTTCGGATGAGTTGTAGGTTATTTTGAAAACTACGCTAGAGTAGATAGAATTTCTTACCTTCGTTGGCAGTAACGTTTGAATAACCATCATATCTTGCTCCAATGTAAAGATTAGAGCAACAAAATTAAGTAAAATCTTTAGGGACACAACAGGGTTGGCTTTTCCGTCGGATGGGTTTTGCAATCAACATCCCCATTAATTTCGTGGTAGAGACAAAATACGTTTCCCTGCCCTCTGGTTGGAGTTTTGGCCTAAGTTGCATGTCTTGAATAGTATTTCTTGTCATTAACTTGTCACTCGATTTTATACTAGTATTGTCGTACTGGGGCATTAATGTCAGCTTATGTTTATTTGGGAAATTTAATAACAAACATGCATTTCGCTTGGAGACGTTCTACAATTACTGTAACAATCGAAGCTATATATATATATATATATATTTGATTGTTTCTGTTATTGAAGATCTTCTCCAAGCTAAATGTATGTTTCTCATGTTTATAGTATATACTCCAAGTTAAATATCTATTTATATATATAAACGCGTGTGTGAGTGGGTCCATGAACGAGGAAATTAACATTAACTTCACGTTCCGTTTATAATTGCTCAACAGCAATTACAACAGTTAATATTTGCATTCAAAGCAGTCGTTAATTACATGGTTTAAAGTCTTACTAAGCAGTTCTTGTGTTTCGATTCTTGCATATTGGATGGTTCAAATGGATCTTTTGTTACAATGCTACCATCTGAATTTGGTGAATGAAATATTGGTTTGTGATTGATCTTATACTAAAATATTAGTAAACGAAGATTTTCAAAACACAGTTTCTTAGGATGAAATGTATTTCATTTTGAAAATTATGCTATGCTGTGTTTGAATCTTGTGATTGTTTTTGTTAAAACTGTTCGACACCAATTCTTGATAAATTAATTAAGAGAAGTTAATGTCTCACCTGCAACCTCAAACGAGGTTACAGTAGAATTAATCCCATTCAGAGACAGGGGTTTACAAAGAAGTTAATCTCGTGCCAGGGACCCCTTCCCTGCCCACCCGGGGTTTACAAAGAAATTAATCTCGTGCCAGGGACCCCATTCCCTTCCCTCCCTTCCCACCAAGAAAAATAATTACTTCCCTTCCCCTTCCCTCCATGAAATATAGAAAAGTAATAAAGATGGTAACCTGGTTACATGCTACCCACACAGCGGTCACTACAATGGCAATACTAATGAGGAACAAATATTTTTGACCTTACGATAAAATATTAAAAAGAAGTATTTCACGACTCAATTTCCTCTGATGAGAATTAGGCCATATTGCAAATCACGAAATGCCGTGTTTGAATTTTGGGACTGTTTTGTCAAAATTGTTCGACACCAATCCTTGATTAATTCAATAAAATAAGTTAATCTCTCACCTGCAACCTCAAACGAGGTTACAGTAGAATTAATCCCATTCAGAGACAGGGGTATACAAAGAAGTTAATCTCGTGCCAGGGACCCCTTCCCTGCCCACCCGGGGTTTACAAAGAAATTAATCTCGTGCCAGAGACCCCATTCCCTTCCCTCCCTTCCCACCAAGAAAAATAATTACTTCCCTTCCCCTTCCCTCCATGAAATATAGAAAAGTAATAAAGGTGGTAACCTGGTTACATGCTACCCACACAGCGGTCGTTACAATGGCAATACTAATGAGGAACAAATATTTTTGACTTTACGATAAAATATTAAAAAAGAAGTATTTCACGACTCAATTTCCTCTGAGGAGAATTAGGCCATATTGCAAACCACGCTATGCCGTGCTTGAATTTTGTGACTGTTTTGTCAAAACTGTTCGACAGCAATCCTTGATTAATTCATTAAAATAAGTTAATCTCTCACCTGCAACCTCAAACGAGGTTACAGTAAAATTAATCCAATTCAGACACAGGGGTTTACAAAGAAGTTAATCTCGTGCCAGGGACCCCTTCCCTGCCCACCCGGGGTTTACAAAGAAATTAATCTCGTGCCAGGGACCCCATTCCCTTCCCTCCCTTCCCACCAAGAAAAATAATTACTTCCCTTCCCCTTCCCTCCATGAAATATACAAAAGTAATATAGATGGTAATCAGGTTACATCCAACCGACACTGTGGTCACTAAAATGTCAATACTAAAGGGAAGAGACATCTTTAACCATATGCTAAAACAATGGTAAACGAAGTCTTTCACGACTCGATTACTTCGGATGAGATGTAGGTTATTTTGAAAACTACGCTAGAGTAGATAGAATTTCTTACCTTCGTTGGCAGTAACGTTTCAATAACCATCATATCGTGCTCCAATGTAAAGATTAGGGCAAAAAAATTAAGTAAAATCTTTAGGGACACAACAGAGGTGGCTCTTCCGTCGGAAAAGTTTTGCATTCAACATCCCCATTAATTTCGTGGTAGTGACAAAATACGTTTCCCTGCCCTCTGGTTGGAGTTTTGGCCTAAGTTGCATGTCTTGAATAGTATTTCTTGTCATTAACTTGTCACTCGCTTTTATACTAGTATTGTCGTACTGGGGCATATGAATGTCAGCTTATGTTTATTTGGGAAATTTAATAACAAACATGCATTTCGCTTGGAGACGTTCTACAATTACTGTAACAATCGAAGCTATATATATATATATATATATTTGATTGTTTCTGTTATTGAAGATCTTCTCCAAGCTAAATGTATGTTTCTAGTGTTTATAGTATATACTCCAAGTTAAATATCTATTTATATATATATACGCGTGTGTGAGTGGGTCCATGAACGAGGAAATTAACATTAATTTCACGTTCCGTTTATAATTGCTCAACAGCAATTACAACAGTTAATATTTGCATTCAAAGCAGTCGTTAATTACATGGTTTAAAGTCTTACTAAGCAGTTCTTGTGTTTCGATTCTTGCATATTGGATGGTTCAAATGGATCTTTTGTTACAATGCTACCATCTGAATTTGGTGAATGAAATATTTGTTTGTGATTGATCTTATACTAAAATATTAGTAAACGAAGATTTTCTTAGGATGAAATGTATTTCATTTTGAAAATTATGCTATGCTGTGTTTGAATCTTGTGATTGTTTTTGTTAAAACTGTTCGACACCAATTCTTGATAAATTAATTAAGAGAAGTTAATGTCTCACCTGCAACCTCAAACGAGGTTACAGTAGAATTAATCCCATTCAGAGACAGGGGTTTACAAAGAAGTTAATCTCGTGCCAGGGACCCCTTCCCTGCCCACCCGGGGTTTACAAAGAAATTAATCTCGTGCCAGGGACCCCATTCCCTTCCCTCCCTTCCCACCAAGAAAAATAATTACTTCCCTTCCCCTTCCCTCCATGAAATATAGAAAAGTAATAAAGATGGTAACCTGGTTACATGCTACCCACACAGCGGTCACTACAATGGCAATACTAATGAGGAACAAATATTTTTGACCTAACGATAAAATATTAAAAAAGAAGTATTTCACGACTCAATTTCCTCTGATGAGAATTAGGCCATATTGCAAATCACGAAATGCCGTGTTTGAATTTTGGGACTGTTTTGTCAAAATTGTTCGACACCAATCCTTGATTAATTCAATAAAATAAGTTAATCTCTCACCTGCAACCTCAAACGAGGTTACAGTAGAATTAATCCCATTCAGAGACAGGGGTATACAAAGAAGTTAATCTCGTGCCAGGGACCCCTTCCTTGCCCACCCGGGGTTTACAAAGAAATTAATCTCGTGCCAGAGACCCCATTCCCTTCCCTCCCTTCCCACCAAGAAAAATAATTACTTCCCTTCCCCTTCCCTCCATGAAATATAGAAAAGTAATAAAGGTGGTAACCTGGTTACATGCTACCCACACAGCGGACGTTACAATGGCAATACTAATGAGGAACAAATATTTTTGACTTTACGATAAAATATTAAAAAAGAAGTATTTCACGACTCAATTTCCTCTGAGGAGAATTAGGCCATATTGCAAACCACGCTATGCCGTGCTTGAATTTTGTGACTGTTTTGTCAAAACTGTTCGACAGCAATCCTTGATTAATTCATTAAAATAAGTTAATCTCTCACCTGCAACCTCAAACGAGGTTACAGTAAAATTAATCCAATTCAGACACAGGGGTTTACAAAGAAGTTAATCTCGTGCCAGGGACCCCTTCCCTGCCCACCCGGGGTTTACAAAGAAATTAATCTCGTGCCAGGGACCCCATTCCCTTCCCTCCCTTCCCACCAAGAAAAATAATTACTTCCCTTCCCCTTCCCTCCATGAAATATACAAAAGTAATATAGATGGTAATCAGGTTACATCCAACCGACACTGTGGTCACTAAAATGTCAATACTAAAGGGAAGAGACATCTTTAACCATATGCTAAAACAATGGTAAACGAAGTCTTTCACGACTCGATTACTTCGGATGAGATGTAGGTTATTTTGAAAACTACGCTAGAGTAGATAGAATTTCTTACCTTCGTTATCAGTAACGTTTCAATAACCATCATATCGTGCTCCAATGTAAAGATTAGGGCAAAAAAATTAAGTAAAATCTTTAGGGACACAACAGAGGTGGCTTTTCCGTCGGAAAAGTTTTGCAATCAACATCCCCATTAATTTCGTGGTAGTGACAAAATACGTTTCCCTGCCCTCTGGTTGGAGTTTTGGCCTAAGTTGCATGTCTTGAATAGTATTTCTTGTCATTAACTTGTCACTCGCTTTTATACTAGTATTGTCGTACTGGGGCATATGAATGTCAGCTTATGTTTATTTGGGAAATTTAATAACAAACATGCATTTCGCTTGGAGACGTTCTACAATTACTGTAACAATCGAAGCTATATATATATA
The DNA here is from genome assembly GCF_977018435.1 of Lepisma saccharinum. Lineage (NCBI taxonomy): Eukaryota > Metazoa > Arthropoda > Insecta > Zygentoma > Lepismatidae > Lepisma > Lepisma saccharinum. The sequence goes on along the minus strand of NC_139247.1, from coordinate 47,999,924 downwards.
TATATATATTTGATTGTTTCTGTTATTGAAGATCTTCTCCAAGCTAAATGTATGTTTCTAGTGTTTATAGTATATACTCCAAGTTAAATATCTATTTATATATATATACGCGTGTGTGAGTGGGTCCATGAACGAGGAAATTAACATTAATTTCACGTTCCGTTTATAATTGCTCAACAGCAATTACAACAGTTAATATTTGCATTCAAAGCAGTCGTTAATTACATGGTTTAAAGTCTTACTAAGCAGTTCTTGTGTTTCGATTCTTGCATATTGGATGGTTCAAAAGGATCTTTTGTTACAATGCTACCATCTGAATTTGGTGAATGAAATATTGGTTTGTGATTGATCTTATACTAAAATATTAGTAAACGAAGATTTTCAAAACACAGTTTCTTAGGATGAAATGTATTTCATTTTGAAAATTATGCTATGCTGTGTTTGAATCTTGTGATTGTTTTTGTTAAAACTGTTCGACACCAATTCTTGATAAATTAATTAAGAGAAGTTAATGTCTCACCTGCAACCTCAAACGAGGTTACAGTAGAATTAATCCCATTCAGAGAAAGGGGTTTACAAAGAAGTTAATCTCGTGCCAGGGACCCCTTCCCTGCCCACCCGGGGTTTACAAAGAAATTAATCTCGTGCCAGGGACCCCATTCCCTTCCCTCCCTTCCCACCAAGAAAAATAATTACTTCCCTTCCCCTTCTCTCCATGAAATATAGAAAAGTAATAAAGATGGTAACCTGGTTACATGCTACCCACACAGCGGTCACTACAATGGCAATAATAATGAGGAACAAATACTTTTGATCTTACGATAAAATATTAATAAAGAAGTATTTCACGACTCAATTTCCTCTGATGAGAATTAGGCCATATTGCAAACCACGCTATGCCGTGCTTGAATTTTGTGACTGTTTTGTCAAAACTGTTCGACACCAATCCTTGATTAATTCATTAAAATAAGTTAATCTCTCACCTGCAACCTCAAACGAGGTTACAGTAGAATTAATCCCATCCAGGGACAGGGGTTTACAAAGAATTTAATCTCGTGCCAGGGACCCCTTCCCTGCCCACCCGGGGTTTACAAAGAAATTAATCTCGTGCCAGGGACCCCATTCCCTTCCCTCCCTTCCCACCAAGAAAAATAATTACTTCCCTTCCCCTTCCCTCCATGAAGTATACAAAAGTAATAAAAATGGTAATCTGGTTACATCCAACCGACACTGTGGTCACAAAATGTCAATACTAAAGGGAAGAGACATCTTTAACCATATGCTAAAACAATGGTAAACGAAGTTTTTCACGACTCGATTACTTCGGATGAGATGTAGGTTATTTTGAAAACTACGCTAGAGTAGATAGAATTTCTTACCTTCGTTGGCAGTAACGTTTGAATAACCATCATATCTTGCTCCAATGTAAAGATTAGAGCAACAAAATTAAGTAAAATCTTTAGGGACACAACAGTAGTGGCTTTTCCGTCGGAAGGGTTTTGCAATCAACATCCCCATTAACTTCGTGGTAGAGAGAAAATACGTTTCCCTGCCCTCTGGTTGGAGTTTTGGCCTAAGTTGCATGTCTTGAATAGTATTTCTTGTCATTAACTTGTCACTCGATTTTATACTAGTATTGTCGTACTGGGGCATTAATGTCAGCTTATGTTAATTTGGGAAATTTAATAACAAACATGGATTTCGCTTGGAGACGTTCTACAATTACTGTAACAATCGAAGCTATATATATATATATATATATATATATATATATATATATATATATATATATATATTTGATTGTTTCTGTTATTGAAGATCTTCTCCAAGCTAAATGTATGTTTCTCATGTTTATAGTATATACTCCAAGTTAAATATCTATTTATATATATAAACGCGTGTGTGAGTGGGTCCATGAACGAGGAAATTAACATTAACTTCACGTTCCGTTTATAATTGCTCAACAGCAATTACAACAGTTAATATTTGCATTCAAAGCATTCGTTAATTACATGGTTTAAAGTCTTACTAAGCAGTTCTTGTGTTTCGATTCTTGCATATTGGATGGTTCAAATGGATCTTTTGTTACAATGCTACCATCTGAATTTGGTGAATGAAATATTGGTTTGTGATTGATCTTATACTAAAATATTAGTAAACGAAGATTTTCAAAACACAGTTTCTTAGGATGAAATGTATTTCATTTTGAAAATTATGCTATGCTGTGTTTGAATCTTGTGATTGTTTTTGTTAAAACTGTTCGACACCAATTCTTGATAAATTAATTAAGAGAAGTTAATATCTCACCTGCAACCTCAAACGAGGTTACAGTAGAATTAATCCCATTCAGAGACAGGGGTTTACAAAGAAGTTAATCTCGTGCCAGGGACCCCTTCCCTGCCCACCCGGAGTTTACAAAGAAATTAATCTCGTGCCAGGGACCCCATTCCCTTCCTTCCCTTCCCACCAAGAAAAATAATTACTTCCCTTCCCCTTCTCTCCATGAAATATAGAAAAGTAATAAAGATGGTAACCTGGTTACATGATACCCACACAGCGGTCACTACAATGGCAATAAGAATGAGGAACAAATACTTTTGATCTTACGATAAAATATTAATAAAGAAGTATTTCACGACTCAATTTCCTCTGATGAGAATTAGGCCATATTGCAAACCACGCTATGCCGTGCTTGAATTTTGTGACTGTTTTGTCAAAACTGTTCGACACAAATCCTTGATTAATTCATTAAAATAAGTTAATCTCTCACCTGCAACCTCAAACGAGGTTACAGTAGAATTAATCCCATCCAGGGACAGGGGTTTACAAAGAAGTTAATCTCGTGCCAGGGACCCCTTCCCTGCCCACCCGGGGTTTACAAAGAAATTAATCTCGTGCCAGGGACCCCATTTCCTTCCCTCCCTTCCCACCAAGAAAAATAATTACTTCCCTTCCCCTTCCCTCCATGAAATATACAAAAGTAATAAAGATGGTAATCTGGTTACATCCAACCGACACTGTGGTAACAAAATGTCAATACTAAAGGGAAGAGACATCTTTAACCATATGCTAAAACAATGGTAAACGAAGTTTTTCACGACTCGATTACTTCGGATGAGATGTAGGTTATTTTGAAAACTACGCTAGAGTAGATAGAATTTCTTACCTTCGTTGGCAGTAACGTTTGAATAACCATCATATCTTGCTCCAATGCAAAGATTAGAGCAACAAAATTAAGTAAAATCTTTAGGGACACAACAGGGGTGGCTTTTCCGTCGGAAGGGTTTTGCAATCAACATCCCCATTAATTTCGTGGTAGAGACAAAATACGTTACCCTGCCCTCTGGTTGGAGTTTTGGCCTAAGTTGCATGTCTTGAATAGTATTTCTTGTCATTAACTTGTCACTCGATTTTATACTAGTATTGTCGTACTGGGGCATTAATGTCAGCTTATGTTTATTTGGGAAATTTAATAACAAACATGCATTTCGCTTGGAGACGTTCTACAATTACTGTAACAATCGAAGCTATATATATATATATATATATTTGATTGTTTCTGTTATTGAAGATCTTCTCCAAGCTAAATGTATGTTTCTCATGTTTATAGTATATACTCCAAGTTAAATATCTATTTATATATATAAACGCGTGTGTGAGTGGGTCCATGAACGAGGAAATTAACATTAACTTCACGTTCCGTTTATAATTGCTCAACAGCAATTACAACAGTTAATATTTGCATTCAAAGCAGTCGTTAATTACATGGTTTAAAGTCTTACTAAGCAGTTCTTGTGTTTCGATTCTTGCATATTGGATGGTTCAAATGGATCTTTTGTTACAATGCTACCATCTGAATTTGGTGAATGAAATATTGGTTTGTGATTGATCTTATACTAAAATATTAGTAAACGAAGATTTTCAAAACACAGTTTCTTAGGATGAAGTGTATTTCATTTTGAAAATTATGCTATGCTGTGTTTGAATCTTGTGATTGTTTTTGTTAAAACTGTTCGACACCAATTCTTGATAAATTAATTAAGAGAAGTTAATGTCTCACCTGCAACCTCAAACGAGGTTACAGTAGAATTAATCCCATTCAGAGACAGGGGTTTACAAAGAAGTTAATCTCGTGCCAGGGACCCCTTCCCTGCCCACCCGGGGTTTACAAAGAAATTAATCTCGTGCCAGGGACCCCATTCCCTTCCCTCCCTTCCCACCAAGAAAAATAATTACTTCCCTTCCCCTTCCCTCCATGAAATATAGAAAAGTAATAAAGGTGGTAACCTGGTTACATGCTACCCACACAGCGGTCGTTACAATGGCAATACTAATGAGGAACAAATATTTTTGACTTTACGATAAAATATTAAAAAAGAAGTATTTCACGACTCAATTTCCTCTGAGGAGAATTAGGCCATATTGCAAACCACGCTATGCCGTGCTTGAATTTTGTGACTGTTTTGTCAAAACTGTTCGATAGCAATCCTTGATTAATTCATTAAAATAAGTTAATCTCTCACCTGCAACCTCAAACGAGGTTACAGTAAAATTAATCCAATTCAGACACAGGGGTTTACAAAGAAGTTAATCTCGTGCCAGGGACCCCTTCCCTGCCCAGCCGGGGTTTACAAAGAAATTAATCTCGTGCCAGGGACCCCATTCCCTTCCCTCCCTTCCCACCAAGAAAAATAATTACTTCCCTTCCCCTTCCCTCCATGAAATATACAAAAGTAATATAGATGGTAATCAGGTTACATCCAACCGACACTGTGGTCACTAAAATGTCAATACTAAAGGGAAGAGACATCTTTAACCATATGCTAAAACAATGGTAAACGAAGTCTTTCACGACTCGATTACTTCGGATGAGATGTAGGTTATTTTGAAAACTACGTTAGAGTAGATAGAATTTCTTACCTTCGTTGGCAGTAACGTTTCAATAACCATCATATCGTGCTCCAATGTAAAGATTAGGGCAAAAAAATTAAGTAAAATCTTTAGGGACACAACAGAGGTGGCTTTTCCGTCGGAAAAGTTTTGCAATCAACATCCCCATTAATTTCGTGGTAGTGACAAAATACGTTTCCCTGCCCTCTGGTTGGAGTTTTGGCCTAAGTTGCATGTCTTGAATAGTATTTCTTGTCATTAACTTGTCACTCGCTTTTATACTAGTATTGTCGTACTGGGGCATATGAATGTCAGCTTATGTTTATTTGGGAAATTTAATAACAAACATGCAATTCGCTTGGAGACGTTCTACAATTACTGTAACAATCGAAGCTATATATATATATATATATATATATATATTTGATTGTTTCTGTTATTGAAGATCTTCTCCAAGCTAAATGTATGTTTCTAGTGTTTATAGTATATACTCCAAGTTAAATATCTATTTATATATATATACGCGTGTGTGAGTGGGTCCATGAACGAGGAAATTAACATTAATTTCACGTTCCGTTTATAATTGCTCAACAGCAATTACAACAGTTAATATTTGCATTCAAAGCAGTCGTTAATTACATGGTTTAAAGTCTTACTAAGCAGTTCTTGTGTTTCGATTCTTGCATATTGGATGGTTCAAATGGATCTTTTGTTACAATGCTACCATCTGAATTTGGTGAATGAAATATTTGTTTGTGATTGATCTTATACTAAAATATTAGTAAACGAAGATTTTCTTAAGATGAAATGTATTTCATTTTGAAAATTATGCTATGCTGTGTTTGAATCTTGTGATTGTTTTTTTTAAAACTGTTCGACACCAATTCTTGATAAATTAATTAAGAGAAGTTAATGTCTCACCTGCAACCTCAAACGAGGTTACAGTAGAATTAATCCCATTCAGAGACAGGGGTTTACAAAGAAGTTAATCTCGTGCCAGGGACCCCTTCCCTGCCCACCCGGGGTTTACAAAGAAATTAATCTCGTGCCAGGGACCCCATTCCCTTCCCTCCCTTCCCACCAAGAAAAATAATTACTTCCCTTCCCCTTCCCTCCATGAAATATAGAAAAGTAATAAAGATGGTAACCTGGTTACATGCTACCCACACAGCGGTCACTACAATGGCAATACTAATGAGGAACAAATATTTTTGACCTTACGATAAAATATTAAAAAAGAAGTATTTCACGACTCAATTTCCTCTGATGAGAATTAGGCCATATTGCAAATCACGAAATGCCGTGTTTGAATTTTGGGACTGCTTTGTCAAAATTGTTCGACACCAATCCTTCATTAATTCAATAAAATAAGTTAATCTCTCACCTGCAACCTCAAACGAGGTTACAGTAGAATTAATCCCATTCAGAGACAGGGGTTTACAAAGAAGTTAATCTCGTGCCAGGGACCCCTTCCCTGCCCACCCGGGGTTTACAAAGAAATTAATCTTGTGCCAGGGACCCCATTCCCTTCCCTCCCTTCCAACCAAGAAAAATAATTACTTCCCTTCCCCTTCCCTCCATGAAATATAGAAAAGTAATAAAGATGGTAACCTGGTTACATGCTACCCACACAGCGGTCACTACAATGGCAATACTAATGAGGAACAAATATTTTTGACCTTACGATAAAATATTAAAAAAGAAGTATTTCACGACTCAATTTCCTCTGATGAGAATTAGGCCATATTGCAAATCACGCTATGCCGTGTTTGAATTTTGTGACTGGTTTGTCAAAATTGTTCGACACCAATCCTTGATTAATTCATTAAAATAAGTTAATCTCTCACCTGCAACCTCAAACGAGGTTACAGTAGAATTAATCCCATCCAGGGACAGGGGTTTACAAAGAAGTTAATCTCGTGCCAGGGACCCCTTCCCTGCCCACCCGGGATTTACAAAGAAATTAATCTCGTGCCAGGGACCCCATTCCCTTCCATCCCTTCCCACCAAGAAAAATAATTACTTCCCTTCCCCTTCCCTCCATGAAATATACAAAAGTAATAAAGATGGTAATCTGGTTACATCCAACCGACACTGTGGTCACTAAAATGTCAATACTAAAGGGAAGAGACATCTTTAACCATATGCTAAAACAATGGTAAACGAAGTTTTTCACGACTCGATTACTTCGGATGAGATGTAGGTTATTTTGAAAACTACGCTAAAGTAGATAGAATTTCTTACCTTCGTTGGCAGTAACGTTTGAATAACCATCATATCGTGCTCCAATGTAAAGATTAGGGCAACAAAATTAAGTAAAATCTTTAGGGACACAACAGGGGTGGCTTTTCCGTCGGAAAGGTTTTGCAATCAACATCCCCATTAATTTCGTGGTAGAGACAAAATACGTTTCCCTGCCCTCTGGTTGGAGTTTTGGCCTAAGTTGCATGTCTTGAATAGTATTTCTTGTCATTAACTTGTCACTCGCTTTTATACTAGTATTGTCGTACTGGGGCATATGAATGTCAGCTTATGTTTATATGAGAAATTTTAAAACAAACATGCATTTCGCTTGGAGACGTTCTACAATTACTGTAACAATCGAAGCTATATATATATATATATATATATATATTTGATTGTTTCTGTTATTGAAGATCTTCTCCAAGCTAAATGTATGTTTCTCATGTTTATAGTATATACTCCAAGTTAAATATCTATTTATATATATATACGCGTGTGTGAGTGGGTCCATGAACGAGGAAATTAACATTAATTTCACGTTCCGTTTATAATTGCTCAACAGCAATTACAACAGTTAATATTTGCATTCAAAGCAGTCGTTAATTACATGGTTTAAAGTCTTGCTAAGCAGTTCTTGTGTTTCGATTCTTGCATATTGGATGGTTCAAATGGATCTTTTGTTACAATGCTATCATCTGAATTTGGTGAATGAAATATTGGTTTGTGATTGATCTTATACTAAAATATTAGTAAACGAAGATTTTCAAAACACAGTTTCTTAGGATGAAATGTATTTCATTTTGAAAATTATGCTATGCTGTGTTTGAATCTTGTGATTGTTTTTGTTAAAACTGTTCGACACCAATTCTTGATAAATTAATTAAGAGAAGTTAATGTCTCACCTGCAACCTCAAACGAGGTTACAGTAGAATTAATCCCATTCAGAGACAGGGGTTTACAAAGAAGTTAATCTCGTGCCAGGGACCCCTTCCCTGCCCACCCGGGGTTTACAAAGAAATTAATCTCGTGCCAGGGACCCCATTCCCTTCCCTCCCTTCCCACCAAGAAAAATAATTACTTCCCTTCCCCTTCTCTCCATGAAATATAGAAAAGTAATAAAGATGGTAACCTGGTTACATGCTACCCACACAGCGGTCACTACAATGGCAATAATAATGAGGAACAAATACTTTTGATCTTACGATAAAATATTAATAAAGAAGTATTTCACGACTCAATTTCCTCTGATGAGAATTAGGCCATATTGCAAACCACGCTATGCCGTGCTTGAATTTTGTGACTGTTTTGTGAAAACTGTTCGACACCAATCCTTGATTAATTCATTAAAATAAGTTAATCTCTCACCTGCAACCTCAAACGAGGTTACAGTAGAATTAATCCCATCCAGGGACAGGGGTTTACAAAGAATTTAATCTCGTGCCAGGGACCCCTTCCCTGCCCACCCGGGGTTTACAAAGAAATTAATCTCGTGCCAGGGACCCCATTCCCTTCCCTCCCTTCCCACCAAGAAAAATAATTACTTCCCTTCCCCTTCCCTCCATGAAATATACAAAAGTAATAAAGATGGTAATCTGGTTACATCCAACCGACACTGTGGTCACAAAATGTCAATACTAAAGGGAAGAGACATCTTTAACCATATGCTAAAACAATGGTAAACAAAGTTTTTCACGACTCGATTACTTCGGATGAGATGTAGGTTATTTTGAAAACTACGCTAGAGTAGATAGAATTTCTTACCTTCGTTGGCAGTAACGTTTGAATAACCGTCATATCTTGCTCCAATGTAAAGATTAGAGCAACAAAATTAAGTAAAATCTTTAGGGACACAACAGGGGTGGCTTTTCCTTCGGAAGGGTTTTGCAATCAACATCCCCATTAACTTCGTGGTAGAGACAAAATACGTTTCCCTGCCCTCTGGTTGGAGTTTTGGCCTAAGTTGCATGTCTTGAATAGTATTTCTTGTCATTAACTTGTCACTCGATTTTATACTAGTATTGTCGTACTGGGGCATATGAATGTCAGCTTATGTTTATTTGGGAAATTTAATAACAAACATGCATTTCGCTTGGAGACGTTCTACAATTACTGTAACAATCGAAGCTATATATATATATATATATATTTGATTGTTTCTGTTATTGAAGATCTTCTCCAAGCTAAATGTATGTTTCTAGTGTTTATAGTATATACTCCAAGTTAAATATCTATTTATATATATATACGCGTGTGTGAGTGGGTCCATGAACGAGGAAATTAACATTAATTTCACGTTCCGTTTATAATTGCTCAACAGCAATTACAACAGTTAATATTTGCATTCAAAGCAGTCGTTAATTACATGGTTTAAAGTCTTACTAAGCAGTTCTTGTGTTTCGATTCTTGCATATTGGATGGTTCAAAAGGATCTTTTGTTACAATGCTACCATCTGAATTTGGTGAATGAATAATTGGTTTGTGATTGATCTTATACTAAAATATTAGTAAACGAAGATTTTCAAAACACAGTTTCTTAGGATGAAATGTATTTCATTTTGAAAATTATGCTATGCTGTGTTTGAATCTTGTGATTGTTTTTGTTAAAACTGTTCGACACCAATTCTTGATAAATTAATTAAGAGAAGTTAATGTCTCACCTGCAACCTCAAACGAGGTTACAGTAGAATTAATCCCATTCAGAGACAGGGGTTTACAAAGAAGTTAATCTCGTGCCAGGGACCCCTTCCCTGCCCACCCGGGGTTTACAAAGAAATTAATCTCGTGCCAGGGACCCCATTCCCTTCCCTCCCTTCCCACCAAGAAAAATAATTACTTCCCTTCCCCTTCTCTCCATGAAATATAGAAAAGTAATAAAGATGGTAACCTGGTTACATGCTACCCACACAGCGGTCACTACAATGGCAATAATAATGAGGAACAAATACTTTTGATCTTACGATAAAATATTAATAAAGAAGTATTTCACGACTCAATTTCCTCTGATGAGAATTAGGCCATATTGCAAACCACGCTATGCCGTGCTTGAATTTTGTGACTGTTTTGTCAAAACTGTTCGACACCAATCCTTGATTAATTCATTAAAATAAGTTAATCTCTCACCTGCAACCTCAAACGAGGTTACAGTAGAATTAATCCCATCCAGGGACAGGGGTTTACAAAGAATTTAATCTCGTGCCAGGGACCCCTTCCCTGCCCACCCGGGGTTTACAAAGAAATTAATCTCGTGCCAGGGACCCCATTCCCTTCCCTCCCTTCCCACCAAGAAAAATAATTACTTCCCTTCCCCTTCCCTCCATGAAATATACAAAAGTAATAAAGATGGTAATCTGGTTACATCCAACCGACACTGTGGTCACAAAATGTCAATACTAAAGGGAAGAGACATCTTTAACCATATGCTAAAACAATGGTAAACAAAGTTTTTCACGACTCGATTACTTCGGATGAGATGTAGGTTATTTTGAAAACTACGCTAGAGTAGATAGAATTTCTTACCTTCGTTGGCAGTAACGTTTGAATAACCATCATATCTTGCTCCAATGTAAAGATTAGAGAAACAAAATTAAGTAAAATCTTTAGGGACACAACAGGGGTGGCTTTTCCTTCGGAAGGGTTTTGCAATCAACATCCCCATTAACTTCGTGGTAGAGACAAAATACGTTTCCCTGCCCTCTGGTTGGAGTTTTGGCCTAAGTTGCATGTCTTGAATAGTATTTCTTGTCATTAACTTGTCACTCGATTTTATACTAGTATTGTCGTACTGGGGCATTAATGTCAGCTTATGTTTATTTGGGAAATTTAATAACAAACATGCATTTCGCTTGGAGACGTTCTACAATTACTGTAACAATCGAAGCTATATATATATATATATTTGATTGTTTCTGTTATTGAAGATCTTCTCCAAGCTAAATGTATGTTTCTCATGTTTATAGTATATACTCCAAGTTAAATATCTATTTATATATATAAACGCGTGTGTGAGTGGGTCCATGAACGAGGAAATTAACATTAACTTCACGTTCCGTTTATAATTGCTCAACAGCAATTACAACAGTTAATATTTGCATTCAAAGCAGTCGTTAATTACATGGTTTAAAGTCTTACTAAGCAGTTCTTGTGTTTCGATTCTTGCATATTGGATGGTTCAAATGGATCTTTTGTTACAATGCTACCATCTGAATTTGGTGAATGAAATATTGGTTTGTGATTGATCTTATACTAAAATATTAGTAAACGAAGATTTTCAAAACACAGTTTCTTAGGATGAAATGTATTTCATTTTGAAAATTATGCTATGCTGTGTTTGAATCTTGTGATTGTTTTTGTTAAAACTGTTCGACACCAATTCTTGATAAATTAATTAAGAGAAGTTAATGTCTCACCTGCAACCTCAAACGAGGTTACAGTAGAATTAATCCCATTCAGAGACAGGGGTTTACAAAGAAGTTAATCTCGTGCCAGGGACCCCTTCCCTGCCCACCCGGGGTTTACAAATAAATTAATCTCGTTCCAGGGACCCCATTCCCTTCCCTCCTTTCCCACCAAGAAAAATAATTACTTCCCTTCCCCTTCTCTCCATGAAATATAGAAAAGTAATAAAGATGGTAACCTGGTTACATGCTACCCACACAGCGGTCACTACAATGGCAATAATAATGAGGAACAAATACTTTTGATTTTACGATAAAATATTAATAAAGAAGTATTTCACGACTCAATTTCCTCTGATGAGAATTAGGCCATATTGCAAACCACGCTATGCCGTGCTTGAATTTTGTGACTGTTTTGTCAAAACTGTTCGACACAAATCCTTGATTAATTCATTAAAATAAGTTAATCTCTCACCTGCAACCTCAAACGAGGTTACAGTAGAATTAATCCCATCCAGGGACAGGGGTTTACAAAGAAGTTAATCTCGTGCCAGGGACCCCTTCCCTGCCCACCCGGGGTTTACAAAGAAATTAATCTCGTGCCAGGGACCCCATTTCCTTCCCTCCCTTCCCACCAAGAAAAATAATTACTTCCCTTCCCCTTCCCTCCATGAAATATACAAAAGTAATAAAGATGGTAATCTGGTTACATCCAACCGACACTGTGGTCACAAAATGTCAATACTAAAGGGAAGAGACATCTTTAACCATATGCTAAAACAATGGTAAACGAAGTTTTTCACGACTCGATTACTTCGGATGAGATGTAGGTTATTTTGAAAACTACGCTAGAGTAGATAGAATTTCTTACCTTCGTTGGCAGTAACGTTTGAATAACCATCATATCTTGCTCCAATGCAAAGATTAGAGCAACAAAATTAAGTAAAATCTTTAGGGACACAACAGGGGTGGCTTTTCCGTCGGAAGGGTTTTGCAATCAACATCCCCATTAATTTCGTGGTAGAGACAAAATACGTTACCCTGCCCTCTGGTTGGAGTTTTGGCCTAAGTTGCATGTCTTGAATAGTATTTCTTGTCATTAACTTGTCACTCGATTTTATACTAGTATTGTCGTACTGGGGCATTAATGTCAGCTTATGTTTATTTGGGAAATTTAATAACAAACATGCATTTTGCTTGGAGACGTTCTACAATTACTGTAACAATCGAAGCTATATATATATATATATATTTGATTGTTTCTGTTATTGAAGATCTTCTCCAAGCTAAATGTATGTTTCTCATGTTTATAGTATATACTCCAAGTTAAATATCTATTTATATATATAAACGCGTGTGTGAGTGGGTCCATGAACGAGGAAATTAACATTAACTTCACGTTCCGTTTATAATTGCTCAACAGCAATTACAACAGTTAATATTTGCATTCAAAGCAGTCGTTAATTACATGGTTTAAAGTCTTACTAAGCAGTTCTTGTGTTTCGATTCTTGCATATTGGATGGTTCAAATGGATCTTTTGTTACAATGCTACCATCTGAATTTGGTGAATGAAATATTGGTTTGTGATTGATCTTATACTAAAATATTAGTAAACGAAGATTTTCAAAACACAGTTTCTTAGGATGAAGTGTATTTCATTTTGAAAATTATGCTATGCTGTGTTTGAATCTTGTGATTGTTTTTGTTAAAACTGTTCGACACCAATTCTTGATAAATTAATTAAGAGAAGTTAATGTCTCACCTGCAACCTCAAACGAGGTTACAGTAGAATTAATCCCATTCAGAGACAGGGGTTTACAAAGAAGTTAATCTCGTGCCAGGGACCCCTTCCCTGCCCACCCGGGGTTTACAAAGAAATTAATCTCGTGCGAGGGACCCCATTCCCTTCCCTCCCTTCCCACCAAGAAAAATAATTACTTCCCTTCCCCTTCCCTCCATGAAATATAGAAAAGTAATAAAGGTGGTAACCTGGTTACATGCTACCCACACAGCGGTCGTTACAATGGCAATACTAATGAGGAACAAATATTTTTGACTTTACGATAAAATATTAAAAAAGAAGTATTTCACGACTCAATTTCCTCTGAGGAGAATTAGGCCATATTGCAAACCACGCTATGCCGTGCTTGAATTTTGTGACTGTTTTGTCAAAACTGTTCGACAGCAATCCTTGATTAATTCATTAAAATAAGTTAATCTCTCACCTGCAACCTCAAACGAGGTTACAGTAAAATTAATCCAATTCAGACACAGGGGTTTACAAAGAAGTTAATCTCGTGCCAGGGACCCCTTCCCTGCCCACCCGGGGTTTACAAAGAAATTAATCTCGTGCCAGGGACCCCATTCCCTTCCCTCCCTTCCCACCAAGAAAAATAATTACTTCCCTTCCCCTTCCCTCCATGAAATATACAAAAGTAATATAGATGGTAATCAGGTTACATCCAACCGACACTGTGGTCACTAAAATGTCAATACTAAAGGGAAGAGACATCTTTAACCATATGCTAAAACAATGGTAAACGAAGTCTTTCACGACTCGATTACTTCGGATGAGATGTAGGTTATTTTGAAAACTACGCTAGAGTAGATAGAATTTCTTACCTTCGTTGGCAGTAACGTTTCAATAACCATCATATCGTGCTCCAATGTAAAGATTAGGGCAAAAAAATTAAGTAAAATCTTTAGGGACACAACAGAGGTGGCTTTTCCGTCGGAAAAGTTTTGCATTCAACATCCCCATTAATTTCGTGGTAGTGACAAAATACGTTTCCCTGCCCTCTGGTTGGAGTTTTGGCCTAAGTTGCATGTCTTGAATAGTATTTCTTGTCATTAACTTGTCACTCGCTTTTATACTAGTATTGTCGTACTGGGGCATATGAATGTCAGCTTATGTTTATTTGGGAAATTTAATAACAAACATGCATTTCGCTTGGAGACGTTCTACAATTACTGTAACAATCGAAGCTATATATATATATATATATATATATATATATATATATATTTGATTGTTTCTGTTATTGAAGATCTTCTCCAAGCTAAATGTATGTTTCTAGTGTTTATAGTATATACTCCAAGTTAAATATCTATTTATATATATATACGCGTGTGTGAGTGGGTCCATGAACGAGGAAATTAACATTAATTTCACGTTCCGTTTATAATTGCTCAACAGCAATTACAACAGTTAATATTTGCATTCAAAGCAGTCGTTAATTACATGGTTTAAAGTCTTACTAAGCAGTTCTTGTGTTTCGATTCTTGCATATTGGATGGTTCAAATGGATCTTTTGTTACAATGCTACCATCTGAATTTGGTGAATGAAATATTTGTTTGTGATTGATCTTATACTAAAATATTAGTAAACGAAGATTTTCTTAGGATGAAATGTATTTCATTTTGAAAATTATGCTATGCTGTGTTTGAATCTTGTGATTGTTTTCGTTAAAGCTGTTCGACACCAATTCTTGATAAATTAATTAAGAGAAGTTAATGTCTCACCTGCAACCTCAAACGAGGTTACAGTAGAATTAATCCCATTCAGAGACAGGGGTTTACAAAGAAGTTAATCTCGTGCCAGGGACCCCTTCCCTGCCCACCCGGGGTTTACAAAGAAATTAATCTCGTGCCAGGGACCCCATTCCCTTCCCTCCCTTCCCACCAAGAAAAATAATTACTTCCCTTCCCCTTCCCTCCATGAAATATAGAAAAGTAATAAAGATGGTAACCTGGTTACATGCTACCCACACAGCGGTCACTACAATGGCAATACTAATGAGGAACAAATATTTTTGACCTTACGATAAAATATTAATAAAGAAGTATTTCACGACTCAATTTCCTCTGATGAGAATTAGGCCATATTGCAAATCACGCTATGCCGTGTTTGAATTTTGTGACTGTTTTGTCAAAATTGTTCGACACCAATCCTTGATTAATTCATTAAAATAAGTTAATCTCTCACCTGCAACCTCAAACGAGGTTACAGTAGAATTAATCCCATCCAGGGACAGGGGTTTACAAAGAAGTTAATCTCGTGCCAGGGACCCCTTCCCTGCCCACCCGGGGTTTACAAAGAAATTAATCTCGTGCCAGGGACCCCATTCCCTTCCCTCCCTTCCCACCAAGAAAAATAATTACTTCCCTTCCCCTTCCCTCCATGAAATATACAAAAGTAATAAAGATGGTAATCTGGTTACATCCAACCGACACTGTGGTCACTAAAATGTCAATACTAAAGGGAAGAGACATCTTTAACCATATGCTAAAACAATGGTAAACGAAGTTTTTCACGACCCGATTACTTCGGATGAGATGTAGGTTATTTTGAAAACTACGCTAGAGTAGATAGAATTTCTTACCTTCGTTGGCAGTAACGTTTGAATAACCATCATATCTTGCTCCAATGTAAAGATTAGAGCAACAAAATTAAGTAAAATCTTTAGGGACACAACAGGGTTGGCTTTTCCGTCGGATGGGTTTTGCAATCAACATCCCCATTAATTTCGTGGTAGAGACAAAATACGTTTCCCTGCCCTCTGGTTGGAGTTTTGGCCTAAGTTGCATGTCTTGAATAGTATTTCTTGTCATTAACTTGTCACTCGATTTTATACTAGTATTGTCGTACTGGGGCATTAATGTCAGCTTATGTTTATTTGGGAAATTTAATAACAAACATGCATTTCGCTTGGAGACGTTCTACAATTACTGTAACAATCGAAGCTATATATATATATATATATTTGATTGTTTCTGTTATTGAAGATCTTCTCCAAGCTAAATGTATGTTTCTCATGTTTACAGTATATACTCCAAGTTAAATATCTATTTATATATATAAACGCGTGTGTGAGTGGGTCCATGAACGAGGAAATTAACATTAATTTCACGTTCCGTTTATAATTGCTCAACAGCAATTACAACAGTTAATATTTGCATTCAAAGCAGTCGTTAATTACATGGTTTAAAGTCTTACTAAGCAGTTCTTGTGTTTCGATTCTTGCATATTGGATGGTTCAAATGGATCTTTTGTTACATTGCTACCATCTGAATTTGGTGAATGAAATATTGGTTTGTGATTGATCTTATACTAAAATATTAGTAAACGAAGATTTTCAAAACACAGTTTCTTAGGATGAAATGTATTTCATTTTGAAAATTATGCTATGCTGCGTTTGAATCTTGTGATTGTTTTTGTTAAAACTGTTCGACACCAATTCTTGATAAATTAATTAAGAGAAGTTAATGTCTCAGCTGCAACCTCAAACGAGGTTACAGTAGAATTAATCCCATTCAGAGACAGGGGTTTACAAAGAAGTTAATCTCGTGCCAGGGACCCCTTCCCTGCCCACCCGGGGTTTACAAAGAAATTAATCTCGTGCCAGGGACCCCATTCCCTTCCCTCCCTTCCCACCAAGAAAAATAATTACTTCCCTTCCCCTTCCCTCCTTGAAATATAGAAAAGTAATAAAGATGGTAACCTGGTTACATGCTACCCACACAGCGGTCACTACAATGGCAATACTAATGAGGAACAAATATTTTTGACCTTACGATAAAATATTAAAAAAGAAGTATTTCACGACTCAATTTCCTCTGATGAGAATTAGGCCATATTGCAAATCACGAAATGCCGTGTTTGAATTTTGGGACTGTTTTGTCAAAATTGTTCGACACCAATCCTTGATTAATTCAATAAAATAAGTTAATCTCTCACCTGCAACCTCAAACGAGGTTACAGTAGAATTAATCCCATTCAGAGACAGGGGTTTACAAAGAAGTTAATCTCGTGCCAGGGACCCCTTCCCTGCCCACCCGGGGTTTACAAAGAAATTAATCTCGTGCCAGGGACCCCATTCCCTTCCCTCCCTTCCAACCAAGAAAAATAATTACTTCCCTTCCCCTTCCCTCCATGAAATATAGAAAAGTAATAAAGATGGTAACCTGGTTACATGCTACCCACACAGCGGTCACTACAATGGCAATACTAATGAGGAACAAATATTTTTGACCTTACGATAAAATATTAAAAAAGAAGTATTTCACGACTCAAATTCCTCTGATGAGAATTAGGCCATATTGCAAATCACGCTATGCCGTGTTTGAATTTTGTGACTGTTTTGTCAAAATTGTTCGACACCAATCCTTGATTAATTCATTAAAATAAGTTAATCTCTCACCTGCAACCTCAAACGAGGTTACAGTAGAATTAATCCCATCCAGGGACAGGGGTTTACAAAGAAGTTAATCTCGTGCCAGGGACCCCTTCCCTGCCCACCCGGGATTTACAAAGAAATTAATCTCGTGCCAGGGACCCCATTCCCTTCCCTCCCTTCCCACCAAGAAAAATAATTACTTCCCTTCCCCTTCCCTCCATGAAATATACAAAAGTAATAAAGATGGTAATCTGGTTACATCCAACCGACACTGTGGTCACTAAAATGTCAATACTAAAGGGAAGAGACATCTTTAACCATATGCTAAAACAATGGTAAACGAAGTTTTTCACGACTCGATTACTTCGGATGAGATGTAGGTTATTTTGAAAACTACGCTAGAGTAGATAGAATTTCTTACCTTCGTTGGCAGTAACGTTTGAATAACCATCATATCTTGCTCCAATGTAAAGATTAGAGCAACAAAATTAAGTAAAATCTTTAGGGACACAACAGGGTTGGCTTTTCCGTCGGATGGGTTTTGCAATCAACATCCCCATTAATTTCGTGGTAGAGACAAAATACGTTTCCCTGCCCTCTGGTTGGAGTTTTGGCCTAAGTTGCATGTCTTGAATAGTATTTCTTGTCATTAACTTGTCACTCGATTTTTACTAGTATTGTCGTACTGGGGCATTAATGTCAGCTTATGTTTATTTGGGAAATTTAATAACAAACATGCATTTCGCTTGGAGACGTTCTACAATTACTGTAACAATCGAAGCTATATATATATATATATATATTTGATTGTTTCTGTTATTGAAGATCTTCTCCAAGCTAAATGTATGTTTCTCATGTTTATAGTATATACTCCAAGTTAAATATCTATTTATATATATAAACGCGTGTGTGAGTGGGTCCATGAACGAGGAAATTAACATTAACTTCACGTTCCGTTTATAATTGCTCAACAGCAATTACAACAGTTAATATTTGCATTCAAAGCAGTCGTTAATTACATGGTTTAAAGTCTTACTAAGCAGTTCTTGTGTTTCGATTCTTGCATATTGGATGGTTCAAATGGATCTTTTGTTACAATGCTACCATCTGAATTTGGTGAATGAAATATTGGTTTGTGATTGATCTTATACTAAAATATTAGTAAACGAAGATTTTCAAAACACAGTTTCTTAGGATGAAGTGTATTTCATTTTGAAAATTATGCTATGCTGTGTTTGAATCTTGTGATTGTTTTTGTTAAAACTGTTCGACACCAATTCTTGATAAATTAATTAAGAGAAGTTAATGTCTCACCTGCAACCTCAAACGAGGTTACAGTAGAATTAATCCCATTCAGAGACAGGGGTTTAGAAAGAAGTTAATCTCGTGCCAGGGACCCCTTCCCTGCCCACCAGGGGTTTACAAAGAAATTAATCTCGTGCCAGGGACCCCATTCCCTTCCCTCCCTTCCCACCAAGAAAAATAATTACTTCCCTTCCCCTTCCCTCCATGAAATATAGAAAAGTAATAAAGGTGGTAACCTGGTTACATGCTACCCACACAGCGGTCGTTACAATGGCAATACTAATGAGGAACAAATATTTTTGACTTTACGATAAAATATTAAAAAAGAAGTATTTCACGACTCAATTTCCTCTGAGGAGAATTAGGCCATATTGCAAACCACGCTATGCCGTGCTTGAATTTTGTGACTGTTTTGTCAAAACTGTTCGACAGCAATCCTTGATTAATTCATTAAAATAAGTTAATCTCTCACCTGCAACCTCAAACGAGGTTACAGTAAAATTAATCCAATTCAGACACAGGGGTTTACAAAGAAGTTAATCTCGTGCCAGGGACCCCTTCCCTGCCCACCCGGGGTTTACAAAGAAATTAATCTCGTGCCAGGGACCCCATTCCCTTCCCTCCCTTCCCACCAAGAAAAATAATTACTTCCCTTCCCCTTCCCTCCATGAAATATAGAAAAGTAATAAAGATGGTAACCTGGTTACATGCTACCCACACAGCGGTCACTACAATGGCAATACTAATGAGGAACAAATATTTTTGACCTTACGATAAAATATTAAAAAAGAAGTATTTCACGACTCAATTTCCTCTGATGAGAATTAGGCCATATTGCAAATCACGAAATGCCGTGTTTGAATTTTGGGACTGTTTTGTCAAAATTGTTCGACACCAATCCTTGATTAATTCAATAAAATAAGTTAATCTCTCACCTGCAACCTCAAACGAGGTTACAGTAGAATTAATCCCATTCAGAGACAGGAGTTTACAAAGAAGTTAATCTCGTGCCAGGGACCCCTTCCCTGCCCACCCGGGGTTTACAAAGAAATTAATCTCGTGCCAGGGACCCCATTCCCTTCCTTCCCTTCCAACCAAGAAAAATAATTACTTCCCTTCCCCTTCCCTCCATGAAATATAGAAAAGTAATAAAGATGGTAACCTGGTTACATGCTACCCACACAGCGGTCACTACAATGGCAATACTAATGAGGAACAAATATTTTTGACCTTACGATAAAATATTAAAAAAGAAGTATTTCACGACTCAATTTCCTCTGATGAGAATTAGGCCATATTGCAAATCACGCTATGCCGTGTTTGAATTTTGTGACTGGTTTGTCAAAATTGTTCGACACCAATCCTTGATTAATTCATTAAAATAAGTTAATCTCTCACCTGCAACCTCAAACGAGGTTACAGTAGAATTAATCCCATCCAGGGACAGGGGTTTACAAAGAAGTTAATCTCGTGCCAGGGACCCCTTCCCTGCCCACCCGGGATTTACAAAGAAATTAATCTCGTGCCAGGGACCCCATTCCCTTCCCTCCCTTCCCACCAAGAAAAATAATTACTTCCCTTCCCCTTCCCTCCATGAAATATACAAAAGTAATAAAGATGGTAATCTGGTTACATCCAACCGACACTGTGGTCACTAAAATGTCAATACTAAAGGGAAGAGACATCTTTAACCATATGCTAAAACAATGGTAAACGAAGTTTTTCACGACTCGATTACTTCGGATGAGATGTAGGTTATTTTGAAAACTACGCTAGAGTAGATAGAATTTCTTACCTTCGTTGGCAGTAACGTTTGAATAACCATCATATCTTGCTCCAATGTAAAGATTAGAGCAACAAAATTAAGTAAAATCTTTAGGGACACAACAGGGGTGGCTTTTCCGTCGGATGGGTTTTGCAATCAACATCCCCATTAATTTCGTGGTAGAGACAAAATACGTTTCCCTGCCCTCTGGTTGGAGTTTTGGCCTAAGTTGCATGTCTTGAATAGTATTTCTTGTCATTAACTTGTCACTCGATTTATACTAGTATTGTCGTACTGGGGCATTAATATCAGCTTATGTTTATTTGGGAAATTTAATAACAAACATGCATTTCGCTTGGAGACGTTCTACAATTACTGTAACAATCGAAGCTATATATATATATATATTTGATTGTTTCTGTTATTGAAGATCTTCTCCAAGCTAAATGTATGTTTCTCATGTTTACAGTATATACTCCAAGTTAAATATCTATTTATATATATAAACGCGTGTGTGAGTGGGTCCATGAACGAGGAAATTAACATTAACTTCACGTTCCGTTTATAATTGCTCAACAGCAATTACAACAGTTAATATTTGCATTCAAAGCAGTCGTTAATTACATGGTTTAAAGTCTTACTAAGCAGTTCTTGTGTTTCGATTCTTGCATATTGGATGGTTCAAATGGATCTTTTGTTACAATGCTACCATCTGAATTTGGTGAATGAAATATTGGTTTGTGATTGATCTTATACTAAAATATTAGTAAACGAAGATTTTCAAAACACAGTTTCTTAGGATGAAGTGTATTTCATTTTGAAAATTATGCTATGCTGCGTTTGAATCTTGTGATTGTTTTTGTTAAAACTGTTCGACACCAATTCTTGATAAATTAATTAAGAGAAGTTAATGTCTCACCTGCAACCTCAAACGAGGTTACAGTAGAATTAATCCCATTCAGAGACAGGGGTTTACAAAGAAGTTAATCTCGTGCCAGGGACCCCTTCCCTGCCCACCAGGGGTTTACAAAGAAATTAATCTCGTGCCAGGGACCCCATTCCCTTCCCTCCCTTCCCACCAAGAAAAATAATTACTTCCCTTCCCCTTCCCTCCATGAAATATAGAAAAGTAATAAAGGTGGTAACCTGGTTACATGCTACCCACACAGCGGTCGTTACAATGGCAATACTAATGAGGAACAAATATTTTTGACTTTACGATAAAATATTAAAAAAGAAGTATTTCACGACTCAATTTCCTCTGAGGAGAATTAGGCCATATTGCAAACCACGCTATGCCGTGCTTGAATTTTGTGACTGTTTTGTCAAAACTGTTCGACAGCAATCCTTGATTAATTCATTAAAATAAGTTAATCTCTCACCTGCAACCTCAAACGAGGTTACAGTAAAATTAATCCAATTCAGACACAGGGGTTTACAAAGAAGTTAATCTCGTGCCAGGGACCCCTTCCCTGCCCACCCGGGGTTTACAAAGAAATTAATCTCGTGCCAGGGACCCCATTCCCTTCCCTCCCTTCCCACCAAGAAAAATAATTACTTCCCTTCCCCTTCCCTCCATGAAATATACAAAAGTAATATAGATGGTAATCAGGTTACATCCAACCGACACTGTGGTCACTAAAATGTCAATACTAAAGGGAAGAGACATCTTTAACCATATGCTAAAACAATGGTAAACGAAGTTTTTCACGACTCGATTACTTCGGATGAGATGTAGGTTATTTTGAAAACTACGCTAGAGTAGATAGAATTTCTTACCTTCGTTGGCAGTAACGTTTGAATAACCATCATATCGTGCTCCAATGTAAACATTAGGGCAACAAAATTAAGTAAAATCTTTAGGGACACAACAGGGGTGGCTTTTCCGTCGGAAAGGTTTTGCAATCAACATCCCCATTAATTTCGTGGTAGAGACAAAATACGTTTCCCTGCCCTCTGGTTGGAGTTTTGGCCTAAGTTGCATGTCTTGAATAGTATTTCTTGTCATTAACTTGTCACTCGCTTTTATACTAGTATTGTCGTACTGGGGCATATGAATGTCAGCTTATGTTTATATGAGAAATTTAATAACAAACATGCATTTCGCTTGGAGACGTTCTACAATTACTGTAACAATCGAAGCTATATATATATATATATATATATATATTTGATTGTTTCTGTTATTGAAGATCTTCTCCAAGCTAAATGTATGTTTCTCATGTTTATAGTATATACTCCAAGTTAAATATCTATTTATATATATAAACGCGTGTGTGAGTGGGTCCATGAACGAGGAAATTAACATTAACTTCACGTTCCGTTTATAATTGATCAACAGCAATTACAACAGTTAATATTTGCATTCAAAGCAGTCGTTAATTACATGGTTTAAAGTCTTACTAAGCAGTTCTTGTGTTTCGATTCTTGCATATTGGATGGTTCAAATGTATCTTTTGTTACAATGCTACCATCTGAATTTGGTGAATGAAATATTGGTTTGTGATTGATCTTATACTAAAATATTAGTAAACGAAGATTTTCAAAACACAGTTTCTTAGGATGAAGTGTATTTCATTTTGAAAATTATGCTATGCTGTGTTTGAATCTTGTGATTGTTTTTGTTAAAACTGTTCGACACCAATTCTTGATAAATTAATTAAGAGAAGTTAATGTCTCACCTGCAACCTCAAACGAGGTTACAGTAGAATTAATCCCATTCAGAGACAGGGGTTTACAAAGAAGTTAATCTCGTGCCAGGGACCCCTTCCCTGCCCACCCGGGGTTTACAAAGAAATTAATCTCGTGCCAGGGACCCCATTCCCTTCCCTCCCTTCCCACCAAGAAAAATAATTACTTCCCTTCCCCTTCTCTCCATGAAATATAGAAAAGTAATAAAGATGGTAACCTGGTTACATGCTACCCACACAGCGGTCACTACAATGGCAATAATAATGAGGAACAAATACTTTTGATCTTACGATAAAATATTAATAAAGAAGTATTTCACGACTCAATTTCCTCTGATGAGAATTAGGCCATATTGCAAACCACGCTATGCCGTGCTTGAATTTTGTGACTGTTTTGTCAAAACTGTTCGACACAAATCATTGATTAATTCATTAAAATATGTTAATCTCTCACCTGCAACCTCAAACGAGGTTACAGTAAAATTAATCCAATTCAGACACAGGGGTTTACAAAGAAGTTAATCTCGTGCCAGGGACCCCTTCCCTGCCCACCCGGGTTTTACAAAGAAATTAATCTCGTGCCAGGGACCCCATTCCCTTCCCTCCCTTCCCACCAAGAAAAATAATTACTTCCCTTCCCCTTCCCTCCATGAAATATACAAAAGTAATATAGATGGTAATCAGGTTACATCCAACCGACACTGTGGTCACTAAAATGTCAATACTAAAGGGAAGAGACATCTTTAACCATATGCTAAAACAATGGTAAACGAAGTCTTTCACGACTCGATTACTTCGGATGAGATGTAGGTTATTTTGAAAACTACGCTAGAGTAGATAGAATTTCTTACCTTCGTTGGCAGTAACGTTTCAATAACCATCATATCGTGCTCCAATGTAAAGATTAGGGCAAAAAAATTAAGTAAAATCTTTAGGGACACAACAGAGGTGGCTTTTCCGTCGGAAAAGTTTTGCAATCAACATCCCCATTAATTTCGTGGTAGTGACAAAATACGTTTCCCTGCCCTCTGGTTGGAGTTTTGGCCTAAGTTGCATGTCTTGAATAGTATTTCTTGTCATTAACTTGTCACTCGCTTTTATACTAGTATTGTCGTACTGGGGCATATGAATGTCAGCTTATGTTTATTTGGGAAATTTAATAACAAACATGCATTTCGCTTGGAGACGTTCTACAATTACTGTAACAATCGTAGCTATATATATATATATATATATATATATATATATTTGATTGTTTCTGTTATTGAAGATCTTCTCCAAGCTAAATGTATGTTTCTAGTGTTTATAGTATATACTCCAAGTTAAATATCTATTTATATATATATACGCGTGTGTGAGTGGGTCCATGAACGAGGAAATTAACATTAATTTCACGTTCCGTTTATAATTGCTCAACAGCAATTACAACAGTTAATATTTGCATTCAAAGCAGTCGTTAATTACATGGTTTAAAGTCTTACTAAGCAGTTCTTGTGTTTCGATTCTTGCATATTGGATGGTTCAAATGGATCTTTTGTTACAATGCTACCATCTGAATTTGGTGAATGAAATATTTGTTTGTGATTGATCTTATACTAAAATATTAGTAAACGAAGATTTTCTTAGGATGAAATGTATTTCATTTTGAAAATTATGCTATGCTGTGTTTGAATCTTGTGATTGTTTTTTTTAAAACTGTTCGACACCAATTCTTGATAAATTAATTAAGAGAAGTTAATGTCTCACCTGCAACCTCAAACGAGGTTACAGTAGAATTAATCCCATTCAGAGACAGGGGTTTACAAAGAAGTTAATCTCGTGCCAGGGACCCCTTCCCTGCCCACCCGGGGTTTACAAAGAAATTAATCTCGTGCCAGGGACCCCATTCCCTTCCCTCCCTTCCCACCAAGAAAAATAATTACTTCCCTTCCCCTTCCCTCCATGAAAAATAGAAAAGTAATAAAGATGGTAACCTGGTTACATGCTACCCACACAGCGGTCACTACAATGGCAATACTAATGAGGAACAAATATTTTTGACCTTACGATAAAATATTAAAAAAGAAGTATTTCACGACTCAATTTCCTCTGATGAGAATTAGGCCATATTGCAAATCACGAAATGCCGTGTTTGAATTTTGGGACTGTTTTGTCAAAATTGTTCGACACCAATCCTTGATTAATTCAATAAAATAAGTTAATCTCTCACCTGCAACCTCAAACGAGGTTACAGTAGAATTAATCCCATTCAGAGACAGGGGTTTACAAAGAAGTTAATCTCGTGCCAGGGACCCCTTCCCTGCCCACCCGGGGTTTACAAATAAATTAATCTCGTGCCAGGGACCCCATTCCCTTCCCTCCCTTCCCACCAAGAAAAATAATTACTTCCCTTCCCCTTCCCTCCATGAAATATAGAAAAGTAATAAAGATGGTAACCTGGTTACATGCTACCCACACAGCGGTCACTACAATGGCAATACTAATGAGGAACAAATATTTTTGACCTTACGATAAAATATTAAAAAAGAAGTATTTCACGACTCAATTTCTTCTGATGAGAATTAGGCCATATTGCAAATCACGCTATGCCGTGTTTGAATTTTGTGACTGTTTTGTCAAAATTGTTCGACACCAATCCTTGATTAATTCATTAAAATAAGTTAATCTCTCACCTGCAACCTCAAACGAGGTTACAGTAGAATTAATCCCATCCAGGGACAGGGGTTTACAAAGAAGTTAATCTCGTGCCAGGGACCCCTTCCCTGCCCACCCGGGGTTTACAAAGAAATTAATCTCGTGCCAGGGACCCCATTCCCTTCCCTCCCTTCCCACCAAGAAAAATAATTACTTCCCTTCCCCTTCCCTCCATGAAATATACAAAAGTAATAAAGATGGTAATCTGGTTACATCCAACCGACACTGTGGTCACTAAAATGTCAATACTAAAGGGAAGAGACATCTTTAACCATATGCTAAAACAATGGTAAACGAAGTTTTTCACGACTCGATTACTTCGGATGAGATGTAGGTTATTTTGAAAACTACGCTAGAGTAGATAGAATTTCTTACCTTCGTTGGCAGTAACGTTTGAATAACCATCATATCTTGCTCCAATGTAAAGATTAGAGCAACAAAATTAAGTAAAATCTTTAGGGACACAACAGGGTTGGCTTTTCCGTCGGATGGGTTTTGCAATCAACATCCCCATTAATTTCGTGGTAGTGACAAAATACGTTTCCCTGCCCTCTGGTTGGAGTTTTGGCCTAAGTTGCATGTCTTGAATAGTATTTCTTGTCATTAACTTGTCACTCGATTTTATACTAGTATTGTCGTACTGGGGCATTAATGTCAGCTTATGTTTATTTGGGAAATTTAATAACAAACATGCATTTCGCTTGGAGACGTTCTACAATTACTGTAACAATCGAAGCTATATATATATATATATTTGATTGTTTCTGTTATTGAAGATCTTCTCCAAGCTAAATGTATGTTTCTCATGTTTATAGTATATACTCCAAGTAAAATATCTATTTATATATATATACGCGTGTGTGAGTGGGTCCATGAACGAGGAAATTAACATTAACTTCACGTTCCGTTTATAATTACTCAACAGCAATTACAACAGTTAATATTTGCATTCAAAGCAGTCGTTAATTACATGGTTTAAAGTCTTACTAAGCAGTTCTTGTGTTTCGATTCTTGCATATTGGATGGTTCAAATGGATGTTTTGTTACAAAGCTACCATCTGAATTTGGTGAATGAAATATTGGTTTGTGATTGATCTTATACTAAAATATTAGTAAACGAAGATTTTCAGAACACAGTTTCTTAGGATGAAATGTATTTCATTTTGAAAATTATGCTATGCTGTGTTTGAATCTTGTGATTGTTTTTGTTAAAATTGTTCGACACCAATTCTTGATAAATTAATTAAGAGAAGTTAATGTCTCACCTGCAACCTCAAACGAGGTTACAGTAGAATTAATCCCATTCAGAGACAGGGGTTTACAAAGAAGTTAATCTCGTGCCAGGGACCCCTTCCCTGCCCACCCGGGGTTTACAAAGAAATTAATCTCGTGCCAGGGACCCCATTCCCTTCCCTCCCTTCCCACCAAGAAAAATAATTACTTCCCTTCCCCTTCTCTCCATGAAATATAGAAAAGTAATAAAGATGGTAACCTGGTTACATGCTACCCACACAGCGGTCACTACAATGGCAATAATAATGAGGAACAAATACTTTTGATCTTATAAAATAAAATATTAATAAAGAAGTATTTCACGACTCAATTTCCTCTGATGAGAATTAGGCCATATTGCAAACCACGCTATGCCGTGCTTGAATTTTGTGACTGTTTTGTCAAAACTGTTCGACACAAATCCTTGATTAATTCATTAAAATAAGTTAATCTCTCACCTGCAACCTCAAACGAGGTTACAGTAGAATTAATCCCATCCAGGGACAGGGGTTTACAAAGAAGTTAATCTCGTGCCAGGGACCCCTTCCCTGCCCACCCGGGGTTTACAAAGAAATTAATCTCGTGCCAGGGACCCCATTCCCTTCCCTCCCTTCCCACCAAGAAAAATAATTACTTCCCTTCCCCTTCCCTCCATGAAATATAGAAAAGTAATAAAGGTGGTAACCTGGTTACATGCTACCCACACAGCGGTCGTTACAATGGCAATACTAATGAGGAACAAATATTTTTGACTTTACGATAAAATATTAAAAAAGAAGTATTTCACGACTCAATTTCCTCTGAGGAGAATTAGGCCATATTGCAAACCACGCTATGCCGTGCTTGAATTTTGTGACTGTTTTGTCAAAACTGTTCGACAGCAATCCTTGATTAATTCATTAAAATAAGTTAATCTCTCACCTGCAACCTCAAACGAGGTTACAGTAAAATTAATCCAATTCAGACACAGGGGTTTACAAAGAAGTTAATCTCGTGCCAGGGACCCCTTCCCTGCCCAGCCGGGGTTTACAAATAAATTAATCTCGTGCCAGGGACCCCATTCCCTTCCCTCCCTTCCCACCAAGAAAAATAATTACTTCACTTCCCCTTCCCTCCATGAAATATACAAAAGTAATATAGATGGTAATCAGGTTACATCCAACCGACACTGTGGTCACTAAAATGTCAATACTAAAGGGAAGAGACATCTTTAACCATATGCTAAAACAATGGTAAACGAAGTCTTTCACGACTCGATTACTTCGGATGAGATGTAGGTTATTTTGAAAACTACGCTAGAGTAGATAGAATTTCTTACCTTCGTTGGCAGTAATGTTTCAATAACCATCATATCGTGCTCCAATGTAAAGATTAGGGCAAAAAAATTAAGTAAAATCTTTAGGGACACAACAGAGGTGGCTTTTCCGTCGGAAAAGTTTTGCAATCAACATCCCCATTAATTTCGTGGTAGTGACAAAATACGTTTCCCTGCCCTCTGGTTGGAGTTTTGGCCTAAGTTGCATGTCTTGAATAGTATTTCTTGTCATTAACTTGTCACTCGCTTTTATACTAGTATTGTCGTACTGGGGCATATGAATGTCAGCTTATGTTTATTTGGGAAATTTAATAACAAACATGAATTTCGCTTGGAGACGTTCTACAATTACTGTAACAATCGAAGCTATATATATATATATATATATATATATATATATATTTGATTGTTTCTGTTATTGAAGATCTTCTCCAAGCTAAATGTATGTTTCTAGTGTTTATAGTATATACTCCAAGTTAAATATCTATCTATATATATATACGCGTGTGTGAGTGGGTCCATGAACGAGGAAATTAACATTAATTTCACATTCCGTTTATAATTGCTCAACAGCAATTACAACAGTTAATATTTGCATTCAAAGCAGTCGTTAATTACATGGTTTAAAGTCTTACTAATCAGTTCTTGTGTTTCGATTCTTGCATATTGGATGGTTCAAATGGATCTTTTGTTACAATGCTAATATCTGAATTTGGTGAATGAAATATTTGTTTGTGATTGATCTTATACTAAAATATTAGTAAACGAAGATTTTCTTAGGATGAAATGTATTTCATTTTGAAAATTATGCTATGCTGTGTTTGAATCTTGTGATTGTTTTTGTTAAAACTGTTCGACACCAATCCTTGATAAATTAATTAAGAGAAGTTAATGTCTCACCTGCAACCTCAAACGAGGTTACAGTAGAATTAATCCCATTCAGAGACAGGGGTTTACAAAGAAGTTAATCTCGTGCCAGGGACCCCTTCCCTGCCCACCCGGGGTTTTCAAAGGAATTAATCTCGTGCCAGGGACCCCATTCCCTTCCCTCCCTTCCAACCAAGAAAAATAATTACTTCCCTTCCCCTTCCCTCCATGAAATATAGAAAAGTAATAAAGATGGTAACCTGGTTACATGCTACCCACACAGCGGTCACTACAATGGCAATACTAATGAGGAACAAATATTTTTGACCTTACGGTAAAATATTAAAAAAGAAGTATTTCACGACTCAATTTCCTCTGATGAGAATTAGGCCATATTGCAAATCACGCTATGCCGTGTTTGAATTTTGTGACTGTTTTGTCAAAATTGTTCGACACCAATCCTTGATTAATTCATTAAAATAAGTTAATCTCTCACCTGCAACCTCAAACGAGGTTACAGTAGAATTAATCCCATCCAGGGACAGGGGTTTACAAAGAAGTTAATCTCGTGCCAGGGACCCCTTCCCTGCCCACCCGGGGTTTACAAAGAAATTAATCTCGTGCCAGGGACCCCATTCCCTTCCCTCCCTTCCCACCAAGAAAAATAATTACTTCCCTTCCCCTTCCCTCCATGAAATATACAAAAGTAATAAAGATGGTAATCTGGTTACATCCAACCGACACTGTGGTCACTAAAATGTCAATACTAAAGGGAAGAGACATCTTTAACCATATGCTAAAACAATGGTAAACGAAGTTTTTCACGACTCGATTACTTCGGATGAGATGTAGGTTATTTTGAAAACTACGCTAGAGTAGATAGAATTTCTTACCTTCGTTGGCAGTAACGTTTGAATAACCATCATATCTTGCTCCAATGTACAGATTAGAGCAACAAAATTAAGTAAAATCTTTAGGGACACAACAGGGTTGGCTTTTCCGTCGGATGGGTTTTGCAATCAACATCCCCATTAATTTCGTGGTAGAGACAAAATACGTTTCCCTGCCCTCTGGTTGGAGTTTTGGCCTAAGTTGCATGTCTTGAATAGTATTTCTTGTCATTAACTTGTCACTCGATTTTATACTAGTATTGTCGTACAGGGGCATATGAATATCAGCTTATGTTTATTTGGGAAATTTAATAACAAACATGCATTTCGCTTGGAGACGTTCTACAATTACTGTAACAATCGAAGCTATATATATATATATATATATATATATATATATATATATATATTTGATTGTTTCTGTTATTGAAGATATTCTCCAAGCTAAATGTATGTTTCTCATGTTTATAGTATATACTCCAAGTTAAATATCTATTTATATATATAAACGCGTGTGTGAGTGGGTCCATGAACGAGGAAATTAACATTAACTTCACGTTCCGTTTATAATTGCTCAACAGCAATTACAACAGTTAATATTTGCATTCAAAGCATTCGTTAATTACATGGTTTAAAGTCTTACTAAGCAGTTCTTGTGTTTCGATTCTTGCATATTGGATGGTTCAAATGGATCTTTTGTTACAATGCTACCATCTGAATTTGGTGAATGAAATATTGGTTTGTGATTGATCTTATACTAAAATATTAGTAAACGAAGATTTTCAAAACACAGTTTCTTAGGATGAAGTGTATTTCATTTTGAAAATTATGCTATGCTGTGTTTGAATCTTGTGATTGTTTTTGTTAAAACTGTTCGACACCAATTCTTGATAAATTAATTAAGAGAAGTTAATGTCTCACCTGCAACCTCAAACGAGGTTACAGTAGAATTAATCCCATTCAGAGACAGGGGTTTACAAAGAAGTTAATCTCGTGCCAGGGACCCCTTCCCTGCCCACCCGGGGTTTACAAAGAAATTAATCTCGTGCCAGAGACCCCATTCCCTTCCCTCCCTTCCCACCAAGAAAAATAATTACTTCCCTTCCCCTTCCCTCCATGAAATATAGAAAAGTAATAAAGGTGGTAACCTGGTTACATGCTACCCACACAGCGGTCGTTACAATGGCAATACTAATGAGGAACAAATATTTTTGACTTTACGATAAAATATTAAAAAAGAAGTATTTCACGACTCAATTTCCTCTGAGGAGAATTAGGCCATATTGCAAACCACGCTAAGCCGTGCTTGAATTTTGTGACTGTTTTGTCAAAACTGTTCGACAGCAATCCTTGATTAATTCATTAAAATAAATTAATCTCTCACCTGCAACCTCAAACGAGGTTACAGTAAAATTAATCCAATTCAGACACAGGGGTTTACAAAGAAGTTAATCTCGTGCCAGGGACCCCTTCCCTGCCCACCCGGGGTTTACAAAGAAATTAATCTCGTGCCAGGGACCCCATTCCCTTCCCTCCCTTCCCACCAAGAAAAATAATTACTTCCCTTCCCCTTCCCTCCATGAAATATACAAAAGTAATATAGATGGTAATCAGGTTACATCCAACCGACACTGTGGTCACTAAAATGTCAATACTAAAGGGAAGAGACATCTTTAACCATATGCTAAAACAATGGTAAACGAAGTTTTTCACGACTCGATTACTTCGGATGAGATGTAGGTTATTTTGAAAACTACGCTAGAGTAGATAGAATTTCTTACCTTCGTTGGCAGTAACGTTTGAATAACCATCATATCTTGCTCCAATGTAAAGATTAGAGCAACAAAATTAAGTAAAATCTTTAGGGACACAACAGGGTTGGCTTTTCCGTCGGATGGGTTTTGCAATCAACATCCCCATTAATTTCGTGGTAGTGACAAAATACGTTTCCCTGCCCTCTGGTTGGAGTTTTGGCCTAAGTTGCATGTCTTGAATAGTATTTCTTGTCATTAACTTGTCACTCGATTTTATACTAGTATTGTCGTACTGGGGCATTAATGTCAGCTTATGTTTATTTGGGAAATTTAATAACAAACATGCATTTCGCTTGGAGACGTTCTACAATTACTGTAACAATCGAAGCTATATATATATATATATTTGATTGTTTCTGTTATTGAAGATCTTCTCCAAGCTAAATGTATGTTTCTCATGTTTATAGTATATACTCCAAGTAAAATATCTATTTATATATATATACGCGTGTGTGAGTGGGTCCATGAACGAGGAAATTAACATTAACTTCACGTTCCGTTTATAATTACTCAACAGCAATTACAACAGTTAATATTTGCATTCAAAGCAGTCGTTAATTACATGGTTTAAAGTCTTACTAAGCAGTTCTTGTGTTTCGATTCTTGCATATTGGATGGTTCAAATGGATCTTTTGTTACAAAGCTACCATCTGAATTTGGTGAATGAAATATTGGTTTGTGATTGATCTTATACTAAAATATTAGTAAACGAAGATTTTCAGAACACAGTTTCTTAGGATGAAATGTATTTCATTTTGAAAATTATGCTATGCTGTGTTTGAATCTTGTGATTGTTTTTGTTAAAACTGTTCGACACCAATTCTTGATAAATTAATTAAGAGAAGTTAATGTCTCACCTGCAACCTCAAACGAGGTTACAGTAGAATTAATCCCATTCAGAGACAGGGGTTTACAAAGAAGTTAATCTCGTGCCAGGGACCCCTTCCCTGCCCACCCGGGGTTTACAAAGAAATTAATCTCGTGCCAGGGACCCCATTCCCTTCCCTCCCTTCCCACCAAGAAAAATAATTACTTCCCTTCCCCTTCTCTCCATGAAATATAGAAAAGTAATAAAGATGGTAACCTGGTTACATGCTACCCACACAGCGGTCACTACAATGGCAATAATAATGAGGAACAAATACTTTTGATCTTATAAAATAAAATATTAATAAAGAAGTATTTCACGACTCAATTTCCTCTGATGAGAATTAGGCCATATTGCAAACCACGCTATGCCGTGCTTGAATTTTGTGACTGTTTTGTCAAAACTGTTCGACACAAATCCTTGATTAATTCATTAAAATAAGTTAATCTCTCACCTGCAACCTCAAACGAGGTTACAGTAGAATTAATCCCATCCAGGGACAGGGGTTTACAAAGAAGTTAATCTCGTGCCAGGGACCCCTTCCCTGCCCACCCGGGGTTTACAAAGAAATTAATCTCGTGCCAGGGACCCCATTCCCTTCCCTCCCTTCCCACCAAGAAAAATAATTACTTCCCTTCCCCTTCCCTCCATGAAATATAGAAAAGTAATAAAGGTGGTAACCTGGTTACATGCTACCCACACAGCGGTCGTTACAATGGCAATACTAATGAGGAACAAATATTTTTGACTTTACGATAAAATATTAAAAAAGAAGTATTTCACGACTCAATTTCCTCTGAGGAGAATTAGGCCATATTGCAAACCACGCTATGCCGTGCTTGAATTTTGTGACTGTTTTGTCAAAACTGTTCGACAGCAATCCTTGATTAATTCATTAAAATAAGTTAATCTCTCACCTGCAACCTCAAACGAGGTTACAGTAAAATTAATCCAATTCAGACACAGGGGTTTACAAAGAAGTTAATCTCGTGCCAGGGACCCCTTCCCTGCCCAGCCGGGGTTTACAAATAAATTAATCTCGTGCCAGGGACCCCATTCCCTTCCCTCCCTTCCCACCAAGAAAAATAATTACTTCACTTCCCCTTCCCTCCATGAAATATACAAAAGTAATATAGATGGTAATCAGGTTACATCCAACCGACACTGTGGTCACTAAAATGTCAATACTAAAGGGAAGAGACATCTTTAACCATATGCTAAAACAATGGTAAACGAAGTCTTTCACGACTCGATTACTTCGGATGAGATGTAGGTTATTTTGAAAACTACGCTAGAGTAGATAGAATTTCTTACCTTCGTTGGCAGTAATGTTTCAATAACCATCATATCGTGCTCCAATGTAAAGATTAGGGCAAAAAAATTAAGTAAAATCTTTAGGGACACAACAGAGGTGGCTTTTCCGTCGGAAAAGTTTTGCAATCAACATCCCCATTAATTTCGTGGTAGTGACAAAATACGTTTCCCTGCCCTCTGGTTGGAGTTTTGGCCTAAGTTGCATGTCTTGAATAGTATTTCTTGTCATTAACTTGTCACTCGCTTTTATACTAGTATTGTCGTACTGGGGCATATGAATGTCAGCTTATGTTTATTTGGGAAATTTAATAACAAACATGAATTTCGCTTGGAGACGTTCTACAATTACTGTAACAATCGAAGCTATATATATATATATATATATATATATATATATTTGATTGTTTCTGTTATTGAAGATCTTCTCCAAGCTAAATGTATGTTTCTAGTGTTTATAGTATATACTCCAAGTTAAATATCTATCTATATATATATACGCGTGTGTGAGTGGGTCCATGAACGAGGAAATTAACATTAATTTCACATTCCGTTTATAATTGCTCAACAGCAATTACAACAGTTAATATTTGCATTCAAAGCAGTCGTTAATTACATGGTTTAAAGTCTTACTAATCAGTTCTTGTGTTTCGATTCTTGCATATTGGATGGTTCAAATGGATCTTTTGTTACAATGCTAATATCTGAATTTGGTGAATGAAATATTTGTTTGTGATTGATCTTATACTAAAATATTAGTAAACGAAGATTTTCTTAGGATGAAATGTATTTCATTTTGAAAATTATGCTATGCTGTGTTTGAATCTTGTGATTGTTTTTGTTAAAACTGTTCGACACCAATCCTTGATAAATTAATTAAGAGAAGTTAATGTCTCACCTGCAACCTCAAACGAGGTTACAGTAGAATTAATCCCATTCAGAGACAGGGGTTTACAAAGAAGTTAATCTCGTGCCAGGGACCCCTTCCCTGCCCACCCGGGGTTTTCAAAGGAATTAATCTCGTGCCAGGGACCCCATTCCCTTCCCTCCCTTCCAACCAAGAAAAATAATTACTTCCCTTCCCCTTCCCTCCATGAAATATAGAAAAGTAATAAAGATGGTAACCTGGTTACATGCTACCCACACAGCGGTCACTACAATGGCAATACTAATGAGGAACAAATATTTTTGACCTTACGGTAAAATATTAAAAAAGAAGTATTTCACGACTCAATTTCCTCTGATGAGAATTAGGCCATATTGCAAATCACGCTATGCCGTGTTTGAATTTTGTGACTGTTTTGTCAAAATTGTTCGACACCAATCCTTGATTAATTCATTAAAATAAGTTAATCTCTCACCTGCAACCTCAAACGAGGTTACAGTAGAATTAATCCCATCCAGGGACAGGGGTTTACAAAGAAGTTAATCTCGTGCCAGGGACCCCTTCCCTGCCCACCCGGGGTTTACAAAGAAATTAATCTCGTGCCAGGGACCCCATTCCCTTCCCTCCCTTCCCACCAAGAAAAATAATTACTTCCCTTCCCCTTCCCTCCATGAAATATACAAAAGTAATAAAGATGGTAATCTGGTTACATCCAACCGACACTGTGGTCACTAAAATGTCAATACTAAAGGGAAGAGACATCTTTAACCATATGCTAAAACAATGGTAAACGAAGTTTTTCACGACTCGATTACTTCGGATGAGATGTAGGTTATTTTGAAAACTACGCTAGAGTAGATAGAATTTCTTACCTTCGTTGGCAGTAACGTTTGAATAACCATCATATCTTGCTCCAATGTACAGATTAGAGCAACAAAATTAAGTAAAATCTTTAGGGACACAACAGGGTTGGCTTTTCCGTCGGATGGGTTTTGCAATCAACATCCCCATTAATTTCGTGGTAGAGACAAAATACGTTTCCCTGCCCTCTGGTTGGAGTTTTGGCCTAAGTTGCATGTCTTGAATAGTATTTCTTGTCATTAACTTGTCACTCGATTTTATACTAGTATTGTCGTACAGGGGCATATGAATATCAGCTTATGTTTATTTGGGAAATTTAATAACAAACATGCATTTCGCTTGGAGACGTTCTACAATTACTGTAACAATCGAAGCTATATATATATATATATATATATATATATTTGATTGTTTCTGTTATTGAAGATATTCTCCAAGCTAAATGTATGTTTCTCATGTTTATAGTATATACTCCAAGTTAAATATCTATTTATATATATAAACGCGTGTGTGAGTGGGTCCATGAACGAGGAAATTAACATTAACTTCACGTTCCGTTTATAATTGCTCAACAGCAATTACAACAGTTAATATTTGCATTCAAAGCATTCGTTAATTACATGGTTTAAAGTCTTACTAAGCAGTTCTTGTGTTTCGATTCTTGCATATTGGATGGTTCAAATGGATCTTTTGTTACAATGCTACCATCTGAATTTGGTGAATGAAATATTGGTTTGTGATTGATCTTATACTAAAATATTAGTAAACGAAGATTTTCAAAACACAGTTTCTTAGGATGAAGTGTATTTCATTTTGAAAATTATGCTATGCTGTGTTTGAATCTTGTGATTGTTTTTGTTAAAACTGTTCGACACCAATTCTTGATAAATTAATTAAGAGAAGTTAATGTCTCACCTGCAACCTCAAACGAGGTTACAGTAGAATTAATCCCATTCAGAGACAGGGGTTTACAAAGAAGTTAATCTCGTGCCAGGGACCCCTTCCCTGCCCACCCGGGGTTTACAAAGAAATTAATCTCGTGCCAGAGACCCCATTCCCTTCCCTCCCTTCCCACCAAGAAAAATAATTACTTCCCTTCCCCTTCCCTCCATGAAATATAGAAAAGTAATAAAGGTGGTAACCTGGTTACATGCTACCCACACAGCGGTCGTTACAATGGCAATACTAATGAGGAACAAATATTTTTGACTTTACGATAAAATATTAAAAAAGAAGTATTTCACGACTCAATTTCCTCTGAGGAGAATTAGGCCATATTGCAAACCACGCTAAGCCGTGCTTGAATTTTGTGACTGTTTTGTCAAAACTGTTCGACAGCAATCCTTGATTAATTCATTAAAATAAATTAATCTCTCACCTGCAACCTCAAACGAGGTTACAGTAAAATTAATCCAATTCAGACACAGGGGTTTACAAAGAAGTTAATCTCGTGCCAGGGACCCCTTCCCTGCCCACCCGGGGTTTACAAAGAAATTAATCTCGTGCCAGGGACCCCATTCCCTTCCCTCCCTTCCCACCAAGAAAAATAATTACTTCCCTTCCCCTTCCCTCCATGAAATATACAAAAGTAATATAGATGGTAATCAGGTTACATCCAACCGACACTGTGGTCACTAAAATGTCAATACTAAAGGGAAGAGACATCTTTAACCATATGCTAAAACAATGGTAAACGAAGTCTTTCACGACTCGATTACTTCGGATGAGATGTAGGTTATTTTGAAAACTACGCTAGAGTAGATAGAATTTCTTACCTTCGTTGGCAGTAACGTTTCAATAACCATCATATCGTGCTCCAATGTAAAGATTAGGGCAAAAAAATTAAGTAAAATCTTTAGGGACACAACAGAGGTGGCTTTTCCGTCGGAAAAGTTTTGCAATCAACATCCCCATTAATTTCGTGGTAGTGACAAAATACGTTTCCCTGCCCTCTGGTTGGAGTTTTGGCCTAAGTTGCATGTCTTGAATAGTATTTCTTGTCATTAACTTGTCACTCGCTTTTATACTAGTATTGTCGTACTGGGGCATATGAATGTCAGCTTATGTTTATTTGGGAAATTTAATAACAAACATGCATTTCGCTTGGAGACGTTCTACAATTACTGTAACAATCGAAGCTATATATATATATATATATATATATATATATATATATATATATATATATATATATATTTGATTGTTTCTGTTATTGAAGATCTTCTCCAAGCTAAATGTATGTTTCTAGTGTTTATAGTATATACTCCAAGTTAAATATCTATTTATATATATATACGCGTGTGTGAGTGGGTCCATGAACGAGGAAATTAACATTAATTTCACGTTCCGTTTATAATTGCTCAACAGCAATTACAACAGTTAATATTTGCATTCAAAGCAGTCGTTAATTACATGGTTTAAAGTCTTACTAAGCAGTTCTTGTGTTTCGATTCTTGCATATTGGATGGTTCAAATGGATCTTTTGTTACAATGCTACCATCTGAATTTGGTGAATGAAATATTTGTTTGTGATTGATCTTATACTAAAATATTAGTAAACGAAGATTTTCTTAGGATGAAATGTATTTCATTTTGAAAATTATGCTATGCTGTGTTTGAATCTTGTGATTGTTTTTGTTAAAACTGTTCGACACCAATTCTTGATAAATTAATTAAGAGAAGTTAATGTCTCACCTGCAACCTCAAACGAGGTTACAGTAGAATTAATCCCATTCAGAGACAGGGGTTTACAAAGAAGTTAATCTCGTGCCAGGGACCCCTTCCCTGCCCACCCGGGGTTTACAAAGAAATTAATCTCGTGCCAGGGACCCCATTCCCTTCCCTCCCTTCCCACCAAGAAAAATAATTACTTCCCTTCCCCTTCCCTCCATGAAATATAGAAAAGTAATAAAGATGGTAACCTGGTTACATGCTACCCACACAGCGGTCACTACAATGGCAATACTAATGAGGAACAAATATTTTTGACCTTACGATAAAATATTAAAAATAAAGTATTTCACGACTCAATTTCCTCTGATGAGAATTAGGCCATATTGCAAATCAAGAAATGCCGTGTTTGAATTTTGGGACTGTTTTGTCAAAATTGTTCGACACCAATCCTTGCTTAATTCAATAAAATAAGTTAATCTCTCACCTGCAACCTCAAACGAGGTTACAGTAGAATTAATCCCATTCAGAGACAGGGGTTTACAAAGAAGTTAATCTCGTGCCAGGGACCCCTTCCCTGCCCACCCGGGGTTTACAAAGAAATTAATCTCGTGCCAGGGACCCCATTCCCTTCCCTCCCTTCCAACCAAGAAAAATAATTACTTCCCTTCCTCTTCCCTCCATGAAATATAGAAAAGTAATAAAGATGGTAACCTGGTTACATGCTACCCACACAGCGGTCACTACAATGGCAATACTAATGAGGAACAAATATTTTTGACCTTACGATAAAATATTAAAAAAGAAGTATTTCACGACTCAATTTCCTCTGATGAGAATTAGGCCATATTGCAAATCACGCTATGCCGTGTTTGAATTTTGTGACTGTTTTGTCAAAATTGTTCGACACCAATCCTTGATTAATTCAATAAAATAAGTTAATCTCTCACCTGCAACCTCAAACGAGGTTACAGTAGAATTAATCCCATTCAGAGACAGGGGTTTACAAAGAAGTTAATCTCGTGCCAGGGACCCCTTCCCTGCCCACCCGGGGTTTACAAAGAAATTAATCTCGTGCCAGGGACCCCATTCCCTTCCCTCCCTTCCCACCAAGAAAAATAATTACTTCCCTTCCCCTTCCCTCCATGAAATATACAAAAGTAATAAAGATGGTAATCTGGTTACATCCAACCGACACTGTGGTCACTAAAATGTCAATACTAAAGGGAAGAGACATCTTTAACCATATGCTAAAACAATGGTAAACGAAGTTTTTCACGACTCGATTACTTCGGATGAGATGTAGGTTATTTTGAAAACTACGCTAGAGTAGATAGAATTTCTTACCTTCGTTGGCAGTAACGTTTGAATAACCATCATATCGTGCTCCAATGTAAAGATTAGGGCAACAAAATTAAGTAAAATCTTTAGGGACACAACAGGGGTGGCTTTTCCGTCGGAAAGGTTTTGCAATCAACATCCCCATTAATTTCGTGGTAGAGACAAAATACGTTTCCCTGCCCTCTGGTTGGAGTTTTGGCCTAAGTTGCATGTCTTGAATAGTATTTCTTGTCATTAACTTGTCACTCGCTTTTATACTAGTATTGTCGTACTGGGGCATATGAATGTCAGCTTATGTTTATATGAGAAATTTAATAACAAACATGTATTTCGCTTGGAGACGTTCTACAATTACTGTAACAATCGAAGCTATATATATATATATATATATATATATATATATATATATATATATATATTTGATTGTTTCTGTTATTGAAGATCTTCTCCAAGCTAAATGTATGTTTCTCATGTTTATAGTATATACTCCAAGTAAAATATCTATTTATATATATATACGCGTGTGTGAGTGGGTCCATGAACGAGGAAATTAACATTAATTTCACGTTCCGTTTATAATTGCTCAACAGCAATTACAACAGTTAATATTTGCATTCAAAGCAGTCGTTAATTACATGGTTTAAAGTCTTACTAAGCAGTTCTTGTGTTTCGATTCTTGCATATTGGATGGTTCAAATGGATCTTTTGTTACAATGCTACCATCTGAATTTGGTGAATGAAATATTTGTTTGTGATTGATCTTATACTAAAATATTAGTAAACGAAGATTTTCAAAACACAGTTTCTTAGGATGAAATGTATTTCATTTTGAAAATTATGCTATGCTGTGTTTGAATCTTGTGATTGTTTTTGTTAAAACTGTTCGACACCAATTCTTGATAAATTAATTAAGAGAAGTTAATGTCTCACCTGCAACCTCAAACGAGGTTTCAGTAGAATTAATCCCATTCAGAGACAGGGGTTTACAAAGAAGTTAATCTCGTGCCAGGGACCCCTTCCCTGCCCACCCGGGGTTTACAAAGAAATTAATCTCGTGCCAGGGACCCCATTCCCTTCCCTCCCTTCCCACCAAGAAAAATAATTACTTCCCTTCCCCTTCTCTCCATGAAATATAGAAAAGTAATAAAGATGGTAACCTGGTTACATGCTACCCACACAGCGGTCACTACAATGGCAATAATAATGAGGAACAAATACTTTTGATCTTACGATAAAATATTAATAAAGAAGTATTTCACGACTCAATTTCCTCTGATGAGAATTAGGCCATATTGCAAACCACGCTATGCCGTGCTTGAATTTTGTGACTGTTTTGTCAAAACTGTTCGACACCAATCCTTGATTAATTCATTAAAATAAGTTAATCTCTCACCTGCAACCTCAAACGAGGTTACAGTAGAATTAATCCCATCCAGGGACAGGGGTTTACAAAGAATTTAATCTCGTGCCAGGGACCCCTTCCCTGCCCACCCGGGGTTTACAAAGAAATTAATCTCGTGCCAGGGACCCCATTCCCTTTCCTCCCTTCCCACCAAGAAAAATAATTACTTCCCTTCCCCTTCCCTCCATGAAATATACAAAAGTAATAAAGATGGTAATCTGGTTACATCCAACCGACACTGTGGTCACAAAATGTCAATACTAAAGGGAAGAGACATCTTTAAACATATGCTAAAACAATGGTAAACGAAGTTTTTCACGACTCGATTACTTCGGATGAGATGTAGGTTATTTTGAAAACTACGCTAGAGTAGATAGAATTTCTTACCTTCGTTGGCAGTAACGTTTGAATAACCATCATATCTTGCTCCAATGTACAGATTAGAGCAACAAAATTAAGTAAAATCTTTAGGCACACAACAGGGGTGGCTTTTCCGTCGGAAGGGTTTTGCAATCAACATCCCCATTAACTTCGTGGTAGAGACAAAATACGTTTCCCTGCCCTCTGGTTGGAGTTTTGGCCTAAGTTGCATGTCTTGAATAGTATTTCTTGTCATTAACTTGTCACTCGATTTTATACTAGTATTGTCGTACTGGGGCATTAATGTCAGCTTATGTTTATTTGGGAAATTTAATAACAAACATGGATTTCGCTTGGAGACGTTCTACAATTACTGTAACAATCGAAGCTATATATATATATATATATATATATATATATATATATATTTGATTGTTTCTGTTATTGAAGATCTTCTCCAAGCTAAATGTATGTTTCTCATGTTTATAGTATATACTCCAAGTTAAATATCTATTTATATATATAAACGCGTGTGTGAGTGGGTCCATGAACGAGGAAATTAACATTAACTTCACGTTCCGTTTATAATTGCTCAACAGCAATTACAACAGTTAATATTTGCATTCAAAGCAGTCGTTAATTACATGGTTTAAAGTCTTACTAAGCAGTTCTTGTGTTTCGATTCTTGCATATTGGATGGTTCAAATGTATCTTTTGTTACAATGCTACCATCTGAATTTGGTGAATGAAATATTGGTTTGTGATTGATCTTATACTAAAATATTAGTAAACGAAGATTTTCAAAACACAGTTTCTTAGGATGAAATGTATTTCATTTTGAAAATTATGCTATGCTGTGTTTGAATCTTGTGATTGTTTTTGTTAAAACTGTTCGACACCAATTCTTGATAAATTAATTAAGAGAAGTTAATATCTCACCTGCAACCTCAAACGAGGTTACAGTAGAATTAATCCCATTCAGAGACAGGGGTTTACAAAGAAGTTAATCTCGTGCCAGGGACCCCTTCCCTGCCCACCCGGGGTTTACAAAGAAATTAATCTCGTGCCAGGGACCCCATTCCCTTCCCTCCCTTCCCACCAAGAAAAATAATTACTTCCCTTCCCCTTCTCTCCATGAAATATAGAAAAGTAATAAAGATGGTAACCTGGTTACATGCTACCCACACAGCGGTCACTACAATGGCAATAATAATGAGGAACAAATACTTTTGATCTTACGATAAAATATTAATAAAGAAGTATTTCACGACTCAATTTCCTCTGATGAGAATTAGGCCATATTGCAAACCACGCTATGCCGTGCTTGAATTTTGTGACTGTTTTGTCAAAACTGTTCGACACCAATCCTTGATTAATTCATTAAAATAAGTTAATCTCTCACCTGCAACCTCAAACGAGGTTACAGTAGAATTAATCCCATCCAGGGACAGGGGTTTACAAAGAATTTAATCTCGTGCCAGGGACCCCTTCCCTGCCCACCCGGGGTTTACAAAGAAATTAATCTCGTGCCAGGGACCCCATTCCCTTTCCTCCCTTCCCACCAAGAAAAATAATTACTTCCCTTCCCCTTCCCTCCATGAAATATACAAAAGTAATAAAGATGGTAATCTGGTTACATCCAACCGACACTGTGGTCACAAAATGTCAATACTAAAGGGAAGAGACATCTTTAACCATATGCTAAAACAATGGTAAACGAAGTTTTTCACGACTCGATTACTTCGGATGAGATGTAGGTTATTTTGAAAACTACGCTAGAGTAGATAGAATTTCTTACCTTCGTTGGCAGTAACGTTTGAATAACCATCATATCTTGCTCCAATGTAAAGATTAGAGCAACAAAATTAAGTAAAATCTTTAGGGACACAACAGGGGTGGCTTTTCCGTCGGAAGGGTTTTGCAATCAACATCCCCATTAACTTCGTGGTAGAGACAAAATACGTTTCCCTGCCCTCCGGTTGGAGTTTTGGCCTAAGTTGCATGTCTTGAATAGTATTTCTTGTCATTAACTTGTCACTCGATTTATACTAGTATTGTCGTACTGGGGCATTAATATCAGCTTATGTTTATTTGGGAAATTTAATAACAAACATGCATTTCGCTTGGAGACGTTCTACAATTACTGTAACAATCGAAGCTATATATATATATATATATTTGATTGTT
Source organism: Lepisma saccharinum (assembly GCF_977018435.1). Classification (NCBI taxonomy): domain Eukaryota; kingdom Metazoa; phylum Arthropoda; class Insecta; order Zygentoma; family Lepismatidae; genus Lepisma; species Lepisma saccharinum. Next base: position 47,955,720 of record NC_139247.1, on the reverse strand, counting down.
TCTGTTATTGAAGATCTTCTCCAAGCTAAATGTATGTTTCTCATGTTTATAGTATATACTCCAAGTTAAATATCTATTTATATATATAAACGCGTGTGTGAGTGGGTCCATGAACGAGGAAATTAACATTAACTTCACGTTCCGTTTATAATTGCTCAACAGCAATTACAACAGTTAATATTTGCATTCAAAGCAGTCGTTAATTACATGGTTTAAAGTCTTACTAAGCAGTTCTTGTGTTTCGATTCTTGCATATTGGATGGTTCAAATGGATCTTTTGTTACTATGCTACCATCTGAATTTGGTGAATGAAATATTGGTTTGTGATTGATCTTATACTAAAATATTAGTAAACGAAAATTTTCAAAACACAGTTTCTTAGGATGAAATGTATTTCATTTTGAAAATTATGCTATGCTGTGTTTGAATCTTGTGATTGTTTTTGTTAAAACTGTTCGACACCAATTCTTGATAAATTAATTTAGAGAAGTTAATGTCTCACCTGCAACCTCAAACGAGGTTACAGTAGAATTAATCCCATTCAGAGACAGGGGTTTACAAAGAAGTTAATCTCGTGCCAGGGACCCCTTCCCTGCCCACCCGGGGTTTACAAAGAAATTAATCTCGTGCGAGGGACCCCATTCCCTTCCCTCCCTTCCCACCAAGAAAAATAATTACTTCCCTTCCCCTTCCCTCCATGAAATATAGAAAAGTAATAAAGGTGGTAACCTGGTTACATGCTACCCACACAGCGGTCGTTACAATGGCAATACTAATGAGGAACAAATATTTTTGACTTTACGATAAAATATTAAAAAAGAAGTATTTCACGACTCAATTTCCTCTGAGGAGAATTAGGCCATATTGCAAACCACGCAATGCCGTACTTGAATTTTGTGACTGTTTTGTCAAAACTGTTCGACAGCAATCCTTGATTAATTCATTAAAATAAGTTAATCTCTCACCTGCAACCTCAAACGAGGTTACAGTAAAATTAATCCAATTCAGACACAGGGGATTACAAAGAAGTTAATCTCGTGCCAGGGACCCCTTCCCTGCCCAGCCGGGGTTTACAAAGAAATTAATCTCGTGCCAGGGACCCCATTCCCTTCCCTCCCTTCCCACCAAGAAAAATAATTACTTCCCTTCCCCTTCCCTCCATGAAATATACAAAAGTAATATAGATGGTAATCAGGTTACATCCAACCGACACTGTGGTCACTAAAATGTCAATACTAAAGGGAAGAGACATCTTTAACCATATGCTAAAACAATGGTAAACGAAGTCTTTCACGACTCGATTACTTCGGATGAGATGTAGGTTATTTTGAAAACTACGCTAGAGTAGATAGAATTTCTTACCTTCGTTGGCAGTAACGTTTCAATAACCATCATATCGTGCTCCAATGTAAAGATTAGGGCAAAAAAATTAAGTAAAATCTTTAGGGACACAACAGAGGTGGCTTTTCCGTCGGAACCCTCTGGTTGGAGTTTTGGCCTAAGTTGCATGTCTTGAATAGTATTTCTTGTCATTAACTTGTCACTCGCTTTTATACTAGTATTGTCGTACTGGGGCATATGAATGTCAGCTTATGTTTATTTGGGAAATTTAATAACAAACATGCATTTCGCTTGGAGACGTTCTACAATTACTGTAACAATCGAAGCTATATATATATATATATATATATATATATATATATATTTGATTGTTTCTGTTATTGAAGATCTTCTCCAAGCTAAATGTATGTTTCTAGTGTTTATAGTATATACTCCAAGTTAAATATCTATTTATATATATATACGCGTGTGTGAGTGGGTCCATGAACGAGGAAATTAACATTAATTTCACGTTCCGTTTATAATTGCTCAACAGCAATTACAACAGTTAATATTTGCATTCAAAGCAGTCGTTAATTACATGGTTTAAAGTCTTACTAAGCAGTTCTTGTGTTTCGATTCTTGCATATTGGATGGTTCAAATGGATCTTTTGTTACAATGCTACCATCTGAATTTGGTGAATGAAATATTTGTTTGTGATTGATCTTATACTAAAATATTAGTAAACGAAGATTTTCTTAGGATGAAATGTATTTCATTTTGAAAATTATGCTATGCTGTGTTTGAATCTTGTGATTGTTTTTTTTAAAACTGTTCGACACCAATTCTTGATAAATTAATTAAGAGAAGTTAATGTCTCACCTGCAACCTCAAACGAGGTTACAGTAGAATTAATCCCATTCAGAGACAGGGGTTTACAAAGAAGTTAATCTCGTGCCAGGGACCCCTTCCCTGCCCACCCGGGGTTTACAAAGAAATTAATCTCGTGCCAGGGACCCCATTCCCTTCCCTCCCTTCCCACCAAGAAAAATAATTACTTCCCTTCCCCTTCCCTCCATGAAATATAGAAAAGTAATAAAGATGGTAACCTGGTTACATGCTACCCACACAGCGGTCACTACAATGGCAATACTAATGAGGAACAAATATTTTTGACCTTACGATAAAATATTAAAAAAGAAGTATTTCACGACTCAATTTCCTCTGATGAGAATTAGGCCATATTGCAAATCACGCTATGCCGTGTTTGAATTTTGTGACTGTTTTGTCAAAATTGTTCGACACCAATCCTTGATTAATTCATTAAAATAAGTTAATCTCTCACCTGCAACCTCAAACGAGGTTACAGTAGAATTAATCCCATCCAGGGACAGGGGTTTACAAAGAAGTTAATCTCGTGCCAGGGACCCCTTCCCTGCCCACCCGGGATTTACAAAGAAATTAATCTCGTGCCAGGGACCCCATTCCCTTCCCTCCCTTCCCACCAAGAAAAATAATTACTTCCCTTCCCCTTCCCTCCATGAAATATACAAAAGTAATAAAGATGGTAATCTGGTTACATCCAACCGACACTGTGGTCACTAAAATGTCAATACTAAAGGGAAGAGACATCTTTAACCATATGCTAAAACAATGGTAAACGAAGTTTTTCACGACTCGATTACTTCGGATGAGATGTAGGTTATTTTGAAAACTACGCTAGAGTAGATAGAATTTCTTACCTTCGTTGGCAGTAACGTTTGAATAACCATCATATCGTGCTCCAATGTAAAGATTAGGGCAACAAAATTAAGTAAAATCTTTAGGGACACAACAGGGGTGGCTTTTCCGTCGGAAAGGTTTTGCAATCAACATCCCCATTAATTTCGTGGTAGAGACAAAATACGTTTCCCTGCCCTCTGGTTGGAGTTTTGGCCTAAGTTGCATGTCTTGAATAGTATTTCTTGTCATTAACTTGTCACTCGCTTTTATACTAGTATTGTCGTACTGGGGCATATGAATGTCAGCTTATGTTTATATGAGAAATTTAATAACAAACATGCATTTCGCTTGGAGACGTTCTACAATTACTGTAACAATCGAAGCTATATATATATATATATATATATATATATATATATATATATTTGATTGTTTCTGTTATTGAAGATCTTCTCCAAGCTAAATGTATGTTTCTCATGTTTATAGTATATACTCCAAGTTAAATATCTATTTATATATATATACGCGTGTGTGAGTGGGTCCATGAACGAGGAAATTAACATTAATTTCACGTTCCGTTTATAATTGCTCAACAGCAATTACAACAGTTAATATTTGCATTCAAAGCAGTCGTTAATTACATGGTTTAAAGTCTTACTAAGCAGTTCTTGTGTTTCGATTCTTGCATATTGGATGGTTCAAATGTATCTTTTGTTACAATGCTACCATCTGAATTTGGTGAATGAAATATTGGTTTGTGATTGATCTTATACTAAAATATTAGTAAACGAAGATTTTCAAAACACAGTTTCTTAGGATGAAATGTATTTCATTTTGAAAATTATGCTATGCTGTGTTTGAATCTTGTGATTGTTTTTGTTAAAACTGTTCGACACCAATTCTTGATAAATTAATTAAGAGAAGTTAATGTCTCACCTGCAACCTCAAACGAGGTTACAGTAGAATTAATCCCATTCAGAGACAGGGGTTTACAAAGAAGTTAATCTCGTGCCAGGGACCCCTTCCCTGCCCACCCGGGGTTTACAAAGAAATTAATCTCGTGCCAGGGACCCCATTCCCTTCCCTCCCTTCCCACCAAGAAAAATAATTACTTCCCTTCCCCTTCTCTCCATGAAATATAGAAAAGTAATAAAGATGGTAACCTGGTTACATGCTACCCACACAGCGGTCACTACAATGGCAATAATAATGAGGAACAAATACTTTTGATCTTACGATAAAATATTAATAAAGAAGTATTTCACGACTCAATTTCCTCTGATGAGAATTAGGCCATATTGCAAACCACGCTATGCCGTGCTTGAATTTTGTGACTGTTTTGTCAAAACTGTTCGACACCAATCCTTGATTAATTCATTAAAATAAGTTAATCTCTCACCTGCAACCTCAAACGAGGTTACAGTAGAATTAATCCCATCCAGGGACAGGGGTTTACAAAGAATTTAATCTCGTGCCAGGGACCCCTTCCCTGCCCACCCGGGGTTTACAAAGAAATTAATCTCGTGCCAGGGACCCCATTCCCTTCCCTCCCTTCCCACCAAGAAAAATAATTACTTCCCTTCCCCTTCCCTCCATGAAATATACAAAAGTAATAAAGATGGTAATTTAGTTACATCCAACCGACACTGTGGTCACAAAATGTCAATACTAAAGGGAAGAGACATCTTTAACCATATGCTAAAACAATGGTAAACGAAGTTTTTCACGACTCGATTACTTCGGATGAGATGTAGGTTATTTTGAAAACTACGCTAGAGTAGATAGAATTTCTTACCTTCGTTGGCAGTAACGTTTGAATAACCATCATATCTTGCTCCAATGTAAAGATTAGAGCAACAAAATTAAGTAAAATCTTTAGGGACACAACAGAGGTGGCTTTTCCGTCGGAAGGGTTTTGCAATCAACATCCCCATTAACTTCGTGGTAGAGACAAAATACGTTTCCCTGCCCTCTGGTTGGAGTTTTGGCCTAAGTTGCATGTCTTGAATAGTATTTCTTGTCATTAACTTGTCACTCGATTTTATACTAGTATTGTCGTACTGGGGCATTAATGTCAGCTTATGTTTATTTGGGAAATTTAATAACAAACATGGATTTCGCTTGGAGACGTTCTACAATTACTGTAACAATCGAAGCTATATATATATATATATATATATATATTTGATTGTTTCTGTTATTGAAGATCTTCTCCAAGCTAAATGTATGTTTCTCATGTTTATAGTATATACTCCAAGTTAAATATCTATTTATATATATATACGCGTGTGTGAGTGGGTCCATGAACGAGGAAATTAACATTAATTCCACGTTCCGTTTATAATTGCTCAACAGCAATTACAACAGTTAATATTTGCATTCAAAGCAGTCGTTAATTACATGGTTTAAAGTCTTACTAAGCAGTTCTTGTGTTTCGATTCTTGCATATTGGATGGTTCAAATGGATCTTTTGTTACAATGCTACCATCTGAATTTGGTGAATGAAATATTGGTTTGTGATTGATCTTATACTAAAATATTATTAAACGAAGATTTTCAAAACACAGTTTCTTAGGATGAAATGTATTTCATTTTGAAAATTATGCTATGCTGTGTTTGAATCTTGTGATTGTTTTTGTTAAAACTGTTCGACACCAATTCTTGATAAATTAATTAAGAGAAGTTAATGTCTCACCTGCAACCTCAAACGAGGTTACAGTAGAATTAATCCCATTCAGAGACAGGGGTTTACAAAGAAGTTAATCTCGTGCCAGGGACCCCTTCCCTGCCCACCCGGAGTTTACAAAGAAATTAATCTCGTGCAAGGGACCCCATTCCCTTCCCTCCCTTCCCACCAAGAAAAATAATTACTTCCCTTCCCCTTCTCTCCATGAAATATAGAAAAGTAATAAAGATGGTAACCTGGTTACATGCTACCCACACAGCGGTCACTACAATGGCAATAATAATGAGGAACAAATACTTTTGATCTTACGATAAAATATTAATAAAGAAGTATTTCACGACTCAATTTCCTCTGATGAGAATTAGGCCATATTGCAAACCACGCTATGCCGTGCTTGAATTTTGTGACTGTTTTGTCAAAACTGTTCGACACCAATCCTTGATTAATTCATTAAAATAAGTTAATCTCTCACCTGCAACCTCAAACGAGGTTACAGTAGAATTAATCCCATCCAGAGACAGGGGTTTACAAAGAATTTAATCTCGTGCCAGGGACCCCTTCCCTGCCCACCCGGGGTTTACAAAGAAATTAATCTCGTGCCAGGGACCCCATTCCCTTCCCTCCCTTCCCACCAAGAAAAATAATTACTTCCCTTCCACTTCCCTCCATGAAATATACAAAAGTAATATAGATGGTAATCAGGTTACATCCAACCGACACTGTGGTCACTAAAATGTCAATACTAAAGGGAAGAGACATCTTTAACCATATGCTAAAACAATGGTAAACGAAGTCTTTCACGACTCGATTACTTCGGATGAGATGTAGGTTATTTTGAAAAATACGCTAGAGTAGATAGAATTTCTTACCTTCGTTGGCAGTAACGTTTCAATAACCATCATATCGTGCTAAAATGTAAAGATTAGGGCAAAAAAATTAAGTAAAATCTTTAGGGACACAACAGAGGTGGCTTTTCCGTCGGAAAAGTTTTGCAATCAACATCCCCATTAATTTCGTGGTAGTGACAAAATACGTTTCCCTGCCCTCTGGTTGGAGTTTTGGCCTAAGTTGCATGTCTTGAATAGTATTTCTTGTCATTAACTTGTCACTCGCTTTTATACTAGTATTGTCGTACTGGGGCATATGAATGTCAGCTTATGTTTATTTGGGAAATTTAATAACAAACATGCATTTCGCTTGGAGACGTTCTACAATTACTGTAACAATCGAAGCTATATATATATATATATATATTTGATTGTTTCTGTTATTGAAGATCTTCTCCAAGCTAAATGTATGTTTCTAGTGTTTATAGTATATACTCCAAGTTAAATATCTATTTATATATATATACGCGTGTGTGAGTGGGTCCATGAACGAGGAAATTAACATTAATTTCACGTTCCGTTTATAATTGCTCAACAGCAATTACAACAGTTAATATTTGCATTCAAAGCAGTCGTTAATTACATGGTTTAAAGTCTTACTAAGCAGTTCTTGTGTTTCGATTCTTGCATATTGGATGGTTCAAATGGATCTTTTGTTACAATGCTACCATCTGAATTTGGTGAATGAAATATTTGTTTGTGATTGATCTTATACTAAAATATTAGTAAACGAAGATTTTCTTAGGATGAAATGTATTTCATTTTGAAAATTATGCTATGCTGTGTTTGAATCTTGTGATTGTTTTTTTTAAAACTGTTCGACACCAATTCTTGATAAATTAATTAAGAGAAGTTAATGTCTCACCTGCAACCTCAAACGAGGTTACAGTAGAATTAATCCCATTCAGAGACAGGGGTTTACAAAGAAGTTAATCTCGTGCCAGGGACCCCTTCCCTGCCCACCCGGGGTTTACAAAGAAATTAATCTCGTGCCAGGGACCCCATTCCCTTCCCTCCCTTCCCACCAAGAAAAATAATTACTTCCCTTCCCCTTCTCTCCATGAAATATAGAAAAGTAATAAAGATGGTAACCTGGTTACATGCTACCCATACAGCGGTCACTACAATGGCAATAACAATGAGGAACAAATACTTTTGATCTTACGATAAAATATTAATAAAGAAGTATTTCACGACTCAATTTCCTCTGATGAGAATTAGGCCATATTGCAAACCACGCTATGCCGTGCTTGAATTTTGTGACTGTTTTGTCAAAACTGTTCGACACCAATCCTTGATTAATTCATTAAAATAAGTTAATCTCTCACCTGCAACCTCAAACGAGGTTACAGTAGAATTAATCCCATCCAGGGACAGGGGTTTACAAAGAATTTAATCTCGTGCCAGGGACCCCTTCCCTGCCCACCCGGGGTTTACAAAGAAATTAATCTCGTGCCAGGGACCCCATTCCCTTCCCTCCCTTCCCACCAAGAAAAATAATTACTTCCCTTCCCCTTCCCTCCATGAAATATACAAAAGTAATAAAGATGGTAATCTGGTTACATCCAACCGACACTGTGGTCACAAAATGTCAATACTAAAGGGAAGAGACATCTTTAACCATATGCTAAAACAATGGTAAACGAAGTTTTTCACGACTCGATTACTTCGGATGAGATGTAGGTTATTTTGAAAACTACGCTAGAGTAGATAGAATTTCTTACCTTCGTTGGCAGTAACGTTTGAATAACCATCATATCTTGCTCCAATGTAAAGATTAGAGCAACAAAATTAAGTAAAATCTTTAGGGACACAACAGGGGTGGCTTTTCCTTCGGAAGGGTTTTGCAATCAACATCCCCATTAACTTCGTGGTAGAGACAAAATACGTTTCCCTGCCCTCTGGTTGGAGTTTTGGCCTAAGTTGCATGTCTTGAATAGTATTTCTTGTCATTAACTTGTCACTCGATTTTATACTAGTATTGTCGTACTGGGGCATTAATGTCAGCTTATGTTTATTTGGGAAATTTAATAACAAACATGCATTTCGCTTGGAGACGTTCTACAATTACTGTAACAATCGAAGCTATATATATATATATATTTGATTGTTTCTGTTATTGAAGATCTTCTCCAAGCTAAATGTATGTTTCTCATGTTTATAGTATATACTCCAAGTTAAATATCTATTTATATATATAAACGCGTGTGTGAGTGGGTCCATGAACGAGGAAATTAACATTAACTTCACGTTCCGTTTATAATTGCTCAACAGCAATTACAACAGTTAATATTTGCATTCAAAGCAGTCGTTAATTACATGGTTTAAAGTCTTACTAAGCAGTTCTTGTGTTTCGATTCTTGCATATTGGATGGTTCAAATGGATCTTTTGTTACAATGCTACCATCTGAATTTGGTGAATGAAATATTGGTTTGTGATTGATCTTATACTAAAATATTAGTAAACGAAGATTTTCAAAACCCAGTTTCTTAGGATGAAGTGTATTTCATTTTGAAAATTATGCTATGCTGTGTTTGAATCTTGTGATTGTTTTTGTTAAAACTGTTCGACACCAATTCTTGATAAATTAATTAAGAGAAGTTAATGTCTCACCTGCAACCTCAAACGAGGTTACAGTAGAATTAATCCCATTCAGAGACAGGGGTTTACAAAGAAGTTAATCTCGTGCCAGGGACCCCTTCCCTGCCCACCCGGGGTTTACAAAGAAATTAATCTCGTGCCAGGGACCCCATTCCCTTCCCTCCCTTCCCACCAAGAAAAATAATTACTTCCCTTCCCCTTCCCTCCATGAAATATAGAAAAGTAATAAAGGTGGTAACCTGGTTACATGCTACCCACACAGCGGTCGTTACAATGGCAATACTAATGAGGAACAAATATTTTTGACTTTACGATAAAATATTAAAAAAGAAGTATTTCACGACTCAATTTCCTCTGAGGAGAATTAGGCCATATTGCAAACCACGCTATGCCGTGCTTGAATTTTGTGACTGTTTTGTCAAAACTGTTCGATAGCAATCCTTGATTAATTCATTAAAATAAGTTAATCTCTCACCTGCAACCTCAAACGAGGTTACAGTAGAATTAATCCCATCCAGGGACAGGGGTTTACAAAGAAGTTAATCTCGTGCCAGGGACCCCTTCCCTGCCCACCCGGGGTTTACAAAGAAATTAATCTCATGCCAGGGATCCCATTCCCTTCCCTCCCTTCCCACCAAGAAAAATAATTACTTCCCTTCCCCTTCCCTCCATGAAATATACAAAAGTAATATAGATGGTAATCAGGTTACATCCAACCGACACTGTGGTCACTAAAATGTCAATACTAAAGGGAAGAGACATCTTTAACCATATGCTAAAACAATGGTAAACGAAGTCTTTCACGACTCGATTACTTCGGATGAGATGTAGGTTATTTTGAAAACTACGCTAGAGTAGATAGAATTTCTTACCTTCGTTGGCAGTAACGTTTCAATAACCATCATATCGTGCTCCAATGTAAAGATTAGGGCAAAAAAATTAAGTAAAATCTTTAGGGACACAACAGAGGTGGCTCTTCCGTCGGAAAAGTTTTGCATTCAACATCCCCATTAATTTCGTGGTAGTGACAAAATACGTTTCCCTGCCCTCTGGTTGGAGTTTTGGCCTAAGTTGCATGTCTTGAATAGTATTTCTTGTCATTAACTTGTCACTCGCTTTTATACTAGTATTGTCGTACTGGGGCATATGAATGTCAGCTTATGTTTATTTGGGAAATTTAATAACAAACATGCATTTCGCTTGGAGACGTTCTACAATTACTGTAACAATCGAAGCTATATATATATATATATATATATATATATATATATTATATATATATATATATATATATATATATATATTTGATTGTTTCTGTTATTGAAGATCTTCTCCAAGCTAAATGTATGTTTCTAGTGTTTATAGTATATACTCCAAGTTAAATATCTATTTATATATATATACGCGTGTGTGAGTGGGTCCATGAACGAGGAAATTAACATTAATTTCACGTTCCATTTATAATTGCTCAACAGCAATTACAACAGTTAATATTTGCATTCAAAGCAGTCGTTAATTACATGGTTTAAAGTCTTACTAAGCAGTTCTTGTGTTTCGATTCTTGCATATTGGATGGTTCAAATGGATCTTTTGTTACAATGCTACCATCTGAATTTGGTGAATGAAATATTTGTTTGTGATTGATCTTATACTAAAATATTAGTAAACGAAGATTTTCTTAGGATGAAATGTATTTCATTTTGAAAATTATGCTATGCTGTGTTTGAATCTTGTGATTGTTTTTGTTAAAACTGTTCGACACCAATTCTTGATAAATTAATTAAGAGAAGTTAATGTCTCACCTGCAACCTCAAACGAGGTTACAGTAGAATTAATCCCATTCAGAGACAGGGGTTTACAAAGAAGTTAATCTCGTGCCAGGGACCCCTTCCCTGCCCACCCGGGGTTTACAAAGAAATTAATCTCGTGCCAGGGACCCCATTCCCTTCCCTCCCTTCCCACCAAGAAAAATAATTACTTCCCTTCCCCTTCCCTCCATGAAATATAGAAAAGTAATAAAGATGGTAACCTGGTTACATGCTACCCACACAGCGGTCACTACAATGGCAATACTAATGAGGAACAAATATTTTTGACCTTACGATAAAATATTAAAAAAGAAGTATTTCACGACTCAATTTCTTCTGATGAGAATTAGGCCATATTGCAAATCACGCTATGCCGTGTTTGAATTTTGTGACTGTTTTGTCAAAATTGTTCGACACCAATCCTTGATTAATTCATTAAAATAAGTTAATCTCTCACCTGCAACCTCAAACGAGGTTACAGTAGAATTAATCCCATCCAGGGACAGGGGTTTACAAAGAAGTTAATCTCGTGCCAGGGACCCCTTCCCTGCCCACCCGGGGTTTACAAAGAAATTAATCTCGTGCCAGGGACCCCATTCCCTTCCCTCCCTTCCCACCAAGAAAAATAATTACTTCCCTTCCCCTTCCCTCCATGAAATATACAAAAGTAATAAAGATGGTAATCTGGTTACATCCAACCGACACTGTGGTCACTAAAATGTCAATACTAAAGGGAAGAGACATCTTTAACCATATGCTAAAACAATGGTAAACGAAGTTTTTCACGACTCGATTACTTCGGATGAGATGTAGGTTATTTTGAAAACTACGCTAGAGTAGATAGAATTTCTTACCTTCGTTGGCAGTAACGTTTGAATAACCATCATATCTTGCTCCAATGTAAAGATTAGAGCAACAAAATTAAGTGAAATCTTTAGGGACACAACAGGGTTGGCTTTTCCGTCGGATGGGTTTTGCAATCAACATCCCCATTAATTTCGTGGTTGAGACAAAATACGTTTCCCTGCCCTCTGGTTGGAGTTTTGGCCTAAGTTGCATGTCTTGAATAGTATTTCTTGTCATTAACTTGTCACTCGATTTTATACTAGTATTGTCGTACTGGGGCATTAATGTCAGCTTATGTTTATTTGGGAAATTTAATAACAAACATGCATTTCGCTTGGAGACGTTCTACAATTACTGTAACAATCGAAGCTATATATATATATATATATATTTGATTGTTTCTGTTATTGAAGATCTTCTCCAAGCTAAATGTATGTTTCTCATGTTTATAGTATATACTCAAAGTTAAATATCTATTTATATATATAAACGCGTGTGTGAGTGGGTCCATGAACGAGGAAATTAACATTAACTTCACGTTCCGTTTATAATTGCTCAACAGCAATTACAACAGTTAATATTTGCATTCAAAGCAGTCGTTAATTACATGGTTTAAAGTCTTACTAAGCAGTTCTTGTGTTTCGATTCTTGCATATTGGATGGTTCAAATGGATCTTTTGTTACAATGCTACCATCTGAATTTGGTGAATGAAATATTGGTTTGTGATTGATCTTATACTAAAATATTAGTAAACGAAGATTTTCAAAACAGAGTTTCTTAGGATGAAATGTATTTCATTTTGAAAATTATGCTATGCTGTGTTTGAATCTTGTGATTGTTTTTGTTAAAACTGTTCGACACCAATTCTTGATAAATTAATTAAGAGAAGTTAATGTCTCACCTGCAACCTCAAACGAGGTTACAGTAGAATTAATCCCATTCAGAGACAGGGGTTTACAAAGAAGTTAATCTCGTGCCAGGGACCCCTTCCCTGCCCACCCGGGGTTTACAAAGAAATTAATCTCGTGCCAGGGACCCCATTCCCTTCCCTCCCTTCCCACCAAGAAAAATAATTACTTCCCTTCCCCTTCCCTCCATGAAATATAGAAAAGTAATAAAGATGGTAACCTGGTTACATGCTACCCACACAGCGGTCACTACAATGGCAATACTAATGAGGAACAAATATTTTTGACCTTACGATAAAATATTAAAAAAGAAGTATTTCACGACTCAATTTCCTCTGATGAGAATTAGGCCATATTGCAAATCACGAAATGCCGTGTTTGAATTTTGGGACTGTTTTGTCAAAATTGTTCGACACCAATCCTTGATTAATTCAATAAAATAAGTTAATCTCTCACCTGCAACCTCAAACGAGGTTACAGTAGAATTAATCCCATTCAGAGACAGGGGTATACAAAGAATCTCTCACCTGCAACCTCAAACGAGGTTACAGTAGAATTAATCCCATTCAGAGACAGGGGTATACAAAGAAGTTAATCTCGTGCCAGGGAGCCCTTCCCTGCCCACCCGGGGTTTACAAAGAAATTAATCTCGTGCCAGAGACCCCATTCCCTTCCCTCCCTTCCCACCAAGAAAAATAATTACTTCCCTTCCCCTTCCCTCCATGAAATATAGAAAAGTAATAAAGGTGGTAACCTGGTTACATGCTACCCACACAGCGGTCGTTACAATGGCAATACTAATGAGGAACAAATATTTTTGACTTTACGATAAAATATTAAAAAAGAAGTATTTCACGACTCAATTTCCTCTGAGGAGAATTAGGCCATATTGCAAACCACGCTATGCCGTGCTTGAATTTTGTGACTGTTTTGTCAAAACTGTTCGACAGCAATCCTTGATTAATTCATTAAAATAAGTTAATCTCTCACCTGCAACCTCAAACGAGGTTACAGTAAAATTAATCCAATTCAGACACAGGGGTTTACAAAGAAGTTAATCTCGTGCCAGGGACCCCTTCCCTGCCCACCCGGGGTTTACAAAGAAATTAATCTCGTGCCAGGGACCCCATTCCCTTCCCTCCCTTCCCACCAAGAAAAATAATTACTTCCCTTCCCCTTCCCTCCATGAAATATACAAAAGTAATATAGATGGTAATCAGGTTACATCCAACCGACACTGTGGTCACTAAAATGTCAATACTAAAGGGAAGAGACATCTTTAACCATATGCTAAAACAATGGTAAACGAAGTCTTTCACGACTCGATTACTTCGGATGAGATGTAGGTTATTTTGAAAACTACGCTAGAGTAGATAGAATTTCTTACCTTCGCTGGCAGTAACGTTTCAATAACCATCATATCGTGCTCCAATGTAAAGATTAGGGCAAAAAAATTAAGTAAAATCTTTAGGGACACAACAGAGGTGGCTTTTCCGTCGGAAAAGTTTTGCAATCAACATCCCCATTAATTTCGTGGTAGTGACAAAATACGTTTCCCTGCCCTCTGGTTGGAGTTTTGGCCTAAGTTGCATGTCTTGAATAGTATTTCTTGTCATTAACTTGTCACTCGCTTTTATACTAGTATTGTCGTACTGGGGCATATGAATGTCAGCTTATGTTTATTTGGGAAATTTAATAACAAACATGCATTTCGCTTGGAGACGTTCTACAATTACTGTAACAATCGAAGCTATATATATATATATATATATATATATATATATATATATATTTGATTGTTTCTGTTATTGAAGATCTTCTCCAAGCTAAATGTATGTTTCTAGTGTTTATAGTATATACTCCAAGTTAAATATCTATTTATATATATATACGCGTGTGTGAGTGGGTCCATGAACGAGGAAATTAACATTAATTTCACGTTCCGTTTATAATTGCTCAACAGCAATTACAACAGTTAATATTTGCATTCAAAGCAGTCGTTAATTACATGGTTTAAAGTCTTACTAAGCAGTTCTTGTGTTTCGATTCTTGCATATTGGATGGTTCAAATGGATCTTTTGTTACAATGCTACCATCTGAATTTGGTGAATGAAATATTTGTTTGTGATTGATCTTATACTAAAATATTAGTAAACGAAGATTTTCTTAGGATGAAATGTATTTCATTTTGAAAATTATGCTATGCTGTGTTTGAATCTTGTGATTGTTTTTGTTAAAACTGTTCGACACCAATTCTTGATAAATTAATTAAGAGAAGTTAATGTCTCACCTGCAACCTCAAACGAGGTTACAGTAGAATTAATCCCATTCAGAGACAGGGGTTTACAAAGAAGTTAATCTCGTGCCAGGGACCCCTTCCCTGCCCACCCGGGGTTTACAAAGAAATTAATCTCGTGCCAGGGACCCCATTCCCTTCCCTCCCTTCCCACCAAGAAAAATAATTACTTCCCTTCCCCTTCCCTCCATGAAATATAGAAAAGTAATAAAGATGGTAACCTGGTTACATGCTACCCACACAGCGGTCACTACAATGGCAATACTAATGAGGAACAAATATTTTTGACCTTACGATAAAATATTAAAAAAGAAGTATTTCACGACTCAATTTCCTCTGATGAGAATTAGGCCATATTGCAAATCACGAAATGCCGTGTTTGAATTTTGGGACTGTTTTGTCAAAATTGTTCGACACCAATCCTTGATTAATTCAATAAAATAAGTTAATCTCTCACCTGCAACCTCAAACGAGGTTACAGTAGAATTAATCCCATTCAGAGACAGGGGTATACAAAGAAGTTAATCTCGTGCCAGGGACCCCTTCCCTGCCCACCCGGGGTTTACAAAGAAATTAATCTCGTGCCAGAGACCCCATTCCCTTCCCTCCCTTCCCACCAAGAAAAATAATTACTTCCCTTCCCCTTCCCTCCATGAAATATAGAAAAGTAATAAAGGTGGTAACCTGGTTACATGCTACCCACACAGCGGTCGTTACAATGGCAATACTAATGAGGAACAAATATTTTTGACTTTACGATAAAATATTAAAAAAGAAGTATTTCACGACTCAATTTCCTCTGAGGAGAATTAGGCCATATTGCAAACCACGCTATGCCGTGCTTGAATTTTGTGACTGTTTTGTCAAAACTGTTCGACAGCAATCCTTGATTAATTCATTAAAATAAGTTAATCTCTCACCTGCAACCTCAAACGAGGTTACAGTAGAATTAATCCCATCCAGGGACAGGGGTTTACAAAGAAGTTAATCTCGTGCCAGGGACCCCTTCCCTGCCCACCCGGGGTTTACAAAGAAATTAATCTCGTGCCAGGGACCCCATTCCCTTCCCTCCCTTCCCACCAAGAAAAATAATTACTTCCCTTCCCCTTCCCTCCATGAAATATACAAAAGTAATATAGATGGTAATCAGGTTACATCCAACCGACACTGTGGTCACTAAAATGTCAATACTAAAGGGAAGAGACATCTTTAACCATATGCTAAAACAATGGTAAACGAAGTCTTTCACGACTCGATTACTTCGGATGAGATGTAGGTTATTTTGAAAACTACGCTAGAGTAGATAGAATTTCTTACCTTCGTTGGCAGTAACGTTTCAATAACCATCATATCGTGCTCCAATGTAAAGATTAGGGCAAAAAAATTAAGTAAAATCTTTAGGGACACAACAGAGGTGGCTTTTCCGTCGGAAAAGTTTTGCAATCAACATCCCCATTAATTTCGTGGTAGTGACAAAATACGTTTCCCTGCCCTCTGGTTGGAGTTTTGGCCTAAGTTGCATGTCTTGAATAGTATTTCTTGTCATTAACTTGTCACTCGCTTTTATACTAGTATTGTCGTACTGGGGCATATGAATGTCAGCTTATGTTTATTTGGGAAATTTAATAACAAACATGCATTTCGCTTGGAGACGTTCTACAATTACTGTAACAATCGAAGCTATATATATATATATATATATTTGATTGTTTCTGTTATTGAAGATCTTCTCCAAGCTAAATGTATGTTTCTAGTGTTTATAGTATATACTCCAAGTTAAATATCTATTTATATATATATACGCGTGTGTGAGTGGGTCCATGAACGAGGAAATTAACATTAATTTCACGTTCCGTTTATAATTGCTCAACAGCAATTACAACAGTTAATATTTGCATTCAAAGCAGTCGTTAATTACATGGTTTAAAGTCTTACTAAGCAGTTCTTGTGTTTCGATTCTTGCATATTGGATGGTTCAAATGGATCTTTTGTTACAATGCTACCATCTGAATTTGGTGAATGAAATATTGGTTTGTGATTGATCTTATACTAAAATATTAGTAAACGAAGATTTTCAAAACACAGTTTCTTAGGATGAAATGTATTTCATTTTGAAAATTATGCTATGCTGTGTTTGAATCTTGTGATTGTTTTTGTTAAAACTGTTCGACACCAATTCTTGATAAATTAATTAAGAGAAGTTAATGTCTCACCTGCAACCTCAAACGAGGTTACAGTAGAATTAATCCCATTCAGAGACAGGGGTTTACAAAGAAGTTAATCTCGTGCCAGGGACCCCTTCCCTGCCCACCCGGGGTTTACAAAGAAATTAATCTCGTGCCAGGGACCCCATTCCCTTCCCTCCCTTCCCACCAAGAAAAATAATTACTTCCCTTCCCCTTCTCTCCATGAAATATAGAAAAGTAATAAAGATGGTAACCTGGTTACATGCTACCCACACAGCGGTCACTACAATGGCAATAATAATGAGGAACAAATACTTTTGATCTTACGATAAAATATTAATAAAGAAGTATTTCACGACTCAATTTCCTCTGATGAGAATTAGGCCATATTGCAAACCACGCTATGCCGTGCTTGAATTTTGTGACTGTTTTGTCAAAACTGTTCGACACCAATCCTTGATTAATTCATTAAAATAAGTTAATCTCTCACCTGCAACCTCAAACGAGGTTACAGTAGAATTAATCCCATCCAGGGACAGGGGTTTACAAAGAATTTAATCTCGTGCCAGGGACCCCTTCCCTGCCCACCCGGGGTTTACAAAGAAATTAATCTCGTGCCAGGGACCCCATTCCCTTCCCTCCCTTCCCACCAAGAAAAATAATTACTTCCCTTCCCCTTCCCTCCATGAAATATACAAAAGTAATAAAGATGGTAATCTGGTTACATCCAACCGGCACTCTGGTCACAAAATGTCAATACTAAAGGGAAGAGACATCTTTAACCATATGCTAAAACAATGGTAAACGAAGTTTTTCACGACTCGATTACTTCGGATGAGATGTAGGTTATTTTGAAAACTACGCTAGAGTAGATAGAATTTCTTACCTTCGTTGGCAGTAACGTTTGAATAACCATCATATCTTGCTCCAATGTAAAGATTAGAGCAACAAAATTAAGTAAAATCTTTAGGGACACAACAGTAGTGGCTTTTCCGTCGGAAGGGTTTTGCAATCAACATCCCCATTAACTTCGTGGTAGAGAGAAAATACGTTACCCTGCCCTCTGGTTGGAGTTTTGGCCTAAGTTGCATGTCTTGAATAGTATTTCTTGTCATTAACTTGTCACTCGATTTTATACTAGTATTGTCGTACTGGGGCATTAATGTCTGCTTATGTTTATTTGGGAAATTTAATAACAAACATGCATTTCGCTTGGAGACGTTCTACAATTACTGTAACAATCGAAGCTATATATATATATATATATTTGATTGTTTCTGTTATTGAAGATCTTCTCCAAGCTAAATGTATGTTTCTCATGTTTATAGTATATACTCCAAGTTAAATATCTATTTATATATATAAACGCGTGTGTGAGTGGGTCCATGAACGAGGAAATTAACATTAACTTCACGTTCCGTTTATAATTGCTCAACAGCAATTACAACAGTTAATATTTGCATTCAAAGCAGTCGTTAATTACATGGTTTAAAGTCTTACTAAGCAGTTCTTGTGTTTCGATTCTTGCATATTGGATGGTTCAAATGGATCTTTTGTTACAATGCTACCATCTGAATTTGGTGAATGAAATATTGGTTTGTGATTGATCTTATACTAAAATATTAGTAAACGAAGATTTTCAAAACACAGTTTCTTAGGATGAAGTGTATTTCATTTTGAAAATTATGCTATGCTGTGTTTGAATCTTGTGATTGTTTTTGTTAAAACTGTTCGACACCAATTCTTGATAAATTAATTAAGAGAAGTTAATGTCTCACCTGCAACCTCAAACGAGGTTACAGTAGAATTAATCCCATTCAGAGACAGGGGTTTACAAAGAAGTTAATCTCGTGCCAGGGACCCCTTCCCTGCCCACCCGGGGTTTACAAAGAAATTAATCTCGTGCGAGGGACCCCATTCCCTTCCCTCCCTTCCCACCAAGAAAAATAATTACTTCCCTTCCCCTTCCCTCCATGAAATATAGAAAAGTAATAAAGGTGGTAACCTGGTTACATGCTACCCACACAGCGGTCGTTACAATGGCAATACTAATGAGGAACAAATATTTTTGACTTTACGATAAAATATTAAAAAAGAAGTATTTCACGACTCAATTTCCTCTGAGGAGAATTAGGCCATATTGCAAACCACGCTATGCCGTGCTTGAATTTTGTGACTGTTTTGTCAAAACTGTTCGACAGCAATCCTTGATTAATTCATTAAAATAAGTTAATCTCTCACCTGCAACCTCAAACGAGGTTACAGTAAAATTAATCCAATTCAGACACAGGGGTTTACAAAGAAGTTAATCTCGTGCCAGGGACCCCTTCCCTGCCCACCCGGGGTTTACAAAGAAATTAATCTCGTGCCAGGGACCCCATTCCCTTCCCTCCCTTCCCACCAAGAAAAATAATTACTTCCCTTCCCCTTCCCTCCATGAAATATACAAAAGTAATATAGATGGTAATCAGGTTACATCCAACCGACACTGTGGTCACTAAAATGTCAATACTAAAGGGAAGAGACATCTTTAACCATATGCTAAAACAATGGTAAACGAAGTCTTTCACGACTCGATTACTTCGGATGAGATGTAGGTTATTTTGAAAACTACGCTAGAGTAGATAGAATTTCTTACCTTCGTTGGCAGTAACGTTTCAATAACCATCATATCGTGCTCCAATGTAAAGATTAGGGCAAAAAAATTAAGTAAAATCTTTAGGGACACAACAGAGGTGGCTTTTCCGTCGGAAAAGTTTTGCATTCAACATCCCCATTAATTTCGTGGTAGTGACAAAATACGTTTCCCTGCCCTCTGGTTGGAGTTTTGGCCTAAGTTGCATGTCTTGAATAGTATTTCTTGTCATTAACTTGTCACTCGCTTTTATACTAGTATTGTCGTACTGGGGCATATGAATGTCAGCTTATGTTTATTTGGGAAATTTAATAACAAACATGCATTTCGCTTGGAGACGTTCTACAATTACTGTAACAATCGAAGCTATATATATATATATATATATATTTGATTGTTTCTGTTATTGAAGATCTTCTCCAAGCTAAATGTATGTTTCTCATGTTTATAGTATATACTCCAAGTTAAATATCTATTTATATATATATACGCGTGTGTGAGTGGGTCCATGAACGAGGAAATTAACATTAATTTCACGTTCCGTTTATAATTGCTCAACAGCAATTACAACAGTTAATATTTGCATTCAAAGCAGTCGTTAATTACATGGTTTAAAGTCTTACTAAGCAGTTCTTGTGTTTCGATTCTTGCATATTGGATGGTTCAAATGGATCTTTTGTTACAATGCTACCATCTGAATTTGGTGAATGAAATATTTGTTTGTGATTGATCTTATACTAAAATATTAGTAAACGAAGATTTTCTTAGGATGAAATGTATTTCATTTTGAAAATTATGCTATGCTGTGTTTGAATCTTGTGATTGTTTTTGTTAAAACTGTTCGACACCAATTCTTGATAAATTAATTAAGAGAAGTTAATGTCTCACCTGCAACCTCAAACGAGGTTACAGTAGAATTAATCCCATTCAGAGACAGGGGTTTACAAAGAAGTTAATCTCGTGCCAGGGACCCCTTCCCTGCCCACCCGGGGTTTACAAAGAAATTAATCTCGTGCCAGGGACCCCATTCCCTTCCCTCCCTTCCCACCAAGAAAAATAATTACTTCCCTTCCCCTTCCCTCCATGAAATATAGAAAAGTAATAAAGATGGTAACCTGGTTACATGCTACCCACACAGCGGTCACTACAATGGCAATATGAATGAGGAACAAATATTTTTGACCTTACGATAAAATATTAATAAAGAAGTATTTCACGACTCAATTTCCTCTGATGAGAATTAGGCCATATTGCAAATCACGCTATGCCGTGTTTGAATTTTGTGACTGTTTTGTCAAAATTGTTCGACACCAATCCTTGATTAATTCATTAAAATAAGTTAATCTCTCACCTGCAACCTCAAACGAGGTTACAGTAGAATTAATCCCATCCAGGGACAGGGGTTTACAAAGAAGTTAATCTCGTGCCAGGGACCCCTTCCCTGCCCACCCGGGGTTTACAAAGAAATTAATCTCGTGCCAGGGACCCCATTCCCTTCCCTCCCTTCCCACCAAGAAAAATAATTACTTCCCTTCCCCTTCCCTCCATGAAATATACAAAAGTAATAAAGATGGTAATCTGGTTACATCCAACCGACACTGTGGTCACTAAAATGTCAATACTAAAGGGAAGAGACATCTTTAACCATATGCTAAAACAATGGTAAACGAAGTTTTTCACGACCCGATTACTTCGGATGAGATGTAGGTTATTTTGAAAACTACGCTAGAGTAGATAGAATTTCTTACCTTCGTTGGCAGTAACGTTTGAATAACCATCATATCTTGCTCCAATGTAAAGATTAGAGCAACAAAATTAAGTAAAATCTTTAGGGACACAACAGGGTTGGCTTTTCCGTCGGATGGGTTTTGCAATCAACATCCCCATTAATTTCGTGGTAGAGACAAAATACGTTTCCCTGCCCTCTGGTTGGAGTTTTGGCCTAAGTTGCATGTCTTGAATAGTATTTCTTGTCATTAACTTGTCACTCGCTTTTATACTAGTATTGTCGTACTGGGGCATATGAATGTCAGCTTATGTTTATTTGGGAAATTTAATAACAAACATGCATTTCGCTTGGAGACGTTCTACAATTACTGTAACAATCGAAGCTATATATATATATATATATATATTTGATTGTTTCTGTTATTGAAGATCTTCTCCAAGCTAAATGTATGTTTCTAGTGTTTATAGTATATACTCCAAGTTAAATATCTATTTATATATATATACGCGTGTGTGAGTGGGTCCATGAACGAGGAAATTAACATTAATTTCACGTTCCGTTTATAATTGCTCAACAGCAATTACAACAGTTAATATTTGCATTCAAAGCAGTCGTTAATTACATGGTTTAAAGTCTTACTAAGCAGTTCTTGTGTTTCGATTCTTGCATATTGGATGGTTCAAATGGATCTTTTGTTACAATGCTACCATCTGAATTTGGTGAATGAAATATTGGTTTTGTGATTGATCTTATACTAAAATATTAGTAAACGAAGATTTTCAAGACACAGTTTCTTAGGATGAAATGTATTTCATTTTGAAAATTATGCTATGCTGTGTTTGAATCTTGTGATTGTTTTTGTTAAAACTGTTCGACACCAATTCTTGATAAATTAATTAAGAGAAGTTAATGTCTCACCTGCAACCTCAAACGAGGTTACAGTAGAATTAATCCCATTCAGAGACAGGGGTTTACAAAGAAGTTAATCTCGTGCCAGGGACCCCTTCCCTGCCCACCCGGGGTTTACAAAGAAATTAATCTCGTGCGAGGGACCCCATTCCCTTCCCTCCCTTCCCACCAAGAAAAATAATTACTTCCCTTCCCCTTCCCTCCATGAAATATAGAAAAGTAATAAAGGTGGTAACCTGGTTACATGCTACCCACACAGCGGTCGTTACAATGGCAATACTAATGAGGAACAAATATTTTTGACTTTACGATAAAATATTAAAAAAGAAGTATTTCACGACTCAATTTCCTCTGAGGAGAATTAGGCCATATTGCAAACCACGCTATGCCGTGCTTGAATTTTGTGACTGTTTTGTCAAAACTGTTCGACAGCAATCCTTGATTAATTCATTAAAATAAGTTAATCTCTCACCTGCAACCTCAAACGAGGTTACAGTAAAATTAATCCAATTCAGACACAGGGGTTTACAAAGAAGTTAATCTCGTGCCAGGGACCCCTTCCCTGCCCACCCGGGGTTTACAAAGAAATTAATCTCGTGCCAGGGACCCCATTCCCTTCCCTCCCTTCCCACCAAGAAAAATAATTACTTCCCTTCCCCTTCCCTCCATGAAATATACAAAAGTAATATAGATGGTAATCAGGTTACATCCAACCGACACTGTGGTCACTAAAATGTCAATACTAAAGGGAAGAGACATCTTTAACCATATGCTAAAACAATGGTAAACGAAGTCTTTCACGACTCGATTACTTCGGATGAGATGTAGGTTATTTTGAAAACTACGCTAGAGTAGATAGAATTTCTTACCTTCGTTGGCAGTAACGTTTCAATAACCATCATATCGTGCTCCAATGTAAAGATTAGGGCAAAAAAATTAAGTAAAATCTTTAGGGACACAACAGAGGTGGCTTTTCCGTCGGAAAAGTTTTGCAATCAACATCCCCATTAATTTCGTGGTAGTGACAAAATACGTTTCCCTGCCCTCTGGTTGGAGTTTTGGCCTAAGTTGCATGTCTTGAATAGTATTTCTTGTCATTAACTTGTCACTCGCTTTTATACTAGTATTGTCGTACTGGGGCATATGAATGTCAGCTTATGTTTATTTGGGAAATTTAATAACAAACATGCATTTCGCTTGGAGACGTTCTACAATTACTGTAACAATCGAAGCTATATATATATATATATATATATTTGATTGTTTCTGTTATTGAAGATCTTCTCCAAGCTAAATGTATGTTTCTCATGTTTATAGTATATACTCCAAGTTAAATATCTATTTATATATATATACGCGTGTGTGAGTGGGTCCATGAACGAGGAAATTAACATTAATTTCACGTTCCGTTTATAATTGCTCAACAGCAATTACAACAGTTAATATTTGCATTCAAAGCAGTCGTTAATTACATGGTTTAAAGTCTTACTAAGCAGTTCTTGTGTTTCGATTCTTGCATATTGGATGGTTCAAATGGATCTTTTGTTACAATGCTACCATCTGAATTTGGTGAATGAAATATTTGTTTGTGATTGATCTTATACTAAAATATTAGTAAACGAAGATTTTCTTAGGATGAAATGTATTTCATTTTGAAAATTATGCTATGCTGTGTTTGAATCTTGTGATTGTTTTTGTTAAAACTGTTCGACACCAATTCTTGATAAATTAATTAAGAGAAGTTAATGTCTCACCTGCAACCTCAAACGAGGTTACAGTAGAATTAATCCCATTCAGAGACAGGGGTTTACAAAGAAGTTAATCTCGTGCCAGGGACCCCTTCCCTGCCCACCCGGGGTTTACAAAGAAATTAATCTCGTGCCAGGGACCCCATTCCCTTCCCTCCCTTCCCACCAAGAAAAATAATTACTTCCCTTCCCCTTCCCTCCATGAAATATAGAAAAGTAATAAAGATGGTAACCTGGTTACATGCTACCCACACAGCGGTCACTACAATGGCAATATGAATGAGGAACAAATATTTTTGACCTTACGATAAAATATTAATAAAGAAGTATTTCACGACTCAATTTCCTCTGATGAGAATTAGGCCATATTGCAAATCACGCTATGCCGTGTTTGAATTTTGTGACTGTTTTGTCAAAATTGTTCGACACCAATCCTTGATTAATTCATTAAAATAAGTTAATCTCTCACCTGCAACCTCAAACGAGGTTACAGTAGAATTAATCCCATCCAGGGACAGGGGTTTACAAAGAAGTTAATCTCGTGCCAGGGACCCCTTCCCTGCCCACCCGGGGTTTACAAAGAAATTAATCTCGTGCCAGGGACCCCATTCCCTTCCCTCCCTTCCCACCAAGAAAAATAATTACTTCCCTTCCCCTTCCCTCCATGAAATATACAAAAGTAATAAAGATGTTAATCTGGTTACATCCAACCGACACTGTGGTCACTAAAATGTCAATACTAAAGGGAAGAGACATCTTTAACCATATGCTAAAACAATGGTAAACGAAGTTTTTCACGACCCGATTACTTCGGATGAGATGTAGGTTATTTTGAAAACTACGCTAGAGTAGATAGAATTTCTTACCTTCGTTGGCAGTAACGTTTGAATAACCATCATATCTTGCTCCAATGTAAAGATTAGAGCAACAAAATTAAGTAAAATCTTTAGGGACACAACAGGGTTGGCTTTTCCGTCGGATGTGTTTTGCAATCAACATCCCCATTAATTTCGTGGTAGAGACAAAATACGTTTCCCTGCCCTCTGGTTGGAGTTTTGGCCTAAGTTGCATGTCTTGAATAGTATTTCTTGTCATTAACTTGTCACTCGCTTTTATACTAGTATTGTCGTACTGGGGCATATGAATGTCAGCTTATGTTTATTTGGGAAATTTAATAACAAACATGCATTTCGCTTGGAGACGTTCTACAATTACTGTAACAATCGAAGCTATATATATATATATATATATTTGATTGTTTCTGTTATTGAAGATCTTCTCCAAGCTAAATGTATGTTTCTAGTGTTTATAGTATATACTCCAAGTTAAATATCTATTTATATATATATACGCGTGTGTGAGTGGGTCCATGAACGAGGAAATTAACATTAATTTCACGTTCCGTTTATAATTGCTCAACAGCAATTACAACAGTTAATATTTGCATTCAAAGCAGTCGTTAATTACATGGTTTAAAGTCTTACTAAGCAGTTCTTGTGTTTCGATTCTTGCATATTGGATGGTTCAAATGGATCTTTTGTTACAATGCTACCATCTGAATTTGGTGAATGAAATATTGGTTTGTGATTGATCTTATACTAAAATATTAGTAAACGAAGATTTTCAAGACACAGTTTCTTAGGATGAAATGTATTTCATTTTGAAAATTATGCTATGCTGTGTTTGAATCTTGTGATTGTTTTTGTTAAAACTGTTCGACACCAATTCTTGATAAATTAATTAAGAGAAGTTAATGTCTCACCTGCAACCTCAAACGAGGTTACAGTAGAATTAATCCCATTCAGAGACAGGGGTTTACAAAGAAGTTAATCTCGTGCCAGGGACCCCTTCCCTGCCCACCCGGGGTTTACAAAGAAATTAATCTCGTGCCAGGGACCCCATTCCCTTCCCTCCCTTCCCACCAAGAAAAATAATTACATCCCTTCCCCTTCCCTCCATGAAATATAGAAAAGTAATAAAGATGGTAACCTGGTTACATGCTACCCACACAGCGGTCACTACAATGGCAATACTAATGAGGAACAAATATTTTTGACCTTACGATAAAATATTAAAAAAGAAGTATTTCACGACTCAATTTCCTCTGATGAGAATTAGGCCATATTGCAAATCACGAAATGCCGTGTTTGAATTTTGGGACTGTTTTGTCAAAATTGTTCGACACCAATCCTTGATTAATTCAATAAAATAAGTTAATCTCTCACCTGCAACCTCAAACGAGGTTACAGTAGAATTAATCCCATTCAGAGACAGGGGTATACAAAGAAGTTAATCTCGTGCCAGGGACCCCTTCCCTGCCCACCCGGGGTTTACAAAGAAATTAATCTCGTGCCAGAGACCCCATTCCCTTCCCTCCCTTCCCACCAAGAAAAATAATTACTTCCCTTCCCCTTCCCTCCATGAAATATAGAAAAGTAATAAAGGTGGTAACCTGGTTACATGCTACCCACACAGCGGTCGTTACAATGGCAATACTAATGAGGAACAAATATTTTTGACTTTACGATAAAATATTAAAAAAGAAGTATTTCACGACTCAATTTCCTCTGAGGAGAATTAGGCCATATTGCAAACCACGCTATGCCGTGCTTGAATTTTGTGACTGTTTTGTCAAAACTGTTCGACAGCAATCCTTGATTAATTCATTAAAATAAGTTAATCTCTCACCTGCAACCTCAAACGAGGTTACAGTAAAATTAATCCAATTCAGACACAGTGGTTTACAAAGAAGTTAATCTCGTGCCAGGGACCCCTTCCCTGCCCACCCGGGGTTTACAAAGAAATTAATCTCGTGCCAGGGACCCCATTCCCTTCCCTCCCTTCCCACCAAGAAAAATAATTACTTCCCTTCCCCTTCCCTCCATGAAATATA
This sequence comes from Lepisma saccharinum, assembly GCF_977018435.1. NCBI lineage: Eukaryota > Metazoa > Arthropoda > Insecta > Zygentoma > Lepismatidae > Lepisma > Lepisma saccharinum. The sequence goes on along the minus strand of NC_139247.1, from coordinate 47,928,543 downwards.
CAAAAGTAATATAGATGGTAATCAGGTTACATCCAACCGACACTGTGGTCACTAAAATGTCAATACTAAAGGGAAGAGACATCTTTAACCATATGCTAAAACAATGGTAAACGAAGTCTTTCACGACTCGATTACTTCGGATGAGATGTAGGTTATTTTGAAAACTACGCTAGAGTAGATAGAATTTCTTACCTTCGTTGGCAGTAACGTTTCAATAACCATCATATCGTGCTCCAATGTAAAGATTAGGGCAAAAAAATTAAGTAAAATCTTTAGGGACACAACAGAGGTGGCTTTTCCGTCGGAAAAGTTTTGCAATCAACATCCCCATTAATTTCGTGGTAGTGACAAAATACGTTTCCCTGCCCTCTGGTTGGAGTTTTGGCCTAAGTTGCATGTCTTGAATAGTATTTCTTGTCATTAACTTGTCACTCGCTTTTATACTAGTATTGTCGTACTGGGGCATATGAATGTCAGCTTATGTTTATTTGGGAAATTTAATAACAAACATGCATTTCGCTTGGAGACGTTCTACAATTACTGTAACAATCGAAGCTATATATATATATATATATATATTTGATTGTTTCTGTTATTGAAGATCTTCTCCAAGCTAAATGTATGTTTCTAGTGTTTATAGTATATACTCCAAGTTAAATATCTATTTATATATATATACGCGTGTGTGAGTGGGTCCATGAACGAGGAAATTAACATTAATTTCACGTTCCGTTTATAATTGCTCAACAGCAATTACAACAGTTAATATTTGCATTCAAAGCAGTCGTTAATTACATGGTTTAAAGTCTTACTAAGCAGTTCTTGTGTTTCGATTCTTGCATATTGGATGGTTCAAATGGATCTTTTGTTACAATGCTACCATCTGAATTTGGTGAATGAAATATTGGTTTGTGATTGATCTTATACTAAAATATTAGTAAACGAAGATTTTCAAAACACAGTTTCTTAGGATGAAATGTATTTCATTTTGAAAATTATGCTATGCTGTGTTTGAATCTTGTGATTGTTTTTGTTAAAACTGTTCGACACCAATTCTTGATAAATTAATTAAGAGAAGTTAATGTCTCACCTGCAACCTCAAACGAGGTTACAGTAGAATTAATCCCATTCAGAGACAGGGGTTTACAAAGAAGTTAATCTCGTGCCAGGGACCCCTTCCCTGCCCACCCGGGGTTTACAAGGAAATTAATCTCGTGCCAGGGACCCCATTCCCTTCCCTCCCTTCCCACCAAGAAAAATAATTACTTCCCTTCCCCTTCTCTCCATGAAATATAGAAAAGTAATAAAGATGGTAACCTGGTTACATGCTACCCACACAGCGGTCACTACAATGGCAATAATAATGAGGAACAAATACTTTTGATCTTACGATAAAATATTAATAAAGAAGTATTTCACGACTCAATTTCCTCTGATGAGAATTAGGCCATATTGCAAACCACGCTATGCCGTGCTTGAATTTTGTGACTGTTTTGTCAAAACTGTTCGACACCAATCCTTGATTAATTCATTAAAATAAGTTAATCTCTCACCTGCAACCTCAAACGAGGTTACAGTAGAATTAATCCCATCCAGGGACAGGGGTTTACAAAGAATTTAATCTCGTGCCAGGGACCCCTTCCCTGCCCACCCGGGGTTTACAAAGAAATTAATCTCGTGCCAGGGACCCCATTCCCTTCCCTCCCTTCCCACCAAGAAAAATAATTACTTCCCTTCCCCTTCCCTCCATGAAATATACAAAAGTAATAAAGATGGTAATCTGGTTACATCCAACCGACACTGTGGTCACAAAATGTCAATACTAAACGGAAGAGACATCTTTAACCATATGCTAAAACAATGGTAAACGAAGTTTTTCACGACTCGATTACTTCGGATGAGATGTAGGTTATTTTGAAAACTACGCTAGAGTAGATAGAATTTCTTACCTTCGTTGGCAGTAACGTTTGAATAACCATCATATCTTGCTCCAATGTAAAGATTAGAGCAACAAAATTAAGTAAAATCTTTAGGGACACAACAGGGGTGGCTTTTCCGTCGGATGGGTTTTGCAATCAACATCCCCATTAACTTCGTGGTAGAGACAAAATACGTTTCCCTGCCCTCTGGTTGGAGCTTTGGCCTAAGTTGCATGTCTTGAATAGTATTTCTTGTCATTAACTTGTCACTCGATTTTATACTAGTATTGTCGTACTGGGGCATTAATGTCAGCTTATGTTTATTTGGGAAATTTAATAACAAACATGCATTTCGCTTGGAGACGTTCTACAATTACTGTAACAATCGAAGCTATATATATATATATATATATATATATATATATATATTTGATTGTTTCTGTTATTGAAGATCTTCTCCAAGCTAAATGTATGTTTCTCATGTTTATAGTATATACTCCAAGTTAAATATCTATTTATATATATATACGCGTGTGTGAGTGGGTCCATGAACGAGGAAATTAACATTAACTTCACGTTCCGTTTATAATTGCTCAACAGCAATTACAACAGTTAATATTTGCATTCAAAGCAGTCGTTAATTACATGGCTTAAAGTCTTACTAAGCAGTTCTTGTGTTTCGATTCTTGCATATTGGATGGTTCAAATGGATCTTTTGTTACAATGCTACCATCTGAATTTGGTGAATGAAATATTGGTTTGTGATTGATCTTATACTAAAATATTAGTAAACGAAGATTTTCAAGACACAGTTTCTTAGGATGAAATGTATTTCATTTTGAAAATTATGCTATGCTGTGTTTGAATCTTGTGATTGTTTTTGTTAAAACTGTTCGACACCAATTCTTGATAAATTAATTAAGAGAAGTTAATGTCTCACCTGCAACCTCAAACGAGGTTACAGTAGAATTAATCCCATTCAGAGACAGGGGTTTACAAAGAAGTTAATCTCGTGCCAGGGACCCCTTCCCTGCCCACCCGGGGTTTACAAAGAAATTAATCTCGTGCCAGGGACCCCATTCCCTTCCCTCCCTTCCCACCAAGAAAAATAATTACTTCCCTTCCCCTTCTCTCCATGAAATATAGAAAAGTAATAAAGATGGTAACCTGGTTACATGCTACCCACACAGCGGTCGTTACAATGGCAATAATAATGAGGAACAAATACTTTTGATCTTACGATAAAATATTAATAAAGAAGTATTTCACGACTCAATTTCCTCTGATGAGAATTAGGCCATATTGCAAACCACGCTATGCCGTGCTTGAATTTTGTGACTGTTTTGTCAAAACTGTTCGACACAAATCCTTGATTAATTCATTAAAATAAGTTAATCTCTCACCTGCAACCTCAAACGAGGTTACAGTAGAATTAATCCCATCCAGGGACAGGGGTTTACAAAGAAGTTAATCTCGTGCCAGGGACCCCTTCCCTGCCCACCCGGGGTTTACAAAGAAATTAATCTCGTGCCAGGGACCCCATTCCCTTCCCTCCCTTCCCACCAAGAAAAATAATTACTTCCCTTCCCCTTCCCTCCATGAAATATACAAAAGTAATAAAGATGGTAATCTGGTTACATCCAACCGACACTGTGGTCACAAAATGTCAATACTAAAGGGAAGAGACATCTTTAACCATATGCTAAAACAATGGTAAACGAAGTTTTTCACGACTCGATTACTTCGGATGAGATGTAGGTTATTTTGAAAACTACGCTAGAGTAGATAGAATTTCTTACCTTCGTTGGCAGTAACGTTTGAATAACCATCATATCTTGCTCCAATGTAAAGATTAGAGCAACAAAATTAAGTAAAATCTTTAGGGACACAACAGGGGTGGCTTTTCCGTCGGAAGGGTTTTGCAATCAACATCCCCATTAATTTCGTGGTAGAGACAAAATACGTTTCCCTGCCCTCTGGTTGGAGTTTTGGCCTAAGTTGCATGTCTTGAATAGTATTTCTTGTCATTAACTTGTCACTCGATTTTATACTAGTATTGTCGTACTGGGGCATTAATGTCAGCTTATGTTTATTTGGGAAATTTAATAACAAACATGCATTTCGCTTGGACACGTTCTACAATTACTGTAACAATCGAAGCTATATATATATATATATTTGATTGTTTCTGTTATTGAAGATCTTCTCCAAGCTAAATGTATGTTTCTCATGTTTATAGTATATACTCCAAGTTAAATATCTATTTATATATATAAACGCGTGTGTGAGTGGGTCCATGAACGAGGAAATTAACATTAACTTCACGTTCCGTTTATAATTGCTCAACAGCAATTACAACAGTTAATATTTGCATTCAAAGCAGTCGTTAATTACATGGCTTAAAGTCTTACTAAGCAGTTCTTGTGTTTCGATTCTTGCATATTGGATGGTTCAAATGGATCTTTTGTTACAATGCTACCATCTGAATTTGGTGAATGAAATATTGGTTTGTGATTGATCTTATACTAAAATATTAGTAAACGAAGATTTTCAAAAAACAGTTTCTTAGGATGAAGTGAATTTCATTTTGAAAATTATGCTATGCTGTGTTTGAATCTTGTGATTGTTTTTGTTAAAACTGTTCGACACCAATTCTTGATAAATTAATTAAGAGAAGTTAATGTCTCACCTGCAACCTCAAACGAGGTTACAGTAGAATTAATCCCATTCAGAGACAGGGGTTTACAAAGAAGTTAATCTCGTGCCAGGGACCCCTTCCCTGCCCACCCGGGGTTTACAAAGAAATTAATCTCGTGCCAGGGACCCCATTCCCTTCCCTCCCTTCCCACCAAGAAAAATAATTACTTCCCTTCCCCTTCCCTCCATGAAATATAGAAAAGTAATAAAGATGGTAACCTGGTTACATGCTACCCACACAGCGGTCGTTACAATGGCAATACTAATGAGGAACAAATATTTTTGACTTTACGATAAAATATTAAAAAAGAAGTATTTCACGACTCAATTTCCTCTGATGAGAATTAGGCCATATTGCAAACCACGCTATGCCGTGTTTGAATTTTGTGACTGTTTTGTCAAAACTGTTCGACAGCAATCCTTGATTAATTCATTAAAATAAGTTAATCTCTCACCTGCAACCTCAAACGAGGTTACAGTAGAATTAATCCCATCCAGGGACAGGGGTTTACATGAAGTTAATCTCGTGCCAGGGACCCCTTCCCTGCCCACCCGGGGTTTACAAAGAAATTAATCTCGTGCCAGGGACCCCATTCCCTTCCCTCCCTATCCACCAAGAAAAATAATTACTTCCCTTCCCCTTTCCTCCATGAAATATACAAAAGTAATAAAGATTGTAATCTGGTTACATCCAACCGACACTGTGTTCACTAAAATGTCAATACTAAAGGGAAGAGACGTCTTTAACCATATGCTAAAACAATGGTAAACGAAGTCTTTCACGACTCGATTACTTCGGATGAGATGTAGGTTATTTTGAAAACTACGCTAGAGTAGATAGAATTTCTTACCTTTGTTGGCAGTAACGTTTGAATAACCATCATATCGTGCTCCAATGTAAAGATTAGGGCAACAAAATTAAGTAAAATCTTTAGGGACACAACAGGGGTGGCTTTTCCGTCGGAAAGGTTTTGCAATCAACATCCCCATTAATTTCGTGGTAGAGACAAAATACGTTTCCCTGCCCTCTGGTTGGAGTTTTGGCCTAAGTTGCATGTCTTGAATAGTATTTCTTGTCATTAACTTGTCACTCGCTTTTATACTAGTATTGTCGTACTGGGGCATATGAATGTCAGCTTATGTTTATTTGGGAAATTTAATAACAAACATGCATTTCGCTTGGAGACGTTCTACAATTACTGTAACAATCGAAGCTATATATATATATATATATTTGATTGTTTCTGTTATTGAAGATCTTCTCCAAGCTAAATGTATGTTTCTCATGTTTATAGTATATACTCCAAGTTAAATATCTATTTATATATATAAACGCGTGTGTGAGTGGGTCCATGAACGAGGAAATTAACATTAATTTTACGTTCCGTTTATAATTGCTCAACAGCAATTACAGCAGTTAATATTTGCATTCAAAGCAGTCGTTAATTACATGGTTAAAAGTCTTACTAAGACATTCATGGCACCATTCTTATTTTGTGATTCATCAGGTTCATCACCACAATTGGTAGATCTGGCTGTAAGACTTGTTTTGGATCTCAGTTTACGTCTGTAACGATTAGATGGTCTGTTAGTTATTTTAGGTTTCCCAAAATTATTATTTCTATGAAATATCATCGTCTTCTGGCTGGAGTTTGATTGTTGGTTTTCAGCAACAAATGGAAGATCTGTACGTGGAAACTTAATTCTTTTATTTTTATCGCTAGAAGGAAGAAAATGAACACTATCATTGGATCTTACGTTACGTCTTGAACCTTGATTTCCATTAGGTTCATCATCGTTCACAAACTATGAACTTTTAGCAACACTTTGAACTCTCAGTTTTGCCCTTGCACTATTATTGACGGTAAAACTTTTAGAATTATTCTCATCATGTCGGAAATTTGTTTCACGTACATTATCATGAACATTAAAACTCTTGTTTGATCTTGAATTCACTAAATCCAACCTCTTTAGTAAAGCAATTACATCATCCATTTTAACTTATCTAGCAGCTAATATTGTTTGTGTAATCTATGTGGGCAACTGATTGATTAAAATATCAATAACGTCTGCATCATTCGGACGATCAATTAAATTATAATATGCTGAATGCGTACGAATAGCAAAAACTTCCATACTACTCGTCGATTTAGGATCATATTTACGACTTATAAGTTCAGATAATTGAGCCTGAGTTAACGAATAAGACGTGTAGTGATTCAGAAATTCGTCAACAAACTGTTTGTACAATGTAAACGAATCGACATGAGTATTATACCAACCTTCTGCAGGTCCTTGAAAACAATTAGTAATACATTCAAGCCTTTGCATGTCAGGAACTTGCAGTAATTCTAAGTAGGACGTTAAAGTTTTAATAAACTTACGTGGGCTTGATTTTTCAGGATCTCCAGAATATTTAGGAAGAACAGTAAGTTCATTCAATCTTACCAACCGTCGAGGTACTTGAGTAAGCGAACGCATACAATTGTCAGGATAATCACATCGATGATTTTGCGGATTTGCTGACTTTTGGTTTACTTGCCTCTTTCTTTCCTGACCAGAACCATCAGAATATAAAGAACGGGTTGATTGACATAACTTGTTAGTATTACTAGTTCTCACTGGAATATTTCTAGAACGTTTGTGTCTTTGTGAAGGAATGCGATTGTGTTCATCATCAGAAACATCACGCGCTGAAGAATCAGATGATTGAGGAGAGGTTAGGTTCCGTGCAGGAATACCAGGTTGACAGTTACTATTCACATGATAACTGTAAACTTGTACAGGATTACTTGATTCAACATTAGTCGAAATATTAGATGTTAACTTAGTAATATTTTCTTCACATGCTTCCACGCGCTTAGTTATTTCGTCCTTGCTCACAACGACTTCAAGTCTTTGAACTTGCCGAGACAACCCTGAAACATTGTTCTGGCATTCTGTAATCTGATCATTCAAGCCAGCAAGTTTATCAGAATTCTCTGTACAAGTAGTGTTGACTTCCTCGATTTTCTTTGTTAGTCCTTGCACTTCTCTTTCCATTTCCTGATGTAATGAACGTGTTGCTAATTTGCAGGACTCGGCAACTTCAGCTAATTCCTTTCGTAACGATGTACTCAATTCGTGTAAGTCAAGCTTGAGTAGTTGCTGTGAATTTTGAATTTCCTGTTGAGATTTCCTGATTTTTGTAAACTCAAGCTGATGAGACTCTTGAGTTTGCCTCATTTTTGTAAACTCAAGCTGTTGAGACTCCTGAGTTTGCCTCATAGCATCTTGAGTTTGCCTCATTTTTGTAAACTCAAGCTGTTGAGACTCTTGAGTTTGCCTCATTTTTGTAAACTCAAGCTGTTGAGACTCTTGAGTTTGCCTCATAGAATCTTGAGTTTCCCTAATTTTTGTAAATTCCATCTGTTGTGACTCGCTGATTTTTCTTAACTCTGCCAGCAGATCAAACATTTGAAAAGGAACATTACTTTGCCCCGTTGACGTCTCTGCCAACACAGAAGGACGAATGTCAATTTCTTGAACATTTTCTTGACTTCTTTTCCATTGCACGAAAGCTTCAATACTGAACGGATCATAAGATGGATCACAATCTGTACAGAAATAATTTTCATTTAACTGGTATAACTCCCAATGCTTATCGGACAAACCCAAACATTGTAAATGATACCAATGGCCACAATTTTCACAAGCTACCAACCTTTCCTTATCGGGATCTTTGCAGCACTTCACCATATTCATGGCACCATTCTTATTTTGTGATTCATCAGGTTCATCACCACAATTGATAGATCTAGCTGTAAGACTTGTTTTGGATCTCAGATTATAAGGATTACTTAATGCGTACATAATATAAATTTATGTACAAACTAGATTCACGAGAACAATGGTGTAAGTTAACACGCAAAACACATCACTCAAGATCGTGCTGATAACGTTCCACAATACTGGACCACCAATTATACTGTGACGTTCACTAGTCAATCATTAGCACGATTACATTTCGTTGATAAATATTTGAAACTAGAAACGCGAAGGTGAAGATACAACTTCTATGGGTCTATATAGTGAACTGCAATATGCAGTTCACTATTACCTACATTTCCATTTCTTGTCACACACATTACCACATAATGACTATTGATTCACGTTGCTATAGAAACGTTAGAATTCCAAATATCGCGTTTATACAGCGTATAGTGCAATAAATAACATAAAGCATAATTAACGTTGTACAAAGTAATTATTATACATTTTTAAACGTTAATATAAAGTGATTTTTATAATATGAAATTAATAATTTCAATAAACATATACTTATATTGTGAGGATTCACAGGACCGTCACAACTTAGTGAGTCTTTCGGGGGGTCCGGACCCACCCTTAAATACGTCCTTCCTGTCCTTCAAAGCCGTATGATCCCAATATAATCCTTGTCTTACAATAAGTTCAAAGGAAGTTATACAGGGTGGAGCATTTTCGACTACACAGTTTGAGGTTGGCAACACTGCAAAACAAATGCGTTGGGAGGGCGGTTTCCTCCTGCCTCGTGTACACTGTGACTTTGGATTTCAGTAGGAATGGAGCGTTGGCTGCTACAACGACGTATATTTTGTGTGGATCAGTTCGTGTTGACGAAGTCAATTGTAGCGGTGCAGCGTGCATTCCTCAGGGAGAATGGTGATCAACAATGCCGTGTACGAGTTCCTAACAGGAAAACAATCAATGAATGGTGGAAACAATGGCGTGAAGTTGGAAGTGTTCAAAATAAACCGCATGGGAGAAAAAGAACAGCCAGAACACCAGAGAACATGGGTCATACGTAGCTTTCAAGACCGTCTTGCACAATGTATTGCCTGCCAGGGACGTCATTTGAAAGATGTTATTTTCAAGAAATAATTTTGTGCACATTGTTCATGTATACATTTTCTGTAATCCAAAGGTGCAAAGTTTGTTCTAGAAATTAAAAATGAAAATAAATGTAATCAGCAAATCATCTGTCTTCATTATAAAGTAGGTAGTCAAAAATGCTCCACCCTGTACAACAACGGCTAAACGAATATATTTTTCATTATTTAATTTTAGTACTTGATAAATCTTTCGGGGGGGACCGGACCTCCCCTAAATACGTCCTTGCTTGGGCATCTACCTTCGTACTCGTTGGAATGTTTCCTGGGGTTCAAGCTGCATGTTATAAATGTTGACGTCACTCTGTCCACAGCACCATGTTGAAGTTCCCTATCCCTTCTACGTATGTTGGATACTCTACGAGGAGTTGCGTCACGGTGTTACATAATAGCGAATCTTCCTTCTCTGCACGAGATTTTCATCGACCAGGGACATCACCTACTGTGTCATTGAATTATTCCAAATGAGGCAGTGTATTAGTTTACATTTTCCTATTGAAAACAGGGGTGCCTCAAAATCAACAACACAAATCCATACTATGTTCTGAATTGTGGAATCTAAACTTGGAACAGGTACACCGGCTCTCGAAAAATTACGGACCACCTACTTACTGCAAACAGCATAAGAACAAACCCTCTTTCTTTTTTTCCCTTTCGTGATTCACTGCTAAAAAGAGACTGACTCATTGTTGTGAAATGTTGATTGTTGTAACAAAATTACAACTACAATTATTACGTCATCTGCATAGTCTACTGTGCTTTTTGATCTCTAAAATATTTCCTAGTTTTTCGAGAGACGGCTCCAAGTTTAGATTCCACAATTGTTGAATTTGAGGCCGTGAACTTAGGACATCTGATATGCTTTCCTGTCGGCGCAATAGCTCTCCAGAATTGTATCGATGTTTTCCGGGCAATCTAGCTCTCTTGAGGTCCTGAAAAGATAGGGCCAAGTATTCTTGGGTACAGGTAGATGTTGGTGGAAAGCCCCACAACGCCGTCAACGTCTCTACCATCTGTGAGGGCCTCTTTTTTTCAGTTGGAAAAGGGACGCAAGACCATTTGTACCTTAAAGCCTTGCGCCGGAGAACCAACTGCAATATATCGATTGAAATACCCTCGATATAAATGTCGATTTCATCTGTGTATAACAAGATCTCCCTTTCATGTACACAGCAATCTCTTGTAATACACCATTCTTCCTTTTGAGTCTGCAGATAGTGACATACATAAATCTAAGGTAATAAAAATTGCATAAAGCACTTGAAATGCCTATCACTCAACCTAACCTACAAGCATAAGGTATTACTTCGCAGACCCAAAAAGAAGAATCATTAGTGGTCCTACATTACATACCTACTATCTGCATACCTACATACTGACCATCAAGACTTACTTCATTACATACCTTAATTTGCCTGAAGTGACATGGGAAGATCTCAGGGATTACTGTTATTACTGCAAGTTCACCCCAGCATAACAACAGTGGATGCTAACCAAACGTATGGCCTTCCCGACCCAGCAATATTCCAGAGCAGACGAAATCGTACTAGCTCGGGAAACCTCATGTACTATCACACCATAGTATAGGGCCACCAACGCAGAGGCAGGCCCGTTGTCCTAGGTGGAACTTCCACGAGGTCTCCTACCAAACGGTAGGGAAAAACCTTTCGGGAGAGGTCCTACAGTTTTACTTGCCATCCAAATAACAGGAATCCATGACATATAGGGTGGAAATATAAAGCGCAAAGTACTTTTAATTGTTAATGAAACTGCCTTGGTCAGCAACTGTAGTGTATTTAATATGGAAACAAGACTTAATCATGTTATCGCGAAACTCCAAATTACTTCAGGTAAATCCTGTGTGTTATCTTTTGTACACTGTACAATAAGCTACTGCCAACAATGAAAATAGCAAATAAAGAGATTAACTAGCATTCAACCTGTAATCCGCCAACATTGCTGCACTCCATCGACCCTGATAGCGTGACTCCATCACCAAGATGTCCTGATGAAAACGTTCACCATGTTCGTCGTTGACTGAACCTAGGTTCTCGGGGAAGAAGTCAAAATGTGAGTCCAGGATATGAATTTTGAGGGACATGTTGCAAGCCAGCTGTCTGTACGCACTAGTGCACTTCTGCACAACATTCACATAGTCAGCAGATTTATAATTTCCAAGGAAATTGGCTACGACTGACTTGAATGCCACCCATGCGTCTCTTTCAGTGCCACCCAGTAAGTCCTGGAAGTGGCTGTCAGCAATGATCTTCCTTATTTGTGGACCTATGAACACATCTTCTTTCACTTTCGCATAACTCAACTCCGGAAACTTGTTGCACAGGTACCGAAAAACATCTGAGTCGTTGCCTAGTGCCTTCATAAAATTCTTCATGAGTCCCAGCTTCAAATGAAGCGGTGGCATGATAACTTTTTCACGCTCAACCAACGGCACACGAAGGACGTTTTTACTTCATGACTGCATTCTATCTCTGATCGGCTAATTCTTGTTTATGTAGTGGTGCTTTCTATCTCTGCTATCCCACTCGCAGATGAAGCAGCATCACTTCTTCGCCTTCCTTATCCAACCGCGCAAGTTGCATCCACATGTCAAACAGATGAACTGTGGTGACCACGACTTACCACTATCCACCTTCAAATCAAAGTATACGAGTTTCATATGCTTTCTTCAGAAACGGTGTAAAAAAACTTCCGATGGGATTTGTCTGTTAGATAGCCGCACACGTAGCAAAACAGATCTGGTTAATTTATGCAACCTCTGGACGCCATAATCCACTGTCACTCAAAATAATAAAGAAACAAATGAAAGTATAGTAATGCGATCTTGTAAATATTTCGACGTATTACATTAAGTATAACTGTTTTCACAAACGACGAAAAAAAATTCGGTGTTGCATGAAATATAACGAAAAACGACGAAACATTTTTCGACGAACGGTATTCCATGAAAAATAATATTTTGTCGATATCTTCAAAACCTGACGTGATAGAGCAAAATGGTTTTTAGATTTGAAATCAACATGAAAAACTGCTTTAGAAAACATAAACATCATGTCAGATATCTACGGCTTGTTTATCAGTGTTATCAACACTGTTGTTATTTATTCCATGAGTCGTGTTGAAAAATAAAAAAAGGAATTCCCTTTAAAATCTGGTATCTAATTATTATTATTTTGGAGGGGGGCAATATCCACTCTTCAAAATAAACAGTAAGTCTAAAATTGGCATGGAAATTTTGGTGTGAGGATTGAGTACTAAATTTAAGGGGGGAGATATGAAGCTCTTGATAAAGTGTTCAATCTTAGATTGTCAAGGGATTTCTGTAGTGGGGAAGAGTTCGATATTATATTTTTGGGACTATATTTAGAGACCCGCGTACTTTCGACGTGGCCTTTGGCCACGTCTTGTACGCTCGCATGCCTGATCTTCGGCCACGTTGAGGGCGTAATCATGTTATAGATGGGGTAAAATGTCTGCATGTTTTATTGGATGAAGCCAAGCAAGTGTATAAGTTCGCTAATTTAAAAAGTTTAGAAAGTAACGTTATGTCTGTATGGGCTCTAAAAAGGTACAAATATTCAAAATATTATTGTCTATTTTCCTAATAATAAACTGAGTAAGTAATAACAGTTTCAAGATAATTAGTTGGATGTCTTGCATAAACGAATTCAATAGCCACACTAAATTGGAAATGCAATCTTTCTGCCATTCTCCTCGAATTCCTACCTTGCCTCTGTAATAAATTCTGACTCTCGTATTTTGAAATTCGAAAAGTTTAGCATAATTCCCTTACAGTAGTTCTTGGGGTGAAAATAAACTTTCTGTAAGTTCCCTAGCAACGTCCGTTTCCATGGTGAAGAACAAGCACGGCAAAAGCTCTAAATAATTGTTTGTTATTATACCTCTAAACATTTAATTAAAACAACCACGATGTAAATATATTCGCATTGAATTTACCAATATAAACGTTTCGTTTATTTGGAAAGTTTTGAACGTAACTCTGTGTGTGTACGGGCTCTAATATGGTACAAATTTACAAAATATTCAAAATTGTATATTTTCTTAATAATAAAGTCAGTAAGCAATAACTTTTTCAAGATAGTTAGTTAGATTTCTTGTATAAACGAATTCAAGAGCGACATTAAATTGAGAAAACAATATTTACGTCTTTTGACATTTTCACATTTGTAAACGTAATAGAAAAATAATTGTTTTCCGTCGTTCCCATCAAATTCCTACCTCTCCTCCGTAATAAATTCTAACGCTCATCTTTTGAAATACGAAAAGTCTAGCATAATTCCCTTACAGTATTCTTGGGGGTGAAAATAAACGTTCTTTACGTTCCCTAGCAACGTCCGTTTCCATGGACAACAACAGGCATGCAAGCTCTAAGGAATTGCATGTCATTATGTCCCCTACACATTTAGTTAAAACAAGCACGATGTAGATATTTACGCATTGAGTATAACAATATATACGTAATTGTATCTGGGCTGAAACTCCTTATTATGTAGATGTCACCCTTGTTTCAGGCACCTTTTCAAATCCAGGAGTTCATTCATCTGTGTGCTAGGAGTCTGTGGTTACAGATGTGATTGTGTAAGTGATTTGTTGCAAAGATAATTTTGTGTTCTAAGTTAGAATTTGAGACTTTATAGTTTACTGTTTGAATATTAGTGTCGTTCTAAATATATGTGCGACAATGTGAACATTAATTCATGAAAAAATCTAAAGGCCGTAAAGCCAAATTTGCTGGTACAAAACCAGCTGAATCCAACATGGACACGGACATTAGTGCCATGGAACTTTCCAGCAACGTGGAAATCATAACTTCTGTAGAAGAAGTTAATAAGTTGAATTCTCAGTGTAATAATATAGATTACACCCAACAAATTAGTAAATCAAGTTCCAAAAAAGTTTATGAGCAACAGGTATTGAAGTACAGAAGTAATAATTTAGGTCCGTATGAAATATTTGTGAAATCTAAACATCAGGATGCCTCATGTGGAAATGGCAAAGGAAACATTGGTCAACTTCACATTTTAAAATTAGGCCAAATAGTCAGCAAAGAAAATATTAGAGGTTTGAAAGAGATAGATAGCCTTGGGAAAAATCTAGCTAGACTTACATTTACGACATCTAATTATGCAAATGATTTCCTTTCGAATCCATTACTGTTACAGAATAATTGGGAAGGTTTTGTTCCATCACACCGAGTACGAAGAATGGGAATTATGAAAGATGTACATCAGTCAATAAGTGAAGATGAAATTTTGCAAAATATAAATTCATCAACAGCCAAAGTAATAAAGGTAAAACGCATTGTGAAGTATAAGTACGAGGAGGGTACTCGCGTTGCTGTTCCAACTCGAACGGTAATTGTAACATTCGACTCGCAATCCTTACCACAATATGTCACACTGTTTTACAAAAAGTTTGATATTGATAGGTACATTCCCTTGATTAAACAGTGCATTAATTGTTTTTATTATGGGCACTTCAGGGCTAATTGCAAAAGTAAATTAAAATGCAAACGCTGTGGTGAGAATCACGAATCGTCCTCTTGCACAAATAAGATCAAGTGTTTCCATTGTAATCAGGAGCACACTGCAATTGACAAAAACTGTCCTGAAAAACAACGCCAAAAGGAAATAATCAAAATTATGACAGTTCAGAATGTTACGTTTAACGAAGCTATGAAGAAAGTCCCAAAAATTAACTATATGTATGGATATGAACAGATATCTACTGGCCATGTTCAGGAAATAGAAAAGACAGTAATGCCATTTACATATGCTTCGATATCTAACAATTCGAGTAGCACCTCATATCATAATAATATAATACAAGATCAATACAGTGTATCTAATAAAAGGCCATTGTACAGTTCAAAGAAAGCTGGAAAATATTTGGAAGAGACTGAGTCTTCTCAAGGAAAACGCCAGAAATCTTCTCAAACATTGAAACCATTTGGACAAAATGAATATAAAAAGAGAATGACAAACCCTGATTATTCTTTGTCAGGATCTCGAAAAGACAATGCTCCGGATTTATCGACAACATGCCAACAAAATAAATTATTTGTTCTTGCAGAGGCGGCTCAAGCTATCCAGCCAAATCGGGCACAAGAACAAAATTCTACAAAATTCCTAAATAATTTTTCATTATTTATAGAACAATTATGTAGCCTAGCAGGGACTTCGACATTGAACGTTAACCAGGACTGGACTTGCATTGCTACAAGTATTTTGCAATACTTATTTCAACAACCAGCATGCCAGACAAAGTCTTGAAAATATTACAATGGAATATACGAAGTTTAATTCCTAATAGACATAATTTACAACATATTTTATCTTATTTTTCTGCAGATGTCCTTCTTATACAAGAAACGTGGTTGAAAACTGACTCAACATTGAAGTTTAAAGGTTACAATTGGATAAGAGATGATCGTTTAGATGGATACGGTGGTTCAGCTATAGGTGTTAAAAGAAATATACAGTATGACATTATTTTGTTTCAAAATATAAACAGTCAAATTCAGATTACAGGTGTTCGGATTGCTGATACGTCTTATGTATCAATTTACTGCCCTCCCACAGTGCACCTCCCTGTTACAGTGTGGCAGAATATCGTTGGGCAGCTTCCACCAAACACTTCATTTGTGCTGGCAGGGGACATTAATGCACACCACCCTATGTGGGGCTGTTCTCTAACTGATCGATCAGGTAAAGATTTGTATAATTACTTGCAAGATTCCTCAGCTGTATTACTCAACGACGGAACACCTACAATAATCTCAAGACCTAATGAACAGCCGAGTGCTCCAGACACAACTATTACCTCAAATGATATAGCTTCAAAAATCCATTGGAGTGTATTAGAGAAGTGTTACAACAGTAATCACATGCCAATTATGATAACCTTTCAACATAATAAAAATATAACGTGGTTTACTATGCGCTCTGAACAAAACAATAGTCAATATATATCAAGAAGGGTTGAATGGCAGAAATTCTCCGGAAATGTAAACAATGCAATAAAGAATGAATTGTTGAAACAAGAAGTATCGTATGACACATTGGTGTCTGTCATTCGACAAGAACAAATAAATGCAACAGTATCTAATTTTGGATCTAGAAGAAAAGTGACTCCGTGGTGGACAACGGATTGCCAGAAATGGGTAAACGAACGTCAAAAAGCATACATAAATTATAAGGAGAATCCTACCATCAATCATTTTATTAGATATAAAGAAATTGCAGCAAAAACTCAGAGGTTCCTAAAGAAATCAAAATCATACTTTTGGAAGTCATTTTGCTCTACATTAACTAAAGATTCTTCTATTTCAGTGACTTGGAAAATAATAAGAAGTATGTCCAATAATAATACTTGTCATTATTTTGGAGGAGATATCAATTCAGCCTGGATAAAATAATTTCACCGCAAGTTGACACCAGATACGGTTGAAACTAATCTTTGTCAATTGTTAAACTCTATGAAATATTCAGAAACATCCACGTTAGAATCGCTATTCACTATGGATGAATTAGAATATGTTGTTCATAAACGAAAGAAAACGTCTCCGGGTTTAGATGGTATTACATACGAATGTATTCAACACTGGCCTTTGAATGGATATGAAATTTTACTAAATACATACAATTCAATATGGAATAGTGGAGAAATTCCATCACAGTGGAAAGAAGTGGTGATAATACCCATATTAAAACCAGGTAAACAATCAGGAATACATACGAACTATAGACCTATTGCAATGTCATCATGCCTTGCTAAATTATATGAACATTTAATACTGAACAGACTCACATGGTGGGTCGAATATAATCAGAAATTACCGAAACATCAGATGGGATTTAGGAAAGGAACTGGAACAGTAGATGTATTAGCGACACTAATTTTAGATATATGGCTATCTTTCATACGGCGGGAATTTTGTATCGTAGTTTTTCTCGATCTAAGTAGCGCCTATGATTCTGTCCTTCCAAATATACTGTTACAAAAATTGGAGAAAATGAACGTTCCACGTAATTTTATAAAAAGTATTCTTGGATTATTATTGGCACGTAAGTTGTACATTCGATATGGAGGACAGTTATCCACCGCACGTTATACACATAAAGGTCTTCCACAAGGCGCAGTGCTGAGTCCCATGCTATTTAATATGTACACGGCAGATTTAGGCTCAAAAATTCTTCAACACACTCGTCTATTACAATATGCAGATGATATTGTTATATACACTAGTTGTAAAAATATTCAAGAAGGGGCTCAAAAAATTAAAAAATCTCTGGATGAATTATCATCATGGTGTGATATCAATGGAATTGAAGTAAATCCAGATAAGTCATCGGTGGTAGTTTTTAATAAGAAGAGATCTCATTCATGCATATCAATAAATATAAACGGAAAAACTATTAGTCAACAAAGAAGTCATAAATTTTTGGAACTTATATTAGATGAAAAACTTAAATGGAAGTCACAAGTAGAACTGGCACAATGTAAGGGATCTCAAGTGTTTAACATAATAAAAATGTTGACAGTTAAGAAAAAGTGGGGTGCTGATCCTAAATTATTACATCAGATCCATAAACAGACGCTAAACTCAAGACTAGAGTATGGTACCTTTATGTACAATGATAATTTAGGTTGGGCTTTTAACACGCTATCTTCTATCCAATATAGCAGTTTATCCAGGATTTATGGCCTTTGGAAAGGAACTCCAAAACAAGCAACTTTCGTAGAAGTGGGAGATCCACCATACAAACTTAGAGTTAAATATCTTGCGAGAAAATTTTTACTTAAGAAAATTGCCAACACGACATCTCCGATCATACCAAAACTTCAATTGTTAGACTCTTTGATGCTCAACAGACGTACAGCAAAATATAAATCCAGATTACCTATACTATATTATGCTTATAAGGACATTAATAAATTTCAAGCTAATATTATTCGTTTACCTAATGCACCATGCTTCATGACAGACTACTTTAATATGATATCCCCCATGAGGATTCATTTTCCTGCCTACCCAAGTAGAGTTTTCAGGAAGACAATCCCTACAATTTCAAATAATATATATCAAGACTACATACATTCAAAATTACAATGTGAATATCACATATATACAGATGCTTCAAAATCAACGTCTGGAAAAACAGGAGCAGCATTTTACTGTGATAATACTGCAGAATTCAAAATCTTTCCTTTGCCATCGTATCTGTCCATTTACACTGCAGAAGCTTTTGCGATACGACAGGCATTGCTTTATGTACAAAAGAAGAAGTTAAATTCAGTTCTAATTGCAACCGATTCAGCCTCTGTGCTAAATTCTTTACAGTTTGCATCATGGTCATGTCATACGGAATGGTACATTGTTAACATAAGAATACTCACACTGAAATTAACGAGATTGGGATATGATATCAACTTTATTTGGACACCTGGACATTCTTTAATAGAAGGGAACAATATAGCAGATACTTTGGCAAAATATGCAGCGAATCAAACAATCCAACGGCCGCTTTCAATAAAGATTCCGTCCGTAGTTTTGGAATCACACACTAGAAAAATACTATTTACTGACTGGCAAAGCTTGTGGACAAATACTGGCACTCAATGCGGTAAGGCCTACTATTCTATACAACAAAGAATTCCAAAGGAATGTTGGTTTAAACAGATTCAACTCTCCCGGAGTTCCCTCACAACTATAATGCGCTGCAGGTTAAATCACACTATCGCCGCAGCTCACCTTTACAAGAAGAATTTAGTGACTTCACCAGTTTGTTTGTGCAATGAATATACTGCAACTCCAAACCACATTATATTTCAATGCAAACTTTATGAAACTTACAGAGAACCATTTTTACAGGAATTGTACAGGAGTGGACATCAAGCGCCACTGACACTGCCTTGTTTACTGACTTCACCTTCATCCTCGGTAATCTATATTCTTACAAAATATCTTAATAAGTCTAATATAATTCTGTAAAAGTGTAATGAAATTTGGAAACTATTTATTATGAAAGCAATAATTGTGAGTAAATATTATGTGCATACATGTATATAATACCAATTCATAAATTGTTAACTGGTGCATGGATTTTGTCCACAACCAATAAATATTTTATAAAAAAAAAAAAAATCTGTGTGCTATTGATCTGTGAGAAATATAATGTATCTCGACAATTAAGAATTGAAGGAAACAATGTGTGCAAAAGAAATGCCCGTGACAACGGTTGCTAAGGACGTGAGAAAAGGGCACTTTCACACTTAAGGAAGGGCCGATTGAGCGATTTTTGAATTTTCTCGGCCTTTTGGGACGATTTCATTGGGGGTCGTAATCGGGCATTTTTCGCCTCCGGGGCTTCCTTCATGGAGAACATTTATGTCAGTGAGTCAGTGGGATTGGGGCTATATATATATTGGATATGATATTCACAAGTCTTCGGCGCCGAAAAGTGCAAAAAGAGAAGCTGGAAAATATCGCGGGATCCTAAGAAAGTATTGAAACCCCATTAAATTAATATTCTTGAAAGCTTTGCTCGCAATGATCTGTTACGAAAATGAGTGTTTGGCGTTTTACTGAGGTGAATGTGAAGTTTTGTACTGTAGCTGCAGATGGACGATATTCTCAATATTAATTAATAGCATCACTTCTTGAAATTTAATACTTAGTGTTGGTATACTGCTTAATTTAAAGCAGGTGCATCATTTGGATGATGTACTTATTTTAGCAATAATATTATGTTATTGATTCTATATATGCTGTAATAGTTGTACTAAGTGTACTTCACGTAACACCTTGCACGTTACCCGATGAAACAGAAAATATTAAATTCGCATTTCTAACTTCTTGTCAGGGGACAATTTTACTTTAACAAATTAATTTTGCACTGAAAATAAAATCCACGTAATTATTGCTACGGATTACTAAAATAATTATATTTACCCCCAAGCAGAGGGGGCGAGTTTTCTGAAGGAGAATATATATGGTTTATTATATTCCAGAACTGAGCGTAGGAATTTCTAGCTAGGGTTCTGTAATGTCTCGTGAAACAATAATTGAATCGATCACACGGCTGCAACATGTTATTTGGTTTGCCTAGGTTGAATTTTTTATATTAAGTTGTGTAAGAATTTGTGTTAAATACTCAAATCGTGGGTTTTATAAATCTTATTCTCCACTCACAAACACGGTTTAAATGTATATTTATGTAATTTAATTTATTAGATTTAACCATTCAATGTGTTAGCTTTCCGTTATTTCGAAAATTGAACAATTAAAAAAATATGGACAGTTTAACATGGTATTGTATTGAAATAAACATAAATTGTTACGAATTCATCCATACTATTTTGGGGGAATGATGAACGATTTGGAGGTGGGGTAATTCATCCGCGGTCTTGGTGTGATGGGCACCCCTTTTAAGGGAGGATTGACAGAACAAGTACAGTCTTCTGTAGAGCTAAGAAAAATGTAACTTTCAGTAGACAGACTGAATTAAGTACGAGTTGTTGGTTGATTTGGTATTTTAAGTCCACTTTATGCACAGTAAGGTTAATCGGGACTGGACCTACAGTTTAAAGTGGGATCCGAACCACTTGTACCTCCACCAGGTATCGAACCCGGGACCCCTTAAGTACGAGTTGTAACCGGCACGTATCTAGAAATATATTTCGGGGGTGGGGTGCGACCAGTGTCTCATTAATAATAATTATTATTATTATTATTGTTATTAGATTCTAATTTAAATTAAATAATATTAATTAAATATATTTGAATTGATGTTTTAAGTCCACTTTATGTACATATAGGCTAATCGGGACTGGGCCTACAGTTTAACATGGGATCAGAACCACTGTGCAAGGTGCCTCCACCAGGTATCGAACCCGGGACCCCTTGATTACAAGGCGACTACGTTACCACTACGCCATCGAAGAGGCCAATTAAATAGTAAATTAATTAATATTGTATTGTTGTTCTTACATGAATATGTAAAAAGGTGGTAAAAGAATAGAGATATAACAGCACATGTTCATTATCTAACTTTTGTTTAACACAAGTGGCTCGCAAGGAAATTAATGTCAAATAGATAAAGAATTGAAAATTTAATGAATAACAAAAAAGGAGTTAGATCCAATTGAGGGAAAGTAAAGTTCCTGCTTTCCAGTAAGTTAGTGGAGAAAAATAACCATCGATTATAAAAAAAAATGCTAAACAATTATATTTTGATTATTTATTTTCGGGGGGGTCCGGGCCCCCTGGACCCACTAAATACGTCCTTGGTTGTAAACTAATTGTGGAACTTTGTGGGGATTATGACATGGTTTGAGGAGACGAATGACATGATTTGGGCTGGGGAATGAAAATAACGAAATAAGCACCTTGAAGGTGAGAAAAAGCATTATCCATTGAACTTTAGGTTACATCGGCTAATTTGAATTATTATTATTAAAATAACTATGTAAGACAATTGTTCATTCGATTTTCGAATATGGTATTGAATGATGGTCCTTAGCATCTTTGAATCTGTACAGTGCTGCTATACATAAAATGCAAAAATAATTATATTTGTGACAACCTTTATCTCGAATCATTAGCGCAGTTAGTTCTGCCTACGATACCGGACTGAAGAAAATACAAAGGAATGATTTAGTACATAAGATATTTTCTTTACAAATTAATAGTGTATATTTTTTACGTAATATAGCTTATAAAATACCCAAACCAAACATGAGAAAGAAATCAGTTTTAACGACTTTATAGTGATAAAAGTCTAGTAGGAGATGTTCTTGAAGAGTACAATTTGAATATGATAGAATATAATTATGTTGCTCTCACTGTACTATTTTATATCTTGCTTATTTTATGTATTATGTTTTATATTATGTTCAGCACTGAAAAATAATGAAATGGGAAGGGGGTTGTTTCTAGTCTTGCAACCATATGAACTCTCAAGCAAAAGTATTGCGTAACAAATTAGTGTAGAATGTCACTTCTGTTGAGTTTTCTTTTGCATGCATAGCAGGAGAGGCAAAGAGTCTTGTCTTTCAGCGCCTTTGGAATCCAGGTGAAGACCTAACCGTTCCTAAATTCCAAATTCTGTGGTCCTTCTGGGCAATCCTCGAAGCCTTCAGCGTGTTCTCACGTTCCTTGGTCATGATCTGTGACGTAATGGCCCTCAGGTTTACATGTCCGGATAGATGTCGCTAACGGAGTAGGCCGACGATGTCTTCCTTCCACATTTTATGCGTTCCCATATCTTTCTTCTTGAGATACGCTCAATGAGGTGTCGTGCAACCTTATTTCTGATTTCGCGATACCCAGTGGCGGCGATCAGACCACGAGGTGCAGAGGAGGGCTCTCACTTGGCTAGGGAGCGGATTTTTAGGTATTCCCCCTTTCCCCCTAGGGAACTTGGTCATGCTCGGTATGAGTGTCGCCCATTCGGATTCAATGTAATCTGCGAAATCTATTTCACATACAAAATGCACAATTTTACCTTTAGCACATAAAACACCTATTCCTAGGGAAAGAACATGGATTGAACTATATATTTTAGACAACCAGACAAAATATAATTTCCAAATTATTTGTGTAAATACATATTTTGGAGTTAAAGACAAAATATGCGGTAAATTAGCAAATATTCTATTCGAGACTGCACAACACACCTTTCACTACTGTCGGTGCTGTTTTGTCAAACATTTGGGAAGACAACTCTTACGTTCTCATGTTACCAAGCATTTGTTAGGAAACAAACATTGCGATTTTTGCTTTATGTAAGCGTTCACGACAAACCCTAGGTTCAAATCCCTGCCTGGTCATGGGTGTTATTTGTGAGTGTACCTTCATCAATTTCTTCATATCATCACTCATCCTCATCTTCGCGATTAGCCAAAAGTGGCGGAAATCAATTCACTCGAATTCCTTTCTTTCACGCTGCACCATTCTCACGAATCCGCTCGGATTTCTCGTCGTCATATACAGTATATTACGTTAGGAAATCAGTAGATGTCACTCATGTCAGTGTTCGGGTGGGCGTGGCCGTTCTCATAGTTGCCAACTTGAACGAGAAGTCGCTAAATATGGTGGATTTGAAATTCTGGTTGGCGATGTAATTTATTATAAAGTTACTAGTGACTTTTTTGCGATTATGTGTTCTTTAGCGACAAATCTGGAGAATTTATATAATATATCTCCAGATTGGTAATTATTTTTTAGTTCGCTGGAGACGTGAGCATTGTGATCAATTTCTAAATAGCAGTTAGATGAAATTATTTGTTTATCTTATTTTACGTCGGTTTAATTCCACTTTGTCTAAGAGCGACCATGAGGGTAAATGGTGATGAGATGAAATTGATAATGAGCAAAGAAAAGTCCAGGCCACAATTGGAATTTGGAAACTCCGTCGCCATGGAAATAGGCGTCGTTCAATTCAAGTTACGGAAATGCAGAAAGCGTGTCATTTTTATTGTTAATAAAAGAAATAAAGTTCATTTAGTTAGTATTCAAACAGAATAACCAAAGTAAAACTTTATTAGATGGATAAAGTTGAGAGTCAAATACAGGAACCATGTTATATTTTCATACTCTCATTTAATCCAAAGAATAAATGATTCCACGGTTTCCAAAATTTCAAAAATTATAGTTTTATGTAAGAGGCTCACGTAAGGAGGGGGGTTCAACTTTTGGTTCAATTAGGGTTCCTATATTTCATAAGTGAAAATCCGGGACACTACTGACCGGTAGCTTGTTAGGGAGTGGTGGGGGGGGGGGGGCTGGCCCCCATAAATGTGTATGTATATACAACATAATTGTCATTTACATCACACATTGTGTGGGAACTTTATTTGAAAACTGCGGACTGAACAGATAAGCACCCAAGTAGTGACTCCTTATAGTAAGAAGGTTACTATACAATGCAAGAGAATTGTAACTGAAATTCAGCACCGCTAGCAGACGGCGGCGCCATCGTGAGGTCAAAGATGTTTGCAGTACCGTCTGCATCTCGTTAACTCTTGTATTATGGAGAGGGAGTGGTTCAATGTAGAGTTAGATTGTTTTGTAAATTGAGCATTTTAAAATTACGTCCACGCATTTAAATATTAAAAAAAAGTTCAAGAAAGTATAGTCTTAATCATTTCTTCTTTCCCACCCCATTCCAGGACATTTGTGCATCCCGAAGAAACTATTCGGAACACCGGGACAAATGATGCCATTCCGGAATTGTCCCTGAAATTCCGGGACGTATATCGTCCCTAAGTATGATCTGGCTATCAAAATCCACTCTGCCACCACATGAAAGATCACACATTTATTAAATGAAGTCTATCTACGAACTTCTAACTTTTCTACATAAAATGAGCAGAAAATGCTTTTGAAGAAGCTAATCCCAGCTTCTCTTTACAAAAGAATTACAATGTTAGAATTGGTCTTTTCCTCCTTGCTACAAAATTGAAAATAACATCATCGGTGTTATTTTAATATTCGTATGTATTTGCACTTAACAGTGCAGGGTTCATTAGTCGAGGATCTGTCGTTGAATTGCGAGGACATTATTTCAACCTCCTTAATGCTAAACACATCCTCTCGGGTGTTGAAAGTGAAACTGGCAGTGTAGTCAAGATCACCAACAATACGTGCATATTTGAGTACAAGAGCTTGTCACAATTTTCTACTGCCTACAATGCAGACCCTGGACATGTCTTTTCAATTACTGTTTGCCACATTTTTCATTCAGATTTGAAAATGTAAAAAATATTAAAGAGGCCATCCAACATTTTGACACACTGTTCAAATGAATGAGGAATAGGCATTTCGTATTGAAATAAGTTGTTGCAATTCTTTAATGTGTTGATTGTGTTCAGAGAAACTTGGGTTCATTTCTACTACAAAATGGTCCAAAAATGGACAACAGTAAAGTTTGTATACGATTTCACAAGTCACCCTACTGAGTATTGATACTTTTTCTGTCCATCTTGTTTCAAACAACTTGAGAACTTTACAGTACTTCCCTAGCTATCTTGCACTGCATTCTTTACAACCAAATTATTTTGAGAAGATTGATTGATTGATTTGAATTATTTTACTTCGCTTTTTGTTCTACTTTTGGCTAATTTCCGAAGATCGGGATGAGTGATGACATGATGAAATTGATGAATGGACACCCACAAACGCCCATGCCCATTCCGGGTTTCGAACCAGAGACCCACGATGTGCTAACCACGGGGGCTGCTTCTTTGAGAAGATTCGAGGAGAAAAAAATTATAACTGACTTGACAGTCTCAATATCGCAGAAATTCCGCAGAAATGGGCAATATAGCCTGGGTTAAAATGTACAAAAATTGCTTTTTGGACACTTCTCTGAAATTATCACTCTATCTCACCCCTTAATTCTACCACCCATTACATCAGCACCATCATATTCTTCACCATTTTTTTCTAAATCCACACCCACTCAACACAGAGAGATTAGAAGTACTAATTGCTGAAGCTAACCCAGATGCAGTTACAATCTCCAATAGGGACAAGTTTCCCATTCAGATCTAAAGTTTGGAAAATGGTTTATTGACATTCAACAGTTGGGAAATTTCAAATTATCAAAAAATTAGAACCTGAGGAATACTTAAATCTTGGATGGTAACAAACAATATCGGGAACTTCTAATGAAATTATAATGTTCGTGCTCTAAGTTCACAAGCAGCTGCATCGGGCAGAAATTACATGTGGCATTATAGAATTTCTGAGTTTTCTGAGTATTTTCCAGAGAAATTCCGAAACTATCAGGAGATTGAAGACATTTGCTTTGCAGTCCAATCTGATGTGTGGAATTAATTTATTTCCCATCCGTATCCCGTTCTATACGCTTGTAATTTATGAGAACAAAATAAGTCTGAAGAAATGTTTACGAACACCTCTCCGCGCATAGTGGATAGAACAGGTAATCTGGTAATTTTACTGAATTTAAGGGGTGAGGGGTTGGACCCGCTGAACCTCCCTTAAATACGCCCATGGTAAGAGGTCACACAATATAATCTTTATAAGGAAAAATTTCCCCTACTTGTAAAGCTTTTTCTTGAACAAGGTGTGCAAAATAAATGACAAAATACAATAACTATGAATATCAGTATACTATCTGTATGAAACGTTAAAAAGAAACTGGACAACAGTCGTGCTGGATATTCACTCATCTGTTGGATTGAGTATCAAAATCTTCATTTTTTTTAATAATGTCAATAATAATAATAATAAATTTGTAATAATATGTATTTATTTGTATTAGTTTATAATACTTATTATTGTTAATATAACAGTAGTAATAATAATTATTGTTGCTATTCTTACTACTAATCAAGTTTTATGAATGGTCTGACAAGTCGATTAATAAACGCGCTCGGCCACCAAAACACCAAGGCGTTTTTATTCCATTGTGTGTAAACAAAAATTCGTAGAATCTTACTTTATTTATCGGAATTGACTGGACGCAAGAATCTTTACAGAGACCTAAGAAAATGGATGGAACTCACTTCACCGCAGGAATTTTGGTCTTTGAAATTTTGAAAAGAAATTCCGGAAAAATCAGGAATAATATTGATTTTTTCCCCGGAAGTTAAATAGCATTTTTAAAATTAATTTGATGGAGATTTAGCGACTTCCACGTTCCAATCGTTGGCAACACTGCACACGGTTGAAAGCAAACAGCTGGTGACAAGCAGTGTTGCACACGAAGGGAAATTTCCCTTTCGTAGTGAAATTCGGTTCGAATTTTAAGACCAAAGGGAAATTAAATTAAAAATGCCAAAATTTCTGGGAAATTTGAAAAATGAAACTCATTTCCAATTTCGTATCCATCATTTTTTTTGCTGTTCCTTCTTATTTGTACATCTTTTAATATAAGCCTATATATCTATTTATTGTATTGTATTGTACAGGGTCAATGAAGTTAGTAATAAGTTGTGTTTTACACAGCGTATATTGATACACTTGTATTTTAATTTGTATCTTCTGCAAATATCCTGTATACAGAAATGAACTGCCGGAGTACTAATTGAGGCGAGTGTACAGTGAGATGCGCAAGTATTGCACGGCAAATTGTCCGTGGCTATTTTTATCAATGTTTCTCTTGCATCCTATGCGTTTTTAAAGAATATATTTTTATGTATATTCGTGTAGATGTTATCAGCAGCTTGTTTGACATTGGGTCTGTTCATTGCCAAACTCTTCCGGTGGCTGCGCCACCCCTGTTGTGTCCCTAAATAATTTCGTTCGTCATTTGGTTGCCCTAAGTTTTGTTTACATTGAAGCGCAATGGGATGGCTATTCAAACGTTATTTTCAACGAAGGTAAGAATTTCTCGTGTAAATCGATAATAAAAATGCGTTTAGTAAAACTTTAAGATTATGTAGCCAGTCATAAGTTTCCGAAAGTTACATTCTCCTAAACCTAAGAATTAATAGAGTAAAGCGCAACGGAATGGTTGCGAAAATGAGCTAAATATAGTACGTTTATGCACAAAGAACACTAAACTTGACGTCATTTTGGTCGTCTATAGCTGCCATGGGTATATAATACAAATATTTAGATGTTTACACTATGCTTTGCTAATTATACTTTCTGGTTGCGAGCATGTGTAATTCAACGGCGGGAATAGGAATTGTAATGACCCCGAGTTTGCCATTACTTCGTGGTTTTATAATATTATTATTATTAGTATTATACAGTTAATAATTCATATATATATTCATAAATATATTAATGCCTTCAGCCAATTTTCTAATATGGCCGCCTTTATAATCAAAATTATACACATATCTACAAGTATGAATAGCGGCAAATTTAAGCAATTTACATAGTTTCAACATTAATCGTTTCATTTGCTTTTAAATATTCTAAAGATTGTTGTAAGTTTCATTTTAATCAAGTTAGTGAAGCCTAAGTTAATAATTTCTGAGTTAAATTCTTTATATCTTTTTGTTGTATCATGTTTCTGGCAAACGCCGTTCGTTTCTCTTATATTTTGAAAGCCATTGTTGATTTATTTAAACTCTTGTGGTGTGAGAAGATCACGCGCTTTTCATTGCATTGTTGCCACCACATATCTAAATTCATTGTGCCAGATTACTGTACATTTCTAATATATTACTGTTAGCTTTTATCAAACTTCCTAGTATTAAAAGGTTATTGTGTCTGGTAACACTGTGTAACTGAGGAGGTGTTTTCGCCTTCCAGAAAAACGGTTAGTAGTTGCGCGGAGAGATTTGAAGTAGCAAGAGGTGCTTCGCGTTACGGGAAAGATAGGCTTACGCATCTCGTGCTGTACCGTTCGAAAGTATTTGAATTGTAATTTTAGTCTTACATGATATACGTGCGTGTCTATAATAAACGTAAAGTTGAACATATTCCGGTTTTTCTTTATTTCGAAAGAGTATTTCGTACTTGTGGATACCTGCATCAGGAGGACAACTTCGTGGGTTGTGATTGGACTTCACCTGTGGAACCAAGGGGAAGGAACGCATTAACTTAGCCCGAACCCTGGGATTATCGAGCATGCTCTGCTGAGTTTATAAGGTAAGTGTACTTGTGAAGTGCACCGCTACGCGGGACGTAGCAGAATCGAAGAAACTCCCAAAATTATTAAGAAAAAATGTATTAAGTGCGTACACGCATGATATATATTATTATACAGTATGACTGACATTATTCCCTATCCGATAATTTAATATTAACGTATGTTTTCTAGTGTTGCCCACGAGACGAGACTTTGGCCTGTCTCGTCTCGTGGAAATGCTGTGAAATGCTGTCTCGTCTCGAAAATATTCGTTTGTCTCGGGACACATGATCAATCTCGTCTCGTCTCGAATTTTTAAATTAGCGTCGCCGCCTTGTAATCAAGGGGTCCCGGGTTCGATACCCGGTGGAGGCACAAGTGGTTCGGATCCCACTTTAAACTGTAGGTCCAGTCCCGATTAGCCTTACTGTGCATAAAGTGGACTTAAAACACCAACTCAACCCAACTCGAATTTTTAAAAGCCTGTCCCGTTTTGTCCCGTGGGCAACACTAATGTTTTAATTGTATTAAGCAGACCCCTCGTATTTTCGTCCTTCTTTTTCTTTGTAACAACAATTTTAAAATTATAATTTCTGTAAATAAGATAGACCTAGGGGTTGCGAAACATGAAAAAGAAGAAAAAAAAATGTAATAACTATTCTTATTTCATCATGCTATGTATGCAATTACGTCTGTAACATATATTGTGAAGTTGTAGCGATTACTTTCACAAAAATGTTTTAAGAGTTGAGTTGGTGTTTTAAGTCCACTTTATACACAGTATGGCTAATCGGGACTGGACCTACAGTTTAAAGTGGGATCCGAACCACTTGTGCCTCCACCAGGTATCGAACCCGGGACCCCTTGACGCTACCACTGCGCCATCGGGGAGGCCCTAAATGTTTTAAGAGTATGTCCCTTAGCATTCTTCTAATAATAAACCTAAATGCTCTCGTAGTTAGGTTAGGTTCTGTTAGCATTAAAATAATATCGCTAAATGCTTTCTAAAGAAAAAGGTTCTAAATTATCTGTACATTTATTCCCACTATTCATAAACTTGCATTTCTCTCGTCTCAATCTGTTCTTAAGATTTGTAACATCCTCTTAGCAGACGAATTACGTGGCAGGAGCAAATTTGAAGCTTATTCTTACTGCTGACACGTGCGTGGCAGCCAGCGGCGTATACTCTGGGTCACCTAGGTAATCGGAGATGACCCGACTATAATTTTTTAAAAAGTTGTTTTTTTATTTCTTCACAATATTCTTCCGAACCAATCTTTGTCACATATTTCTTTGCTTCCAGCGCGCAAATGTTTTCAAACGTTTGCCGCGGAATGTCCGTGAGGCTTTTTCTCCAGCTGGTGGAATCTGGTGACGTCAGGGTGAGATTCCACCGGCTCCCTTTAAATCCCTTACGGGAGGGGAAGGAAACACTGCTTCTCAGGCGCGGTTATTCCGTGGCAAGGGTAAGCTCCTTCTGGAGAGAGTCCATCGGTCGCACTCTCCACCCCAGAGCCTTTGCCGTTCCCTCGGCTGGCAGTGGCGCCCCCTTCTGCCATTCTTCCCCGATGGCCTTTGTATCGTAGGAGCTGTGTTGTTTACGACAGGGAAATTTCTCGGGAAAAAACAGAATTCTGGGTTCACAAATTGCGTACTGAAAAAGAAAGTAGAGAAAATACATCTGAAAATGCGCGAGAAACAGGGAAATCTGAACAACATTTGCGAACCAATTCTATGTTAATTCTCATTTTACATTTGCTTCTGTCTTACTGATCTCTGCTATTTCAACAGATATTGTAAAAGGAAAAAAAAAACTTTAATATTGAAAATGAAGGTAATTAAATAAATTAAAATTTGAACTAGAAATTCAAGAAATTACACCGACCTCCGTTGCGGAGTGTTAGCACAGCTCCCTACGAAGCCAGAGCTACAGGGTTCGAATACAGGCCTGGGTGTTCTTGGTAAATGTCCCTTCATCAATGTCATATCATCACTCGTAGTGATTAGCCAAAAGTGGCAGAAAAGCGACGTCAAATAACAATTTAATCAATCGATTAATGAAGTAATTAAACTATATGCTTACTTTTTTTCATTTTTGTATTTTAAAATGCGTGATTACTTTCTTTGTAGCCTTCAAAACCAGTACTTCTTTCACAGAAATGAATAATTTTTAAAAGGGAAAGCTATCAGAAATAAATTATATATATATACGTACACATAAATTAGTTAATTTAAGTTGTTTTTCCCCCGCTTTAGATTAATAATGATCATAAAGATAAAAGATGTATGAATAAAATATATAAACAAAAAAAGCAATGATTCCAACTTATAAAACCTTGCGCATCGCAGGGAATTTAAAGCTGGGAAAGGGAATTTTTCAGCATCCATAGGGAATTTAATTCTGAGTCAAGGGGTAAGGAACCACAATAGAAGATTGGCGCAGGGAATTGAATGCGTGTTGTAGGTGGCTTTGTGCTGTTCTTCCTATTAGCGATTCGAAAATGTAATATTTGTTTAGCTGTTAGTGGTTTAGTATTCGTGCTAGTGCTGTGTTTACTGAAGTTAAAAGCAATGGATATAATACAATATTTGCGTGTGAAAATATTTGGAACGGGATCTTTTCCGGAGAAATTGGAAATAGTTAATGTAGGTAGGCCAGTAACATCTCTTGTACACAGGTCTTGAACTTAAACTTCCAGGTATACAAACAAAAATCGGGAATGCACGAGTAACTGGACACTGGGGTAACTTGAATTTTAGACTTCAATTAATATTGAGGGTTTTTATTTCACTACCGCATTCCTTTCATATTCTTTGTTACAGGTTTTTTCTTATAGATTTATTATATTTTCTTGTTTTATTATTTGAAATTCTAAACGTAGATTAACTGCAAGTGCAATCACAACAATTATTCGACAGTGGTCGCAACAATAAGGTAACATTTT
The DNA here is from genome assembly GCF_977018435.1 of Lepisma saccharinum. Classification (NCBI taxonomy): domain Eukaryota; kingdom Metazoa; phylum Arthropoda; class Insecta; order Zygentoma; family Lepismatidae; genus Lepisma; species Lepisma saccharinum. The sequence goes on along the minus strand of NC_139247.1, from coordinate 47,896,477 downwards.
TATCACATATATTCATAAATCCTGTATGGATGTTGAGGTAAATTTGCAGGGAGACTTCAGGAGTGGGTGGATGAATCAAGTGTCGGAGATTACCCACTAGTTAAAACCAGGATACGCCACTGGTGGCAGCAGACTCGGCCTTATAAAATGCAGGAATATGATGATGGAAATTCGCTTATAGTGCAGAAGGCCTTAGAAAGAGCGTTTCGCGGGCTAACAGCAGACGTCGCTCGCACACTATTGCCGATACTCTCGTGTCGTCTGCTCCTCAGACGAACAAAAAGGCCGAGGTTGCAAGAGGAAGAGGTCATTCACCCTTCCAGAAGGGTGCAGCGAGTTAGCTGTGGCAACCGGGCTCGCTCATTCGCGGACCTGGTTGGTTCGCGCAGACACACCCCCATATTGTTGTCTGCTGTAAGCCCGCGAAGCGATCTTTCTAAGGCCTTCTGCACTATAGTAATATTTTTGCATATCACTGTACATTCAAGTCTGACCAACGTTCAACCCTGCTAACCCTGCGCTGCGACATCTGACCCATGTGATTAATTTTTTAACATTTTTATGTTACGAATATAGTGTGTGTATATATATATATATATATATATATATATATATATATATATATATATATATATATATATATATATATAGTAGTTTATTGTTGTTACTATTATTATCATCATCATTATAATTATTATTTCTTCTAGGAAAGGAAAAATTGGACGAAATAGGAAAACTTTTCTCCTTGCAAAGGGAGATTGTTCTCTCAGATGTGGCAACGCTGGCAACAAGTGGCTCCCTCCCATAGACAAACTACTAGGAGAGACTTGTTAACTCAATGTTAAAATCTGTGGCCTTAATACGTCACGGGCGAAACTAGCGACACCTATTGGCAGTGCACCCAACTACGTTGCCGATTTGCTTCTCTGTGGGCACGCTAGATGGCAGGCTGTGTAGAGGAGAGGGAGGGGGAGGGGGTTGTACCAACAAATATATTTTAAATATTTTTCTGTTTCTCCTTTTTACCTTTTACATATCCTACTGTTAAGATCATCTTCTCTTCAATGAAAGCATGAGCGAAATAACTAATTTTGCAGCTATAGGTTACAATAACAGTGCATTAAACTGCATCCACCCACTGCCGTTGCTAACGAGTCCAAAACAAAGCATCCTCCATACATCACGACCCTTCGACCCTTGTCTATCCACGTCTATTGTCCAACTGGCGGTGACAGCCGTTTCAAATTCAAAGCTGAGCTCGCGGGGGCTGGCAAACGTTGAATGAGTGTTGCTAACTCTACCCGCAGAAAATGAGCTAAGCACTGGATGACAGAAAAAAATGTTTTGTGGAAATAAATATCAATGTGAAGCGCTGTGTAATATAAGCTTCATATTACAAGCAGCAAATACCAAGGATTAGATATAATTCATAATTAATACTAATTAATAAATAATTAGTTCTAAGATGTCTACAGTATTCTTTGGGAACTCAGGGCCACATTTCGAGTTTCTTATTCAAGGAAAGAAGTTCAACACTGTATTACATAATGCACATGATGAATAAGACCATGTCGCATCCCGGATGGCGTAATGGTAACTTCGTTGCCATGTAATCCAGGTGTGTCGGGTTCGATATCACACTGGTGGAGACTGGAGAGTGTGTTCGAAATGGAAGTTTTTAGATGAGGGAATGCTAGCTCGAGCCGTGAGTTCAGTTGTTGAATGCTCCTATATTTTCAAATAATAAATTATAAAATAGGACAGATTGGGATGCTTTGCGTAGATATTTCTACCTTGGAGATACCCCGCACATCGTTGTCCATTTCAAGCATTTAATGGTGTGATCCCACTTTAACCTGCTGGGCCAGTCCCAACTAGCCTATCTGTGCATGAAACAAACTTAAAATTCAAGACTTCTTCTGGAGATATTCCTGCGAGAACTTTCAAGTAGATGTCCTAAAAACGTTCAATGTAACTAGGATCAGCAAATGTATATTGTGTTTGGTTTCACTGTTAGTTGGCGATGGAGTGACATCTAGCGTAGAACTATGAAATACTTCGCGACTGACAAGCGCATAACTTGGGTGCACTGCCAATAGATGTCGCTAACATCGCTGACGTCACGAAGACCACAGCTCGTGGCATTAGAGTTTCACCCCCCTGCTCCCTCCTCCACCACAGCTGACTTTTTGCAGCTTACTTTCCCGGTGTGCAAGTCTGTCAAGTGTAGTGGTAAGTAAAATTAGTTTGAAATGTACATAATTTGACTCCAATGTAATGATTACTGTATTACGAAAGCTCAGGTTTACATCTTCTTTTTTTTAACGATATTTTTACTGCTTGACAGTATGTTACTACGGATCTGTGATCAAAACATGAAACGGTAACATTATCGTATGGGTAAAACGGATTCCTTCAAATTTCCCTCAAATTTACAGGAGAAAGTACTTACGGAAATCATTTTCTTGAGCGTTTTGGAAGTTCCTGAATGTAGATTTGATCCATTTTAATGTGAATGCATTTTGTTTTCTGCGAAAATCTCTGTCCGACACGCTGTTTCTGCTCCCGCCATTTGCTTTTTGCATGAGAGTGCAATGTTCCGTGTGTTAAGACGATGCAACCCCGTAGCCAGTGTTTCAGCCTCGCCGTGTTTTCACTAGAACCACCTGTCGAGTTCGGAACAAGCCATTTTTCCCCGAATGGGTGTCACTTATCGCACAACATTGTAGCAACATTGTGTTCGGACGTCACAGGAGAGAGCTGTTTTTACAATTTTTCTTTGTATTTATGCTAATGTAACCTAACCTAACAGGCCTAACCTAACCACGTAGGCATTCCTCGTCTGACGTCAATATTCAAGGTTGCAAGATTGTTGTGCGTAAAGGAAGAGAATTAACGAATTACGAAAGAAAGATGGTTCCGACCCGAATGGGTGTCACTTATCGCACAACACTCTAGCAACATTGTGTTCTGACGTCACAGGAGAGACCTTTTTCATGTTAGGCAATACAAAGGTAACGCGTCTCTTAGCGAAAATATTATTTTTTTCTTTGTATTTATGCTAATGGAACCTAACCTAACAGGCCTAACCTAACCAACTACAACTAACCAACAACTAATTCCTCGTCTGACGTCAATATTCAAGGTTGCAAGAGTGTTGTGCGTAAAGGAAGAGCATTAACGAATTGCGAAAGACAGATGGTTCCAAATTGCTGTGTATGGACAATGAACGTGGTAAATCGCAAGGTTATTTTACAAGTTCTACACGTAAATGCGACGTATTAGCATAATTTCAAATAGGGGCACGAAAGTAGATATTTTCCGGTGAACGAGGTTGCACCACTGCATAAATCGACAAAACACTCTCAGAACGCCCCCTAAACCAGTATACTATCACGGGCATAATGTGTTACAGATTCGAAACAACAAGTAACAGTAAGTACTCGTAAATAGAGAAAATAAACATTATCTTAGTTAGAAATGCATTATTTCGCCTTAAGAAATGTTCCGCAACACGTTAGCAATGTAAAGAAGTCCGAAATATATGACTCGTAGGTGTTTCACCCATACGATAATAGTACCCATGAAACTTTACCTTGCACAAAAATTGGATTTTAACAAACGTTATGGATTTTGAAATTGAATATTAATGGGTTTTTTTTGGTACCAGTACTCCAGAAAGTAATGTACTAGCAATGTAAAATTATTTGAGACGTGTTCAAAATGAAAATAATAATTTCAGTGTAGTAGACAATAATCATTACAATATTGCTTTCATGATTTTTTTTAACTATGCTTACCTAACCTAACCTTGCCAGAAATGGTTCGTGGGGCTATCGTGAATGGTTTTTGGGGTTATCCATCAATGGTTCGTGGGGCTATTGTAAATGGTTTTTGGGGCTATCCGTCAATGGTTCTTGGGCCTATCGTGTATAATTTTTGGGGCCATTCGTCAATGGTTTGTGGGGCTATCCGTCAATGGTTTGTGATGACATAATGAACACGAAAGTAGGTATTTTTCAGTTAAGATTGAAACACTGCATACCCACTCCAAATCAACAAAACACAAGCACGACACGTGATGATCCACAGCTGTGCGCCATATTGTATGTTCTGCAACGGAAGAAAGGAACCAAAAGAATTACTCGTAATGCGAAAAATTGATGTTATTTTCGTGTAAAAAGCATAAAGGCACTTTCAACTATGTTCCGCAATACGCAATTCGTAAGTATGAACCATGAGAAACACAAACTATCCGATTGTAATGTGTCTCCGATATAACGAACTGTTACCCATAGTTTAAAATAATACAGTACTTGTTGCTATTAAAGTGGTTTTTATTTTTGTAACACTTAATCCTGGTTCTCCATAACTTATTCAAGTTTACAGTACCAAGATATGCACTGTAGAATGAAAAGAAAAACACTTTAACTAGCCCCGTCTAGTTTGCTGCACTTTTTGACTCACTTTGCACCAAAGCGTGTAGTTGGTTGCATGGTGGAACACCGAGTCGTCTAGATCGTTGATTTCGAGTCAAGTAGTGAATTTGGTGTATGGTCACGTGGTGCGTGCTAAGTAATCAAATGCCAGTTGAAAGCAGCAGACAGGCATTTGTTTAATCTTCTGAACTTGAACACCACTTTCCATCTAGTTGGTTGAACATAATTTCCTTGCACTACTGTGACACTGGATGCACCTGCACTACAACGAGTATCAAAAAGTGCAGCCAACTAGACGGGGTTACTGTAACATTTACTGTATTATTTTGTAATATCCAATAATGGTTATATTCATACTTCAGGTTTGTGCGACTTACTCACTTTCATATATATTATTTTGTATTTCTAAAAATTAAAAATACAAAATTATTTATTATTTGCGTAAAATGAGGGAACAGTGGTTCCCGAAACTTTGTCGGTGTACAAAATAGCTACTCATTTTACGTAAGTAATAAATAATTTTGTATTTTTAATTTTTAGAAATACGAAAGAATAATGGTTATAACATTTATAAACAAAAACATACATGCAAAACGTAATCAAAAGTTTTTATCACTAAAATGCATTCGCACAAGAAAGAATCTGGGAAAATGTATGACACTGCTTCATGTATACCTAAATTGGGAAGACACTACTCAGCATGCATGTATAATTAGGATGTCATTGCATGTCCCCATCTGAGAACAGCAACGCTCAGATTTGTGCAAAAATTAATGCTGTCTTATATTTACAACTTGAACTTACTTGATAAATATGCCCATAATTACTTGTTACGTATATGAAATCTTGCATAAATCTGTTTGACCAAGAATTTATTGGGAATGAAGGTCTATCCTAATGCACAATACCTTGCCATTACACATCACAGAATGAGGCACTGGGTCCCAGGTTGTACTCATGACTGAATGCACATTGCACTAGGGTCACAGACTTCAATTCGACAAATGATAACACATAGATGTTTGTTTACTGTGCGTGCGACACCATTTCATGTTTTTCGTAAATGGCAGTACCGTACATACACAGGTTTTGCCTGTGGCAGGTATTCATAAACTGTAGTGCATGTTTCTTTTATTATAGCTATAAGCTGGACAGGCTGTATTTTAATTGGCCCAAGTTGCTTTTGTTTTATTGCAATTTCATCATGCTACGCAGTGGAGTAGTGCAGTTCTCTGGGGGTCCCCTTTCAAGTAAAATATTGGGGCCCCCCTTAGTGAAAAAAAAAATATTGAGATGATACCAGAGTAGGACAGATATGCACAATAGTTCGCTAGCCCCCACCTCCACCCATTGTTGTAACATAAATTACCCTTTATCGCAAATACCCTGCCTTCACTATTTTTGTCATTGACTTAGGCTATATGTCAGTGTAGTGTTATATATATATATATATATAGAGCTATATTTCAGTGTCAATGAGCTATATTTCAGTGTCAATGAAATACTGATTGGAAGAACTTGACCAAAAAAAATGTTGACGCATGGGTTAAATTTGGGGTTAGTGGACCTCAGTATTATCATTCGTAATTTTAAAGATGTCATTTCTTTTAGATAGATGACTGATATTTCTTTAATACTTTTTCATGAAACAAGAACTATTTTGTTAATAGATCATCAGTACTTGAAGAGGTACTGTATAGTGGAGACACCTAGAAATCATTTATTTCGCAATTTTTTTACATTGCTAACATACAATTCTGCATTGCGGAACATTTCTTTAGGTGTAATAATGAATTTCTAACTAAAATAATGTATATTTCTTACATTTACGAGTACTTACCGTTCTTCCTTTTCTCGGTTCTCTAACACGCAATATGGTGATAGCGTACTGGTTCATCGCACGATGTAGCAGTGTTTTGTCCATTTGGAGTGTGAATGCAGTGTTTCAACCTTAAAATACCCAATTTTGTGGCCAGATTGGAAATTATGCTAATACCTCGTTAGCTCCACAAACCATTTCCGGTAAGGTTCGGTTAGGTTAGGCAAACATAGTTAAAAAACTTCACGACGCATCTTAGACACATCATCTTCTTGCGAAAACACGGTGTGGTTTGCAACACTTATTGGGGGTTATGTCATTGAACATCGTGGTCACGTGCAGAAAGCAAATGGCAGCAGCAGAAATTCCATGTCTGAGAGATATTTTCCCAGAAGAAAACATGAATTGGCGTTGAAAAGGATAAAAACTACATTCCTGAACCTCAACAACGCTACAGAAAATGATTTTCGTAAGTACTTGTGTAAAAAGTAAGAAATCCGTCTCTACTATACGGAAGTGTTACCCTTGAAAATTGTGTGCAAGGGACATGGGGGGATGCTATTCCCCCAGGCTAAGAAAAATCGTAAAGCATCCCCATGCTAGGATAATTTGCATAAACATTCTTCTCTGCCTACTGCATTGTCTTCACGTTGATCCACATAAGGATCCTTCCTTCTATCCCCTAACTCGAACAAGGTAATTCACAGCTATGAATTTTCACATCAAGCACTGTATACCCTGCGTGGCAGAATAGGGGTTACTGGACCTAATGGCAATTGGTGGAAAGTTACATTTTAAATATCACGTGTAAAACTAATATTAATGGTAAACAAAGGTCATGACACTATCTGTTGAATTTCTGGGGTTACTATATAAAATTTCATGAGCACCGAGAGAGAACATAGGGCAGATTCTATGTCACTGATGCTACTTATATACTTCCCCGATGCCGCAGTAGTAATGTTGTTGACTTGTAATCAAGGGGTCCCAGGTTCATTACCCGCTGGAGGCACATAGTGGTTCGGATCCCACTTTAAAAACTGTAGGTCCAGTCCCAATTAGCCTTACTGTGTATAAAGTGGACTTTCAACAAACTCAATCATGCTATGTATGTAATTTGTACATGGTTCGATTTTGATTTATGTCTGTTAACTAGGCTTACCATATTTTTTGGGGTCCAACCCTTAACATTTTATTGGAACATAAACTATAAATTGTACAAATACATATTAACATTATTTTCTAAAATCAATCAATTAATTTTCAAATGTTTAATTGAATAATACATTTTCTGATGTTTAGGAAACCTCTCTGTTCTAGGTAGCATTATCTGTTAAGTTGACTCAGTTGTACTTTTCACTAGACATGACTTTCTTCAGAAATGGCTAGTTTGTTTTAATAACATCATAAAATTCACATGAAAGTTCTGAATTAATTTTAACATTCAGCAGGTGTTTAACAGTGGACACTAGAAGTCTACCGCTTTCTGCAGACCAAATATTCCCCATAATTGAAAATACTCTCTCAACTGGAGCAGATGTTCCAGGCAAAGACATAGCAAACTCAAACATTTTAGAAATGTTGTCTTTTAAAACAGCTTAAAAATTGGTCGTGAATATTCTATACCAGTAGCTATTTTCATGTTTCAGATTATCAAAACCCTGGACATTTTGCAATCCCGGACAACACTAAAAAACCAGGACTGTCCGAGCTAATCCCGGACGTATGGTAAGCCTACTGTTAACATGTACTGCAGAGTTTTAGCGATTACTTACTGCATGTTTACATGACACTGGTTTTTCACTTCCCAATACATGCTTTCGCAGTTAGGTTAGGTAGGTCATGTTTAGTTCCCTTAGCATTTCAGAAATAACCCTAAATGCTTTTGTGGTTAGATTAGTTGGGTCTGGTTTAGTTCTGTTAGCATTAACAAAATATTCCTAAATGCTTTCTACTACTGATTGTGGTCAAATTCTACCTTCTATCGGCAGAGAATTCCTTGTCCATGGGGAGCATGCATGCTTGCGTAAGATATTTTTTTATTTTTTTCCCAACATAAATAACTTTTATTTTAAATCCAAACAGTGCTAGTTATTTTAAGGAAGGTTCAAATTTTGTGTAGCAATGATTGCCAAATTCTACAATAATTAGTCGTTCTCCTAGGAGAGTTTGAAAAAGAAAATCATAAAACAATCTGAACCGTTATTAATGCTGTCTTATATTTGTAACTACTTGATAAATATGTCCATAATTTATTGTTACATGAAATCTTGCATAAAAAGTAACAACTGTATTACAGTAATTTGCCTGATTTCTTTTGTAGATTTTTGAATATGCTTTGGTGGCACTGAACGTTCATCCAGGAGTTGGGCAGCATATTCCCAGTATACTATGTGGGCATCTTTGGAATACTACTGTGTCCCAGAAATGTTACCAAAATTTTGTGTTACTGCATGGAGAGAAGTATTTGCAAGTTCTTGTTGGTGGTAAGGAAAATAAGCATAACTACATTTTATTGCCTTTGTTCCTTCATGCAGATTCATTTAATTTGACAAGGTATGTTTCGATCTTTCATTTCGTCATCAGTTCTCACCCCCCTTGCCCAATAAGCAAGTGTTGGATTATGATGTTTCATAAGCATACATATTATTACACAAGTTCATTACATCCCTATATGCACATGATTCATACTGAATGCTTACTGTATTTTGTGCAGAATGATTTTTCCAGGATATTTGCAAATAAATTGATATGACAATCTCAGCAAAATCAAGAAAGTTAACCAAGAAAAATGAACTAAATACTTTACTTTATTTACCATCCATACTACTATTACTAACATCCAATATTTCTTTCCATTTTTAAAAAACATTTAGTTATGTATGTGTGTGTGTTCTGAACAATACAACACTTGGCACAATATGTACCTCAAAGAAAAATTAACAAATAAATGCTAGTCTTGTTAATCTTGTTTATTCGTTCACTTTTCTAGCTCTAACATTCATCTTCTATTTTCCTCCCATTCATCTTGTTTTTATTTTCTCATTTCTCACACACTTAAATACCTCCATCAATTCGAAACACACTCTAAGGGACATATGTGAAGGTACATATTGTGCCCATTGTACATTATTTATAAAATCAGCAAACAGACATATTTATCTATTTTCAATTATATATGTAAGTATTTTGACAAGTGTATCTATTCGTATTTCCATGTGTAACGAACCTGAGAGTTGAAGGTTTTATATTTGTAAAAAGTTAAGATTTTTAAAATGTTTGTTACTTCAAATAATGTGCAAGTTGTCACAGAAAATTATAGTTAGACTGATACAGTTGTAGTTGGAACTCTCGTATATGTTTATTAATACGTCAAAATCTGTTCGTGTTGACGTCACTTTCTCATCTCAGCAGAGGAAGTGGACCCACCTGAATGTTTCTCACCTGACGACAGACTGATTTTGGAAAACAGGTGAAGGGGAAGAATCAATAAGAACTTGAAAACTGAGAGAATTCAAGTATAGATTTTCATGTTTTCGAGTTTTCTTCTTGCTGATAAGTTGAAAGTAAGAAATTAATTATGTACTTTGACTTTCGCTATATGTAAGGGAATTGCCTAACGTTAGTATTGAATGTTCTATACTTTTATTGGTAAGTGATTATGAAATATACGCGATTATAAAACTGCATTTTAACTTTGAAAACAGTGTTGTGTTTCATTTCTACCCAGCAAGCCCTGATGATTTGCAAATATTCTCATGTTCCCTACTAGAGGAGTAGCGGACTAACTTTGTGACGACTGGTGTACAACCGGGATGGACGTTGCATAGTTATTTTGGCATACCAACGTGGGGCCAGAGTGCATAGTTATTTTAGTACAATCGTGAGAGCTCTAGTGCAAATTATTTTATCAATTCAAACGTGATGCCAGATTTAGTGCATACTGAAAGTGTTCGTCCATAGACTTCACGAAGGTGATAGTGACAGTCTTTGAAATTCACGAAGGTAAAAGTGCGATAGTGAAGTGAAGTTATTAACTGGTAAGAGCCATAGATAGTGTAGAATGGAGAAAGACGCGACAGGAATAAATCTGCGAAGCAGAGGAAGAACGACGGATGCAGAAACCAAGTTTGGATGCTGTGATGATCTTACCAATGACAGGGAATTCTTCCAGTGTTGCCAATGTTTGCAGAGGTTTCATAGTAGTTGTGATGGGCAGGAAGTACTTCGGCATCAAATAAAGAGATGCGATGCACATCATGCTTGTCAGCACCAGAAACAGAACCAGAACCGAGTGTTCCTACCAAACCCTCATCAGATCACTGGCTACTTGATTAGTTGATGAAACATAAAGCAGAACGAAACCAGAAAGAAAAGGAGGATGAGGAGCGTAGACAGAAGGAAAGGATAGAGGAGGAGAGACAGCATAAGAAAGAGAAAGTTTGAAAAAAGGAGATGATGGAGTTTAAACTCATAGTTGAGTCTATAGAAGAAAAGAGAAAGAGGAGGAAGAGAAAAGAAGAAAAAAGGAAGAAGAAAAGAGACAGAAGGAGAAAGAGGAAGAAGAAGAAAAGAGGAAAGGAGGAAAAAGAATAAGAATAAGAAAAGAGACAGAAGGAGAAGGAAAGAGAAAAGGAGACTTAGATATTTTCTGTGCATTGATTGAAAATCAGGAAGATATAAAACTAAGGTCAGAGTTACAGGCTCTATTCTCTCAACATAAACTTGAACAGATAGAGAGCATCAGAGGAGAGATAGAAAAGCTTAGTATTAAAGTCACTGAAAAGGTGAATGAAAGGGTAAAGGAAATTGCGGAAGAGCAGCTAGAGTTCTTAACAGTTTGGCAAGGACGGATAGAGAAGAAACAGGAGCAATTGAAGAAGAATATGGAAACCTGCCTTGAAATTGTCCAGTCTGGAAGATAATCTGAATGTGAACATCCAGAGAGAGTTCAATAATTGAAGATTTCTGTAGAGTTTATTAATGTAGCACTAAAAACCTTTGGTGAACGAACAGAACTCATAGAAAATATAGTGCAAGAACAGAAATTTGAAATAAAGGCAGCTGGAGAAAAGGTTAATTTTCGTCATGAGAAGGCTAAAAAGATGGAAGTATCTCTTCGCCAAGAAATTCAGGAACAGACTGGTACAATTATAAGTAGGGTCAGTGAACTGCAGGAAAAGATCCATAATTTACAGATTCGACCAGAAACCTCTTCCGATATACTGCCTGATCCAGTCCGAGGACTGAATCCAGAAGCTACTGCCTATGAACCTCCTGTTGTACTTCCAAACCCATTCTTCCACGGTAATACCACAACTTCTGATAGATGCAAGAGGCCTAGAGAAAAGGATAGTAATGACTATTTTTCTCCTCGACGCAGAACAGAGTTTAAGAGGCCCAGAATGGCTGATATCGCGAACATTCCGAAGTTTAAAGGCAATATCGAAGCTCAATCTGCCGAAAGATATCTGCCTGAATTAAATGTCAGTTTCGACTTAATGAAAGTGCCTGAGCACTATAGATTGGAATTATTACGTAGGGTTTTCACCACCAAGGCTGATCATTGGTTAGCTGGTAATATGGACAACTTTGTGAATTATGCTGATTTCTGTGCTCGCTTTAAGGATGAATAAATTGCATCAGACAAGGCGAAGCAAAGACAACTAGCAGCTGTGAGGAACCGAAGGTATTCTCGCCTGGTCCACGACAACTTAGAGAGTTTTGCCTGGAGTGTCTACGCAGCGTACAGAAACTAGCTGACAATTTTAATGAGAGAGAAGTTCTTAATTTGATCATTGGACAGTTGCCGTATCGCATTCGGAATCTTTGTCTGGCGCACACTCCCCGAAGTGTGGATGAAGTGACACATTTCTTAAAGGACTTCGATATTTATGATGACCCTGATGTCTGGAAGAATAAAGAGGCTGCAGGCAATAAAAGTTTTAAGATCCGGAATATCCAGACGGATTCAGAGAGTCGAGGAGGAAATTCACGACCTCGAAGATTCAACAGAAGATTAGGCAGGAGAGGTTTCAACCAAGATCAAAACCAAAGACAGAGAAATTTCTACAGGCTTCATCCAGAACAAGAGCAGAATTCTCCAGACAGATGGCGTTACCAAGAACGACGTAATCCTACTTCGCCCAGATGGTACTCTCCACCACGTAGAGGTGAGAATTGTGGTTCCTTCTCACCAAGACATGACGTTGTCTCAGAGCAGGAAGAAGCAGTGGAGATTACTAGAGAGTTTCTGCACAACCACGATCCCACTCATGTCAAACAAACCTCGACCTTTTCTAAGTGCCTCCTCTTCGTCTAGGCAAGTGAACTCGACGTGACGTAAAATACAAGGATAATATGTAAATTCTTTTTGCTGACCAAAAATGTATCTTCAGTCAGTCAGTCAAGTGCAAACAAATCCGGAATTCAAAACTGGTGTATTTACCGGAAGACTTAAGAAGAGTGTGTTAGATGGTAGACAAGTAGAACTGGAAATCGGTGGTCTGAATTTTAGCACCAAAGTATCCATTTAAGAAGGTTTTGGTTCTGACTTCCTCTGGAGTATGCTTTTTATAAAAACTGCACCAGGCAGAAATAAGTATTAAGAAAAAATGCAGTTGATGTGTTGTTTGTTACCACTCCTGATCAAATGAAGGAGGATTTTCCAGATATATATTTAGTGCGGTACATCCGAAAGGTCCAAGATGAGGATAGAATCGGGATGTATAAATCCGTAGACCTCTCAGAGAAGGTCCATATACTATATATTTTGGATTGATTCCTATAAGCAGGAGTTATTGTATTGCTGGTGTGGAATTTAAAGGCATTATTCTAGAAGCACAGAAGCAAGAAGAGTGTTGAGTTTGAGGTGCTATGGAAAAGTACTGATTCAGTTCATTGTTTATTGAACGCTATACCGTTTTCTACAAAGTCTTTCTGGAGAAGAAACTAAATATAACTTCTGTTCTATTAAACCATCATGGAATCAATCATTGCCTGAATTCACTGTTTATTGGTTGTTTAACTCTCCTGGATTGTATTCTGTTTTGGATACTACAAACTACGTTCCTTCTGAGTTGTTGTCGATTGAAGAGAAGCATTGGTTGGTGAAGTTGACTTAGTGTCAAGATAATTTCTGTATTTAAAGTTTCATTGTGTACTCAAAATTTTTTCAGAACTTGTAAATTACAATTTATTCAAAAATTTTCCCCGGACGAGGGGCAATTGTAACGAACCTGAGTTGAAGGTTTTATATTTGTAAGAAGTTAAGATTTTTTAAATGTTTGTTACTTCAAATAATGTGCAAGTTGTCACAGAAAATTATAGTTAGACTGATACAGTTGTAGTTGGAACTCTCGTATATGTTTATTAATACGTCAAAATCTGTTCGTGTTGACGTCACTTTCTCATCTCAGCAGAGGAAGTGGACCCACCTGAACGTTTCTCACCTGACGACAGACTGATTTTGGAAAACAGGTGAAGGGGAAGAATCAATAAGAACTTGGAAACTGAGAGAATTGAAGTATAGATTTTCAGATTTTCGAGTTTTCTTCTTGCCGATAAGTTGAAAGTAAGAAATTAATTATGTACTTTGAGTTTCGCTATATGTCAGGGAATTGCCCAACATTAGTATTGAATGTTCTAGTGTTTTATTGGTAAGTGATTATGAAATATACGCGATTATAAAACTGCGTTTTAACTTTGAAAACAGTGTTGTTTCATTTCTACCCAGCAAGCCCTGATGATTTGCAAATATTCTCATGTTCCCTACTAGAGGAGTAGCGGAATAACTTTGTGACGACTGGGGTGGACATTGCACATGTTCCGACAAGTTTCTTCCAGTTTTCCCCGTAGATCTTCGGCCAAACCATTCTCTTCACAAAAATTTACATAGCAGGCAATCTGTTTCTCTACTTGTCATCCATGCACTTTGCTCCATAGATTTCTTCGTTCTTCTGAACCTGTCTCCTCTTTCACGTCACCCTATAGTAAACTGAAGTTTAGGGGAAGTGTTGTCATCTGGAAATAGATAGAAAATATGTTATTTATATATTTTATACATACTATAATTAGAATCGTATATTAATACACATATATTTTCAGGAACGGATGAGGTGCAGGGTGAAGCTCTGCGTAACACATATTATCAGCATGAGATTGGTGTTGCAAATGTGGAAAGTTATGAAGACCTTACCGGGATCGTCCAGAGGGTCGTAGAGGAACAGGAGACAATAAAGGTGGAACAAACAAATTACTTTTCCGGTTTGGGCGATGAATTCAGAGTTTCTTCGTTGAGGTTATGGTCGAGCAGACAAGTTTGTTGCTTGCCATACCCAGAACCGATAAAGGTTCCAGGCAGCCTTTCAACAATATCAGCAGAGGTAACTATTTTTTCAGTTTATCCCCAATCATATACAACTTAACGTAGTATATTTTAACTGTCATATAGTGTTTTTCTGGTTTTATACATCACATAAGTAATAACTATGTTCTTTCAGGTTATGGAAACAAAAGAAAATGTTCACGTTTGACAATTATGAGTAACGTGGGAAACATCCAATTTCCAAAACTTCCCGAAAATTAGTTTTCTAAATATATTTTCCTTTTTTCTTTTCAAAAACTGGGGAATGGGTGTTAAGGAGTGGTCTTTTCTCATGCTTCCCTGAAAATTAAGTTCGTCCAGCATCATCAGTGCTGACACTAGAAGTGATTTTCCACAATTTTTTTTCATAAGCTGGGAACACTGCTTTGCTTACATAGTATTATTTTTATCCCAAGAAGTAACAGCCAATTTTCAGTGTAACTTTGCATGATTGTAGGAATGTACCACTGCTGCTTACAAAATTTTTACATTCACTTTGCTTATCTCTGCACACTTCAACGTGAGGGGTCCCGGGTTTGGCACCCTGGGCATGGGAGTTCTTTTATAGATTTCATCATATCATCATTCATCCTTATCTTTGCGATAAGCCAAAAGTGCCAGAAATGGGAAGTAAAATATACAAAAAATCAAGGAATCTGTAATACACTTTGGACCTCTTTTTTTTTCGTTCAAGTTTGAAAAGGACATGCCTGAAAAGTCCCATCCAGAGATTCTATACACGTGCAGTAGGCTCCATTCACCAAACGTTATTTAATTTAGCATTTCGACCTTTCCTTTTGTCATGAATTATCACCACCTTCCATTATTTGATTGTCGTATAATGGCCCAACAACCAAGTGTTGGCTTATGATGCCTTTCATATTCATATTGTTACACACGTTCACTACATCCCTATATACACATGATTCGTACTGTATGTTTACATTGTGCTGAATGATTTTTGCAGGATGTTTGAGAACAAGTGGGTATGACAATTCCTGAAAAATCTGGAAAGTTAACCTCGAGAAAAATGAACTAAGTGGGCATTACGGAATCATGCAAGCACATTTAGGTCTCCTTATGTACAAAGTGAGAAATGATGTCATGAGTATGTGACTAGGAAGAAGCATTACTTAGCTACAGAGGCCAGTTGTGTCATGCCTCGTTCATAGGATGATTGTAACTGTGTTAGCTTGTAATCAGGGAGACATGGGTTCAATTCCTGGTGAAGGTATATTGCACCATGGTAGTTCTGGTCCCTGTTAACTGATTTGGGCATGAAGTGGACTTAAAACATACTCTAACCAACTTTGGTACTCTGCCAAATTTGGTTATTTTATGCTGGTACATACATGTATCACTATGTGTAAACTGTTCAGAATATGTACCAGATTCACCCCTTGCTTGATGATTTGGCCGTGGAGACTCTGGAGAGTCAGCTGGCCCTGATGTTGATGGTGAGAGGAGGCAGCAGCTTATCGCTGGAGCGCTACTTCTCCGGACTCGGACTGGCTTCTTGGCTTCTGAGTGTCTAGTCCAGACCACTGCAGTCTTACTGTATGCTTTGTTGCTGCCTCGTGTTGTTGCGA
The DNA here is from genome assembly GCF_977018435.1 of Lepisma saccharinum. Taxonomy (NCBI): domain Eukaryota; kingdom Metazoa; phylum Arthropoda; class Insecta; order Zygentoma; family Lepismatidae; genus Lepisma; species Lepisma saccharinum. The sequence continues at coordinate 47,880,265 of NC_139247.1, read as the reverse complement.
TCTCTCCGGATGGTCTCGTCAATCAGCGTTGATGGTGTCCAAGGTGTTGTGTTTTCGGTTTACCATCTTCTGGGGATTTTTATACTTCAGAATTTATTTTTGACATGGTGAACTTTGCACCTCCAGCTGGTCACCTGGGATATCCCTGGTGCTGGTGGAAAGTTACAATGGAGGTGCACTCACCACTGGTAAGAACCATTGCCTTGCTGACTGTGCAGAACTGATTGGAAATTTCTGATCAGTCGGCTCTGTATTCAGTGGGAGTTGGAGTGAATGAGCAATCAACCGGCAAGCTTCAGAATGATATTTTAACAAATTGAGATTTCTATTTTTATGCTCCCAATTCCTTCATCAATACATATGAAGATATTATATACTAGAAAATTAAAATACAAATATTGCATGTTATGTTCGTCAAAAGCTGTTTTTTATTTTAATCAATATGTATGTTAAAGTGCAGGGTTTACAGATGCACAGATGTTTTCCAAAAATTATGGGATGAGATCTGTTTATCATAGAAAGTTGAAGTGTGTGTTATTTTGGATGGAATGGCTTCCACACTGAGCAAAATGCTAATGTTCCTACAGGCACAGTTGGAAGAAGAAGATAAATCAATCAAGAAAAATCCTTTTTCAGGAGCCCATGTAGCCCCCTAAATGAACCACGTTGAAAGAAAATTTTAAGAAATGTAGCACTCCTATTGCGCAGATAAATCTGCACATACTTCAACTGTCGAACCGTATAAAATATGCCACTTCATGTGAACAGGAGTGTGCCTACAATTGTGTCAAGTGTAGTTGAAAATTGAACAGCCATGATGGTCTAGTCTGTACGGAATCTGACTGCACGTGGGAGACCCGGGTTCGATTCCCGATGTGGGTGATCTAAGGTCGGATTTTTTTCGGCCTTGTTCCTGCGTAAAGTGGCTCTGGGGCGCACTCAGCCTAAATCAGTGGGTACCTGGGGAATAAAAGCAATGGGAGCATAGTGCTAATGACATCACCTCCAAAATGGCCGAGATCGAGAGTGTGTGGGGCCTTCCTTCCACATTCTCTAAATATGCCTTCATGGTGCAATATGCACGAGGAATATTATCTTTACCTATAGTTGAAAATTGGCCCACAATATATCATAAAAAAGATTAAAATGTGTTGCTGGCTCCAAGTAGGTTTTTGGTTCTAACAACGGACTATGTAACCTGGGTACTTAAATTTATGTACCACAAAATACCACTCATTGATTTAGTTGTATATTTTTTTAAAAATAAGATTTAAAAAATATGTCCAAATTTATTTTTGCATAAAAATTTCATCCACTCTTGCTTGATCCCTATTTAGTACCACAATGAACATGGTTTCCAACTATATGATATATATCTGGACAGGCACGTACACTCCCAAGAATATTTACCTAGTGACTGCCTAACTAATTATCACCTAAACTCCTGCTTTTTTAATATTTTTAGTATTGTGTACTATTAAATATTTCTTTGGGATGAACTGTTGAACGGTTATCCAAACAACTTCACATGTTTGGAAGACCAACAATACTGCATTTTAGAATTTTTGTGTTCTTTGGTTTATTGCTGAAGCCTTCGAGTGTAAAATTTAAATTTATTTGTTCTAATTGTGTCTGTTGGGTAGCACATACTGAAACTTATCTTTTCTCAACTTTTTTTTAATTTATGGTAAATAATTGTCCTTTTACATATGTTTGTGCATCACTGTACATTTAGAAATTACAGGCTTGAACTCCTCCAGTCCTGGACGGTTTACACTCGGAGAGGTCTTGCCCTCTTAAGGTTAAATGTTTCAACTATAGCCTGAACTAAGTTTGTTACCATATGTAACTTCCGAGCCTCTCTTTTTTTCGAGGAAGAGGGACTTGAGCTGGAGCTCGATGTATTTTTTCATTATTAGCTTAATAAACCCGGAGCCAAAGTGGATACTTGTATTCACATATAAACTGTAATAATAATCCGAGAGGGCCAGTACCTACCTACAGACTGTCCACCTCGCTCCCACCAGTTAAGGGGTGACGTGTGGTCAGCACAATGAACCCCGAGTCGTCGTCGTCGTAAGTTTTCATGACTGGGTTATGCTACTCATTCATAGCTCCTCAATTTCCACACGTTGGTGGGTGGCCACTGATCCCATACACAGGCTGAAATCTCAGGAAAGGTTGTCACGCTTCCCCCAGGAGACTTGAACCTGTATGGATCCTGTGAGTGATTCCCAAAGCTTGTCTTAGACTGCACGGCTACAGTGCAGGTCAAATATAAACTACACCGCTCATATATTGATAAGAACTCACACTGTTACCTACTTGTAGTTTTGTTGTTCAATTGTGTTATCAACGTGTTGAATCATCACAGAATAAACATTGCCTATATTGCTAAAACATGTTAAGGACTTCTGTGAATATAAACTGACTTTCCCTCTTGTAGTGTAGTATATTGTCCTGTATGCTTTTTATACATTGCAATACAATTACATAGGGATATTGAAAGTAAACAATAAGAGGTTTAGCAAGTTTGTGAGAGTTGTTTTCAATAACAAATTATAGAACACTTCTAACAGTGTAAATACAAATCTCTTTATTTGTGTGAACATCTTCCACACATTACTCTGTGTTTTTTCATTTCGAAAAAATAACTGTGCATATGTTATGCTAATTTTTTACTATAATACAATATTGCTTTTCTCTTTTACACTTTTACAGTTGGTCCTAAGTAACATAACCATGTGCATCTCCTTGATAACTACTGCAATCTGACTGGAATGATAGAATGGAAATGTACTTCCAATCTCCCGTAGAGGAGATGTTCGTCAGGTTGAGAAGACATAGAAGATATGTACAAGGCTTGTGCACTGAAAAACTGAAGCAAGTAAGTTTGCATTGGTAATTTAGTAAAATTAGATTCAGTGTCAGGCATGGTACATATGATAGTTATCCAGAAATTAAGTTCTGATTGATTGTTAAGGGGAGGAGGTACAGTTACGCACCAATTGTGCATTTATTTCAATATCACCTGAATATGCACTGCTACTAAAAAAACCTGGCTGTATCCAGAGTATGAATTTCTCTCCATGTTGCAAGTGGAAGCATTTTTTTAATGTTGATTATTAAGCTGGACACAATATTTGAAAAATATGATAAGAATTTTCGGAATCCCATGTATTCCTTATGGGGAATCAACTTCAAGATCTAGTTTCAGCTAATCAAATGGAAGTTTAGACTTTTCCGCTGGTGAAATGCATCTTCAAACAGCCCTCTTCCCTTCGATATAATTTTCTATTCCATCGGAAGTTTGATATTCCCAAGAGAACAAATCAAATAATACTCCCACAAGCCCAATGCACTTCTCCTTGCCTCCTACGGCCATCCTGGCAGTGTTGCCAAACCTGATGCGCATAAAAGAGCTAAATTTCACCTTAAATAGAGTTAAAACTGACTTTAAAGGAGCTAGATTTACACAAGTGCTTTCTAGAGTAATGTTAGTTGTCAAAGGGCTGCTGTTACCGTTAACTCTAAATTGATGACAATTTATTCGTAGTTTTCTCCATTTAGATCTGGCAGCCTCACCCATCTCATGGTCGTATGAAATTGAAAATAAAGGATTCCCTAACAATATTATGCCAATTTCAAGTCAACGCAGCACTATAAAAAAAAAGTAGCTGGGGATATAAGAGGGCATGGGCCGATGCAGCCAATATAAAAATATCACGTCATGTGAAAAATATCACGTCATGTGCAAAAGTTGGTCTATGTGGGCCGGAACCAGTGATGGCATCATACGAGGGTCACTATTTATATTTTGAGCCTAACAATGAAAAAACAGGAATTTGGCATTGAAAACTGCTTTATTGTTTTTCGAAGTATTCTCCTTTATGGTCAATACACTTTTGCATTCGTTCGAACCATTTGTCAAAGCAGTTTTTCCAATCTTCTTGAGACACCTCCATAATATGGTTTTTGAACGCATCAACGGCGTCTTCCGCCGACGACATTCGGGAACAAGAAGAAGTCATTGGGTGCCAAATCAGGACTGTACGGCGGATGACCCATCAATTCGAGTTTTTGACTGTTCATAAAGTCGGTTGTTAGACGAGATGTGTGACAGCTGGCATTGTCTTGATGAAGAATGATCCGACAGCGTTTGTTTGTTTTCCGTATTTGACCGAAGACCTCTGGCAAACAAATTGTTGTGTACCATTCAGAGTTGACCGTTCTACGTTCCTCTAAAGGCACAGTTGCCACATGACCAGTTTTCCCGAAAAAACAGGCGACCATTTGTTTCGATGTGCTTCGAGCACGAACAACTTTTGTTGGATTGGGTTCATCTTGAAACACCCATACAGTCGACTGCTGTTTACGTTCCGGCTCATATGCATATATCCATGATTCGTCACCTGTTACAATCTTATATACGTCTTTTGAAGCACCACGATTGTATTTATTGAGCATTTGTTTGCACCAATTGACGCGAGCGTCTTTTTGAGTTTTTGTCAAATTGTGTGGGATCCAACGAGAACATACCTTTCTCACAGCTAAATGATAAACAACACAAATCAAGCTATTGACAAAACATTTGAAGTACGTTATGGTCAATAATGCCAGACGATTCCATGCAAACGTCAAATCGCACCTAACTTCAATCAGTGTTGCCAAGGCTCAAAATATAAATAGTGGCCCTCGTAGTGGGGCACAGGGGTAGACACCTTAGTTCACAGCCAAATGAGTGCGTGAAAGAGCCAGATTTGGCTCCAAGAGAGCTAAGTTGGTAACACTGCCATGGGGGAAGAGCTTGGGAAGAGACTGTCCTGCATGCCCTTAAGAGAAAACAATAATATACACCTTGTCCATAAATATACTGTCATACTTTAAAGTGGTATTACGTCACTTTGGATAATCATATTTAAATGAAATTGGTGACATTTGAAAGAAAAACTCAAATATTTTTGTGCATGTCAACAATGGACACCAATATCAGCAATGGACAACAATGAACGAGATCAAACATAGAACCTGAAATAAATTCACTCCTGACAACAATGAACGATGTGGGTTTATTGTTGGATATTTAGCAGGCAAGCAGGTTACATGTGAATGTTTTCCTTTAAAATTGTGTTATTACAGAAGATTTAAGAACGTAGTTGGTGTGTTTTAGAATATCATTCCACGCAGAGTTTGGTGAAGGTTCAGCATGCTTATAGGCGAAGGTTTCAAAATCAGGCTCCTTCACACACGTCAATTTTGAAGTGGTACCGGGATTTTGTGGATCGTGGCTGCATATGTCATCAAAGGAAACGCCATTCAGGAAGACCATCTGTCAATGCGGGAATTGTGGAACAAGTGCGGGAGGCATTTGTTTGTAGTTCTAAGAAGTCTGTACGTAGAGCTAGTCAGCAGTTGAACATCCCTAAATCCACCGTATCTAAGATCCTGCGTACGTGACTGAAGTTTCACCCCTACAAACTGCAATTAGTGCACAAGTTGAAACCTGATGACCCTGTAAAACGGTTAGATTTCTCTGAAAATTTTATGTTACTATGTCAGGAAAAATAATTTTCAGTGATGAGGCAACATTCCACGTTGGTGGAAAAGTGAACAGACATAATGTAAGGATTTGGGGGAGTCAGAATCCACATGCAATTTTGGAAGTTGAAAGAGACTCCCCTAAAGTGAATGTCTTTTGTGCCGTATCGAAACGTCAAGTCTATGGCCCATTTTCCTTTCGAGAGGCTACTGTGAAAGGTCCAGCTTATCTTGACATGCTCACTGAATGGTTATTTCCACAATTGGAAGAAAATGAAGGCATGAATTTATTTTTCAACTGCTACTGGCATTTCCTCACTGGCATTTACATGTTCGGAAACATCTGAATGAGCAGCTTCCAGGAAGATGGATTGGACGTGCCGGAAATGATGATAATGTCTTCTACAATTGGCCGCTGAGGTCACCTGACTTGGCAGTCTGTGACCTTTTTTTATGGGGTTACATAAAAGATTGTGTCTATGTCTCCCCATTACCACAAAACCTGCAAGAACTGCAAATTCGCATCACTTCTGCAATCCAGTAAACCCCTGTGGATATGTTGGAGCGTGTGTGGCATGAATGGGAATATCGCCTTGATGTCTGCAGGGCCACTCGTGGGGGCCACATTCAATGTCTATGAGTTGTAAAATAAAATATTTGAGTTTTTCTTTCAAATGTCACCAATTTCATTTAAATACGATTATCCAAAGCGACGTAATACCACTTTAAAGTATGACAGTATATTTATGGACACGCTGTATTTACAAATCGTTTACATGGCACCTGATGTACACTACTTTTGAACATAGTTTTCGCCATTGTTGAGGCAGTTGCCGCAGTGGTGGCACCAGTTTTTTGTATCCCATCATCAGAATAATTCTGCCTCTGGCAACAGCCTTTTTGAACTCGTGTAATGAAATCACTGGCCAGCGAGAAAGGATTTCAGATGCAGGAAAACATGAAAATCATTTCTTGCCAAGTCTGGGATATAGGAGAGCAGATCGAATTGTTCCCAGCTAAATGTTTTGGTGGGATCTTGTCTTGTAATGTGCAGGTTGTTATGGATCATCAACAAGCTGAATGTCTTGTTGCCCCACAACACTGTGCACATGATCTTTTCAGTGGAAGTGGCCTGTATGAATTTTTGTCTTTGTTGGCTATGAAGTGTACCTCCATTTCATGAACTGCTGCTTCAATTTAGGAGTTGCACATGCACACTGGTAACTGCTTCTTGCAGGCCAACGGGGCCTGATCCATGGCCAGGATTGTGGCGTTGTGTTGTCCTTGTGTGTGCTTAAACTTGGTAAGGAGGTTTCAGTCCTTGGAAGCAGAATGTGTAAGGCATCTAGAAGTTGTTTCTTGGCTACTCGTGATGAAAATCTGAAAATGTTTGACCATACCTAGATTCAACCCTCACTCACATCTTGCAGCTTTTTCTTGGGGACCCCATCCACTTTGCTCAACAATTTTGTGCAGTGTAGCATAAACACTGGATTGCATGCTTATTCCTTTCAAAAACTCTTGTGTATTACACATACATTTCATGCAACAGGAAGATTAATTGATTTAACAAGTGAACAGTCCATGTAAAAGTTTGAAGCATTGACATGTAAAAGAACAGCCCCTGTGAAAACTTTGATACAAAAGCCTAAGAGCTAAAAAGCACAAGTACATGCGATGTTAAAATTCGTCGCAAATAAGTCTTCTGTTACTGGATGCACAATCAACTGGATGAGCCCAAAGATGTACTGTTGTCACTGCAAAACTGTAGAACGAATGTTTACAGGTAAATGTTTGTGTTGTGTTAGAAAATGGTGCATGTGGGTTCCTCCCACTCCCTTCCCTCATCAATGCAACAATTCAGAATAATATGAATAGCACCAGATTTTCTTCTTAAATAAAAATAGACAGTGGCGTCTCGTGGCCTCAAATTTGGCCGGGGCTTATTTTTTGAAGAATTTAAAATGTAATGACAATTCACGTGAATTACAAAAGAAACAGGTATTGCTGTGAAACTTACCTTTCTACGAACGTTGACTCTCATTTAAACAAGAACTGTGCTCTCCTGTTCTTCTGCTCAGCAAATTTTGTTATTACTTTTTCGTTGAAGCCCTCTATGTTTGAAATGTATTCTTTCTCTATTGTAAGCAGTGCCAAGGCATTGAGTGTCTGTCTTGTCCCATTGCATTTCTTAAGTAGGTTTTAATACGATTCAATGTGCTGAAACATCGTTCAGATTCATCTGTTGCCACTGGAGTTAATAAAACTATGTTTGTCATTTTTACTGTTTCTAAAAAGGTGCACTCTAAATTATTTTCAATGAAAAATGAATGCAATCTACTGATATAGTTTCTTTTTAAACTCTTGACTACAATAAAGAACACAAAGTTCACTTTTTAGTTTTCCCTCTTCTATGAACGGATAATAAATCTAGGAAGATGCCTCTGTTTAAAGATTGTTCTCTTTCATTATGTCCTCGTAGAGCAAGTTCATGTCGACCACAGAATTTTAAGGATAATTCTATTTAATATATGCCTATTTTTCCAGACTAATTCACATTGTGTTGTACTTGACAGCCTATATCCTTCATCAATTTGTGTTCGAACATCAACCTTGCCAAACTCACTCAAACATAGCGAATAAAAGCCACCACCACACTACAGTACAACACGCGAGATCGAACGCGACTACAGTACAACACGCGAGATCGAACGCGACGTGACTGAACTAGCCCCGAATATGCACTCTCCCCTTCTCTCTCTCTGCTAGCACGTGACCTTCACTGTAGTGTAGGTCACGCCTTCCTTGGCGACGTGCCCCAGACACTAATAATTGACATCAATGCCGCTAGGAGCGCTGTCGTATCCATTGCAGCAGACAATGAACTTACGTGGGTAAAAATCACCTTTTAAAAGACTGTGATAGTTATGCGTTATGGTCATTGATAATTACGTCAATACGTCAGTTTTTCTTTAGGGGCTAAGCCCCGGAAGCCCCAAGGGACGAGATGCCACTGGAAATAGAATAGCTGCAATAGAAAATGAGAGAGAAAGTAGGAATAATCTGTATAAATTTAGTTCTGTTTGAAAGGCACACATGAGCTAAAATTTTCTGGTGTTAAATATTTAGGTGTTAGGAAAGTGGTGGTTACATTTGTGTGTTTTATACACTTCCAGTAAGCATTGATGTGCATTTTTATAGAAATAACATACAAATAACATCGTCACTTTGTAATCAAGGGGTCCTGAGTTTGATACCTGCTGTATGCACACAGCAGTCCAGATCCCACTTTAAAGTGTAGGTCGTCCCGATTAACCTTCCTGAGCATAAAACTGACTTATTTTATACAGACTTTTTCATTAAGCAAGAAACTGCAGTGTATAGTAACTTCATATTTAAAGAAACAAATAAAACTAAATGTTCATTCCCTAGTTGCGTAATCAGGAGATGGATTTATTGGCACTAAATACACTATTTTGTACTCTAAGTGACGAAAATAGCACTTCAATAGACACCAAATAGGCAGTGATTTTATTTTTCTTCAATTTTGTCTATCTGTTGTACCCACGAGTTGTGTTAACTCTATAGTTGATCGCTGCTGGATTTTTTTTATGTCTACAGTAAATGTTGATGTATTGTGATTTAGATAGTGAGCTCCAACATAGCAGAATGGTTGGAGTTGTTGCATGCGAGTTCTCTGGGGCATATTATTACTTCCTGTACATTGAATTGCTCTGTACTTCTAAGACATTGGTAGTCAGTCCCCAGTACACTACTCCATCCAGGGTGAAGTAACTGCTGTAGTAACTGCTGGGGTTGGGGACATCCGCTGGACCAAGAGATTCCCAAAGGATTTGGCTGCTCTCCTTACAACATCCATGGCTTCCACTCTCTTGAGGTTGCTTTCTCTTTTAAATTAGTGATGACAAAATAGCAGGTCAGCAAGTACAGTCACAGACACTAAAAATTGGACCCCCAGATCCTGAAATACTTTCTTCCTTTCAAGACGTTGTGTGTGTTGCCTAACTCTATGGCTGTTATAGTAGTTGTCATTGAACATTTTCTATTAAAATCCATTTATTGCCTTAGATTTAGGCAACACATTTAATGCGTTGCAGGGAAGCATGCAATTCAGTATCTAGGTAAAAAACACAAAAAGGAAAAGAAAACATGGTGCAACAGCCTGTGAGGGCCAGGGCTTACCTTCCGACTGCTGCCCTCACTCCCATTTGCTGAGATGGGAGACCTAGTCGTCAACATAGGTTTCTGTTACCAGATTATGCTACTTGTTCGTAACTCCCTAATTTCCTCACGTGGGTGGCCACTAGCCCCATGCAGTAGCCAAAATCTCAGGAGAAAATTGTTACGCTTCCCCCAGGACACTGCACGCATCCTGTAGCCGGAGCCCAAAGTGTGATGCCTAGACTGCATGGCCACGGTGCAGGACTTCAGTATCTAGATGTTGCATTCTTATTGCCAGTGACTATACTTTTATAGTATAGTGCAAATTTAACTACAGAAAGCCAGAGTTGCAAATTAAAATGTGGAGTAAGGTAAACATTAAAAAAGAATATTTATGCACTGACCATGAAATGTTTAGACACTAAAAAAATTTATCATCAAGCTAAAACAACATAAATTATGAAACAGTATGGCTATGTTTTAGTATACAAATTGGCAAATTATAAAAAAAATCAACTCCGTAGTTAACAAGAAGAACTACATACCAAACAGGAAGATAATAAGAATCCTCCAAGATGATGAGTTGTGCAACTGCTCAATGCAAACATATCCCTTGGCTCCTCCTGAACCATATCTATTTTGCAAATATAAAATTGTAACTTTTTAATGTAACAAGTGCGGAAATCAACCCAAGGCTTGCATCACAATATGGGGAAAGGGGGAAGTGCTATGCCAAGGTGAAGTGTGCTTGAGTTTAAAAATGGTCAGAAAAGAGTAAAACGCAAAGAAGGAGCAGGATGTCCATTCACCCCATTACTGAGGACGATGTTGAGCAAGTCTGTGTCATGATTCTCGCAAACGAGTTGTATCGATGAAGTGGCAATCATCTGGACATTAGTCCTACATTATGATGCAAGTCTTTGGTGAATTTCAGCCCCTAGTACACATTCAGACGATAAAGAAAACAGATCACTGTTTGCTGTTCTTTTGGTGCAAATCAGTGGGGCATTATACACTGCTCTCCATAAATTAAGCAACAAATGGTGATCATCCAATAGAATCAAACACAAGGCCGGAGGGTGTACATATTTTATTTGTAACGAAAGAAACAAGTGTCCCACGCCTTACAGAACAGAAGAAACACAAAACAAGGTACACTCGTGGGCAAAAGAAATGAAATGTACGCATGGAGCATCACAGATGGTAAACGTTGGAGACGGAAAGTTACCGTTGTCTGACACTAATAAGTAGAGCCCGGAAGTTTGGCAAAATGCCTCTTTTTATCTACTGCATATATTGATAAAAAATTTCCGGATATACGTTTTTTATATTGTTTCGAATGTTTTAGAAGCCTTTTCATTTTGCCTATTTGGGACCCCACTGCCTATTTTTAATTATAATGCCTTTTTTTGCCTTTTTCAATGAAATTTGACCATTTTTTAAAAAAATATGTTGGCATTTATTTTTCTTCCGTTAATTATGTGAATAATTTTCGCTTTATTTAAGTAATATTGAACTCACGCATGTTTCAACATTGCTGAAGGAGAAAAGTGTGAGAAAAAAGTATTTCATGCTCAGTTAGGATATTGCCTTTCGGTTAACATTTCCTTGTGCATGATTGACTGCTGAAGTGGAGAGGTTGATTTCGAACACAAAGAAGATATTTCTGAAATCTCCCTTCCGAACCCGAAAATTTCAGGAAGTTGCGCCTGAGCTTAGTTTACCTCCGCAACCAGTCTTGACAAGATGGGGAACCTGGATATCAGCAGCTATATATTATGCTAACAACCTTGAAAAAATCAGTGCGGTGATCGATGCTCTTCCAGAAAATGAAGCGACTTCAATTCGTGAAGTGAAAAACTGCTGTGCTATTCAGAACTGAAGAATGAACTGTCGTTTATTTTTGCACATTATTGTGCATTGCCAGAGACAATTACAAAGCTAGAAAAAAGAGGTGAGACTCTTGTAGCATCCATGAAAATCTTCGAGGAATCTATGCAGCAGATGATGGAAGTGCCAGGAGAAAAGAGGTGAGCTGTTGCGGAAAAGTGCAAACGTGTAGTGATTGCAAATAAGGACTTGAAACAATTGAAAACAATTTGTGATATTCTAAAAGGTGAAAATGCTGTTACCAAAATGAGTCCAGCTACATTAGCTTGTTTTATGTATGCTCCAATAACTTCTGTCGAAGTAGAAAGATCATTTTCTATTATGAAAAACATTCTCTCTCTGACAGACGACTATCAATGAATGTTGAGAACTTAAAAAAAACAGCTTGTAGTTATGTGTAATCAAGACGGAGAAAATTGAAATGCTCTTCCCAATGTAGATTTTAACATTTTGCCAGAGATTATAGATAAAAGGAAGTGACTTCCAAATGTACCTTTCTTCACTTTATTTTGCCTTTTTTTTCATTTTTAGTGCCTATTTTCCTCATTATAAATGCCTTTTTGCCTGCCTATTTTAACGAAAATAAATGCCTGAACTTCCGGGCTCTACTAATAAGGGATATGATCACCGCGCGCAGCAATGCACGCCTCACAATGCCGCCGCATGCTGCCAATAAGGTTGTCCACCAACTCATTGGGTATGAGGGTCCATTGTTGGGAGAGAGACAGTTGAAGGTCTTGGAGTGTTTGTGGAGGGGGCACAAGGCCAGCTTGACGTCTCCCCAGAGCATCCCACATGTGTTCAATGGGGTTAAGGTCCAGGGAACGGGATGGCCACACCATGCGTTGAATATGGTGTTCATCCAAGAACCGATCGACTAGTCCTGCCCTATGGGGATGGGCATTATCATCCTGCAGAATGAAGCCCGGACCTTGTTCTCGTGCGAAGGGTTCCACATAACGTGCAAGGACCTCATCCCTATAGCTCTGACCTGTCATGGTGCCACATGGGGGATATAGAGGTCAGTACGTCCACCAATAGAAATGCCACCCCATACAAGCACACCTCCACCACCATATCTGTCCCTTTCAACAATATTGGAGGGATGGTAACGAGTTCCTGCCTCTCTCCAGACCAATCGGCGTCGCGAATCACTGTCCAGTGAGAACCTGGACTCATCAGTGAAGAGAACGGACCGCCACTGGTCCAGTGTCCAGTTCACATGTTCTCGTGCCCAACGTAAGCGGGCTGTCTTCTGACGCTGAGTGAGTGGTATACACAACACTGGTCTCCTGGCATACAACCCACCCTCGTGTAGCAGTCTGCGTACTGTACTTGTTGACATAGGCCGTCCTGTGGCAGCAATAGCCACTGCACGCACTTGGGTAGCTGTTGCGGACCTGTTACGGCGACTTGTCAAACAGATATATCGGTCATCCCTGACCGATGTCGCACGCGGTCGACCTCCACTGAAACTCCGCGATGCATTTTGCGTTCTCTGGAACTTGTTCCATAACCTGCTGACAACTGAACGATCGACATTGAGCCACCTGGGCACTTCAACCTGACACTGCCCTGCTTCTAGTCTACCGATGGCACGCCACCGTAATTCATCAGCTAAATGATGCCTGGTTGCCATATTCGACCCTTTCCGCGCACTTGACTCACCTCTGCACTCTCCAGATAGAGACACACACCTCTTCCGTGCACGCGCGTCTTCGACTCCAATACCTGGTACGCCAGAAATCCGTGCGAGGGCACGATGATCGCACTTTATGACTCACCTGTTTTCCCTAACACATTCGTTGCTTTCTTTCAGCGTGCCCACCACTCTTCTTCTCTTTTCTCCAACTGTTTTCTCTTTTACCTCACATTTTCTTGTTGCTTAATTTCTGGAGGGCAGTGTATTAAACCATGTTACTTCCTTACAAGCATCCCCCTTGGTTGGCATGATAACATTTCCATGTGATACTAAAGCTTTTTTCATCTCTGTCGACAGAAAAATGAAACCATACAACAGCACTACAGGATATAAAATGCCAGTTATTGAAAGCTTATAGCTTTGAAACAAGGCCTTAACCTTTAGTGGATGACTGGGATATTTACATCCCGCAACTTGTATTGCCTTCTGGATGGCAGCACCATGTGGCAGTAACTAACGTGCCATTTCTTCAAAACTACAAGTGATATTTAGGTTCTGTCTTTTTTTTATTCATTTGTATACATATGAAGATATGATACAATCGAATTACAAAGCAATGTATACATTGTATTATTATGAACCCCTTCCCTGCGGTAGCATTGAAGAGAAATGCTTCCAAATAGAAATCATCTCTATAAAGATGCAACCACAAAATCGTTACATCATAAAAAATAACTATAAAAAGACTTACTGCATATTGAAGCAAAGGAAACACACTATATATAGACTGTCACATAATGAAGCTAGGAAAGCTATTATATATAGACTTTGCTGCAAATTATAAAACACAGGAAAATAGTCATTATATAAAAAATATATTTTTCAGGAATCAACAAAGCATTAAGAATGGATTGTTTGCTCAAAAAGACTAATAAAAGCACGATAAAGTGATGCCTATGAAAATGACTTTCCACAATACAACCGTTAATTTTGAAATATTGTATAAATACAGTAATGTTCTGCAAAAAAAATACCATTTTTAGAGAGTCTATGTGTAGATCACCTGCAGTTATTGGGTTAACAAGTGGAGTTTGAGAAAGTGCTTTTGTTTCCCCATCTGATTATTATGGAATAATCTTATAAATGACATTTATATTTACTCCTCAACCACTGTCTTTTGCTGATCAACAGAAGTAAAGTTCCAGATTTTTTTTTTTGTAAATGTAAGCTTCTTTCTTTTTACTTTGCGGTAAGTTTGAAAAACATGCGTAAAAAGTTCCCATCTGGAGAGGTTGTACAGGTGCAGGAGGCTCTGTCCAATAAATGCTAAAATGTTATGAATAGAAGTTGCTTAGCCTTGATGTCACCTGCATATTGGTGTTGTGTGGTGACACACACTGTGTATGTGCGTGTGTGTATTAAAAATCTTGAATTAAATACAATAAATTGTAATTTCAAATTTTCTAAACCCCATGTTTTCTCCTCAGGAGTAGGAAAGTAAAAGCATGTTGAAAATGAAATGAAATTAGAATAAAATGATAAAAATGAAATGGGTAAAGGAGGCTACATTGTCATTTACGGTGAAACTTTGATTTTTACGTTTTCCAGGAGACCAAGTTAAAACAACTTAGTGTGGGGAAATGTAAAATCAAAGAAAATTTTATTGCATTTTGCTATGTTGGAACCATCAGGATTGAATGTATAATGTGGGAAAATGTAAAATTGGGTTGTACTTGTTTTCCCACAGACATGTTACAGTTTGTTAGGAATTTGTTTTAAAGATTTTTAAAAAACCTTTCATTCTAAGACCATTTTTTTCTTCTTTTAAGTACCTGATGTGACTTGTCCATACTACATGTGGGTTATGGTAGAGAACTCTTGATCATCAATTAAGCAGGTAAGGGAGTCTGCTTTTCTGTTTCAATATAATAGTTTTCCACCATACTTCCATTAACGAATTTTTAACTAAAATAGATCTGTTATCATAATACTGATAGAGAAGGCAACTTTTCATGCACAAAAGTTTATGTACCGCTTATTGATCATCACAGTTATTCTTTTGAAAACTTAAGGCTCACCCAGTGGTGTAATGATAATGTGGTTGCCTTGTAGTCTAGGGGTCCTGGGTTCAATACCAGATCGAGGCACGTAGTGGTTTAGATCTCACTTTAAACTGTAGGTCCAGTCCCGATTAGCCTTTCTGTGTATAAAGTTGACTTAAAACAACACAACTCAATCAAGCAACTTCACATCCAGTGAAAACTTGGATGGTTATTTGGCAATTCACTTAATGTCAACTGATATAAATTTACATGAATAAAATTATGTGATACTTTGTGGAACCCAGTCATCCTGTTAATGTACAAGAGTGGTGCAAAACAATATATCCATTGTTACTATTATTAACAAACGACGGTTGACAAAGTCTTTGTTCCCCTTTTGTTACTATAGGATAACTTGAAGATAAAGGGCCATAACTTGTCAACTACTGCATATTTTTTAAAAATTTAAATTCTAAATACAAGAATAAGTAAAAAGCAACATTTCAAGTAACGTCCAGTTGAACACCCAGTTGCGCTTCATGAGCAATTCATAGTTTTTTTTTAGAATGTGCAACCACTGACAAAGATATGCAGCTTAAAACATTTCTCTTTGCTATGTGATGGGTCAATAAGAGAAAAATTGAAGATCAAATTTTCCTTTGCCAGATTTGTTCAGTATTTGCAGAAATTTTAGGGACAAACAAACAGGACCATTCTCACCACTGTCTAATTCACTTTCAGCTGAACTCGATGTTTCGGAGCACATGTCCTGGGCATTTTCGAAGCATCCTTCTGCATCACTGTCCTGAATACTTTCTTCAGAGGATAAAACTCCCTCTTCAGCAAGCCACTCAGAGACAAATTCACTAAAATTACCATCTTCTGGATTCACAGAACGCTCATTCTTCCTTTTTCTAGAACTCATTGTCACTGGTTGAAACAAATACCTTGAAAAAAGCTCCAAATCACACTCATAGGATGCAACACTTAACACTAACACTAACGTGCCATGATTCAAATTTCCTATGCATCATTGATACGAGGGTCACTATTTATATTTTGAGCCTTGGCAACACTGATTGAAGTTAGGCGCGATTTGACGTTTGCACGGAATCGTCTGGCATTATTGACCATAACGTACTTCAAATGTTTTGTCAATAGCTTCATTTGTGTTGTTTATGTTGCCTTGGAGATTGCGCGACAACAATAAAATAGAATTAACTCGTGAACATTTTCATGCGATGATTTTTTACGATTTTCGACGTGGATTATTAAGACAAGAGTGCATTGATCAACTTACTTCCACATTTGGCGATGAAGCCCCATCATTTGCCACTGTGAAACGCTGGTATAACGAATTTAATCGTGGCCGCCATTCGCTCACCGACGAGATTCGCGAAGGTCGTCCAAAATCAGTTGTTGTTCAAGAAAACATTGATGCTGTGCAAAACCTAATACTGCAAGATCGCCATGTGACATACTGTGAGATTGAGGCAACCATAGGCATTAGTTCCACCAGCATATATAAAATATTATAACACCATTAAGCCTTGTTTCCATGATTATGAAAAACTAAATATGCTGACCAAGGCAGTAATTTATTTTATTAAAAACATAAACTAAACGTAACGTTTCAACCTTCTAGCAAGGTCTTCTTCAGACTCTGTATCAAGTACAAAAGTAACAAGATACAAAAACAGGGCCTTATATATACACAAACATTACTCCCTCCAGACTATTTAGAAAGTTGTTTGGAACTTTCTAGGAGGTGACTTTCACTTTCACCAACTTTACTTTCACCTCAAAGGCTAAACTCAATTACTTCCATATAGAATGTGGTTGGATTTTTAATCTTATGATCTTTTCCCTTCATTTTTCTTCCTTCTCCTCTCCTCTTTCTCTCTTGTCCTTTCCACTCTTTCTAACAACTTCTTCCATTCTTTGTTTAACTTCAGTCCCCCATTCCAGTTCATTGTGTCTTCTTCACCTTTCTTCTCTATTTCCTTGGCTTCCTTCCATTTTCTCACTAGCATTCTCTTCTCCCTTCCTATCTGCTTAGCCTCATCCCACTCTATGTCATGTCCTGTTTCTCTCGTGTGTTTAAATATTGCATTTCTCTCTCTCTTAAGTCGTACATCATCCCTATGTTGTTTCAACCTGTCTTTCAGCCTTTTCTTCGTTTCTCCTATGTACACACTCTGACATTCTTTACATTTCACTTCGTAGATAATCCCTTCCTCTTCATCTTCTCTGTTTTCCTTATTCTTCTTAGCATTCCTCGCTATTCCTAAGATGCTTCTCCCTCCCTTCCTGTAAGTTTTAATTCCCGCCTTCCTAAGCACTTTGCATATCTTTTCTGTGGTCTTCCCCATACTCCTTATTCCAAACCTTCTCTCTTTTTCTTTCTCTTCCAATTCTTCCCTGCCCGTTTTCTTCCTTCTTCTGTTTATGTCCAGTCTATCCTGCTTCTCATAGCCATTCTTTTCCAGCTGTTTCCATAGGCTATTTATTTTGCCTTCTTTTTCACATTCTTTCATGCATATTTTCTTGATTCTGTCCTCCATATTCTTTATAAAATTTATTTTTGTCACCTCACTTACATCACTTCTTTTGTGGCAGAATACCCCTGCTGCACACTTCTTCTGATGCCAAGCGGTTTCAATTTCTTGTCCTCTATTCCTTTTCATCAATATATCTAGAAAGCTTAACCTGTTTTCTTCTTCTATTTCAAGTTCCAATAATATCCCTCTTTCTTCATCTTGAATTTCTTTGGCAAAAATGTCAAGCTGCCTCTTCGTTCCCTTCCATATGCCAAAACAGTCGTCCACATATCTGCAAAACAGAATTATTTTGTCACCTCCCTTTTCTATCACTTTCTTTTCCCATTCATTCATAACCAATTCAGCCAATGCTGGGCTTAGACTGGAACCTATATTTAGTCCTTCACTCATTAACATTATTTTATCTCCCATTATACTGTAACCGTTATTCCAAATGGTTTCCAGCGCCTTCACTACCCTTTCACTATCCCATTCTCCTATTATTTCTTGTCCCATTCTCTTTTTAATAATGTCCAAAACGTGTCCCCTCTTGATGCTCGGGAACATACTTTTCACGTCTAAGCTAAACATTGTCGTCTTCATCTCATTTAACTTAAGTCCTTTTATGAGGTCTACTACTTGTTCACTGTTCTTAACTGCTCTGCTTTCTTGCTGTGTTACTAACACGTCAATAACTTTCTTAACTTTCTTTTCTAATGGTTCCAAAATATTATTTCTGCAGTTCATTACTGGTCTTAACTTTATCACCTCTTTGTGTATCTTTGGAAAGCCTTTCAAACTTGGTAGTCTTCCTGTCTCCTTTATGCATTTCTTGAATCCACTCCTCCTACAGTCTTTTATGATTCTTTCTTTTATAGTTTGTTCCTCTCCTGTTCCACAAATCTCCTCATATCCATTTATTCTTCAGTATGGCTGCTGTTCTTCTTCTAATCTTGTCTCTTTCTGGTTCTTCTTTTATATGGAGCACTGCTTCTTCAATGTCATATATAACTTCCTCATAATCTACATTTCTTTCTTTAACTTTAAAACCTCTACCTAGTTTTAAAAAAGCTTCCTCTTCTTTTGTTAGGTCTACATTCCCTATTACCACAACTCTTCTTCTGGTATCCTCTTCTTCTTCCTCTTCTCCTCTTTCTTCTTTCCATCCTAGTCCCTCTCCTTTCTTCTTCAATTTTATTTTCATTTTCTCTCTAATGAAATGGGAAAACAAGGAAAAGTAGATAATTTGAGTCAAAAAGAAAGGGAAGGGATGAAGAAAATCAAAACAAGAAATGATGTGGTGATAGAGCAGGCAGATAAAGGAGGAGCAATTGTGGTGATGGAAAGAGAATGGTACGAGAGGAAGTTTGAAGACCTAAAAGAAAATGGATATGAGGAGATTTGTGGAACAGGAGAGGAACAAACTATAAAAGAAAGAATCATAAAAGACTGTAGGAGGAGTGGATTCAAGAAATGCATAAAGGAGACAGGAAGACTACCAAGTTTGAAAGGCTTTCCAAAGATACACAAAGAGGTGATAAAGTTAAGACCAGTAATGAACTGCAGAAATAATATTTTGGAGATGAAGACGACAATGTTTAGCTTAGACGTGAAAAGTATGTTCCCGAGCATCAAGAGGGGACACGTTTTGGACATTATTAAAAAGAGAATGGGACAAGAAATAATAGGAGAATGGGATAGTGAAAGGGTAGTGAAGGCGCTGGAAACCATTTGGAATAACGGTTACAGTATAATGGGAGATAAAATAATGTTAATGAGTGAAGGACTAAATATAGGTTCCAGTCTAAGCCCAGCATTGGCTGAATTGGTTATGAATGAATGGGAAAAGAAAGTGATAGAAAAGGGAGGTGACAAAATAATTCTGTTTTGCAGATATGTGGACGACTGTTTTGGCATATGGAAGGGAACGAAGAGGCAGCTTGACATTTTTGCCAAAGAAATTCAAGATGAAGAAAGAGGGATATTATTGGAACTTGAAATAGAAGAAGAAAACAGGTTAAGCTTTCTAGATATATTGATGAAAAGGAATAGAGGACAAGAAATTGAAACCGCTTGGCATCAGAAGAAGTGTGCAGCAGGGGTATTCTGCCACAAAAGAAGTGATGTAAGTGAGGTGACAAAAATAAATTTTATAAAGAATATGGAGGACAGAATCAAGAAAATATGCATGAAAGAATGTGAAAAAGAAGGCAAAATAAATAGCCTATGGAAACAGCTGGAAAAGAATGGCTATGAGAAGCAGGATAGACTGGACATAAACAGAAGAAGGAAGAAAACGGGCAGGGAAGAATTGGAAGAGAAAGAAAAAGAGAGAAGGTTTGGAATAAGGAGTATGGGGAAGACCACAGAAAAGATATGCAAAGTGCTTAGGAAGGCGGGAATTAAAACTTACAGGAAGGGAGGGAGAAGCATCTTAGGAATAGCGAGGAATGCTAAGAAGAATAAGGAAAACAGAGAAGATGAAGAGGAAGGGATTATCTACGAAGTGAAATGTAAAGAATGTCAGAGTGTGTACATAGGAGAAACGAAGAAAAGGCTGAAAGACAGGTTGAAACAACATAGGGATGATGTACGACTTAAGAGAGAGAGAAATGCAATATTTAAACACACGAGAGAAACAGGACATGACATAGAGTGGGATGAGGCTAAGCAGATAGGAAGGGAGAAGAGAATGCTAGTGAGAAAATGGAAGGAAGCCAAGGAAATAGAGAAGAAAGGTGAAGAAGACACAATGAACTGGAATGGGGGACTGAAGTTAAACAAAGAATGGAAGAAGTTGTTAGAAAGAGTGGAAAGGACAAGAGAGAAAGAGGAGAGGAGAAGGAAGAAAAATGAAGGGAAAAGATCATAAGATTAAAAATCCAACCACATTCTATATGGAAGTAATTGAGTTTAGCCTTTGAGGTGAAAGTAAAGTTGGTGAAAGTGAAAGTCACCTCCTAGAAAGTTCCAAACAACTTTCTAAATAGTCTGGAGGGAGTAATGTTTGTGTATATATAAGGCCCTGTTTTTGTATCTTGTTACTTTTGTACTTGATACAGAGTCTGATGAAGACCTTGCTAGAAGGTTGAAACGTTACGTTTAGTTTATGTTTTTAATAAAATAAATTACTGCCTTGGTCAGCATATTTAGTTTTTCATAAAATATTACATGATCATTTAGCTGTGAGAAAGGTATGTTCCCGTTGGATCCCACACAATTTGACAAAAACTCAAAAAGATGCTCGCGTCAATTGGTGCAAACAAATGCTCAATAAATACAATCGTGGTGCTTCAAAAGACGTATATAAGATTGTAACAGGTGACGAATCATGGATATATGCATATGAGCTGGAACGTAAACAGCAGTCGACTGTATGGGTGTTTCAAGATGAACCCAATCCAACAAAAGTTGTTCGCGCTCGAAGCACATCGAAACAAATGGTCGCCTGTTTTTTCGGGAAAACTGGTCATGTGGCAACTGTGCCTTTAGAGGAACGTAGAACGGTCAACTCTGAATGGTACACAACAATTTGTTTGCCAGAGGTCTTCGGTCAAATACGGAAAACAAACAAACGCCGTCGGATCATTCTTCATCAAGACAATGCCAGCTGTCACACATCTCGTCTAACAAATGACTTTATGAACAGTCAAAAAATCGAATTGATGGGTCATCCGCCGTACAGTCCTCATTTGGTACCCAATGACTTCTTCTTGTTCCCGAATGTCAAGAATAAATTGTGTGGACAACGATTTTCGTCGGCGGAAGACGCCGTTGATGCGTTCAAAAACCATATTATGGAGGTGTCTCAAGAAGATTGGAAAAACTGCTTTGACAAATGGTTCGAACGAATGCAAAAGTGTATTGACCATAAAGGAGAATACTTCGAAAAACAATAAAGCAGTTTTCAATGCCAAATTTCTGTTTTTTCATTGTTAGGCTCAAAATATAAATAGTGACCCTCGTATTACATAAAATAACTTATTTTTCAGCAAGAAAGGTGACAAGTTGTAAATAATATTGGTGATGCACAGCAAAAGGGCTACTGGAAGAAACATGACAAATAGTATGTATTTCTTCTTCTTACAGTAATGCAGCCAAACAGGAGTATATCGCTTGATAGACGAATATTATGAACTAGATGTGAAGCTGATTCATTAGCGCCATCTATGAAGCACCTGTAAAAGCACGATGCTAGAGTTGAACGAGAGCAAAATGCATTGCTATGACAGAACTAGTGCCTAACATTACAAAAATGTAGAAAACACCCAACATGTATAGATTAATACGTTTGTTGTATTGTGGTACTTTGACATTCAAGGATTCACTGAATGTGTCTAGTACTAAAAGTTAAAACATGAAATTAAGGTATGGTATGCAATTGTTATTAAACAATGAAGGTATTTTATAATAGGGTGTCTACCAGTGAAGTAAAAAAAAAAATGCTTGTTGTCAAGCATTTTTGCTATTTGTACAGTATAGTAATTTACATTGTTACATACATACATATGTGTACTAGCATTTGATAAAATGTAATATTTGAAAATCTAAAATTGTATTGAGGCTAAGATTTGTTAATTTTTTCTTAAGAATTGCATACTTGTATGCGTGAAGTTCTGTAAAAATATTAAATAAAGTAATGTGGCCATTCCCCATCCAGGATGAAGTCAAGCATTAATTTTTACATGCATCAATAATTAAAGCAAGTCTAAATCTCTTGTTCAAGTTCAGCTTTCATCAAATAAAAATATCTATTTTCTTAATTTTCAACTGCACCTAAGTAGGGGGTGATGAAATAAATATTAAGAAAAAGTCAAGAATTTTGGATTTGTTATATTGGTAGACACCCTGAATAAACATAATTTTGTGGAGTAGGTAGCATAGCATGCTACGAAACCAGGGTTCCCACGTTTGAATCTCGGCATGGGTGTTCTTTGATCATATCATCACTCATCCTAATCATCGGGAAAAGCCAAAAGTGGCAGAAGAGTGATGCTAAATGAAAATCAAATCTTGAGCACAAATAGGCTATTTTACAAATACAGTGGAACCTCGATTTTACGTTTTTTAGGGGACCAAGCCAGAAAAACCTAAAATGCAGGAAAATGTAAAATCGAGAAAAATTTTAGCGTGTTTTGCTATGTTGGGACCATCAAGGTTGAATGCATAATGTGGGTTCCACTGTATATACTTAATGTTGATTTTGTAAATTGAGCTTCAAGAATGCATATTTTTTAGGGCTGAGCTGATACCACTTTGAACAGATATTCCCACTGATACCCATACTTGAAAATTGCAAAAATTAATTTTTTTATAAATTATTGAACAATATTGGTGTGTAAATATTATTCTCCAATTATTTGTATCAATTTATTAAGAAATTTGCTTTAGAATATTCAAGAATTACATCAGAATATTGAATATATGTTATGTAATCACAAAATACATTTTTTCATGCAAAATTGGTTCAAAATAAAAAATAAACTTTGAATAATTCAGGATAATAGACTGAAAATATCGTACAGCATTTTTACGGACCCCGTGAAATACCAATTGCCAGAAAAGTATCGGCTGATGAATTCAACCCATTCCGATACCACTGGTATTGGCTCTGCCCTAATATTTTGCCTAAGGCAGAAATCAACAGTTGTACACACAGCAAGGAGATGAATTAGTTTGTGTGAAGTATCTGCCATTCTTTATTGGTATAGTATTATTTACACATCAATAAAAGTGATCATTTCCTTGCCCAGTCTCTTGAAAGGTGAATAGGAAAATTTGAGACACGTTTGTGGGTGCTCTATTGCAGAATCGGGCATTTTACTTATCCCTTTTAACTTATTTTGCAGGAGACATTGAAGCAGGACCAGGTGGCTAGGATATTCATTTAGGATGGAATGCAGAATTCCATCACATCAGAGAAAGGCAGAATGAAGCTTGCAGACAGGAACATGGAGAGACTACATTACTACAAGAATTGCGGATGTTATTAACTTTGAATTACTGTGAATGAACTTTAGTGTATTTTTTTTTTTGTCCCATCATAGGATGGATTCTTGTATGTATTTATTGTAAGCATGGTTTCACAAATGAAATGTCCATGAAATCAGTGCCTACTTTTAAGTATGCACAATTTGAAAGTAGGTACTGATTAAATGCAAGTGGCTGCAAATTTCATGGAATCTTGCTCACATTACCAGAGACAACACTTTTTGTTTTATACATCTGGTTTTACCTGTACATTACTTGTGGGTGTTTGATAATATAAAAACTGTTCGCTCCCAATACCTAAGTGTCTTCTTATTAATTTTTAGTAAAAAGTGTTCAGGTGGGGGAAGGTTGAAATTTTTATTAAGTTGGACTCGGTAACTTTTTGGCCAAATCACCCTAAAATTTGCATAATTTTTGGTATATTAAGTCCAAAAATATTTTTTTTAATTATATATTTCTAAGTGAATAGCAAGCACCAATAGACATATTTTATATAGTAACAGAAGGTTGCAGTGCAACTGTCATTGTTACAACTATGTATCTCCTCTTCTGTTGTCATCTATCACATAGCTTCTTCCACCACCTCTTTGACGCTTGTCTTCAGAATTCCAGAAGTTTGGTCGCCAAACCGACCACTGAAGTTGCCACCTGAAAGTAATGAAGTTGCAATTAGCTGGTACATAATTAACTACCTTTAAGTTTGGCGCAAAAAATGCAGGCTCAACCAGGACTCCTGGATGAGCCTGCATTTTTCATTAAAATTTCTCCACAACTACATTCATTACTAGGACACTGATGTTGATGACCTCTTGAAATGAAATCTTGATTTTTTTTTTTCATAAATTACAACCAAGTTGTTGAATAATTAGACAAAAATATTTCTTTGATATTTTTAAACTACTGAAGCAAATGGTGGGATGGGGGGGGGGCAATTAAGTGGTAAATAGTTTTGTGTGTGTACACCAGTGGTTCCCAACCTTTTTTTTTTTTTTTTTCCTCTCACAGCGCACTATACTATGTAATGAGATCCCACGGCACACTTACATACAAGTTGGCCACAGTGCTAGTAGTGACTGACATTCGAATAACATGGCACAATATTTCCCCCATCACTGTCGACAATTATGATTGGGTGCGCAATCCCAGAATCAACCATCGAACTTTCTATGGAGAAAGAAGAGCAGCTCGCAGAATTTCAGACAGACAGAACACTTCAACTGAAATATGGTGAACTACCACTTACCAAGTTTTGGATGTTAGCAAAGAATGAGTACCCAGCAATAGCAGCGGAAGCAGTTAATACCTGTTACATTTTTTCAACCACCTACTTGTGCGAACTGGGCTTTTCGGCACTAACAAACATCAAAAACGGGAGAGACTTCTCTCAGTTGAACAGGAAATGCGTGTGTGTTTGTCTTCAATTCTACCACGAATTGAACTTTTGTGTAAGAAGCAACAAGCTCAAGCGTCTCATTAATAATTCAAATATTTTTCTTTAAGGCTTATTAGCTTAGTTATTAGCAAGTAACAGTTGGGCTGAAAAGTTCGTAGGCTAACATAGTAAAAAATATTTTTTTGACAAAATTAGATTTTATTATTCAATATAGTTGCCTTCGAGGGCGATACAACGATTATAGCGGTCATACAATTTTTCGATGCCATTTTTATAGTACGATTTCTCTTTAGCCTCAAAATAGGCCTCAGTTTCGGCGATTACCTCTTCATCAGTGCTAAATTTCTTTCCAGCGGGCATTCTTTTAAGGTCTGCAAACAGGAAAAAGTCACTGGGGGCCAGATCTGGAGAATATGGTGGATGGGGAAGCAATTTTATTACGGTTGAATATCGCTAAACATTGCTCCGAATCATCAAAATGTTGTTGCTTTTGATCGATTGTGAGCACGCACGGCACCCATTTTGCACACAGCTTTCGCATGTTCAAATATTCATGCACAATATGTCCAACACGTTCCTTTGATATTTTTAGTCTCAGCTATCTCGATCAACTTCACTTTACGA
This sequence comes from Lepisma saccharinum, assembly GCF_977018435.1. Taxonomy (NCBI): domain Eukaryota; kingdom Metazoa; phylum Arthropoda; class Insecta; order Zygentoma; family Lepismatidae; genus Lepisma; species Lepisma saccharinum. Next base: position 47,854,423 of record NC_139247.1, on the reverse strand, counting down.
TCATTTAAAATTATTTTGTGGACTTTTTTGATGTTTTCGTCGGTAACAGCCTCTTTGGGGCGTCCACTGCGTGCATCGTCTTCGATGCTCATTTCGCCTCGTTTAAATTTAGCAAACCACTTCTCTTTAGCAAACCACTTCTCAACGGTTGATTTTCCTGGTGCAGAGTCCGAATAATGTTTATCAAGCCAAGCCTTGGCTTCAACAGTATTTTTTTTCGCCAAAAAGCAATGCTTTATTAACACACAAAATTCTTTTTTATCCATTTTTTCACAATAACAAAAGCTGCTTCACTCACAATGCTATATCTCACGAACTAATTATCCGGCAGCTGTGAAATTTATACACGTATCTTTTGAAGGTTAGTACTAAGTAAAAATCACATGGATTTAATTCTAGTAACGCCATCTATGAGTCAGCCTACGTACTTTTCAGCCCAACTGTTACATCACCTGTAAAATAAGTTAAATTCTTGAATATTATTTAAATTTATATTGAATATTATTCACTTGTTCTTTGCGTAACAATAAATATTGTGTTATCGAGTGAAATTATTCTAATAATTTTTACCAGCAATATCACAAAGTCTACCAAGTTTTGCGGCACACCTGGAGATTCTCGCGGCACACACGTTGGGAACCACTGGTGTACACGCACACCCTTTCAGAGTGGGCCTTGCATGATACAGTTTTGTTTTGCATGACTAAAACCTGAGATTAAAGCGATTATAGTGGCCAGCAAGGGAACCTCAAGGTAGGCTTCACACAAAGTATTTTAAGTGCTGGAGGAAAAATAAACTTACCACAATGAATTATTTTATGCATTGCCAAACTGTTAAAAATAATATTGTACATTTCAATTTACTGTACCTAGTCTTACCATAAATACTGTCCCAAAGTTGTAAGTAAATAGACACAAAATGGTGAGAGATATTGTAATATCAGAATAACATGAGGTGCATGGATGCATTATGAACCAAAATCACAAATAATTATTCGAAATGGCCACCTTTAGCACTGACACACTTCTGAAGTCTTCGTGGCCACTCATCAATGGAATTACGCAACACATCAAGAGGGAACTCCGCATCTGCCTTCTGAAGAGACCGCTTTAAACTGTCAATATTGGGATGTCTCTTCTTGCAAGCCATCTCCTGAAGCTTGGATCACAATTTGTAGTCCAAAGGGTTTAAGTCTGGACTGGCAGAGGGCCAATCTGACGTGGAAATGAAGTCAGGAACATTTGCCTCCAACCACTGCTGGTTGGTGTGTGCTTTGTGTGCTGGGGCTGAGTCCTGCTGGAAGCTCCAGTTCTCTCCATGGAAGATGGTGTCGGTAAGATTATTGCATAGTCTCTCAAGCACTGTCTGCTGGTACACTTTGGCTGATGTTTTTACCCCTTTTTCACAGAAATGGAGCGTGCCCTCATAGCAAATGTTCCAGACTTCATTTCCACTTCAGATTGGCCCTCTGCAAGACCGGACCTATACCCTTTGGACTACAAATTGTGGTCCAAGCTTCAGGAGATGGCTTGGAAGAAGAGACATCCCAATATTGAAAGTTTAAAGCGGTCGGTCTCTTCTGAAGGCAGTTGCTCATTGTTCAGTCGATGTGTTGCGTAATTCAATTCATGCGTAGCCACGAAGACTTCAGAAGTGTGTCAGTGCTAAAGGTGGCCATTTCGAATAATTATTTGTGATTTTGGTTCATAATGCATCCATGCACCTCATGTTATTCTGATATTACAATATCTCTCACCATTTTGTGTCTATTTACTTACAACTTTGGGACAGTATTTATGGTAAGACTAGGTATTTTATATTAATGGCAAACTTGCTAAAAAGACCATGTCAGGAAATTTAAATACATAAAGTATGCTATCAAATGCATTTTGAATTCATGGAATAACAGGGAAGAAAGAAAGACAAACCTCAAAAATGACCTAAAAGGGGCAAAAAAAAAATGCAAAATATAAAAAATGTTTTCTGGTTCTAACTGAAGGAAAATGGACTGATCAGGTTTAGCATTGTTTGCAAGGCTCAGAAAACAATATGATTTGTCATCAACTTCCGAGCCCTAGCTATTACTTTCTACTAAATGTACTTATAGTACCTAAACTAGATTAAAAATAGTTGACATGGTGGTTCATAAGACAGTAGAAGTTGGATTTTACATTTTCCTGCATTATACAGTGCATTCGAAAAGTCCGCATGTGCACTCATACTTTAAAAAAAAGCTACTAAGGCATTTGTCTGGTTGAGTGGACAAGCCTGCCAATAGGGATTGGTATGACCTTGAAGAAAGAGATTATGTTATATTTAGAGCAGTGCTGCTGTTACAGTCATCGATGTGAGACGTGCAATCACAGTGTGTCAACAATGTCTTTCCCCACTGCAACGCGGAGAAATCTGGCAACAGAACTTATGTTGTAAGTTTCTATTGAAATCAAATTGTGTACCGCCCATTACAGGGAAGCATGGAATTTCCGTGCTAAAAGTCTGCAGGTTATCGTAAGGTAATCCTTAATCGCCCACTGAGATGCTGGAAATGTGTCAGTTGCATTCTGTTGCTGCGTTGCTCCGAGTCTCAGTGGGTGTGAAGTTTTATGTGCACACAGCGAATTGCTGTGTTGGAAGCATATTTTGAGTGTGCCATATGAAAGATATGTGGAGCAATGGAGAAGTCATTAAACTGAATAAGACGAACGGAATTGCAATATCTATACCCAGAGTACTGTATTTTTTGGTTTGGTTTGATTTGGTGTTTAAAGTCCACTTTATGCACAGTAAGGCTAATCGGGACTGGACCTACAGTTTAAAGTTGGATCCGAACCACTATGTGCCTCCACTAGGTATCAAACCCAGGACCACTTGATTACAAGGCAACAACGCTACCACTGCGCCATTGGGGAGGCCCTTAAATCTGAAGTATATTTGTGTGTGTGTGTGTGATATATATGTGTTATATGCAGTGACATAGTGGAAACATGTGTGGTTTCAATGTTGGCTGTCCAAATTATTCATTTTATAATAACTCACCACGGTTTTTGAAGTAAAAACATTTTGGAAAAAGAGTGTGCATTCATTATACATGAGTAAATACGGTATTTGTGTGAGGGAGCATGTACTTGCTATGGACTGTAAAATTCCAGGCAAAGAGAAGTCCCAGGAGAAGGCACTGTGGTAATGTGCTTTCAGTCCTCAGACAGTGCCATCTCCTACAGTGTTTACATTTTCATGAAAACAAAATTCCTGGACTTTTCCAGACCAAATAATTAAGGAAAATTAGTGTACATGTCTGAAAAAAGTTCACTGTATTTTAGCCAAACACTCACACTTAACCAAGTTTCTGAATATTAACTTCACATGTAAAGGTAATAATGTTAAGAGAAAGATAACTCTAATTGACTCTTGCGCAGGGGAAGGGAGCAAGGGGGAGTTTATGTAACACGACATGTTTTGACCAATATTAACAAAGTAACCTATTTTCTAAAAATTCATGACAATTATAGTGCAAATTATATCTAATTAAAGTAAAATATTGTAAAACATAACACCCCCAAAAATTGCAACAATACCAATAACAACTAACTGTAGTCATTTCTACAAGATAAAGGGTTCTGCTCTAAATACCAGTAGTAGTCAAAATATCAAAATAATTTAAAGTTTGTACATAAAAAAATTAAATATCTTTCTTGTTATTTTTGTCCTTTGTTCAAAAACCTACTTTTCACTGCAATGCTACAAAAACCTAGATTTTTCCACAAAAAGAGTAAATTTCCCTGACATTTCCAGACAAAATAAATTCCCTGATTTTCCCAAGGTTTCCAGGTTTTCCAGACTGGTAGACAGCCTGTCCTATCTATAGCTAAGATCCAGCTCCCCAGACTTCAAATTTCTCATAAAGCCCAGTGAAGACATTTCATAAGATACACAAAACTCTAATTGATGCTTACCTGGGGTGACTATTATGGAAACTATCAGGATAAAAACCCAGGCATATATCTCTCATTTTAAACAAAAAAACAAACTATTTTAGTTACTTTTATATTGTAACTCTCTCTCTTTTAAGTGAATCTATGACTACTGTGTTGTACTTTTTTATTTTGTTGTTGTTGTTGTAGTTGTTATTTAGCATCAATTTTCTTCAACTTCTTGGCTAATTGCAATAATGAGGATGAGTGATTATTTTATGAAGTTGTGAAGACACACAGAAAGCATCCATCGCAGGCTGAGACTCAAAACTGGGATCTTGGGTAGTGACATTCCTCAAAATCAATGACAATAGGGAAAATATAAGTACCGTATTTATTCATGTATAATGCGCACTTTTTTCCAAAATTTTTGACCCCAAAAACTGTGGTGCATATTATGCACGGAATAATTCAGACAGTTAACATTAAAAACATGCATCTTTTCACTGTGTATAACATGTATATATCAACAGGAGCAAATACAAATGACCAGGTTCGATTACTTTAAAGGCCATTTCGCATGATTTTTTACTTTTTAACATTTTGCACCATGAGAAAAGCAGAGCTGCCCTTTTCTGGCAGGTGGAGCGAGAGGGGGAAAGGTGGTGTGGGTTGGTGACTCATTGAATAGGTATGATGTCATTCGCTCCTGATCAGCATATAACCTACAACTAAGGATATAATTGCTTGTTGCTTCTACCTACAGGCGTGTGCCCAGGATTTTCGTAAGGGGGGGGAGTTATGAATCCAACACATTTTCCAGTTCACAGGTCAAATTTCTTGTAATAAATTAGATAATGAATATACTTGGATTTTACCCCAATGAACGCAATCAATGTATTTGCTATGGATGCTTCATGTTTTTATTGCATCATATAAAAGCACCTGCTTGAATATTTCCAAATTATTAATATTTTATATTTAATTGCTCAAATATAATTTTTAAACAAAAAATATGTACACTCAACATTGTAACATTAAAGAGATTAAGACTACTTGATGTCTTAAAGACAGTAATAAATAAGGTACCACAGTTCAACAATTAAATTCTGAAATTTAGGCATCGAGATTTCTGTGCGAGTTCTGACAATATGTCGTCACAAGTAACTTTTATATCCCGGTGAATGTTCAGAGCAGCTAACCCATTTAATCTTGCTTCGCAAATGGTATTTCGAAGATAGGTCTTCAACCGCCTCAAAGTTGAGAATGATTTCTCATTTGATGTTGTTGTTACCGGGATTGTACATAATATGCGCAAACGTGTGTTTACCCAGGGAAATATTACTTCACTGCACATATCAATTGCTTCAAGAGCATTTACTGGACGTGTTTGCATTGATGCAAGATGACGATATCACAGTCTCATTTCAGTGGGAGCGTCGTCGCCTTGTAATCAAGGTGTCCTGGGTTCGATACTCGGTGGAGGCTCATAGTGGTTCGGATCTCACTTTAAAATTTAGGTCCAGTCCCGATTAGCCTTACTGTGCATAAAGTGGATTTAAAACATCAATTCAATCAACATTGTACTTATTGTGGAGATGATTTTACTAAATATTGTGTACATTTTTGGCATTGTATTATCATATTATTGGTCAAAACATTTGTTTGACAGTCGACAAACAAATACGAACCCCTTCAGTAATTAACATTTTCAACTACAGTGTCATTAATATGTCATATTCATTTTCATATTAGGTCTATGGAGAGGAATTTTGTATGTTGTTAACATTATAGAACTGCGAAACCAACTGTTGAAGGGGCCACTCCCTCCCTTCCCCTCCGAAGCTCAGTACCGCACCGCAGGATCTGTCACTGAGCCCGACAAAATCTTGCCAGACAGTGCTCGAAATGGAAATTCCTAGCCGAAAAGGGAGGGGATATTTGATCGATTTTGGAGATACGAGGGGGTACATCCTTGTATGGATCAACATGGAGACAATACAGTAGGTGGAGGATACAATACAGTAGGTGGAGGATGCTCAATATGCAAATTATTCTAATTGGGGGTATGCTTTGTGAAACTTTCTTAACTGGAGGCAGCATCCCCTACTTCGACCACTGATGCCAGAAAAGATGCTTTCAGAAAATGAATTTATTACTGCACACACATATTACTTATTGTATTTGTTGCGTTTGTACAAGAGAAATATTCAGAAGATTTGTAAGGAATATTTACAGTTCATAGGATGCCTACCTAGTCTATCCTGTGTCGTAATACAAATTGTATCCCTTTCCTACAAAATAATAAAACTGTCCATGGCAACCGTGATTTTATAATGTGGTTGCATACATATATAGTAGCACCAAGCTTTCTGGGACCTCGGAAAATACGTGAACCACAGGCTTTCCCGTGGCTTTAACTAGCGACACTAGTGCCACTACTCCGACGCCAGGGTTTCAAATGCCTTGGTGGATCTATAAGATAGTAATATCGTTTTTCGAGGGTTCGTGAACAAAACAAAAAGTAAATTGTTTTAAAGTCCATTTTATATTCCGATACGTTAATCGGGACTGGACTTAAAGTTTAAATCGGGATACGTACCACTGTGCAATGCACCTTCACAGGGGATCAAACCCAGGACCTCTTTGATTACACCACCATTGGTGAGGCCCCTGAAATCATTGAGGAAACTTGTTCATCTTAATGTTCTCTCACCCTGTGAAAGTTTATTGGTGATATAGGGTGACATCCTACACACGTCTTCCAGACATACACACACGGACACACCACTCCCCTGCACACACACGTTTGTATGCTTACAGCACATGCTGTGACCTCCCAGAAAAACAATTCTAAATCCGCCTATGGATATATGTGCTATCAAATAATGAACGTCACTTACCTCGATTTCCAATATCTTCTGTTATGCCTTCTTGTTGAATATCAGAGTCTGAAAGTTCGCACGTTTCACTCTTGCAATTCAGATAGAATTCCTCTGAACTTAAATCGACCTTTTCTGACGTTCTATTTGTGGAAGGTGAAGCTTCAACTTCCATTTTTTGTTTATTTTGGAAATAATCTAATAATGTATTTCTCCTCTTTTCTCTATCCATCTTTAGTTCCACATCAAAAATCTATTACACACGCAGAAACGTAACACACAACACGACCACTTCGACTTGCTACCTTGCAGACTGCAACTCGCTACAACCCCAGTGAACACCAGGACTTGGGACAAAGATACGGGGTGAGTGTTTGTGGTTCCGGGAAGTCGAATGTCTGAACCATACATCCAGCTTGGTCCAGCTCAAATTACGTCACCAGTGTTGACAGCAACAAGTAGTGTCAGTGTCAGTAGTGTTGGCAACTGCTAAATTATTTACGCAGAAATTCAAGTGAGACCTTTCACAAATGTTACAAGAAAATTCAATAAACTGAAGGCTGGAAATTGGTTGAGAAAAAAATATCTAATTTGTAAAGAGCACAAGAGTAAATCGTACAATATTTTGGCATATTAATTGTTTTTATTTTGTTTATGAAACTGACTGGGCCAGTTGGGCTATATAACGCATCCCTCACCCCTCCCTTCCTCCCGGCATGCTATTGTACAAAACATCGCTTGCCTGCTTCGTAAAACTATGCTTCGCTACTGCCTGCAACAATTATTATTATTATAATTATTGATATTTTCAAAAAAATCAGCATATAGGTGCGATATAAGAATTTGACTTACTTTGCCTACTAATTGTAGTGATTCAAATCTCACAGAACTTTGTTCTGCTGGCATAAATGGTATAAGAAGGGGGAAGAAAGAAAAGGGAAGTTAGCAGCACTGTCCTAACAGGAAAGGGAGGGTCATTCTCCTAAGAGGGTCATCGTGGGTGAAAGAAAGGGGAGGAGGGATTCCTTCAGTTCGCATTCCAAGGGTTACGGCTATTTTCTTGACCATACTGAGAAGGAAATTTTCCTTCCTCTTCAGTGACTAAGGAATGAATGAATGCCTGTGCTTTGCTGTAACTCAAATCCAACATTATCAAAAGTAATTGAAGAAGCAAATACATTTCTCATTGCCAAATTTAAACATTTTACAATATTGGCGATTTGGTACTCAAACACATTTATGAAATAAAATTTATTTTTGCTTTGAATTTTTTTAAATGACGAAACCAATGGGTTTTTACCCCCCCCCCCCCTGGGCACGCCACTGTCTACCCATCAAAAAACGAGGAATGTGCATTATACACACATAAATACGGTATTTTATCCAATTTTCTCTTTTAGAAATTTAACTCAAAGTTACATCCGTCAAACATTTGGTGATAAAATGTCCACAATACCACACTTGTAATTGTTTATGAATATTTTCTAGCGAAATGTTCTGAATAACTATCTTATTTATTATTATTTTTTTTAAATAGTGGAAAACCTGAATCATATTCTATGAAAGGGTTAATGCATATATATTTTTCTATTTTTAGGATTATTTCAGTAAGAAATAACCAAATGTGATACTGCAAGTTTTAAACCAAGGACCAAATGGGACTGTAATAAGTAGAGCCTGGACTTTTAGGTGCTGCACCTACAAAAAATACTGTTGGGCACTTCCATATGTGGAGTATTGCATCTTATATATTGCCAAATAGACCCATTCCGTGGTACGAGGCGCATCCAGAAAGTAAGTTTCCCTATTTTTGTTAAAAAAAAAAACAACCAGTTTCAGGAAACCATTTATTGGCAACAGATACAGCAAAGGTTCAGCTATTTTTCAACATAGCAACCACCAGAATTGAGACACTTGTCGTATCGTGGTATCAACTTTTGAATCTCACTGTCGTAGAACTCTGCCGCCTGTGAATGGAACCAGCGTGTGACAGACGTCTTCAGCTCTTCGTCGTTGCCAAAACGCTCACCGGAGGATAGGAATTTCTTGAGGTGCAAGAAAACGTGAAAATCGCTGGGAACCAGATCAGGACTGTAAGGTGGATGATCAAACAACTCCCAGCCAAATTCCGTCAAAACAGCTGCTGTGCGCCGAGCCGTATGTGGACGAGCATTGTCATGGAGGAGCACAACACCTGCAGTAAGCATGCCACGCCTCTTGTTTTGAATGGCACGTCGCAATTTCCTTAGTGTTTCACAGTAGTGGTCAGCGTTCACAGTTTCACCTCTGGGGAGGAAGTCAATGAGCAAAATGCCCTTCCTGTCCCAAAACACGGTGCACATCACTTTCTGTACCGACAGCGTCTGTTTGAATTTCTTCTTGACCGGAGATCCACTATGCCGCCAATGCATTGACTGCTGCTTGGTTTCCGGGGTGAAGTGCGAAATCCACGTCTCATCGCCTGTGACGGTCCTGTCGAGGAAATCATCGCCGTCATCATGGTACCGTTGCAGGAATGTCAGTGCTGCTCCTGAACGTTTCATTTTGTGTTCGGGTGTCAGGGTTTTCGGCACCCACCTGGCACACAATTTTTTGAACAGCAGGCGCTGCGTGACAATCTCATGCAACACGGATCGCCATATCTGCGGAAAAAGGCTACTCAACTCCGTAATCGTGAAGCGACGGTTCTCTACGATGCGCTGCCGCACCAGCTCAACCAGATCATCAGTGATGAGGGACGGACGCCCACTGCGCTCTTCATCATGGACACTTTGACGACCTTCCGAAAACTGCCGACACCAGCGACGCACCATCTGCTTACTCATAATGATCGGCCCATAGACCTCACAGAGCTGACGATGAATGTCAATTGGCGCAATGCTTTGTGCATTCAGGAACTTTATCACCGACCGAACCTCGCATGCGGCGGGAGAAGGAATACGAGCTTCCATTTCGGACCACTGCTGCCTCGCTACTGGCATGCGGCGGGAGAAGGAATACGAGCTTCCACTTCGGACCACTGCTGCCTCGCTACTGGCGCCGGGCGGGATCTGTCCGCCTGGCATATGATTGATACGTCTTAGCTCTGCTGCGCATGCGCAATTTACACGGCTCATTATGTTTACTTTCACGGGAAAAAAATAGGGAAACTTACTTTCTGGATGCGCCTCGTACATTGTTCTCCCTAATTTGCACCTAAAACACCCCTCTGCACCTAAACATGAATTTTGCACCTATTCTGTCCATAAAACATGGTTGCAGTGAGCGAATTAAAGTAAAAATGTATGGTTAAATGTGACATTCTGTAAATTTTGTCAATATTCTTAATGAGGGAAGTTCAGCAGGGGCAACGAAACTGAAAGAATTGATGCTCGGCCCCTCTTTACACAAGAGTTGTTTTGTGCTCACTCTTTTGAACTAATTTGTGCATCATAAAGCAAGTGGAAGAAGGAGAACTACCCGCCTCTGAAAGGTGGCAGATCTTCACAGAAACCAAGAACAGTCTTCAAGGATTTGCTCTTCACAAGCTGGAACAGATTTTGGCCAAAAATCCGGACATATTACAAGTCGTAAGTGGTGACGGATTATCATTAGAGGACAGAATTTTTCTGAAGTTTGCCCCGTTAGTGTCTGTTGACATGGAGAGATCATTCTCTGCATACAAACACTTCCTGACCAATAAACAATTAAGCTTTGGGTTCACTAACGTAGAAAGGTACAACGTAATTCAGCACAACTCATTCCTTTCATATTCAGAAACCAGTGCCAGGGAATGTAATCAAAGTATATCTTCATTTCTCACACTACCTTCTTTGTAATGTTTAAAATGAAAAATTATGTGATACACGTGAGGTGGAACGAAAGGGCAAAAGCCACCCTGATCTGCACCCTCAGTATGGGTGGGCCCATGGAAGTGGGGCCTATCGATCCTCCCCGTCTGGGGGATCTCCAGTGGAAGGCGACAGAAAAGTTATTACAGGGATAACTGACTCGTGGCCGCCAAGCATTCATAGCGACACGGCTTTTTGATTTTTCGATATCGGCTCTTCTTACCCCAAGTGTACCTACAATTGTTCACCAAACAATAAGGAATGAATGTAAGGTTGTTAAAGTTCCAGGAACCCATAAATTCTAATGGGTTCTATTGGGTACCGCTGCAGGACCGGAACATTTTTTTCTCGCACAATTTAAATTCGGTCCAAGTTGCGTATTGTTTCATTGAAGAAAGGTCCTGGACCGAATGTTAATTGTTCCTGAAAAAACGTTCCTGGACCGTATTAAAATTGATGCGGGAGAAAAGGTCCCTGGACCGAATTGAAATTCTTCGATAAAAAAGGTTCTTGGACCTAATTGAAATTCATTCTGGAAAAAGAGGTTCCTGGACCGAATTTAAATTCATCCAGAAAAAAGGTTCCTGGACCGAAATGAAATTATTTAAATATGAAATGGTCTAGAACTCATTTACGTTTGCTGATTTTCTCTCCCAGTACGGGATTGAACTTATTTACAATTCCAGACCAGGCTTGACAGATTAAAAGTTGCCTTCTAAAAGTGTCCGCGAGTACGTTTTACATTGGAATGTCACACTGCGGTTGTAGAAAACTTAGCACAGGGAATAAATCAAAACGCTGTTGTTCTCTAGTGGGACAGATTCAAAAACTCCCTTGTCGAAGAGTTACTGCACATAACACAATGGACTATATGGCGTCACATTGAGATCAAACAAACCCATCACGTGTTGCTCCGGTATCAGATTCAGGAACCGCAGCCAATACGAGCCGTCGATGAGGTAACGTGAGGCTCCTGTGTTCCCGGCAGATATTACAACATGGAATGGCAGTGCTGCTACAACCAAGTGAAGGAACACACGCGAGAGAATGGGGCTATATGGAGAGTGGAAACGTGACTGCAGCGTTTGCGTTTCGCCCATTTCTACCTTGTACCTTAGATTCTCAAGACAGCCAGCACCTGGATTAGTCTTTCACAAGTGGATAATTGTTTATCGTCATGTCCGTATTCGATCCAAGTTGCGTATTGCTTCATTTCAATATGGAACTTGGAACCTATTTAAACTGATTCGAAAAAAAAGGTTCCTGGACCGTATTTAAATTGATCAGGAAAAAATGTTCCTGGACCGAATTGAAATACTTTTCAGATAAACAGGTTCTTTACGGTCCAGAACCCATTTACGCTTGCTGATTTTCTCTCCTGGACCGGAATTGAATTTATTTAAAATTCCTGAACCTTTAACAACCCTGAATGAATGTGCTTAAAGCTTTTTCATCCCCCCCCCCCAACCCCACCTAAATGGTGAAAAGTTTGCACCTAAAGATCCGGGCTCAAGTAATAAAGATGACTGTGAGTTTGAGGCTTGTTATGTAACAATTCTTCTTTATGTAATGTATGATCAACAATTTCAGGACTTACTTGTTTGAAGGCAAAGGTAATGGACCTGCACATATCCGAGTCGAATGGAGTGTCGAAAGTCGCATCACCATATTTCACAGCAAACTTTCCACAATGGTCTCCTGTTGTATTGTGCTTGCAATCCTGACTAAGTAAAATAAAGTTTATAAATTATTATCAATAACTAGAGCATTACAAGAAATACAGATAAGATGATGCATGTATGAGGAGGACCAGTCAACAAAGGAAGAGAATGGACTTATCACTCACCAAAGACATTTGGCATGGTTCAAGTGGGAATGGAGAGAAACATTAAAAAGATCAAAGATCAATTACTTATGTGTGTGAGTACGAAATGTCGATCAAAACAACGTTTCAGAGGTCATGACTGCCTCCTTCTTCAGGTTAATATGTATTCCTAGACACCTGACGGGACAAAAGCACCACGGAGGATCGAAAAGCATTTCACAGGATATAAAAATGGGGAGGAGATAGGCATGATAACCCAGAAGGGCAAAAGGGAGTTTATAAGATAGGATGCGAATGCGGAAAAGAATATGTGGGACAGACGGGGAGAAGCATGCACGTCAGGTGTGGTGAACACGACAAGGATATAAAGGAGGGTATACCCAAAACAGGACTATCAGAGCACATATTAGTTAGTGGGCATAAGATTGCAACAAGGGAAGTTATCAGGAAAGTGAACAGTAAATTGGATAGGAATGTTTATGAAACAGCCTGTATATGCACAGATACTTGGAATAAACTTAACAGAGACGACGGCAATTTGGAAGACGGATGGATTGCAGTTTTCAAAAAATGGGATAAAGCTTTAAATAATAACGCCAAGATGGGTTTCCATGTTACATCTGAGGTCAAGAGGGTTGCCGAGGAGGAAATCGAGTTCACCTTGGACTGGTGACGCACCAGTTTCAAGAGGGGAAACTGGGGAAGGTAGCTTCCTTCCCCATGTTGAGCATATGCTGCACAATCGCTTCTCCCAAGCCCTGGCCAGGTGGCCTCTAACAGCCACTTAGGATGTTTCTTTTAAGGGTTTTTAGAATAGGAAACGCACAATTTTAGATTTGAGTTTTATTAGTGTGAAGGTTACAGCTACAATGCGGGTTTTTTTCCATAAGTGTTTTTTACCACAACCTTTTTGCCTGTATCCTCAACTAACACTTTTTTAACGTGACACCATGTCAGGTGTCTAGGAATACATATTAACCTGAAGAAGGAGGCAGTCATGACCTCTGAAACGTTGTTTTGATCGACATTTCGTACTCACACACACGAGTAATTGATCTTTATCTTTTTAACATTTCTCTTAATTAGCTGTGAGTAATACGCACATCGCAATATGTTATCAAGTGGGAATGCCCTTTACAAAGTACAAGGAGAAGTCAAAAATTATCTGTACTTTCACCATAACTTTCTGTAGCTTGGTCACACATCCTTCAGCACTTGCGTGTTAAAATGTGGTAGTCTTGTGGTTACGTAGTGGAGGTTTCATATTAATCGTCCCATTTTTATTTCTTTTGTAACAGAGTAAACACGAAGCAGGATGCCCATCAACCTTCACCACTGACGGGAAGATTCAACAAGCTCAAAAAATGATTCTGACAAACCGAAGGGTCACAGGGCAGTAGTCATGTTCTCTGCACTGCCATTCACAGTGGCAGTGGCATGTCCAAGGGAGGTTGGTGGGGAACACTGAAGGCAGTGTGGCGAACCTACAGAAAGTTACGGTGAAAGTGCAGATAATTTTTGACTTGCCATGGTAGCATCTGTCAAGTTGGGTGCACTTGACCCGAGTCTGGAAATCTTGGGAATGTGAGGAAACCATCCTTTAACATGGTCTTCAGAATTGCTTCCACTTTCTTCACGAGCACTCAAATTTACCTCTCAGTATCAATTTCAGTGAGGGAAGAAGAAAAAAGTCACATGGAGCAAGGTCAGGGAAGATGAGGCACACATTCAAAACATTTTGGCCAAATATTCTGCTCAGGTATAAGCAACCTTAGTACCTACATTGCACAGATCGCAACCTCATTCATAACTGTGGCAGATCATGTTCCCTTGGTAAGCTTCTGTATGAACATATCTTCAAACAGACACAGAATTTCCAGGCTTCATACTGCTCCTCCCATACAGACTGCACCTTGAGCAAGACTGCAGGCTGGAGGTAAAATCATCTGGTATGCAGTGACTCAGTTCAAATTTTCCACACCAGTTTGTCCACTATTCATACTGAGAACAAATTTTTCACACTGGTGTGCATTACCATCCATACTAGTTGAGGATAATACCCTTATCCCCTCACACTATTTAATAGCAAAAAATGAATTCATTCTCATTCTTAGGGCCTCCTGATAGAGTAGTGGTAGCGTCGTCACCTTGAAAGCAAGGGGTCCCAGGTTTGATACTCAGTGGAGGGACATAGTTGTTCAGATTGCACTTTAAACTATAGGTCCAGTCCCAATCCCTTCTGTGCATAAAGTGGACTTAAAATAACAATAATTAATTTTCATTCTTAGTTGACTGGCCCTCATAATAAAATAACTTACAGAAAGAAAGACAGAAAGGGAGAGCGGGTGGACTTAAATTAATCTTGAATTTTTGGTAAAAAAAAAAAAAGTAAAAGAAAGAGTGAAACATGGTGAAAAAGAAGCATTTAAATATTTTCACAGCAAAATGATGTTTTCCAATTTAGATTTGAAAATTTCAAGGCAACATGTGTTTCTATGATGAATTTTACAATTTTGTATAAACAAAATTTCCTGACTTTTCCAGGTTTCACAACCAAGTCATTAGGGAAATTTGTGTATTCAAACATGTGTTTAAGAAGGTCACTACATTTTAGCTAAACACCAGACTTAGAATCTCACTTAACCAAGTTTTTAGAATATTCACTTCACATGTTTCAAGTAATAATAAAAAGGGAAACTGAAGAGAAACTGACTGTTGGAGTAAGCTGTCAGGAGTAAGCATTTACATGTTACTTGCCAAATTTTGACTAATGGCAAACAAATAAATCATTTTTAAAAAAACCATAACAATTATATCATAAAGAGTACTTAATTTTAGTAACATTTAGTAACATATGTATTAATCCTATCAACCAAATACAACCAAAAGAATGCAACAAGAAAGTAGTAAATGCCAATAGCCACCTACTGCAGTAAATTTCTACTTGAAAACAGTTCAAAAAACCCCTTTTCTGGAGTGCTTAATATGCAATTCCTACTGTAAATACCAGTAATACTCAGTATACTAAACTGAAGTATAGTTTGTCTGTAACAAATTGAACATTCCTTGTCATTTTTTTGTTCATAACGCTAATTTTAGTCCACTACAAAAATATTGATTTTTTCCAGACACAACAAATTTCCTTGACATTTCCAGAAACAAAGTAAATTTCCCTGATATTTCAATGACTTTTCCAGAAAAAGTAAATTTCCTGACTTTTACAGGATTTCCAGACTGTAGACACCCTGAAGAAGTATTAACATTTAGTTAACAACAGTAACAGAAGCTAATAAACTATTCTTAAAAAGTAATTAACTTAGTACACTGTGCACACTAGGGCTGAGCCAATACCACTTAGAACCAGTACCGATACTCACCGATACTTGAAAATTACAATAAATTAAAATTTGTTCAAAATATTGAGTAATATTGGTGTGTAAATACTCTTCTCCAATTATATGCATCAATTTACCACAAAATTTGCTTTAGAATATTTTAAAATTACATCAGAATATTGAAATAGATGTCATGTAATCGCAAAATATAGTTTTTTGGGCAAAATTGATTAAAAATAAATAGAAAGTTTGAATTTTGCACAATTTCCAGGATAATTAGACTCCGCGAAAGTGTTGTGCTGCATTTTTGCAGAGTGAAAGACCAATACGTCGAAAAAGTATTGGTAGATGAATTCCAACCTATACTTTCTGATACCACTGATATTGGTTGATACCGATCGGCTCAGCCCTAATACACACAAAATGCAATATAATACACATTAACTGACAAAACAAAATACAGAAAATGAATGAACGAAGAATAAAGTTATCACAAAATTTCTGGTTTCTCTTGGATGATGGCATGGGTTTCTATGATAGAGCCGGTTGGGTGAAGTAACCAGCGCTGAACCTGGACAATGAACAGACACATCTATCCCGTCCTTCAAAAAATCCCAGACCACGAAAAGAAAAGATGCAGTGACCCCCCTCCACCCATGCAAAGAACAGGAACTACACCGAGCAACACAACACAGCAGAGGGCCCAAATCTCTAACCACCACCAGGCAATGCCATCCGACTACAGAAAGCATAGCAGATGATGCAAGCCAGGAAACACCAGCAATGCCAAATAGAAAATGCAACTTCCGCTGCCCGGGAACTAATAAAAAAGTGACGTGCTACCATCTCCACTCCAGATCATGTACCCCTAAGCCCCACGAAAGGTTAAGTTTGCAACAGGTTTTATGTATGAATCCACGTGAGAACGGCGCTCAGAATCTTCCGAGCCAGTCTTGCCTCGACCACCGAGCTGTTCATATTACAGACAGTGAGAAAATCGGCAGTATAGCAGAAGAACTATATTCTGCACATACGTTTGGGTCTATATATGCAAAAAGTTGCTGCAAACTTTACCTGTAGCGGGGCTTAGTGAATGAAGGCAGTGAACCTTCAAAATTAATCAGAAAAAAACTATCCTATCGTGCATTGCGAAAACACAAAACTGCACGTAGGTAATACTTAAATCACATTTATCACATCCATCATGAATGACTTACCAAATATTTGAGATGTATAATGCATGGTGTAGTTAGGTACCCTTCATACAATGTTAGCTACTTTCCCAGATAGCAAAGTTGCTGTGAAGTAACTGACACTACTGGCAGGTTCAGTAACGTCTGCTTCCACCGTTGCATCATCAAATTGCTCTGGTAGGGTGGGGAGTTTCCACAGTAATAACTTGGTCAGCAAGATCGATTAGGACCATGTGCGAGCCTTCCATGCGTGTAACCTGTATATGAACAAGAACATGATGGGAAACACAGAATACATAGCATGTAGTAACGTTAAAAATATTCAAGGATGCATGAATTTGATGGATAATAAATATTTTATGAAGTGCCTGAATGATGTATTCACCCTCATAATTCAATCTAAGAGGACTGACAATTAAGTTCATGAACTTATCCTAGAAAATATGATGCATACCTTATTGCTGAATAGCATTGTGGTCACCTTCCAAGTACTCCCCTTGGGAAGCTATACACCGATGCCAGCACTTACTCCACCCTTCGAAGTCATTTTTTAACCCGTTTTCTTAAATAGCCTTCAGAGTTGCCATCGTATTAGACTTAATATCTTCAATGTCATCAAAATGTCTTCCTTTCAACACTTGTTTGATATTCGGGTAAAGATAGAAGTCATTGGGGGCAAGGTCAGGTGAGTATTGCAGGTGGTCTACCAAAGTTATTTGTTTCCTGGCCAAAAACTCCCGTACAGACAGCGCTGTGTGCCCAGGTGCATTGTCATGATGCAAGAGCCATGAGTTGTTGGTGTGTGAGTGCATCTCACTTTTTCAAATAGTACACTTGCGCATGCTAAGGTCTTCAGTTGAAATTTTCTGCACAGTTTCTCTCTCAACGTTCACTTGGCCTGCTATGGATCTCACGGTAAGTCACAGATTTGCATGCACAATTTGAAGAATTTTGGCAATATTTTCATCCGTTTTTTAACTTGTTCCCTCCCCTCAGAAAACCGTTTAATCCATTTGCACACCGCTGTTTTCTTCATGGCATTCTCATTGTGCACCTGCACTAAGATTTCCCATAATTCACTCCCACTCGTGCTCAGTTTCACCAGAAATTTGATCTTTGTTTGTTGCTCTAATTCTAGCGAACACTACTGTGAGACACTGAAATACCAAGGTAGTGGGGTCGGAACACCAGGAAATATTTAACTTCCGGCGTTGAACATGGTCTTTGGAGGGTGGATGCTACATTCATTTCAGTTATTTATCATTCCTGACATCATATTTTCACCTAATTTGCAGTTTATAACTGTATTATGATAATAAGACATTAAAAATACCCACTTTATCAAATAATATTAGATATGGTGGCTGATATGGATGTGAAAAGTCTAAAAATAACTTTCAGCTATTTGGGATCAAACACTATGTTTTGGAGGTGCCAGAACTAAACCGTAGCATCCAAACTAGTCAGACTAAGCCCATGAAATAATAATAGTTCAATTTTTGGCAATATGTATATATGCAGGGTGTTTCAAAAGTCTGACACCTTAGGACAACTGCGTTATTAGTGGAGATGGCGAAAAATGGAAGGAGGGGGAAGTTGTTGGAAATGTAAGGTTCTCAATACAATGTGCTTGAATTTTCAACGTAGAATGCACCATTGAGGCTGTATGCTGGTTCGAGCCCCAATGAGAACTGACATTGCCTTGTTGCCACATGCTTCATCCTTAAAAGATGACATTTACGTTATCGCAACACCGTACTGTACTCTATAAATTGAGAATGACGACGCAAAATTAGAGGCAAAGTAAGAAAATTAAGTGAGTGTGAGAGTGAAAGAGAGTGACTGTGAGTGAGTGTGTGTGTGTGTACAGAAATGAGCACACACTAATACGCACAAGCACACAACTACAAAACTTGTAATTGTGGCTAATGTTATCTGAAATAGAGGTTGTTCCTTAGGGCATAGTGATATGAACAAAGGATAAAATTTCGAAACGAAAAGGGTATTAATTTTTTGCCTTCTAATCAGGGTAGATCACCACTAAAATATATTTGCCTCAGACATCATCTCCTGTTGGCGCAAACTGGAAAGAGGGTAATGGTTCATGCAGACTTCATCTTCGGTGCCCTAGGTTAGCCGTATCGAGTAAGTTGTGTGTCTCAATGAATAAGGAAAGACATCCAGTACAGTTCATCAAGAGGAAGAAAGCAGTGGACCAAAACCGGCAGAAAAAAATATAAAAAATGTAATGATTCGTGTATTACGGGTTGCTATCTTTCGTCATCATGCTGCTTCAGCTCCAGATTCCTCTGGCACACAGCCAAAGGACCAGTGGCATGCATGGAGGGCGTAGATATCCATATCCAATCTTTAGTCCTATCTTGGCGATACTCTGGACAACTAGTGGCCTTAACCTCTGCTGGTTACGATGTCTTCTCTTGTCCCCACACCTTGTTTCTCTGAAATACCTTCGAAGCATCCTCCACCGTCACTGTCCAGTGGTCGTATAGGGCTGCTGTCATGACGGCTACTGTGGTTATGTTGCTAATGCAGTACATGGGACCTCCCTTGCCACCACAACAATTTTGGTTTTAATTTTGTCTTATCTGCATAGCGTGAACATAGTCTGGAACATCTACATCTTCATCATCCAAAGTGGCAGTGACTTCCTGGATGGATGTCCTAAGAAAGTCCTGGTGGTTTATAAATACGAGTACCCTGTTGACACGTATTTTTAAGTCCTTTATTTCTCTCTCATGATGCCTTGCAGTGCCATCAAGTTCTTCTGGATGGTCTTAGCATTTGTTCCTATCATGTGCAGCAGTCTCTTGAATGTCTGGTATTGTAAAAACTCTATTTTCAGACTATGCACAGCACACTGGCACTTAGTATAGACCTCCCACTTGCATGACGAAGTGTAAAAAAACTTCCTAGCTGTAGCCGTTTAAAATTACTCCAATTTCTTCCGAAACTGTTTCATTCTGTGGAGCTCCAATTCTTGTACCTTAACTTCCCCAAAATTCTATCAGTTTGTCATGCATTTTCTTCCATTGCTGACTGAGGAAATGGAGACACTTGCCCACAATTTCTTGATATCCTCTAGAACAAGCTGTCATGTCACTATACGGCGGTTCCTGCCCTCCAACAACTACATCTTGTCTGTGCTGAAGGTAACTCCTCATCACCTCTGCTTCCCTCGAAAGATGAGAGCTTGTTAATGGTGATGAATCACCCAAGAATAGATATGCGGTTTATGCACATCTATGGCATGCAGTTTAGCTTAGATGCGAACCACTACGTGCGTCCATCGTGCACCAAAAACTGGGTTTTCGTAATTACAAGGTGACGACGTTACCAGAATGCCATCAGGGATGTCTGGACATTGTCTCTTCTATCTGGTTTCCAGTGTCATGATTCTCAGATACCTGCACAAAATATAACACAAAAGTAAGTCCACAAAATTCACTGCTATCGATAACCAAACAGATTATCCAATCAACTGCCAGCAAGTCATCAACTTGATGTGATGCCATCCAAATTCTGGATGAAGTAGGTACAGAAATGCTGTTTGTAACATAAGAGGTTAAGGTCCCCTGTTGTTCTGAGTATCGCCAAAACGGGACTAAGATTGGATATGGATATTGATGCCCTCCACGCGTGCCACTGGCACTTCGGCTGTGTGCCAGACATATCTGGAGGAGAAGCAGCGTGATGACAGAAGATAGCAACCCGTAAGACACAAATCATTACATGTTTTATATTTTTTTCTGCTGGTTTTAGTCCACTGCTTTCTTCCTCTTGATGAACGGTACTGGATGTCTTTCCTTATTCACACAACTTACTCGATATGGATATACCTACGCCAAGGAAGGAAGTCTGCATGAACCATTACCCTCTTTCCGGTTTGCACCAACAGGAGATGTTGTCTGAGCGCAAATATATTTTAGTGGTGATCTCCCTGATTAGAAGGCAAAAAATTGAGACACCTTTCACTTTATCCTTAGTTCATATCACTATGCCGTAAGGAACAACCTTTATTTCAGATGTCAGTTCTCGTTGAGGCTCAAACCAGCATACAGCCTCAACGGTGTATGCTACATTGAAAATTCAAGCACATTGTATTAAAAACCTCATATTTCCAACAACTTTCCATATTTCGCCATCTCCACGAATAACGCAGTGTCTTATGGTGCCAGATATTTGAAACACCCTGTATATATACAGATTGTCAAAAAGTGAACTATTTTTATTTCATGGGCTTAGTCTGACACTATTTTAGATGCTACCGTTTAGTTCTAGCACTTCCAAAACATAGTGTTTGATCCCAAACATGATCAAATAGTTGAAAAAGTTATTCTTAGACTTTTGACAGCCATATTGGCCACCATATTTACTATTATTTGATAAAGTGGGCCTTTTTAATTTCTTATTATCCAAATACAGTTATAAACTGTAAATTAGGTGAAAATACGATGTCATGAATGATAAATAACTGCAATGAAGTAACGAGTTTCAGGAATAGAACCTTCATCATGACCGCCATTTTGAAGTTGCCATTACAGACAAACGAGGGCTTAAAAACTTGAGGTCTGGGGCATTTTAGGTTCGGGACTGAATGTAGTATCTTCCCCCAAAGGGCATGTTCTCCATTTTTTCTTGTTTTCCAACCGCACTAAGTTTACGAAATCTTACAGAGCTACTTGTATAGTGTTGCCTTCAGTGCTAAATGGTGACAAACTTAATTGTCAGACCTCATATATGATCAGGACTCTGTTTGCCTTAGAAAGAAATTATTACGTGAGTTGCAAATTTAAAAGTGGCAACAATGTCAGGAAGAGGTGATAACACTGTGCATGAGCTGTGAGCACTGTCAGTTGGGGCCCATGTCGATGTGTGGAATAACAAAAGTGGTCAGTACAGCGAGTGCTGCTGCCTATGTACAAGGTTGAAATGAACACCATTTTGTTCACTGCCCTGAAACATGTTTGCTAAGGTAAGACACCGATTTTGGATTAAAAATCCAGATGGCCAGTAACAAAAATGCACAAGAATGTCATCAATGCTTGCATGAAGCCTGCAGTAACAATACTTAGCTGTATTTGATAGTTGCATTATGGGCAAGTGCATTCCTTGAGGAGGTTGGGATGTCAGTGAGAACATGAGCAAAATTGCATCATGCTCGGTTCCCTATATTGTCACCATATCTGCTGTTTGTTGATTTGTTTATCTATTCTATAGCATTGCAAACAAAGTATTGCTGCGAATTAGGGATGTCATGAAGCTGAAAATTTACCGATGCCGATGTACTCATCGATAATTTTTGGAACTGATACCGATGCCGATATTTAACCGATGCCGATATTTAACAGATTCCGATACATAAAATTATTAAACAGAAATCTGATGTTATTTTCTGCATGACAAAAATAAATTTGGTATGTACATTTCTATTGCATATCATATGTATATACATATATATTCTCAAGAGATGTACATTTGCATCTACAAAAGGTTATGTAAACCTAGAGATTTAACATTAGTACACAAGCAGTTCTTTGAAATGCAAAATGAATTCCTGTTCTGCCAGATTCAACTTCAGAAATACAAGATTTGGGAGCACTTTAGGAAGTAACCTACTTCTTATCGCAAATGTAACCAGCAACACTGAACACTCAACCACTGAATACTGATGCAGCAGGTATGCTCAAGTATTTTCTCAGCACTTGCTTCAGGTTTGAATACTCATTTTTGAATTTCCAATACAACAGCAGATCCTGGTTCAGCAATGTACCGTTTTATTTCTGATTTATAGTTAGGTTGATCCTCTGAATGAGAGTTTGCAATAATTTTATTACAAAAACTCTACAATAATGACGAATCATAACCAAATTTTCAATAAATCTTACAAAACTAAAATATAGAACTTATTAGAAGGTAAAACTCTAGTATAATCTGTACCGGTTTAAATATCGGATTTTTGCCGATTCCGATACAGATATGTCAATTTCTGCTGATTTTCATACATCTGTAATCGGCTTCGGCACATCCCTACTGCTAATGAACATCATCTATAACTTTGAGGTATGTCACACAAAAAAGTTCATACTTGCCGTTATTAGTGTTCCCATTATTAAGGTTCAAAGAGTGTAAACACTACTTTGGGACACTCTGTATATGTCACTGGTTTGAAACTTCTTATACATAATTAAAATTAGACACATTTCTTTATTTTACCTGAGATCTGTAGTGTGAAGAACTAATGCAGCAACTTGTCTTGCCAAAGCAGAAGCATTTTGTATGTCCATCTGGGTTTCTCTCTTGTAAATTGAAAATTCCTTCCTTGCATGTGTCGCATGCTTGTCCATACACATTGTTTTCGCAATAACACTCAGAAGTAAACTGAAAAACAGAAAATAAAAGAAGAAATCAGTATGCTGCCACATAGGATAGTTTAAGTAAGATATAACAATGTGTATACCAGAATCGATAGCATGCTTTTAAATGAGACAAATAAAAACTAATACATCACAAGCACATACGAAACAATTCTTGAAACTTAAGATTAATGTGGGAACCCTTGGAAGTGATAATCGAATGTCTCCCTGCAGTGGGTGGGTAACATGTAAATGGCAACGTAAGCCACATACAGCCAGTCACAGCACCCAATTTCGTGACAGTGGAATTTGTTGTCAATAACAAAATTTGATGCCATGGCTTGTGGGTCATATCCTAGGTAAGGCACGATCGTATCTTTATGATTTCTCTCGCATACATTTCAATAATTAATACTCTGATCTATGATGGTCCAGATTAAGGTAGATTCATTTAAATCAATTTAAATAAATAACAGAATAATCCACATAAGGATTTTGTAGATATCAGAATCCCTTTTGGTGAATGTACATTAATCTCGTAATCAATTAATGGTGTTTATTAGGCTCTAAGAAAGGAAAAGAAAGGAAACAAAATATATGTACTGATGTGGTGAATTTCATATAAAAGAAAATGTAATACGTAAACTGTAAATATATGTAAATTTCTCTTGATTTAAAATTCAATTTTTATAGGAAAAATAGCAAACATTTTGTGTAGAAAAATATACAAAATACTAATCATGTTAAACCATAAACAAACATGAGAGCTGATATTTTGCAAACTATCATAAAAAAAAAAATCACCTACAAAATTCAGCTACAAAGACTATAACAAATATTTCTTTTGCAATTATAGAGTATATCCAGAATGCTTGAAGAAATTTTCATCATACACGCAAGAAATCAATGGCAGATATCAAAGGATAACTCGTAATTAGCATCACCATGAAAAGTAACCATCCTAATATAACAAAACTGGTAAATTATCACTTCCACTGTTTATTGTAATCAAGTTCGTTATCCGCCTCAACGATAAACGTGGTGTCTTACTTATCGCACAACATGACGACAACCTTGCATTCTGACATCACCGGAGAATTCTTTCATTGTTAGGCTAAATGCCTAAGTTCTTAAGTTAGGCTTGTCAGGTTTAGTTGTCCCAGCATAAATAATAAATTTACAGTGTATTCATGCTAAGAGAACCAAACCTAAAAACGTAGGCATTCCTCGTGTGTGAAGCCATAATTCATACCACATAAAATAGCTAATTATTCCACTTATAACACATCTCGATATGATAAAAACAATGAGAAACGTTCACATGAATGACAATCTTCTGAACCCACTAAAAATTTTCAAGTTTCTTGCAGGTGTATGGACAACATATTTTCTTTCTTCCCCTGCATATGTTGCAGTACGAACTATGCACTTTGCCTCTCTTTATCTTTCTAGAGGCATATGTTTACTTCTGACACCAGAGGAAGACTTTCTGCAGGTTCAATACCACTAAGACTGGAGGTAATATGTAATCAAAAACAAAGTTCTCCAATGCATATCCCAGCTACTGAGAAGAAAAACTCATCACAGAGTTAACACGTGGGTTACAAGTAATGCTGAGCCGATACCACTTTGAACCATTATCAATCCCTACCGATATAGATACTTGAAAACTGCAATAATTAAAATTTGTTCAAAATATTGATCAATATTGGTGTCTAAATATTCTTCTCCAATTATATGCATCAATTTACCAAGAAAATTTGCTTTAGAATTCATCAGAATATGAAAATAAATATGTAATATGTAATCACAAAATAAAGTTCTTCATGCAAAATTGGTAAAGAAAAGGTAAAGTGTTCCCCTGTGCTTAGCACCACGCCATGAAGGCATATAGGGGTGTGGGGGTAACGCCCCACACTTTCTTGATCAGGTCGTGAGTGGGGGTGATGTGATCAGCATCATGCCCCTGACTGCCTTTACCCCCCCCCCCCCCCCCAGGGTTTCCCTCAGGTACCCATGTCATTCGACGCTGGGTGGGCACCGGGGCAAAATAATAAGAAAGTTTTAATTTTGCTCAATTTGTAGGATAAATAGACTCCATGGAAGTGTTCCAAGCATTTTGCGGACTCCGTTTAAGACCAATATGTTGGAAAAGTATCGGCTGGCATTGGTAGATGAATTCCAATCGATACTTTCTGATACTGATACCACTGGTATTGGCTGATACAGATACATTGGTATTGGCATCGGCTCAGCCATGCAAGACATTGAAGATATCGAAGTGCCTAGTATCTTCCAGTATGGATCTGTATATTACGGTGTGGTTTGCCACACGCACACGTTATGTAGTATGCATAAATTAAGAAAAACTGTCTTTAGTGTTTCCAAGGTGACAGATTCCATTATGCTATCACTGACAGAGGCTATTTCATACAGGTAAAATCAGAGCTGGCTCCGTAACTCACTTGGTAGAGCAAGGACAGAGACCCAGGTTCAAGTCCTGGTCAAGCCTTCATTCTCTTCTTGAATTTCTATGTAGTGCATCTCCTGTGCATGTCAAACCATAAGGTAATATATACCTCCCACAGATGTCTGTACACACACTCTCAACACTTTATTCTGTGGGGGCAGAACTTCCAAGAAAAGTCATAAAACTACGTATTTTCCTTCCTACTGGAGGCATTTATGAAATTCAAATAATAAAGAATATTATTACATTTAAGAAAATCACTGCATTTATTAGGTTAAGAAAATTTTCAGCTTTGGTTATTTACAAGATATTTTTTTTCAACATCAAATTACAATATGTTTATCATAGCATTAATTAATACAAATATTCCATGGATTTCCAAGAAGTCTCCACAAGTTCACATGCATATATTCTTCAAGTCCAAACATGAAAGCTCAAATGAAGTGGATGACTGTCAGATTCTTTTTACCTGAACATATGTGCAAATTACTAGTTAAATACAAAATCATTTTCACCAGAGAGAGCATTTTCTGTTGTGTTGTTTGCAAAGTCCACAAGATTCTTTCACACTTTTGGATGTTTTAACTGCAGAGACCCGGAATCTGTCTACGATGATTTACTGGTGGTTGCCAGAACCATCTTCATACTCAGGTGGAGGGCCTCTGCTGCGAAGATTATACGTGTGGGTAGGTGTGGCAGCTTTCCTGGCTTCCTTCTTCTCCATCCTGACTTTAGAGGCCATCTCAAAGTAAGGCTTCTTCTGGTCGTCCGTCATGACCTTCCAGCGCTCACTGGCCACCCGGGATATCCCTGCTACGGGGTTGATGCCCTGGCCTGCCATCTCCTTCCTCACTTGTGCACAGAAGATCACAAAGGGTTGCGAATACTGGGGCATCTCTGCAACCCTTTTGTCCCGGGCAGGGCTCGAACTTTCAGCTGCTTTGTTTTCTGTGCTTTCCATGTTTTCGTTCTCAGGTATCAAATGCTTGATTCAGGTTTCCTAGTGACAGGAATCTCAACAATAGCACTGGTCACAAACTGATCCTAATAATGTGACAACAATGTTTCACACACCTGAAGTAGGCAATGGCTGGTGTCCAGAGAGCAGTAACAATTTTTACTTCACTATGCGCATAATGTAACTAGGATGTAAAATGCATGTGGGAACTTAGCAGCAAATATTAAAAAAAAAAAATCAATTTAGTGGCTCAGGAGTAAAACTTAATAACCCAAACTTGAGATAACATTAGGTATAGTTTGTGCACAGTCTCCTGTTGTGCACACATTAGAGAATGAGGTCTATGCTTGCATAGTGGTAATGTTGACACCTTGTAGTCAAGGGATCCGTGTTCATTGCCCAGGGGAGGCACATGGCACAGTGATTCAGATCCCACTTTAAACCGAGGTGAATTGCTTTAAATCAGGTGATTTAAAGAAAAAATCACTTTAAATAAATAATTTATAGAATAATGTACATAAGGATTTTGTATACATCAGACCCACTTTTGGTGAAAGTACATTAATCTCGTAATCATTTAATGGTGTTTATTAGGCTCTAAGAAAGGAAACAAAATATATATGTACTAATGGGCTGAAGCTTATATGAAAGAAAGTCTTTCATATGAGCCTGTAATATGTAAACTGTAATAAACACACTTAATTTCTCTATTTAAAATTCAATAATTTTTATAAGCAAAAATAGCAAACAATTTGTAGAATAATATGCAAAATACTAATCATTAGGAATAGGATTTTATGACCTAAAAATCACCAAAATATGCAAAATAAAATATGCTCTTATGAAATAAAAATTGTACAAAATATGCACTATAATTAGAAAAATATGCCCTTATAACTGGACTGTTTCCAACATGAATATCTAAATGCCGAGATATTTTCATATACGTACTAATTTTAGTTGGGTCCTGAGTTCCAATGCACAATGAATACTTTCTGTAAATTTTCAAATAAAAATTAAAAATATTTTGTTGCAGTATAAAATCAATCCACTTCGAAAATGACTGTACATTCCTTGAAAAAGTGAAAATATGATGAATATGACCGAAAATCTATCAATCTCCCTTTCCAAAAAAATTTAAAAAATATGCTGTCATGAAATTAGATGGAAATTAGGATGGCAGGGGCAAGGAAGAATTTATAAGCCAGGGTACACATTACTTTATAGTGGACCAGAGAGGAGGACCGGACAATTCGGTGTAGGTTTTATAATAACCAAAAAGATGAGAAAAAGTCTTATGGAATTTGAAGCAATTAATGAAAGGATGTGTAGAATACGGTTGAGAGGAAGATTTAGAAACATAACTATTATAAATGCACATGTGCCTACAGGAGAGAAAGAAGAGTTCTATGACAATCTGGAACACGCATGTGGAAAGATCCAAAAGTATGACATGGTAACCATATTGGGCGACTTTAATGCTCAGATAGGAAAGGACAAGAACCAACAAGGGGTTGCAGGCCGGCATACTCTCCACGCAGAAAACAATGAGAATGGGAACCTTCTTTGCCAGTTTGCTATCAGGAACAACATGATCATAACAAGGAGGAGGAGTGATAAAGGAGGTAGCACAAGAAACTTTTGGAGAAGAGAAAACTAAACGGAATGAGTGGTTTGATGAAGAGTGCAGACAGGTTATAGATGAGAAGAATAGAGCTAGAGAGAGAATGCTACAGAGGGAAACTCGAAGTAATGCTGAGAGGTGAATGAACTAAGAAGGAAAGCACATAGGGTATGCAAAGAAAAAAAGAATATGATGTATAAAAAGAAGATGCAAGAAATAGAAGAACTAAATCAGCAAAGTGAAATAAGAAAATTCTATAGAGCAATAAATAGAATGAGAACAGAATTTGAGCCAAGAATAGAAGTATGTAAGGATAAGAATGGGAAAGTAATTGTAGAAGAGAATCAGATACTCAATAGATGGGTAGAGCACTTTAAAGAGATTTTGAATAAAGTGGAAGAACAAGAAGAAGAGCAGTATAATAAGAATATAGGAAATAGGGATGGTCATGAGGTACAAGTACCTAGTATTGAAGAAGTTGAATTTGTAATGATGAAAATGAGTAATAATAGAGTTCCAGGTGTGGATGAAGTGATAACTGAACTTATTAAACTTGGTGGTAATGCACTGTTGGCAGCAATACATAGATTGAGTGTAACGATATGGGAAAATGAAACAATGCCCCATAAATGGAAATCTGGAATAATATGCCCAATTTATAAGAAAGGTGATAAATTAATACTATGTGGAAATTACAGAGGCATCACACTTCTTAGTGTGGTCTATAAGATCTTGTCAGGATTGATCAGTGAGAGAATAAAATGTTAAACAGAAGATATACTGGGAGAGTAACAATGTGGATTTCGCTCTGGCAGAAGCACTACTGATCAGATATTTATAATTAGACAGATGATGGAAAAGTTTTATGAACATGACGTGGATTTGCATTTTTTATTTGTTGACTTCAGGCAGGCTTTTGACAGTGTTAAAAGAAATGAACTATTTAAGGTACTTGAAGAGTATAATATTCCCTCAAAATAATAAGACTAATAAGAATGACTATGAGTGGTACTAAGGCACGAGTGAAAGTTTGTAGTAAACTGAGCGAAGAGTTTAAATTCAATACAGGAGTGAAACAAGGGGATGGCCTTTCGGCAGTATTATTTAATCTAGCATTGCACAAGGTAATGAATGTAGTTGACCAAAAGAGAACCATATTTGGAAAGTCCAGTCAAATATGCGCATATGCAGATGATATTACAATCATTTCTGGAACAATAAGAACACAAACAAATCTATGAGCAAATGGAAAGAGAAGCAATAAAAATAGGGCTCACTGTAAATTAAAAAAAGACAAAATACATGAGAATGTCTAACTCTGAAATCAGAAGAGCACCTCAAGATCTGACAATTGGAGAGAATAAGTTTGAGGGAGTTCCTTGTTTTAAATATCTGGGGACAATGGTATATAGTGATAATGATATGAGTAAAGTAATAATGGAAAGAATACATGCAGGCAATCGTGCATATTTTGCAAATAAGCAGTTGTTTAGAAATAGACTGATCACAAGAAATACAAAGCTTCAAATTTATAAGACACTGGTACGACCAGTTGTCACTTATGGATCAGATAATTGGACTTTGAAACTGTCAGATGAAAATGCCCTCAGAATATTTGAGAGAAGAATATTAAGAAAGATATATGGACCTGTGAAGGAAGATGAAGACTGTAGAATAAGATATAATGCAGAGCTAGATGATTTAATAAAAGGCCAAGATATAGTGAGATTTGTCAAAGCCCAGAGAATAAAGTGGTTGGGGCATGTGGAGAGAATGATGGAAGAACGGATGCCAAGAAGAATGTTGAAAGAAAAGCTTTACCATGCAAGAAGAGAGGGCAGACCACAACTTCGATGGATAGACAACGTCGCTGCAAACTTGCAGACAATGAAAATTAAAGGATGGAGGAGAAGAATTGATGATAGATTGGAATGGAGGCTGATTGTGGAGGAGGCCAAGGCCCATCAAGGGCTGTAGAGCCAGAAAGAGAGAGAAGAGAGCTGTCATGAAAATCCTAGTCCTACTAATCATGTTAAACCGTAAATAATGTCATTGTCATTAAACTGTAAATAAACATGGCAGATGTTATTTTGCAACTATTATAAAATTCACTAAAATTGAGCTCCGAAGACTATAAAAAATATTTTAAGTAGCAATTATACAGTAATAAAGACATATCTAAAGATATCTGTTTCGCGGTTATGTGGGGATAGATAAATCAATCTAATGAGTTCACATTTCATTTTACCAAGTTCGCAATTGATTTCACCTGGTCTGGTGGCTTCGTCAGGCATGTACTGTGAACTCATTAGAATGAATTGCATATGAACTGTAAAACTGACAAACTGGGCTTTCTTTCAAAAAGCCAATGATCCTACCGGGAGTCAATTTGATTGTTACAACCTAGAAGTGTCCATGACTGTAAAAATCATGCAGATGTTCATGTATCCTAACTTGAATCAATTACCATGAGGAAGCCATTCCACCCCCAATACCACATTAAAACCTACTGCATCCTTATTTTTGACTTAAATTTCCATGACTTCGGGACTGGACCCACAGTTTAAAGTGGGATCCGAACCACTGTGCAATGTACCTCCACCAGGTATCAAACGTGGGAACCCTTGCTTACAAGGCAAATCCATTACCACTACACCATCAGAGACGCCAACCAACTTCCATAAATTTTATCTCACCTTAAGGCTTTTCCCTGATGTTCTCTGACCAATTTTCTCATTTCCCTGACTTTCCATTCTGTATTAAAAAATCGCATATGCCAGAATCAGTTAAATATTGGCATAGAAAACAACATAGAAATTATCAAGAAGTACATTGGCATTGCTAAATTTATTTCTTTGTCTACTCATTAACAATTCCTTTTCTTGTATCCCTCCCGAATTTCCCTTAGAAACAAAATCAATTCCTATATTTTTCAGCAAAGTAAATACTTTGACATAAGTTTAAAAACAATGATTAGAATTCATTTACAAACATACCTGATTACAAATTTCAAATGTAGTCCCTCGTATGTCACAATTACACACCTCACAACATGAGTCAGAATCTACATTAACTATTTCATGCAAACTGGCTAATATTTGCTTTTCTTAAAGTACAAAATTGGGGGAAGGAGACTTCATGGTTTTCAATGTCTTGGAACATAAAATGTCTTGGCTCTTTAACTGCACTGATGTTTGTAAAGGAATATAAATTCACTAAATGACAGTGTTGAAAATTTCTGAATATATGTAGTAGAAAAAATCAAATTGCATAGAAATTACACACACAGAAAATGTTCATAAATGTTACAAACAAATACATCAAAATACACATCATCTATAACAAGAGACGTCTGTCAAAAGTTACAATGTTCTTAAACTCATCAATAACTTCATTTACATCAATAGACTAAGCTTTTTCCTGTTCCACAAATAGCAAGAGCAGGGCTTCCAATCTATCCTGCTTCTGAGTTGCTCTTAATTTAGTTTTAACTTGGATAAGCTTGGAGAAAGCTCTCTCTCACACGTGCAGCTTGTGACAGGTATAGAAGAAAAGTGCTGCAGTACAGAGTAGAATGAAGAAAATATCTTCTTTCTCCAATGACATCAAAATATCGAAAAACTATAGACACTCGTTTCATCATCGATAATGGACACGTTTGCACCAAGTAATGACATTTTCAACTTCTTACAAACTGCCGCTTATTTTCTCTCTTATTGAAATATCTGTCTTTAATTCTCTTTGATAAAGCAGCCCATTAGGGTGTGCCTAGGCACACCTGGCACACCCCGTAGCTACGCCTATGCTTGCATGCCTGCATTTGTGTTTTATTTATATTGTCTAATTAATATATAATAATTATGTACAACAAATAAGAATTATTGTGGTAAACCAGGTAAATTGTTCAGAATACGCCACTGATACTTACATATTAACATTAATAACTATTAAGAACAGCTTTAAATTACTAGCATCAAGTTAGATTTGCATACTAGACGTTCATATATTTACTATGTGCGAATTACTAACAAGATTAAAAATATAAATTGTTAATCTTGTAAAATTGTAATTTATATTATAATTTGCTTACTATTTTTGTTTTGTGTATATGCATAGAACAGTGTTTCTCCCTTATAAAATGAATTGAAGCACTTCCATTATGTAAAACAAATGTCTAATGTACTGTGCCAAAAAACATAAAATGTTTATTTATCAAATGTTAAGTATCCCCGAAATGCCTGAAATTCCTTTACTTTCTTCTTTTTCACATTGGTACTTATGTATTCTGCATTCCTAAGGATTCTTGAAGGTGCAATTTCCTTTTTTCACGAAAATAATCTATATTTTCAACGTATGAAGTAAGTGTTGTTCGTTTCTTGTTCCCTTCAGTAACACGCTAAATGGCGGTCACAGTTTCACTACCGCAGTCGGCATGCAGTGTTTCCACCCCACTCCACCAAAAAATACCTACGTAGCCCCAAACCATTGACGCATAGCCCCACGAACCATTCATACATAGCCCCATGAACAATTTCCGGTAAGGTTAGGTTATGTAGGGTCACGTATAGGTTACAATAGTTAAAAATTGGTTTAGAAAAAAAATATGCGTAGCCCCACACACCTTTCTCGCATAGCCCCATGCACCATTGACACATATCCCCACGAACCATTGACACATAGCCCCACAAACCATTTGCAGAAATGTACCTTCTTCAGTAACAAAAACACATGTTTGGAAACACTGACCGGGATTGGCTGGGATTACGTCATCACACACAGGCTGCATCCACCTGGAAGTAAGTGGATGCAAGAGCTTTCGTTCATCAGTCACACATTTATATTGAAAAATAGATGATCTACTGGCAAAATTGAATGAACGATGCAAGAACACACTTTCCCGAACTTCCACAATTCTAAAGAAACTGCATTCTGTAAGTAATTTCTCCTGTAAATTTGAAGAAATGCATTTCGGGGATACTTAAATTTTACCGTTTTTTTTAAATAAAATTCATGGTTTTTATCAATTTTCTATTTCTTTAAAAGTTAAAACAGGTAGCCAAAATATCAGTTTTTGGGACAATGACTTATCAGCATGTAATTACCGGAGGTCTATTTTGAAAACACACTTACCTTATGCGTTTTGCAGTAAATTGTTATCTTCAAACATTCGTGACATATATTCCTCTACATAAATTCCACCAAGAATTGCAAATGCAAGTTTCCTTTGAAAGAAACTTCGTGCAGGTGTGATTTTGGAACAAGAAGGTCTTTCAGTACAAACTTTGAAAGCAATGTTGATTAAGAAGGTGAACTTTAATCACACGTCTGTAAACATTTGCAAAATGTTGTTTGGAAAGAAGGATGTACTGTACAAAATATCAATGAATGATCTATAATTTTAAGTGACTGCTTCGTTCGAGTGCAGTGCATCATATCACCAGTGATCAGAATGCTACATTTTAAAAGTAGCTTCGCTACAGCTACTTGTCCAACCCACTGTAAGTGTAGCAAGCATGCGGTAGTTTTACAAGATGACGTGTGAGCAGTTTTTTCCCCAATTTAATTTTCGGTAAAACTGTCATATGTGGGAAATCGCTCTAACTCGTTCATTCTCTACTTTTGTACATTCGTACTTATCTATTCTGCATTGCGAAAGATTGTTTAACAAGGGATTTAGCTTTTTTCAACGAAATGAGTATCTATTTTAGACATATCGAGCAATTATTGTTCGTTCTTTTCTCGCTTCCTGAACATGCAAAATGGCACGCAAATCTTGACTAGCAATGTGTTTCAAACGGCAAAGTAGTGTTTCAACCTTCTTAACAGAAAAATTCCCACATAGCCCAGAAAACTATTCCCGCATAGCCCCAAAAACCATTCACGATAGCCCCACGCACCATCGCGGTAAGGTTAGGTTAGGTTGCTTTAGGTTGGGCAATATAGTGAAAAAACTGTATGTTTGGAAACCCTTACCGGGGGATTACGTCATCAAGATACTCGCAACATCTGGTTCAAGTACATGGATATGCAAGCAACAGCTTTCATGCATCAGACGGACATTATTATGGAAAAATACATGATTTAGCGGCAAAATAGTTTGAAAAATGAGAGAAAACACTTCTACGAACTTCCGAAATTTCATAGAAACTCAATTCCGGGTAAGAATTTACAATATAGAGAAAGTCTCCAATTTTGTTAATTTTCGGTATAGCTACTTACTAATTTTGGACTCCAAACATAGAATATTAAGCGCACAGATGTGGATCATCACGCGTCGTGCTTGTGTTTTGTCGATTTGGAGTGGGCATGCAGTGTTGCAACCTTCTTAACCGAAAAATACCTACTTTCGTGTTCATTATGTCATCACAAACCATTGACGGATAGCCCCAAACACCATTCACGATAGCCCCAAAAACTATTCACGTTAGCCCCACGAACCATTTCCGGCAAGGTTAGGTTAGGTTGGGTTAGGTTAGGTAAGCATAGCTTAAAAAAAATCTGGTAAAAAAAAGGCACGTTTCGAAACACTTCTTCCTCTCGCGAGACTGCGTGACTTTCGACACTCGCGCCATCTGCAAGTTCATAATGGAAACAACGGCATAATGTTGTCGCTTCGCACAAAAGGCTACTTTATTACATCAAAAGTTCTTATTTTCTGTTGTGCAGCATTCCATAGTGACAAAATATCTCCAACGAAGTTTGATAAATGCAACAGAAACTCATTTCCGTAAGTAGTTTCTCCTGTAAATTTGAAGAAAAGTGTCTCCGATATAACAGACATTTACCCAAAATATAAACACAAATAAACATATAGGTCTAAATGAATAAAAATAAGACTGCTTTCGGTTACGCATAGAATGGCTAATCGGGACTGAACTTACAGTTTTTAGTGGTATGCGAACCACAGAGAATCGAACCCGGACCCCTTGATCATATGAGTACGCAAGGGGCTTGTCAGGTTCCTGGACACCTTCTAATATGTAATCAAAAAATTAAAAACTGTAGAAATCCCATTAACACCGGGGAGGCTCTGGAAATAAGAAATAACCGCGAAAAAAATATGGAAATGAAACTGGAACCTAATATAATCTGCAACATGTACTAATATTGAGTCTCATGTCTTCAAATTTTCCTGAATATTTGGTATTTTTATTGAATTTCCCATTTGGCTAAAAATTCTGTCCAAAATTTAAAGAAAAGAACAACACATGCAGAAGAGTAACCGCAAATGGGTGCCAATAAATGATTCGATATCTACCAGTTAATTTCCTAAAGTCGTTTGTATTACGTCACAGAGGGGTCTTAGATAGGACTGGTGAGAATCAGTCACTTGATTTGATTTCATTTCTTGTTTTAAGTCCACTTTATGCACAGTAAGGCTAATTGGGACTAGTGTTGTCCACGGGACGAGACGGGATAGGCTTTTAAAAATTCGAGACGAGACGAGATTGACCATGTGTCATGAGACAAACGAATATTTTAGAGACGAGACAGCATTTCCACGAGACTTTCGCGAGACGAGACAGGCCAAAGTCTCGTCTCGTGGGCAACACTAATTGAGACTGGACCTACAGCTTAAAGTGGGATCCAAACCACTATGTGCCTCCACCGG
Organism: Lepisma saccharinum; assembly: GCF_977018435.1. NCBI lineage: Eukaryota > Metazoa > Arthropoda > Insecta > Zygentoma > Lepismatidae > Lepisma > Lepisma saccharinum. The sequence goes on along the minus strand of NC_139247.1, from coordinate 47,818,408 downwards.
GAATCGAACCCGGGACCCCTTGATTACAAGGCAGAGAATCAATTACTGATTTAACATCTCCGAACAACACCAAATTTTTCACAAAATGGTCATATTTGGCTAAATTCATTCTTATACCTGCTTGAAAAGACCTCACCCCCCGAAGGAAAATTCTGGATAAGGCTCCAATGAAAATCATCACGTAATTAAAGGGTAAAACTTTGTTATCTAGATTTTGCTTGTTTGGGTATGGATCCATGTTCTTTAAGCAGACACTAATACAAATCAAAGAGAAGCCGCAGACTTGAAATCCACATTCGAGCAATACCTTCTACAAATTATTTGAGCAATTAATACAACAAGTATGTTGTTTCCTACTCAATACGCGTTATGAGTACTGGTGCCCTAGGAGTGAGAAATACAACAAGCGTTCAATATTTTCGACACAGAAATTTCGCAATATTCTAACAAAGTAATTTAAGTTCGGACAATTGGTTCCAATGGGGGTGGAGAAAGTTGTTTTTTCTGGATGTGCAAATGCTTTTAAATTGACAAGACAGCACCAAATAGGAAAAGAAAAGAAACCATTTTAATTAGCTGAAAGAGTCTGCATGCTTTAAGTGAAACTGTAATCGGAAAGAAATGTTTAGTGCCGTTTAGTGCATCGTGAGCGGTTACCCGATTTGATTAAGTGTAACTCACTATAAAAACAGAATCTTGAAAAGCAACTGTTCCGGTGAACAACCTTTCTCGACATTGTAGCGTGCAAAGTCATTAGTTAAGTCCTCTTTGGGACAGCAAAGGCTATACTGGTTGATCTACTTTGTATTGAGGGAGGAAGTAACCAAAGTACATTTCTTGTTCACCAGAATGCCAGAAAGAGATCATTAATTTCAGTCTCCCGTTCACGTGACTCCAATACAATCCTTGTGTAATTTTCTTTCTCTTGGATTCATCTATTTATGCGCATTAAAAATACAACCCAAACAAATAGAACTATTCAAATTTGTTGTAACAAAATGATTTATTACCTGTATATTTGTAATTTGTAACAGTTATGGGCAATGGTTGCAAATTGTTAATTCATTTGTTTTATTTTACTTCACTTTTCTGCCACTTTGGCTAATCGAAAAGATGAGGATGAAGTCATCAGATGAAATTGATGAAGGGACAATCATAAACACACATGGTCAGGACACAACAGAGTCCCACAGAGGATTATACTGGTCGTGAGTTCAGATGACAGAGCCTCGTTAACCTGCATGAATGAAGTCCAGGGTCTACGTGGAGGTCTGGTTGACATTTGACTGCTTTCAGGGAAGTCACCCACTTAGATCCCGCAAATTGTTTATGTATTGACGTTTGTTTTGTTTTAAGTCCACTTTAAGCACAGATGGGCTAATGGGGACTGGACCTACAGTGTAAAATAGAATCCGAACTACTTTTGAGACTTCTGTGTCTGAAGCTTAATAATTTAATAACAATAATAATCAATACAACTAGTAAATAATTAACTAAAATTCGTTATTATGTTATTAATTGGTGTAAGGTGTGATCCATTGTGAAGACTCCCGAATATCAACCTCCCTTCCACATATTGATTGATTTAGTTCATTTTACTTCGCGTTTTGTGCCTCTTGGTTAATTTGCAAAGATGGGGATGAATGATGAAATTGATGAATGGACATTCACAAACAACCAAGCCCGAGCGGGATTCGAACCCGGGACCCTTGGCGTCGCAGCGCGATGTGATAACCACTTTTTTTCATTTTTTTATTTATTACATTACATTTGCAATTTACATTTCAACTCATTGGGCAAGTAAACATTACAGTAAGAAAATTAGCATACAATCTATTTCTTTTACAGTCAGGTATCCTGTGGTATTCTTGATGGAGGTAATTTACAAATTGTATATTAAAATCTGGTTGCCGATATGTCGATAGGAAATAGGCATAGTGTCCTAAGAGCCATTGTACACTTTTACGTTTTGTTTTCGGGTAATATTCAAAAGCTGGATATAAAAGAATATCTACAGAGATGTTATACACTGATGTTCGACAAATAGTACTCACAAGTTTTCTTATATAAAGCCATGATGTTTCTATTATTTGGCATTCACTCAGTCTATGGACTAAACTATCAGATACATTACATTTGGCACACATTGGCGTATTTATTAATTTAAGATCATAGAGTCTCTCTCCAGTGATTAATTTTTGGTGGACAATTATATACCATGCTGATCGGATTCGTGATGTAAGATGGTGAGCCTGAATATTATTCCATATTTCTCTCCACTTCATTCTGGGATTTTGCTCAATAATTTAACATGTTGGTTGTTCTAATTTACATAGTCTGCGATATATTTCTGATGTCACTGGTATTGTTAATATCGGAGATTGTAATAGGGCATAACTAATATCCACTATTGTTGACTTAAAATACCATAAAGTGTCTACCAGTCTAGTAATATCAATAGGAGCCTCTAGGGAAATATAGTCCAAAGCGCTTCTCAAAACTTTACTTGTGAGGCTGAGTGGATGCTGAATCAATGTCTGCGTGTCAGCTTGAATACGTACGGCCTGGCATTTGAGTTCTATATTCACAAGATTCATTCCTCCCTCGGCAAAAGGCAAACAAAGTAATACATGTTTCACCCTCAATATCTGACCATTCCAAATAAACCAATTTACTGCACTCTTAAGTTTATTTATATCTAACTTCCGTAGTGGGAGGATTTTTGCCATGTACCATACCTTTGACAGTGCATAGACATGTACAAAGGTCACCCTTGACTGTAAACTAAGGCTGCGAAATTTATTTGTTTGTAATATCGCTTTAACCCCAGTTAATACTCTATCATAATTTAATTGGATCATACTTTGGATAGAGTGCGTATATATTATACCTAGTATACGTATCATTTGTACAACCTTAAAATTACCTCGCTGCGAGTGAGAATGAACCAAATTTAAATTCAAAATTGACGATTTTTCTTGGTTTATTTTTAATCCCGACCATTTTCCAAATTTCTGTAATACTTGACATGTTTCATCAATATCAGACTGTTCATTTATTAATACAGTAACATCGTCAGCATACGCTAACACCTTAATGGTAGTAGAGTGTATGTTAATTCCTTGAACTTTTCGGCCTATTTCAGACAGAATGGGTCTCAGCGCAATACAAAACGCTAACATCGACAAAGGATCTCCTTGCCTTACACCTTTATAAATATAGAGTTCTTTTGTCAGAAAACCATTTATTTGAATTTTTGCTGTTGCATGACTATAAAGACTTTTAAATACTGAAAGAAAATGTCCACGTATACCGTAGCCCTGCAAAACGTTAAATAGATATTCATGATTTATCGAGTCAAAAGCTCGTTCAAAGTCTAATGCTAATATAGCATTTTCAGAGTTTTTGTTCTGTAGTCTATAACATGTAATTATTTCACGCATCGTTTGTAAAACATTTGTGATTTTCTTATTTAAACCAAAAACATATTGATCCTCTCCTACTAATTTGTCGACATAAGGCATAAGTCTGCCAAGCATACATCGCGCCAATATTTTATAATCCGTACAAAGGAGGGTGATGGGTTTATAATGACCAGCTTCGCTTGGTTTTGGACATTTTGGGATTAGAATTATAATACCCGTATTGGAAGATTTACCCATTTGATACTTGCTAAACACTGCATTTATCCAATCTGTTATTGTTTGACCCATCAATTTCCAAAAGGTTTGATAAAACTTATTGGGTATCCCATCCCAACCAGGAGCTGAACATGATTGCCCTACCTTAACCGCTCGAAACACTTCCTCACTTGTATATTCTTTGTTTAAGTTTTCACTTTCTTCATCTGTAAAAACCTCTGATTCGGATGCCAATTCATCCATTAAAGCTCCATTATGTGACGCTGGTTGGGAATATTGTTGCTCAAAATAATTATAAATGCAATTACGTATTTCAGGGGCTGAATTGATCTTTGTTCCCCCATTATCAAATATTTCACTAATACATTGTCTTTTAGCATTTTTTCTTTCATGAATTACATGGCTGATCGAGGCGACCTCATCGTTGTCAAAATGAGGAAGTCTACTACGAATTTTGACCCCTTCACGCCTTTCTGCAGTCATTTTTAACAATACAGCTTGTATACGTTTGACTTCAGTTTGCACTTTTTTCCCGTCTGTTGCTTGCTGAATTTGTTCACGCAATACCCTGTAGTAAAAATTATATTTATTTGTCCAGTCTCTCGACCGTTCCTTACAGTAACTGATACAAAATCTTTTTATACCCGGTTTGAGAATCTCCTCCCACCAGCGGATTATATCTATCCTCCTCAGACGGTGTGTTATCCATCTCGACCATTGGTCATTAAATGCTTGTTGGAAATTTTTCTCATTAAGAATTGAAGCATTTAATTTCCAACAACCGTACCCTCTCGGGACTATTGGAATGTCCACATTTATCATCATAATGACCGCACTGTGATCTGAAAAACATGTAGGTGTTATACTGATGGACTTTACGTTCTGACGTAATGTGGGTGTGACATAAAATCTATCCAATCGGGATGCACAATTGTCACGTATATACGTGAAACCCCTCTGCCCAAAACATTTGTCACTCCAGACATCTGTGAAGTTAAAGCCAGTTACTAATTTTTGCCATGAATTCGACGTGTTAAATCCAGGTCTTTGATCCTGCGGATACAATACACAATTGAAATCTCCCCCACATATTATGTGTTCTCTCCTACCCTGCATTTCAACCGCAACTTCCTGCGCAAAAAACTCATCCCTTTGTTTTCTACACTGTGACCCTGATGGAGCATATATGTTATATATCCATACATTTACAACTTTTGCTGATATGATTCTATTATTAGGATGACATACCACATTTGTGAGGGGAACCGTATTACGTGTTAACAAAGCTGTTCCTGTCGATTGGAAATTTGCATTATTATGAACTCTTATCGTTGGGGAAAAATTGAAATTCATTTGTCCACATTCTTGGAGAAATACAATACCTAATGATGCTTGCATAATAAAGTCCTCTAACGCCGCCTGTTTTGTAAGGGATTTCATTTTGTTTATATTTATCGTAGCAAAACGAAGGGTCGTCATCATAAATACTATGAACAAAATTTTTGGGATTGGGTATTCCCAATACTTATATTTCAACCTTTGCCCCATCTAAGAGTAATAATTCTTACACTATTTTTATATGCCCCTAATGTTATACCCCAAAAATTAACAAACACACTAACAATATTATTTTAGTAGGGGGGAGGAAATACCCCTTCCCTTTGTATATCTACCACCATGCAATACAATATCATTAACTTTCTGACAGTCCATATAAAAATATTCATTCCAAATAATACTATTTTCTAATCTTAAAGTGATTACCTGTATCCAGTATTCACAAACTTTCATGGCCTATCGGACTTGGATCAATAACCATGTCTTGGACATTTGTTTTTACATGTCGCAATGATCGTCTTTTCGTCCGATTGCTGCCTTACGCTTTCCTTATACTCTTTGGTCGTTTTTGTGAGCCGGAAACCGAACGACCCGTACTACTTTGGACACTTCCACTTTCACTATCCGTTTCCGAATCTTTTTCCTGTTCAGCTTCTTGTCTGAAGTCCTTTTGCTTGGTCTGATTCTGCTTCCTCTCCTTGTTGCTCTGTAGCACTTCATCACTCGATTACTCTTGCACTTTAGTTATGTCTTCTTGTCGTCTTAGTGGTCCACTCTTCTTCTGCTCCATAGTATCCAGGGACATTTCTTCACTTTGTCGCGTAAGTTGAACATTTAACACAGGTTCTTTTGGTTGATCTTGCATATTTTCTTCAGTTCCTTCCTTGGTCAAAGTTTGTTGATCATTCTTGTGAATATTTTTCTCTTCCTGTATATGTTTTCCCTGTTGAAGCCCTTCTATCACAGTCAGTTGTGCTGATTCTTGACTCACATTTATATCTTCGTGTGTAGATGTAGACGGTGCAATTGCTTCGCTATAGGACCGAACTGCACGACCCATGACTTTGAACACTGTTGGTTTCCGTAAGGTACAATTAAACCGCACGTGATCACTACTACCACACCATTCACAAGTCGGGATTTGACCATTGTATACTACATGTGCCGTATATTGGCCTATTTTCACAAAGGAGGGAATTGGCTTCTTAATTGCCATCAAAACCTGACGCACCCCATTATACACTTTGTACCTAAATTTGTCACTCCAAGTTTCTGCTTTCAATTCATCGATTGTCCCATATTCACTCAGTTTTTCACGAATTTGTCGTTCTGGCACTTCCAAAGGAAGATTAAACACTCGAACCGGCTTCAAAATTCGATTCGCATCACTCAGTTTCACTTGTGTCACAGCTCCACTACTATAATAAAAATTCACTTCACCAGTATTTTCTTCTAATATTTTTCTCATTTTTCCCGGACGCACTAATTTCAAAAATACACATTTAAAACGTCGTGGGAATTTGTATGGCTGCAATTTCATCCACACTCAGTTTGAATTTATCATGAATAAATTCATGTACTTCCAAAGGACTAGGTTTCAAAGTTCCCGTTTCAAAACTGATTTGTATCGTATTTTCGCGATCCATTCTATATTTTACTTTTGTCCAATTCTTCACTAGCACAGTTCAACAGCACACCCTCTCCCACACGTACGTACCGATATCGCGCTGAACTTTCACTTTTCCTCAAAGCACAGAGCTCGTACAGCACGACCTACCTGTTCCGCGCTAGGCGCGAGACTGACCACTCGGCCACAGGGTCCGGCTATCTTCCACATAGCAGCTATTCTACTGGACTACATTTTGGACACTAGCTCTGGACTCATAGCTAAAGGCTTGTTCACGCCAGTTCGGTACATACCGGAAATAACTCCTACTTCCTTCTTGGCGCGAAGATGTTGTTACGTTTAAAGTGTAACAAATGAAAAACAGCAAGCGCTTACGCTTTCGCTACGCACTTCGTTCTCGCGGTCGCTCCAGCCAACGCCAATTATTATTATTATTATTATTATTATTATTTTAGTGGTGAAGTGGTGAAGAGATGCGAGATGTACGCAAAATCACATGCAATAATTAGGCGTATTTTCTTTTGGATTTCAAATGTAAATCGTCTCATTTCACGCATTAAATTGGCTGAAATGCAGAGGTATATACCGTAGCAATAATTTCTTGTCAATTTAAACAAACATGAATGGACATTGGAACCAGACCCGTATCCAGCTTTGGGTCGGAAAATGACAATTGAAAGAAACAAAACAATCGGTTACTGACAAAGTCCGCCGCATGGCTTACAGTTTCACACTCATTGTTTAGTTTCAATTCTCAGTAGTATTCGAATATTCTATTCCGCAAATTAACAATGTTTTCGCTTTCTTTTGACTCCGTCACATCTGTACTATTGAATAATCACGATATTTCTATGTTTAGAAAGTAATATATGCTTTTGGTAAATGCACAATTTCATAGATTAATTAAATGATACATATTAGCAATGCTATTTAAAATGAAAAAAATATTGCTTAATGTGAGTTAACCAAAGAATCAGGGCATTTTCAGATCACGGCTGCTATTCGAAGAAAACTAGGTACAAAATTAAAAGAACAAATATAGTTATTAACCATGTTGTCTTGTAATCGAGTAGAGTGTTTGATTCCTCGTGGAGTCATATGGACAATGGTTCGGAATCCACATTATAGTCTAGTCTCGATTATCTTATCTGAGAATCAAGTGAACTGTAAACAAACTTGTTCAATTAAATCGAGAACACAGAACAAATGTGTTTTTTTTTCGCGCGGTCCTTCATCTAATTAATGAAAAGTAGCAATTAAAATTTTACATATTTTTTTAAAAAATGTACAAGAACTTTTAAAATTATTTTTAAAACGTAACAATATGTTCTTATGTTGTTACGTTTACGCCGTAAAGTTGAGAGTGGCATTTTAGGAAAATCATGTTCGTCTTTTATGATTTTATAAAGTTATCCCGAAGTCGGTAGCTCATTTTTCCTAAACATGCACTGTCCTCCTAATAGCAGCCTGGGTAAAACCAGCCTATCATATTTTTCAAAACGAATTCTGGAGGGAAAAAAACATGCCATTGTTCTCCTTGCTCACTTCATGCACTCCGCACTCTAACACAACAATAAATAATAATTAAAGAAATAGAAACAACAATGCAACACGAATAAATCAAGAAACTAACGAAAACACAGAAGAACACCGCAATAACAAACACAAGCCGAAAGTCAATGCGTTAAAATCCACGGAAGTGGTTGTAACACCGCACCTGGAACACCGCACCGTCCAGCAGACGACAGAGAATCAGAGCTTTAAGCGCGTAAGAGGGCCGGCGGAAAGAAAATCTGAGATATCTGGCATCGTTGCTCTCTGCCCCACCTCACCCCTCCGTTGCACTACTCCCGCGCTCGTCTAGAAACTGATGTGAAGCGCTTCTGGTATGTACCAATCTGGGCTGAACAGGGCTTTAGTTAGGCCCTAATCCTGAGGCTCGTGTTGAGTCGCATCGCCCGTGTATGTTTGTGATTGTCCCTTCATTAATCTCACCACCCTTCATCCCTGTTCTCGCGATTAGCCAAAGGTGGCAGAAAAGTAAAATAAAATAAATCAAATCTATCTATCAACGATGTTATTAATATCGGTATGCTGTAACTTTTGACTTCCTATGGTTTAGAAATATGTAGAAATATTATCTGCAGTATGCTTAGAATACATTTTAAGACTTGTTGAAATCAGTTTAACAGTTCGTAACGTAAGATACTTGATAACATGAATAGGAGCAATATAATGAAATCCTGATTAATTTAACATATTGTGATGGCATTCTGCGCATTGGACTTTAGATCCTGCCTTAAAAATGTCTTCCAGTGAAAAAGAATCTTGAAGTCGCAAGTTATTGCCAATCATCGGAGAATTTGCTCTATTTCGGGTTCGTTGAAAGAGTATCCGACACCCACATGGGTGATAATTCACACACGCCCTCACATCCACCTACGAAGAACTCCTCGTTAAGAGAAAGTTCGGATTTCGATCAGGGAAATGCATTTCTTGACTCCAAACGGTCGGGTTCGTCGGGAATAGTGTCTGAAGAGCTCTAGAATGTCCGTAAACGATCAAATTAATCACAAACAACACGTTTGAAGGAAGTGACGTCAGAGCACATGTTCTTTTCCCCAAAAAGGAATGAAGAAGATGAAGAAGTAGCTATACCAAGTGCACATTCTTATTTGGAATAAAAACTGCTCAAGGCGGCAATCCCAAATAAGAGTTAACAATAATAATTATTTGGAAATCAGGGTACATAGTGCAGAAAATCGATTATCGAACTATCTATATCTGTCTATTGTCTGTCTGTCTGTATCTTCTATTGAAATAACCGGCCTCCGTGGCGGGTTAGCACAGCGCGACAGGGGTCCCGGGATCGAATCCAGGTCTGGCTATGAGTGTTCTTTGTGAGTGTTTATTCTATTGAAATAGCGTTTGGTGCTATTGCGAAAATAATTTTCATTATTATACTATACAATATCTCGTCAGGAATCACAGATTTGATTTATCTGTAAATTTATCGACGTTATGAAAAGCCTATTTACTTTTTTCTGCCACCTTCCGGTAAAAGGTGCAATTGTTTACGAGCGGCTAGCGACAGCTAAAGCAGTTTGAAGATAAATTCTAAAAGCACGAAACCTAATTTGCCTAGCCTACTTAAGTATGGATCTAATAGTAGAAATAAACATGTGAAAGGTTAGGCAGCTTAAGTTTTATTTATTTCTGCTATTAGATGCATACGTGAGTATATTAGGCAGGTCAGTATTGGTGCTGTTAGCATAACCAAGCGGTTATAACTTAGCTAATCACTCGTCCCAATAACAAATTTGTTCAACGAATTTTCAAGTGTCGATTCCAGTGTCCTTAACATTCTGTTTCCATGCAATTTGAATCCAGTACGACAAAAGAGCCGCGGTGGTATAGTCAGTATCAGCCTTCGTGGCGGAGTGATCGGCGGTACACGCTACAACGCCAGGGGTCACGGATTCGAATCCTGGTTAGGGCATGGATGTTTGTGGTTGTTCCAATGAGTAAACAGAAAATTTAGTAAGAATTGAAATGTGTGAAAACTGAGAAACAATTAGAATATCTGGGGATACTACCACTTAGGGGTATTCCTGCAACAAGAAGAAAAAGTCGGTAGGGCGTCTTACTGCCACACGGGAGACCCGGGTTCGATTTCTGGGGTGAGTGATCTAAGGTTGGAATTTTTCCGGCCTTGTCCCCCCATAAAGCGACTCTAGGGTTCACCCAGCCTCAAATGAATGGATACCCTGGAGCAACCCTGGGGAATAAGGGCGGCCGGAGTGTGGTGCTGATTACATCACCCCAAAGTGGCCGAGATGGGGCCTACCACCACATCCCATAAGGCACGGGGAACTTTACGTTAACTTACTTTACGATAGCTTTACAGTCATAATCAACATTATTATAAGTTAATCGAGCTAAGACATTTACTCGCCCGACCCTGTGGCCGAGTGGATCAGTTCCGTGGAAGCCTTCAGAGAGAGCGGACGCGGAAACTAGTTGCTCCGTGAAGGTCAGTGAAAAGTTGCCTTCAGGAGACAACGAGCGGGAGTGCCGTGTGCGTGTTGCTTGTGGTGTTTGGTGCAGTTGGCTGGCGAGTAAGTAGAATTGGAAAAGTACTTTAGAATAGTAAAAATAAGAATATTATTAGACAAAATACCATCCAGATACGTTTTCCGTTCGGGGCACCGAGGCCGTCGGCGCGAGAAATTCATGACTTTATTCATGGACAATTTCAACTCCACGTAGATGAGATCTTGGGAATACAAATACCTACGCATTTTCGATGTGTTTTCGTAAAATGTATCAGAGAAGTTATAATGACGCGAATATTAGAGAAATGTGGTCCGGAAACAAACTTTTGTTATGATAATGGTGAAACTGTAAAAGTGCTTTTGAGTGATGCGGGGAGGGAAAGAAAAGCGGTAAGAGTGTTTAACTTACCACTAGAACTAGATGATGACTGTGTGAAAGAAAAAAATGACGGAATTTGGGAAGGTGGAATGTATAGATAAAGAAACATGGTCTGAAAACTTTAAATATCAAGTTTACAACGGGGTGAGAATAGTAAAAATGGAACTGAAAAAACCGATTCCGTCGTTCATTACAGTAAAATCTCATCAATGCCATGTGATATACGACGGACAGCCGAGAACGTGCAGGGTGTGTGGAAAAGAAGGACACGATAGCTGGCAATGTGATAGTCGTCAGATAACAACGCTTCGTGTGAATAAAAACCGAGAGAGAAATTATAGTGATATAGTAGTGGAAAGGGGGAGTTCCTCGAACGTGACAAATCAGTTCCAACCAGATAATAATCAAAACAGGTCGGAAGGTCTACAAAATGTGATAAAAGAACAAATGAAAGATAAGGGGATAAAGAATGTGCCAAGTGACACCCGCCCGGTGGAAATGTTCCCACCGGTAAATACGGAGACCACAAAGGAAGAACACAACCAGAAAATATTACCGATGGACACAAAACAACCGGGAACTTCCCACCTAGACAAACAAGAGGAAAGAGGAAGTGAAGAAATGCAGGATGACCAGATGCAGGACGAAGGAAACTCAGTTGATCTTCCTCCCATCCCAGCTGCAAAGGACAACGTCCCAAAAGAGGAGGACAAGGGACCATCAAAAGACTGTGAGCTGGAAAGTGAATTGAATACAGAAGAAGAAAGTGACGAAAGTGTCACTTCAGTGTCAAAGTGGAAAAAATCTCAGAAGGTGGGTGCAAAAAAACGGACGAAAAATACTTCGAAAGGTAGCGAGATCACAGTAGCGAAGAGGAGATCAGTGAGAGAGGTAGGAGGTATGAATAGAGTAATGAACAGAAGAAGTAAACCCTAAAAAGGGAAATTTAATTTGATATTTCATTTGTTGTTTGCATTTTTTTTTCAACGTTATGAGGGACGATCGGAAAGTACTATTAACTGTGTGCTATATTATTCATTTATTAATGGTATATACCACTAGAATATGTACTATTAATATTAATGGAATCTTTTCGCCTGTAAAATGTAAAATGTTAGAAGAATTTGTACGGGTACACTCCATAGACGTATTGTTTTTGCAGGAAGTTTGTATGTGTGACTTTCCATCAATATATGGTTACGAAGCGATAGTTAATACTGGTATCAATGGCCGTGGGACAGCAACACTTGTTAGAAACGGCCTAACCATTACTAATGTAAAAAAGTTAGTAGATGGGAGAGGCATTAGCTTTCAAAGTAAGAACTATACTTTTGTGAATATTTATGCCCCATCAGGCAATCAAAATAGACAGGTACGTGAACAATTTTATAATCAGGACATTTTATATTTGCTACCGTTAAATGAATCTAAAATAATACTTGGGGGTGATTTTAATCAGGTATTAAATCCCAGCGATTGTTTAGGAGCTTATCAAAAGAGTCCAGCTCTTGCAACATTAATTGAAGAATTGCATTTGAAAGATATTTGGTTACAGAAGAGACAGGATATAATATTTACATATTTTAATAATAAATCTGGATCGAGAATCGATAGGTTATATACGAATACAGATCAAATAAAAAATATAACATCCATAGAAGCATTGCCAGCGCCCTTTACTGATCATATGGCAGTAAAAATGGGAATTAACCTGGAAGAAACAAAACTAGTCAGGGGTCCTTCATATTGGAAGCTAAATATACAGTTATTAGAGCTTCCACATATCAATGAAATATTTGCACAAAAATGGGCCGACTGGTGTAAACAACAAAAGTATTACAGTAATCATAATGACTGGTGGGTTCGATATGTAAAACCAAAATTAAAAACATTTTTCTGCTGGTATGGAAAAGAAAATGCAAAAGACAGAAATGGATTGATCAACTTTTATTACCAGTGTTTACACGAGGCATGTCAAGGGAGAGATGTCACCAAAAATTACCAAGCCATACAGCAGTATAAAGCCAAAATCTTAACACTCCAGAGGCAACAAATGGAAGGCATAACAATAAGAACCAATTCCAAGAATTTAATTCAAGATGAAAGAACTTCGATGTATCACTATGTACAGATGCAAAAACAACAAAAAACACTCATGATAAACAATCTTGTGGATTCAGGTGGAGAATCGCATTCGAGTCAGCCAGGAATCATGCAAACATTTTATGACTATTATGGGGAGCTTTATCAAACCGGGGAGGGGAGTAGTGGGGGTGCACGGGTTCTGCAACCGAAAATGGAGCTCGGTGGGGGTTGCCTTAATGGATTTCTCTCGTAAGGCATGAGCTCCATTTTCTTGCAGTGTTGCCAACTCCTCACTCGAAAAAATCACCAAGGTTTTTTTTGGGTATAACCTAACCTAAAGCAAGAAGCTGGCAACACTGCTTGAGGCTTGCCTTGCAGCGTTGCCAACATCTTACTCGATAAAATCACCAAGGTTTTTGTTTTTGGGTCTAACCTAACCTAAAGCAAGGAGCTGGCAATACTGCTTGAGGCTTGTCTTGCAGTATTGCCAACATCTTACTCGAAAAGTCACCAAGGTTTTTATTTTGGTCTAACCTAACCTAAAGCAAGGAGCTGGCAATACTGCTTGAGGCCTTACAGTGCATAAAGCAATTTGCCAACCTTCTGGTATTTTTGCCATAGCTTTTTACAAAAAAAAAAGAGAGAGAGGAGAAAAAGAGAGAGAGGGAAGAGTTAAACAACCGACAATGCTGCCGACACCTACCTACAGCTTTTTTTACTTGGCAAGGGTTTAGCCAATTTAGCAAGGAGTGCCGGCAACAAATATATACTGCCGTAAAAGAGAGAGATGGATGGCAACACATTATGTGTGTGCGTGTGTGTATAATATGTAAAAGGTAAAGGTAAAAAGGTAAAGTGCTCCCCTGTGCATAGCACCACGCCATGAAGGCGTATAGGGGGTGTGGGGGTAACGCCCCACACTTTCTTGATCCCGGTCGTGAGTGGGGGTGATGTGATCAGCATCACGCCCCTGACCGCCTTTACCCCCCAGGGTTCCCCCCAGGTACCCATGTTATTCGACGCTGGGTGGGCGCCGGGGCCGCTTCCATCGTTAGAAAAGTTCCCGGATTTGAACCGGCCGGGGATCGAACCCGGGACCTTGAGCATGGTAGTCAGACGCGTTACCGACTGAGCCACCGCGGCCATATGTAGCATTATTAACTAGAGTGTGTTGGCAACCCATCTGCAACTAAAAAGATGGAGATACCAACATTGCTGTAAGATAAAGAAAGAGAGACCTATTGCGACTTTTGTAAACCTCTCTTGGGGGGAAACACGATGTGCTATACACATGTGCGCGCTGGTGCCTCTTATTATTTTCGTATTGTGAGGTAAACAAACAAATAAATAATTGTTTTTTTTTTTTAGGATGCCTGGCCCCTAACCTCGCCAGGGTGCGTGGTGCCCAACCAAAAAAAGGTTCTAACGGCTGCGGCTCTAGATAATCGCACCTCTGTAGGGTTTCACGTGTTTTTTTTTCCCCCCCAAACTTCCATGAAACCCTACAGAGGACCTCCGTAATGCATGCAACGTGTACTAACGACTCTAGTGTTATTTTGATGTTGTAATATTTTTGGATATAGAGTTTTATTGTGAGATAGATAAAAATAATTATGTTTATTATAATATTTTTTGATGAAGATGGAGAATGTATGTGTGTGTGTTACAAATAAAGTTGCATGCTTTTTTTTCTAGTGTGTGTGTATGTGTTTTTGATGTTCGACAGCATCTGAAACGATAAAAAAAGAATTTTATTGTTAATTTTCTCATGTAAAAACAACAACAACAACAAAATTTTTGTGCAAATTTTCTGATTTGTCTCTCGTGCTATAGTGCAAAAAAAGATATTGCAACTGATAACTGATGAAATTGATATTGTAACTGATCTTGAATTAGTGAAATTTTTGTATTGTGCTATTGAAACTGATTGTGCTAGTACAAAAATTTCTTATTGTGCAAGAAAAAATGTTAAAAACTTGTTAAAACTGCTCTGTGACCCTCTCGTTCTTCACGTCGTGGACGAAGGACTTCTCGGCGACCAGGATCACACTGCATACGGTGTTCTCGGGCAAGGCTTCGTGGAACTCGCAGACGACCTTGATGTTGGTTCGATCGTTGACCACCACCTGCTTCCTCTTCGTGGTATTGATGACGGACATGGGTCTGTGGGTTTTGAATTCGCTGGGCGTGTAGTACATGTCCACGTTTCCCTCGGTCACGCGTTTGAAAGAGGTGTAAGCTTCGTAAAGTTTTAGGTAATCGTCTTTGGTCATGTCGAGGTTGTAATTCTCGCGCGGGAACACTTCGTTTCTTCCATTCTTCAGATAAACGTTCTTGATCTTGCAGTCGTCGAATTTGCTGGAATCTTTTTCCTGATTTTTATCGCGCCCGGTCTGAAAAAGCACCACGACGAAATCTGGCATGTCGAACTGTATGTTGTTGAACTGCGTCGTCACGTCGAATTCCATGTGACTTCCCGACGCCATCTTCTGCACGCACTGGTAACCGTGAAAGTGAATCGGCACCTGCGGACTCTTCAAGATCTCCGCTTTGTACTTGAGGGCGTAGTTTGTTTCGTATTCCACGATCGGCATTCTCAACTCCATGCTCCGGATGACGCACTTGGCTGCGTCGGGTAATGTGTTGGCTATCGGCGTGCCGTCGGCGTTCAAGTTGGTGTATCGCATCAGTGCGTCGTTGTCGTTGGCTGCTCTTCGAAATGTGACGCGCAATCCCCCCTTCCACATGATCTCTTTGTAGTCCGAGAAGAATCCCGGCAGCAGACGCATGGGAAAAAGCACCGTGTGACTTGTCGTCGATATTTTCGTCCCTGCTTCGAATCCTCCTGCTTGATAGTACGCTGCGTCTGTTTTGGATAATTTCAATGTTCCCACTGCCGTCGACGTGATGCCTGGATAATCGATTCTGTCGATGACAGTGTTGTGTTTCCTCACCTCCACCTGCGAGAACAGGTGAGGCACGAAGTTGTCCACGAGTATCAAATTTGCATTGGGCGGAAACGCGTCTCCGCTTTCCTTCTTCACCACGTCGAATTGAAGGTAGAGGTCCGCTCTGTGAGGATGAACAAACCCATCGCCTACGTCCACGTCGTATTCGATCTCCCTGTTCGCTTCGTTGAGATTGGCGAACGTGCGACGGTTGGGAGGAAAAGATTGCAATTCGTAACTTTCAATTTGCTCCATTTTCACTATGTGTGTTATTTATTATACGTTGATCTCCACGATGGCAGTGGTTGTTGCACCTGCGAAATCCACCACGTCTCCTTTCTCGTTCGTCACCACCAACTCTATGTCGTCTATGCGGTTGCGACATACTGGAAAATAGATCGGCGAAGAGGGCGTGTAGATGATCGGTTCCATGAATTCGGAACTTGGTTTGAACGTGGCTATGATTCCCGTTTGCTTGTGACTTCCCAGCAACTCCCCGTCCGAAGATTTAGTGATCATTCCTTCTGCCACGTTGCAGTGAACGTTTAGAGTCTCTATGGCCAGAAATTTAGGAATGTTTGCTGCTGTGTGTTTGATGCCAGCTTCGAGTTTGGTGTTGTTCTCGAAACCTAAAAGTTCTCCCATGGTACCCAGATCCACGGTCTCCGTCGCCGACACAATTTCCACTCTGTGCGTGACCGAATTTTGAGAAAAGTACGTGCCTTTGGGTAACTGAGCTTGCAAAGTGGAAAGATTGTATTGGCCTGGCGTGACGACGATGTGTTCGCTTCCGACACTAATTTTGTTGTTGTGCTGCGTGACGTTAGGTATGAGGTACATACTGTAGAATGCACGCAGAGCCACGGATTTAGGATAGACGATGTCGTCGTGCAGCGTGAGTTTCAAGATTGAAGATTCGCTCGTGAGATGGAACACACCCATCGTGTTTAAGGTTCCACAATGCTTTCTGAAAATGTTCCACCAACGGGTTATTTATTTTAGACATGTATGCGAGAACGGAAAGGCATAGGTGGCCGCAGTTAACATCGGTGAAACCCTGGATGCGTTTGTCATTGTAGTAGAGGTTGGCAACACTGAGATACTTTACCAACCTGGCAGGTGGTGTGCCACCGAACGAATCGAAAACAAATGCATTGTTATCGTCAATTTTGAGGTAGCATATCCAATGTGTACCAGGATTTTTGTAACTGTCCAGGTTGACCACGCCATACTCCTTTTTCTTCACAGCAGAGGGTAGAGAATCGGACATGAAAACACCCCTAAAGTTTTTTATTCCCAATAGTTCGATCAGAGATTCAATATCGAAGTTGGACAGGGCTTCTTCTTTTTTTTATATTTCTTCAAAGCATCGAGGTTGCTTTTTTGTTTTTTGGTTATACCTTTCCCCTTCTTCTCCATAACCAGGTTGTGACGTTTCTGTTCTTCCAATTCTGCCTTGTTCTTCTTCGAGTCGATGACGGTTTTCGCGATGGCGGCGCTACCGCCGGCCAAACTTCCAACGGCCCCCAATGCTGCCAGGATGGCTGGGATGCTGAATATGAAACCTCCGATTTTTTGCTGTTTCCGCGAACGCTGCAAGCGTCTCAATTGAGGTGTGCTGAGAAGTAATTTCATTCCATGTCCTTTCGTCAAGCAAGAACGTTTCTTCTCGCGTTGTTTCTTGGTGAGTAACCCATCGAGGGCACCTAGATTTTTCAGATTGGAGTATGGTATCTGGTACACGACACCTTTGGGCTTCATGTTGATGCTCTATATGTTATTTTCACGGTATGTTATTTATATATATGTTTTGAGATTTTTTTTGTTTTGTGTAATTTTTTTCGGTATGTTATTTATATATAAATGTTCTGAGATTTTTTTTTGTTCCGTGTAATTTTTTTTCAAGGATATACTCCGCGCAGAGCCGTTACACAAATTATATTACATGCTTTGTTTTCTTACCAAGAAGTTCCTTTGTACCCTTGTACACGATTTGAGTTTTGTTCTCGATTAAAATAGCTAGCTTCTCGTCGGATAACATGTTAGCGTATCGATCTGGTAAAAATAGACTGTATTGTGCGTTGAGCAACAAACGCGCCTTGGGACCATACTGGGTAGAAACAATTGAACAATTGAAGTTATCGTGTAAGGTTTGTCCACTTCCAATTCCTGAATTTTTACATATTCGACTGATGAATTTAGCATTTGTTTTAATGCTTGGGCGTCTAGTGATTGGTTACTCATTTTTTTATAAGATGGCAAACACAACTGGAGTTTTTTTTTTTATTTTTTTTTTTTACGTAGTGTTATTTATATACCGAAGAAATTTTTTTCACGGTTCGAGAAATTTTTTTATTTCTACACACCCCATCCAAATTTTTGTTTCGTGTTCATGGCGATGGTGGTGCCCAGTGCTGCAACTCTTTCTCCCAGCGATGCGTCTCTGCTGACGAATCTTTCGAAAGCTGCGTGCTCTAACTTTCTGTCTGCTTCGTGACGTGCATCCAGATCGGTGCGAGTGGTGTTGTAGGCAATGTCGTGATCTTTGCATGCGGCGTCCAACGGATTCACACCCTTGTCTCCTCTCTTCAATCTTTTCTCGAGTTTGGTACCCGGTCCGCAGTACTGGTAGCCGGGTAAATGCATCTCGAAAGGTAACTTGTTGATGATGTCGTTCACGAGTCCCTTTCCTTCGGCAACGTTCCAGAATCTCGGAGGCAGCGTGTTGATAATTTTAATGAGGTAACCTATGCCCTTGTCGTCGTTCACGATGAAGTTGGAAAGTTTTGTGCTGATCATGTCCACGATGCCAACCTTCTCGTTGTAGAAATTACGATTGCCTGCATTCTCCTCTCCTGCAATAACCAACAATCGGTCTATGAGCTTGCGCACGTCGTCCACCCACACAAACTCTTTGGGCAGGGTGTTGTAGAGTTTGACGCCGCTGCCTGTTTTCACCTGGTTCCAAATCGGTTTGATGAGATTTCTGTACTTCTCGCCGCTGCTCGATTTCACCCTATTCTGCGAGGCGTCGTTATTCTAGTACAAGGCATCCGTCATGATCAAAATTTCCTTGTAACTCTGCTAATCTTCGTCGGTGTAATCTTTCGGCTGCTTTTTGGCAACGAGTTCCCACAGTCCCACCGTACCCGGATACCTGTTCCAACTATCCTTCTCGCCTAAATTAACTTTAATGTCGTTGCCTTCGAAGGTGACTTTCGATTTTCCAATCTTCCAAACCACACCGCCGCCTTCGTTGCTCTCCATGCTCGGATACAATCCGAACACTTCATCTTTGTCGAATTTTCCCGTGCTCAGGTAGTCTCGTGCCAAAGGTCCCAACTCGATCTTATCCAAAGACGACGGCGTGCTACCTATGGCTCGACGTCGTGCCGGTACGTCCTTCAGTTCGAACGGCGTCGAAGGAATGCTCGAAATAGGCGTGGGTACGGTGTAACTTTTAGCTGCAAGTGGTACGAGTTCGTTGATCAAATTTTTATTTTGTTCCGTGACGCCTTTAATTTCTTTACCTAGATCGCTGATGGCGTCGATCACAGGTTGATCTTGACGTTTCTTCTCTTCGTAGAATCCGCGATTCTCGGATTTCCAACCTTTGAAACGTTTCGCGAGGTAATCGCGAAGCTTGAGATTTTCGTCTTCGATTTTTCGTTTCGTCATAGCGTTATTTAAACACGTCGTTTCTCACAACGTTGCAACGTTTAGAAAGTCGTTGATTTTGTTTCTGTATTTTCCGTCGTTGGGTTTCCTCGTCATGTCGATCGTCGCGAATCCGAAATCGTCACTGTTCCAACAGTGGGAGCAGCAGCGTTCCGAAAATTGATTGTAGTTCATGTCTCCGCCTACGTAGTCATCGTACGCGTGCTTGAGGTTGGTGTGATCTTGACGAAACAAACATATGAAATTAGCGTTGTCGCGTACTAACTGTTTTGGAATTTTGGAAAACGTTTGAGCTAGGAAGAAGCAATCTATTCCTTTGTGACGACCTTGCGTGAAAAAATTGCGAATTTCATTTTGATTTTCCAGGATGACATCGTCGAACACAACGACTGAATTTTCACAACAATCGTCGAGTGGCTTTATTTCCGAAGAGAACGTTGCAATGTCTAGACCATCGTACAGTTTCATCAGTTGCTGGTATTTGGATTGCTCCAAACTTTTCGAGAACATGTACAGGTGCCTGTTCTTCCAATCTAACCAATTCGGTGCGAGGAGAAAATTGTCCACGAGCAGTGTTGTTTTCCCACACCCCGAAGGACCTACGATCAGACAGCGGATGCTGTCGGGAAGCAACTCGCCGTTCTTTTTTTTTTGTTTGACTTTCCGAATCCGGTAGACGCTTCACCATGTTCCACGTACTTACAAGATCACTTCGTTCGCGTCGATCCAACTCTTTTCCGGAAGTCCCAGCCATTTGACAAACAGTTTGTCCCCTTTCCTACGCAAAACTTTTTCGATGAGGTACGTGTTGGGATGTTTTGTTTTAGAGAGTTCCTCTTCGTAAAATCTTCCTTTCAAAATCTCGCCGCTACTATCTTTTATTATATACGTGTGTCGGTTTCCGGGTAGAACTCGAACCACCGTAAAAAGTTCCGTGCTCCAATTTTTTGTGAACCCCTTCTCGAAGGTGCGTTTGAATTTACTGATCCTCACCTGGTCTCCAATTTTGAATTTTGATTTCTTGGTAGTCGTGGGAGTGTACTTTGGACAGTAAACTGTAGAAATTAAACGCTGCTCGTCAGATTTCGTAACGTCAGCTGGCTTCATGCCTATCGTTCTGTGTACCGTATCATTATAGGTATCGACGAGTTCCGGCAGTATGTCGACCCATTTGTAATTTCCCCGAAGCGTGAATCGTTTCCACATGTGTGTTTTCAAGGTTCGATTAAATCTTTCCACGATGCTGGCTTTGATGTGACTGAAGGTTGAATAATGTCGAATGCCATGTTTTTGAATAAACTTTTGGAATACGGCATTGTAAAATTCCTTCCCCTTGTCCGTTTGCAAAAACCGAGGTCGTCTGTTGCTTTCGCGAAAAATTAATTTGAATGCTTCCGTGACACATGTCCCCGTTTTGGCTTTCAAAGGTAGAGCCCATGCGAATTTCGAAAATGTGTCTATGACGGTGAGGAGGTACTTGTTGCCCTTGTTCAATTTATGCATATTTTTTAGATTGCCGCTACTCATCTCCACAAGGTCACTTTGCCAGAGGTCATCGATTCCCTTGGTTACCACCGCCAAACGTTTGTAGTTGCGGCGTGCAGGTTTATGCAATTCTTCGACGATGGCTTGCCTAGACATTTTTTAGAGATTACGTTTGAAGAGAAGCACCAGCGTGATGGGATTCAAAGAGGGTGGCACTTCGCTCGTGTTTTGAATGATCAGCTTATCGCCGGCACTCACGTCAAAAACGGTAAGATCTTCGTCTTCGTGTATTTCATATATGTTGCGCGTTTCGTTCCAACGTGCCAGAGGAATGTTTCCTGCTTTCTGGACACCACGATTCGATATCAAGGTCATGGTGGGAACGCTAGCTTTTCTGCCGTGAGACCAGTACGAAAATTCATTTATCTGAATCGTGCCATCGAGGAGAAACTTGTAGTACGGATGATAAGGATGTAACATGTACAGTTTGTTACCTTCGACGAACGTGGAGATTCTCTGTTGATTGGGTATGCTGTTGATTTCGATGGCTTGCAGAGAATGCAGTTTAGCGAATTTAGTATCGACGCTAACGAGGTTGCTGTGAAGCTGTCCCAGTGTATTTTGTACGGGCAACAAATGTTCGACGATGGTATCCGTTACTGTAGAAAATGACGGTTTGATTTTCACTTCCACGTTCAACTGCTTGAAGTTTTCGTTGAGTTCTTGTAATTTGGCACCGAAAGAGGCCAGCGTCGATTCCTGCGTGGATTCCAGCACTCCAACTTGATCTCTGATGTTGACGACAATACTCTGAAGGTTCTCGACTTGATTCAATTTCGAACTTTTCTCGGTAAGATCGTTCACGATGCTTCGCATCTCGGTAAACTGCGTGTGAAGGTCGGCAACGCTCTGCGAAGTGGGCAGCGTCGACACCAGCGAAGCAAGTTCGTCTCGAATCTGTTCCACGTTTGCCGTTTCCGTTTCCAGTCGTTTCAGCATACGTGATATGCTCCTTTTCAAAGCGTGCAATTCTTTTGAGGTGGGGAGATTGGCCACCCTACTCTCGAGATCGCTCAATGAACTTTTGATGTCGCTCGAATCGGATAGTGCCGTCACCGCCGTTTTCAATTTTTCCAAATCTTCGCTCGAAGGTACGCTCGTCCGTAACGATTCCAAGTCACTCTGTATGTTGTCCAGTACGTGATGAAAATGAGCAAGATTTGTTTCGACGTTCAAATTTTCTAAATATTCGATCTTCTGCTGAACCGTGCTTAACGTGTCTTGTATGCTCGTCAACGCACTGGCTTCAGCATGAATATTTTTAATTTCTTTGTTGATCAACTCCAGAGACGCCTGAAGCGTAGCGATGGTGGTTTGAATGTGTTCGAAATCTTGATAAGCCTCCAATTGAATTTTTATGTTCGCGACGCTTTTGCCGATGACCTGCAGTTCGTCTGACGATGGTAGGTTCGTCATGGTATCTTCCAAAGTCTGTAACTTGGATTTAATTTCTTCCAACGTGCCGGCGAATTCTTCTTGTAATTTGGAAACAACAACATGCAAGCGTTCTACATCAATATCCTTCACGACGGTTTGAAGTTCAGAGAAATTCTTTTCGATTGCCGAAGTTCGTTCTTCGATTTCGAGTTTCAATTTTTCCAAATCTTCATTTTTCGATTGAAATTGCTGCAATTTGAGCAAATCATTTTGAAGCTTATCCACGCTCAACTGTATATTTTGAACGTTGTCGTAAGAAGGTACGTCGACATAATTTTTTATGAGCGTTTTCAGTTCGGAATCGATTTTCAGAATGGGGTCGAGACATTGCGTTTGGAGCGTAGCGATCTCCGACTCTAAACTTTTGTTTAAGGTCTCCTGCAAAGCGATCAAATCGCTCCTCAACTTTTTAATTCGGACGTCCAACATGAGAATCTCTTCTGCATGGTCTACACGTTTGGTGTGGCCGAAAATATCGTTAGGCATTTTGGTTAACGGTTATTTATAATAGGATAGACGATTCGTAATTCTACGAAGAGAGGAATGAGTTTGTCGTAATCTCCTAGGAGTTCCACGTATAAACAATCTCCTGCAGAAACATCGTACGTAATGTTAGAAAGCATCTTGTCGTGCTTGATTCGAAAAATGTTCTTGCCGGTAGATATTTTGATTTCGCCTACGTTTTCCGGATTCACGGTGATTTGAAGTTTTCCATCGATCGGAATTTTGTAAAATTGTAAATTGTTGTTGAAGACGTAAAACATCTTGCCCACATCGTCATCCAATTTCGTCCAAATGCTGTTAAGGTGAACAATCAGTAGACCATTGAGTTTAGTTAACATGGAAGGTAGAAATTCATGATCTGTCGTCGCGCGGTGTACAGTCTCCATGTTGGTTTGTTTTCGGAAACCAAAGAGATTCATAGGTATGCTGGTTATTTAATAATACGGTCAAAGTTTTTTGTAATGACAGTCAGTGTTTTTTTTTTTGTAATGACTAACAAAATGATTTTTTTGTTTTTTTTTTGTTTTGTTTTATGAATCTTCTGTTGAAGATGGGCATATGTTGCAGGTTTTGCTTTCTGCTAAGCGATAGTGCCCCCACGGCAGTGTGTGGATTCCGCATTGGAGAACGCACCTCTTGTCGTCGTTGGGATCCAGGGCAATCTTCCTCACTTTGTTGGTGGTCAACACATGGTCGACGCTCTGGATGCGCTGTTCTGCTCTTAGAACCGACGACCTGGTCTTGAGGCAATCTACGAAGTCCTCGAATGTGAGATGCTCCCGAACCACCTGTCTGCCGACACCCTTGGCCTTCTTGGTAACGCTGCCCTCGGCTTTAATGGTATAGGCCTTGGCGCGAAGACCAGCAAACTCAAGAATCACGTCTCCGTCCTTCTCATCTTTGAGTTTGCCAGGCACCTTCTTGTTGCGGGCCAGGATATCGTACTGGTTCGGCTGGGGATAGCCCGAGGTGTCGAAGAGGTTAACCAAAGATGGAACTGTGGCTATATCCCCATATGCGTCGGCTGAGCGAACGTGGTACACCAAGCTGTCCGTGTCCGTGTAGAGAAGCGAGATGTTGTGGCCGTAGTGTGGACGTAATATGTCGTAGTACGTCTCGAACATGTGGAGCTTGCTCAGATCCAGCACCGTGGCTCCAACATAGATGGGCTTGGTGAGTTTCACCACACCTTGCTTCATGTGAATCAGAGCCAGCTGCTCGTTATAGATTGTTCGAGACTTGAACAATGGACTCGCGACAAGCTGACGACATCGCTCTTTCCTCGTCACCAATTTTATGTCCACGCGATTCCGTACATTCTCCATGGTCTTGCCAAACACTGCATTATTCATGAGCTTGAAGAAATCCTTATCAAGCTCGGACGTGGCTGCGGTGCGGTATTCAGTGTTGACTTCAATATATGGACGCAACCATGGAGAATGCTCGAACTTGAGGATGTGGTGAACTGCGTGGACCGTGACCCCTCGCTGCATCAACCACCGGAGATTCCGGTAGTGAAGGACGTAATTCTTCTTGGGTTCGAAATCCATGACGAGCTTCGTCTGGTTGGAATCGGGTGGACACTTAAACTCGGGTGCAGGGGGAAGATCGCAGAACGAATCCTGCAGCATCTCGGAGAACTCAAGGTCCACCTCGGCGAAGAACCCATGTTCCGAATCGTCGAAACCTTCAACATCAAATTTGGTAGGATCAGCCCACTCCAACCCTCTAAAAGGGAGTGGCTGCATCATGGAGTGCCCGTACAAGTTATTCACATCCGTGTGCATGATGTAGCTCGACGGTTGGGTGGAGTCGTACCCAGTAGCCATGTGATGGTTGTTGGCGCGCGCGTGCCGTTGCGACACCTGGACCATGCCACCCCGGATAGCGCGTTCCACAAACAGCATCATGTCCACGTCCGAAAGAAGCTCCAGCTTGATTTTCGTCACCAGAAACATGGCTGACCACGCCAGTCCGGGGAGACTATAGAAGTAGGCGGGATCCAGGTGGTAGATGTTCATTGCGGTCGCCCGGAACGTCTGGAACACGTCGGCGAGGAGCGTCACATCAAGTCTGAGGTAGGCGTCGTGGTAGTCTCCGAGAGTTCGACAACCTAGCTCGCGCCACATGGACTGCGCGTGATGATATTCTTCGTCGGTGATGTTCGAGCCTCGTAGCTGACTGTAGAACTTCGCCTGGGGAGGTAGCGACGTCTCCGCAAACTTGGTAGAGTCGGTGACATATTCGTAGGGGTAGACCCCCTTACGCCTGAAGAGACCGGCGTCCAAGTTTGGAAAATTTGCTGAGGTAATAAGCATTTGTTCGTTGCTCAGCTTCCCTGCAAGAGCATCGAGGCTGGCCGGGAGGAACCTCAGGGAGTCGAGGAAGCGAAGCTCGACGGTAGAGTCTGCTCCCGGGATTCGAACCCATTTGCTCACACTGATGTAACGCTCCTCGTTCTGGGCGAGAACGTTGATTTGCATGTCGTCGTACCCAAGATGCTTGATCAGGTGGTGAAAGTCGTACCCCGAGCCATTGTGAAAAAACACAGGGATGAAGCGCGGGTCCCGGGCCATACGGTTGCAATCATTGCACCAAGGACCAACGTACCTACCGTTAAAGTGATCGTGGTGACGGACTTTACGGTTTTTGGCGGTGTACTCCTCGACGCAGACAGGGCAAGCGATGGCCTCGTCGTGTCTACGTTGATCGTCGAGGGACAGTGGGAGCATAGACTTGGGGGTCAACAATACCTTCCCTATCTCGATGGCCTCGACAACCATCCTCTCGAGGAAGTGTTTGGCTGCGTCGGGACCACGGTACACGTAGGGCTCGGGGGCGATGTGTTGATCTCGTCGCACCACAACATATGCGAAACTGGATGCCTCGTGGAGTTGGTAAGGGGTGGTGGAGGAAACTTCGGGATCGGGATCGCAAGTGGACAGGGGTTTGAGGAAGGCCTCGAAATCCGCGATGATGATAGCGGGGTGCTCCACCATGGCACCGTGCATGTGGAAACGCTCCACGGTGCCAGGTTTGGGCAAGTCTGCCACCCCCGGTTCGTTGGCATTGCAATAAAGTTTGTGGTTAGCGAGCTTCTCGGCAGCGATGTTGGAGCCTCTGATGCGGTGATAATCCTGCTGTTTTTGATTACGAAATATAGACAAGCACCTGCGACAAACTTCTATGTGGGTTTTGTCTTTGCTCCGTTGGCTCGAAACAAGTCTAGAGAGGGTGCGAATAAGGGTGTAGTGGTGATGGGTCTCGTCCTTGATGAGTAGGAGATGGATTTCTCGAGCATCATTGTCGTCTACGTCGCTCACCCGGATAGGGTACACCACATTTTCGTCAGTGAGGCCATAAACATTGATGGCCAACCGCGGGTTGTGTGTACGGGCCTCGAACTTGCGAATATCCGAGACCTCCACCGGGTAGTCGATCCCAGCCATCTCATCTTCTAGCTCTGGCTCGTAGGGTAGGTAGTGGTTAACTCGGTGTGGATGGTTTTTCCGCTCGACAGGGTGTAACGCTGCAAGCACCGACCAAACGAAGCACTTGGCGTCACTGTTCTGAATGTTCAGGACAGCCTTCTTTGCAGCAATGGCAGGTGGTAAGGGAACGTAGCTGGACGCGGAGAGAGGCACAAACTTGCAAAGTTTGACGCGCAGTTCGTGAGGCTTCCCACACAGCGAACCCCCCGAGCCCTTGGCTTGATGTTCTTCTTGCTTTGCCACCAGCTCCTCGGCAAACTTGTTGTAGATGTCCTCGAGGTTGTCGACATCCGCCAGATGCAGCGTCTTCGCCTTGGTGTTGTGGCAGAAGCTGTAAATTTCATCAGACGGCTTCTTGTACCAGCAGCGAAGCGATGCGTAGAATTTGGTGGAGTGCGTTGCAAGCGTATCGCCGAGGATGGAAATAATTTGGGCTTGCACATTCTCCAAAAAGCTACGCACGTCGCATGAGTCCTCCGAAGTAAGGGGAAAGTCCTCTAACAAATGCTGGAAAGCAGACTGGTTTGCTTTTATCGCAGGCTTGACGCATTTGGCGGGTGGTGCATTGATGGAGGCTGTTTCTGCCTTCCTCTTGGTGGAGGTCGAAGGCTGGGACCCAGATGTATTTTTGCTTAGACAAATAAGCTTATGCTTTTTGACATACGCAATTGTAATGTGTTTATTGCATCCGGAACACAGTTCGGTGGCAGTCAAATGCTTGCCTGGCACACAGGTACGACAATGTCTTGCAAAATGAATGCTTGATATAGTTTTTTTACACACAGGGCAACTTTTCGTGGAATGCATTTTTTTCGGGGTATGTTTATTTATATATGAGTGGTGTTGCCTTCCTCAAATATGTGCTTTAATCAACTCTATAAAAAAATTAAAAAAATATATAAGAAAAATATAATTGTAGATAGAAAAAAACACAATAAATATTGTATGCATGTGTAATTCTATTTAGTTTATTTTTGTTAGACACAAATTTTCTTCAGATTTTATTGCCCATTAGTATATTTTTTCACCAATCTAGTAGAGGTATGAAACTATGAAAATATACTTGTTTATATATATTCTATTATTTTGGCTAATATAATAGCAAATATATATATATAGCTATTTTGAAATTCTAAAACTTTCAAGTATACTTATTTTTACATGCAAACATACATCATAAAAAAATTACACAATCGTATTTTTTTTTCCATACACACATTTTTTATTTTCAGAAAACAAAATTATTTTCGATCTTTATTTTTTTAAATCAAGCAATAAACATTATTTGTGTTTATAGTATTTGTCGGGCAATAGCAGATAAAACAAGAATAGGTTTTCTACGACCCATAGTTTACGAGTTACAAAACAACTTAGAAATTACATCTTGAAATTTAAATTTAAAATAACTCAAAAACAGTAAGCACTAATCATTATGTTTCCAATAGGTTGCAGAGTACATTCAATTTTTTATCAAATATCATTAAAATTTTCGAATTAGAGTAAAAACTAAGCCGGCAAATCAAGTTTCTCAAAAAAATAAAAAAAATGTCTATATTTTCGAAACTTGAGGGGGTGGAATCGATTTTATTTGCTAGTCGAATAGTTTTCGTCGAATCCTATCCAACAAACCCAAAATCATCATCCTAGCTCAATTAGGAGCCGAGAAAATCAATGTCTTGGAAAACATCTTAAGATTTTTGTCTTAAGAAAATTTTCTTGACAGACCGGAAGTAACATCTTGAGATACCGGAAGTCGACTTTCTTAAAGATTAAGATATTTGTCTTAAGACGTTTTCCAAGACATTGATTTTTTCGACTCCTATGGGGCCTAGAACCATGTAATTTTGGTCTATGTATATACCAGTACTTGCCCGACCCTGTGGCCGAGTGGTTAACACATCACGCTACGACGCCAAGAGTCCCAGGTTCAAATCCCGGTCGGGTATGGTTGTTTGTGAATATCCATTTTCATCATTTTCATCACCCATCCCCATCTTCGCAAATTAGCCAAGAGGCACAAAACGCGAAGTTAAAATAAACTAAATCAATCAATCAATCAATCATTAAGTTCCGTGTTGCAATCATGAAATTAAATTTTAATTAACTTTTTTTTCTATCCATCTCTCAAATCTATATAGTCTGTTCATATTTGGCATGTCGACCATTTTGTTTACGTAGCAAAAAAATCTCAAGCCATTTTTTGCGAATGCTCGTTGTAGCCATAAGTATATTTGGATATAATTGCCGGATTTTATTTAACTTTAGGTTTAAAAATCAATAAGCGTGCATAAAAAAAAACTAAATATTTTAAATAAATAAGATTCGAATAACTATGTACTTCCACTAGCCTTTGCAATGGCACAGCGGTAGCATTGTAATCAAGAGATCTCGGGTTCGATACCCGCACAAGTGGTTTTTGAAACTGTAGGTCCAGTCCCGATTAGCCTTACTGTGCATAAAGTGGACTTAAAACATCAAATCAATCAGTACTTCCACCAGCTTCTGCGATGGCGCAGCGATAACGTTGTTGTCTTGTAATCAAGAGTTCGATACCCGGTGGAGGTATAAGTAGTTCTTGAAACTGTAGCTCCAGTCCCGATTAACCATACGTGCATAAAATAGACTTAAAAACAACAAAATCCAATCCAGAGTATCAACAAATTCAAAAAATAGAGTTTCCTCCAACCCTGTGTACACGCGTCAATACTATCCACTATAAGTAAACTAATATGATCATAATTATTGCCCCCTCTCCCTCCGATTGTTACCTCGCTTTTATGTTATTTGCGATGAAGAATAGTGTTTTTTCAAGCACATGTTATATATGCTCATATTTTTTTGTTTAGCGTAATTTTGTTGTTTAATCAAAACAACACTTTCTGTTCACTAACGCCGCTCGCAATTATTATTAACACACACACATGCAAAAAAAATAACAAAAAAAACAAAACTTACCTACAAAAAGCTGCTAGCAATTTAACACACACAAAACAGTAGTATAATTGCGTAAATTTTAGTTTTATAGCTGGTCAAGCAACTTGTGTGCATATAACTTATGCTGATATGGTACTCACCTGACAGACCAAACTAATTCGGTTTCTATTACTCTTGATATTACACTTGGTATAGCGTACACTTTTATGCGACTACCCAGTAGCAATACTCGACTGCAACTGATGAGCGCGGGGTTTCTAATAGAAACTTATACCTGTCGGTAGCTAAAATTCCAAGGTTGGTTCGAGTTACGTGTGCATGGTCTTTGACGATAAATAATAACAAAAAAAAAAAAAAACAACACACCCGTCCATCATGATTTGGATCGTAGCCTTTTGGAATTTCCTGCATCGTAGTCGTCATAATATGGGTCACCTTGGCATACTATAGAAAATCCAGCAACAAAAAGAACGGAAAAGCAGACAAAAGCCCTGGCGTGTATCACGCCCCCAATTCGCAGGATGTAATACAATACCGCCGAGGTCACCCGTACAAAGACCGACCAGAACTGGGCCGGAAAGACCTTCAGGTAGGAACAATAGCAGAGGAGACAATCAGACGCCACCGCCTTACTGGCGTGTCCAGCGACAGAACCAACACAATACCGCCGAGGTCACCCGTACAAAGACCGACCAGAACTGGGCCGGAAAGACCTTCAGGTAGGAACAATAACGCAGGAGACAATCAGACGCCACCGCCTCACGTTCCCACGCTAACTCCTCCAGTTACCAGCAGCACTCTGCCAAATAACCAAAATATTACAACAACAATTAACCCACCCACTATTGCCGGCACCACCACTACCATATAAAAAAAAAAAACACGTGAAACCCTACAGAGGTGCGATTATCTAGAGCCGCAGCCGTTAGAACCTTTTTTTGGTTGGGCACCACGCACCCTGGCGAGGTTAGGGGCCAGGCATCCTAAAAAAAAAAAACAATTATTTATTTGTTTGTTTGCCTCACAATACGAAAATAATAAGAGGCACCAGCGCGCACATGTGTATAGCACATCGTGTTTCCCCCCAAGAGAGGTTTACAAAAGTCGCAATAGGTCTCTCTTTCTTTATCTTACAGCAATGTTGGTATCTCCATCTTTTTAGTTGCAGATGGGTTGCCAACACACTCTAGTTAATAATGCTACATATTATACACACACGCACACACATAATGTGTTGCCATCCATCTCTCTCTTTTACGGCAGTATATATTTGTTGCCGGCACTCCTTGCTAAATTGGCTAAACCCTTGCCAAGTAAAAAAAGCTGTAGGTAGGTGTCGGCAGCATTGTCGGTTGTTTAACTCTTCCCTCTCTCTCTTTTTCTCCTCTCTCTCTTTTTTTTTGTAAAAAGCTATGGCAAAAATACCAGAAGGTTGGCAAATTGCTTTATGCACTGTAAGGCCTCAAGCAGTATTGCCAGCTCCTTGCTTTAGGTTAGGTTAGACCAAAATAAAAACCTTGGTGACTTTTCGAGTAAGATGTTGGCAATACTGCAAGACAAGCCTCAAGCAGTATTGCCAGCTCCTTGCTTTAGGTTAGGTTAGACCCAAAAACAAAAACCTTGGTGATTTTATCGAGTAAGATGTTGGCAACGCTGCAAGGCAAGCCTCAAGCAGTGTTGCCAGCTTCTTGCTTTAGGTTAGGTTATACCCAAAAAAACCTTGGTGATTTTTTCGAGTGAGGAGTTGGCAACACTGCAAGAAAATGGAGCTCATGCCTTACGAGAGAAATCCATTAAGGCAACCCCCACCGAGCTCCATTTTCGGTTGCAGAACCCGTGCACCCCCACTACTGAGGGGGAATCAGAAGCAAGAGAGACAATACTGAATTCTTTAACTAATGGTTTGCAAGAAGAGGATAGACAACTTTTAGATACTGAAGTAACAATAGAAGAAGTATATGAAGCGTTACAAACATGCAATCTTAAAGGAGCACCAGGAAAAGATGGTATTGGTTACAAGTTTTATTTGCAGTTTTTTGAGATTATAAAATATGAACTAATCAAAATCATACAAGATGCCTTTAAAAATGGAAAAGTTTTACAAAATGAAGGCATCATCATATTGATACCGAAAAAAACACATGCAAAACAAGTAGACGACTACAGACCAATAACATTACTAAATTGTGACTATAAAATAATGGCAAAGATCTTAGCAAGTAGGTTAAAGTTAATTTTACCACGGATACTCAGTGAGAAACAAACATGCATTGGCAAAAAGCATAACATATTCAGTGCAGTTGGAGGGATTCGCGATCTGATATCCTATTATCTGGTGCAGAAACTTGATGCATGTGTGCTTGCTTTTGATTTAAAAAAAGCGTTTGATTTAGTGTCGCATGACTACCTGTTTGAGGTGCTAAAGGCATATAGATTCAGTGATAAATTTATTAATATTTTCAAAGGTTTCTATCAACAGGCAACATCTCAGATAATGGTCAATGGATTCCTGTCGTCCCCAATAAATATAACAAGATCAATTCGGCAAGGATGTCCACTAAGTATGCTCTTGTTTGCTTTAACCCTGGATCCTTTGCTGCAATATATCAGGAAAACTACTCCCGACGCGATACACGCCTTTAAGGAAAACCAAGTGTTTGCTTTTGCAGATGATTTATCCGCTTGTATCACCACAAACGAGCAAATGGAAAAAATGATGGCAGCGATACATATATACTGCCGTGCTAGTGGGGCCAAAATAAATATGGAAAAATCAAAGGCGCTACCCTTTGGCACATGGGATCAAAAATATCCAGATATAGGGATCCCATATGTACAGGAAATTAAAATATTAGGAATAATTTTTCACAGGGACGAGGAACAAATGTTAGAATCCAATTGGCAAAAGATAGCGAGAGACATTCGCATACAATGTTATAAAATGCGAAGCAGACAGTTGAACATGATACAACGAGTGTGGTTTTTGCAAACATATATGTTTAGTAAATTAAACTATACGGCCCAAGTGATCCCAATCAATCAAAAATACCTCAGAATAATGAATTCAGCAATTGGTTGGTTTATGTGGTATGGCCATTTTTTTCGAATACCACTATCCAATCTATGGCAAATGAAACTAAAAGGAGGATTGGACCTCACAAATATTGAGATCAAATGCAAATCCCTATTCCTGGCAAGATCCTATACGCTCTATGGCATCGAAGATTCCATTACATCATTATGGATACAGTTATGGACGGAGGAATTTCCACCCCAAAATCCGCCAGATCTACGGAGATTGAAAAAAGGACCGTTATATCTCCGAAGTTTGATGCAAGAATTCAGTTATGTGGTGCTTCCGCCAAAAGGTGAAGATGTAAAACTCTCTCAATACTTGTATACACTGTTTCACAAACAGTTGCAGATACCAACTCACCGCATTGAAAAACATTTTCCCAATAACAGATGGCAAAATATTTGGAAAAATTTAAATAAGAAATTTCTGGATACATCAGTGTATAGTGTTTGGTACAATGTAATACATGATATTATACCAACTAATGAACGCTTACATAATATCAATAGACTAACAACTGATAAATGCAACATATGTGGAGAGATAGACACCATTGAGCATAGAATAGTAACATGTAATGGAGTACAGGAAATTTGGAAATGCCTAACGACATATCTAGGACAAATATGTCGAACATCACCCAAATACTTTCAACCGTCGATGTGTACAAGACCAGATTTCAAATATTTTCCAGAAAAGAAAAACAATGCAGTAATTTGGTTAATAGCTAATACAATATATTATGTATTTTGTAAAAAGTATGAGAGCAATAGCATTTTGTTCACACAGTATTTAAAAAGAACTAGATGGAAAATGTTACAATATCCAAAAATGTATGAGTATTTTGGAAACTACCTCAGTGTTGTTTAGAAAACAATAATTATGTACTTGTGGTGTGAAAGTGTAAACAGGTATTAAATATATGAAGAAATGTATATTTATATTACAGGTACAAATGCATGTTTACGCCAAAAATATTGTATCAGATAGCCAAAATGGGACTCTTACTATAATACTTACTATGTTAAAAATTCTATACAATACTTTAACAGAATTTATGTAAGAAAACAGACATATTTTGTATATATGCTGATAAAATAAAATTTTGTTAAAAAAAAAAAAAAAAAAAGTGGTTAGCACATCGCGCTGCAACGCCAAGGGTCCCGGGTTCGAATCCCGGTCGGGCTTGGTTGTTTGTGAATGTCCATTCATCAATTTCATCACTCATTCCCATCTTCGCAAATTAGCCAAGAGGCACAAAACGCGAAGTAAAAAAAAAACATTTACTCCTATTCATTTTATGTGCATTCAAACTAACTTGTGACTAAAACTCAGTTTTCCTAGCTCGAATATTTTTTGATTAAACTCGAATTAATTAAAATTTGAACGAGTCCCTAATTACGTAATGGGTTAGTTTTGCTTTCAACGCCACTGTCTTCAGTCTGCTAATTAGCATCCTTAAGCCAGCCCCCGTGGCGGAGTGGTTAGCACATCGCGCTACGACGCCAGGGGCCCCGGGTTCGAATCCTGGCCTGGCCATGGATGTTTGCGAGTGTAAATTCATCAACTTCATCACGTCATCGCTCATCTCCATATTCGGATATTAGACAAACGTGGCACAAAAAAGCGAAGTAAAATAAAGCAAATCAATCAATCAATCAAAGTATCCTTAAAAAACCCATCTAGACATAATGAACAGTTATTGCGTGATTTTCCATGCGATGCAATTTTCTCTGTACACATAAGTTAACGGCACATGCTATTGTTAGCTGTTACACGTTTGCATTTCCTGAAGTCAAGAACATCATGGACTTAGCACACTTCGTACTTTAAAAAGTAAGCAACGAACAATGAAATTTCATCTTCCCCATACAGGTCACGTTTCAAGTATTAAAAACAAGTCGTGAAACCTTTGGCTTAAGGATAGTGGCTCCCAAAGTGTGCACCGTGCCGCCTGTTCCAATATTTTCACTAAAATGATGCTCACTTGTTAGTCTGCACATAGTTTTAGTACTTTTAACATGTAAAATGTTTCTCAATTTGAAACATGTGTTTATTTTTTAACTTAAGGCAAGCAACCTAACCGACCTAACCACACCAACTGAGAGTCCCAAGTGTTAGATAGGCCTACATTCTGACTTGGGCAATGCGGAAAAATCTTGAAACACGGGCGCGTGAAACAAAAAAAAGCTTGGGAACCCCCGGATTAAATGATAATTTAGAAAACTTGTTCGTGTCTTGTGAGCCAAGATCGAGAATGCGTGGGGACCTACCCCCAACATCCCCTAAATGTGCCTTCATGGCACTGTGCACAAGGAACTTTACCTCACCTTATCTTTTGAGCCAGAAAGATACAATTTTATGGACTGGTGGGCACAGAAAATGTTGCCAAATCGACAGCATGTTTCATTTCCCTCAGAAGAAATATCATAAGGGTAAAATAAAAACAGATGAAAGAACGATGGAATGAGAGAAGGGAAGAAAAAATAAAAAGCAAGACAATAGGGATGGTAGATATTTAAGGCCGTTGCAATGACACGGTATGCCAGAGACCAAGGCTCGAATCCTGGTCGAGCCTGCATTTTCCGCTTAAATTTATATGTAGTGCAACTCCCGTGTGTGTCGAATCTGTAAGTAGGGATGGTACCAAGACGAGACTTGAACAACTCTCGGTCTCGTCTCGAATGGGGGTTGACTACTAAAAGAATAATACGTTAACCCCCTTTCGAAAATCCTGGTTACGCAACTGACAAGACAGGTAGATAGAGCGATAGTGAGAGAAATAAGGAAAGAAAATAAGAAAGTTAGGGATAGATAAACAGAGAGAAGGAATAGGAAAAACAAGATCAATTAACAGAGAAATATTGAAAGCTAGAAAGAAGACACACGAAGGAGAAAAAACGATTAAATATACGTAAGGAGGGAGAAGAAGTAAGCATCTATTTATTTCCATGGGGAAACTTCGTTACAACACGTCAAAATTTTTATTATTTACACACAAGCGCGCGTTAACTTTTGAATATGAAAATAATTTTTCAACATTTATTTAAAAAAAGCGCTTTATTGTCACATACATTCGAGACATGAATACACACATATATGAAAAAAATAAATACAACTTTCATTAATTTTTAGAACACAAAATTATCTTTGACAGCAATAGAAGAATACTCTAGTCTATACAGTTTTCATTCAGATTAACCGTAATTTTAAACGTTACAATATTTTCAAAGTAACAATGGATTAAGCAATCTTTATTTTCTATGTTTTAGAATAGCTGACACACTGACTAGGTTTCTTTGCAAAAGATAGAAGTTAAGATAAACTTCAATAAAACACTAAACTGAAGTTAACATTGAAAACATATATTTGCATTGTACGCAGGAAGCATCAATAGCTATCGAAAAGGAATTTAAATGTGTTTGAAATTATAAACAAAAATAGTATTTAATTAAACTGAGTATGAAAACAAACGTTGACTAAAAGCATTAGTTTCAGTATCAGGTAAAGAGCGTTATTTTCAATCATGGAAATTCCAAACAATTAAGTATGTAATAAATTGCTTAGCAATACATTTGTATACTCTAATACCACATGTTGTGAGGAGCTGAACATTTCAATGATTCTGCATTCTACACTGGCATGTACTTGTTTGTTATTACATATCGTGATACACTACTTATTATTAAAGGGTTAAAGCTTGAATGTTAGGGAAGGAAGTAATCCTATTTGTTGTAAACAAACACATTTTCACTAATTAGAATCACACCGCTGTATAAAAATACAGCAAAACACTATATTGGCTTTTTCGGAACACAGTTCGTCCTTATTTCGTAAATAAAATGTCTACTCGCTAATTATTTTAACTTTATTTTTATTTCTCTGTTGGTATCTCCATATATCAGCAGCGATATAATGTCAGATTTTCCTCAGGATAACAGAAAATTGCAGAATAGACGTCATCTTGCATAATTTGGTTCGAACCAAAAGTGTTCAGTCATATCTAAGCTGATTATTTCAATCTCGCTTATTTAAATTGTTCATGGAAAAATAATTTATCCTGCAATAAAGAAATACGAGGCATTAGAACTGACACTTTTATTTATTCTCAAATGCTTGAACAACAACAAGAATCAATATAATTTATTAAGTAGCATGAAATTCCATTTCTAGGTAAGTAGTCGAATAAAATTTATCAAAATCACACTTCATCATGCTGAAACTAATGGTGATAAAGTAATAATTGTACTGTACTTAAAAACAACTGATGTATATTCCAGTGTTGACTAAACTTGCTTAACGTAAAAGATACGTAAAATAAACTTCAGATGTTTGGGAGCTGTAAGACATGGACAAATATTGCCCTTACGTTTTTATTAGCGAATATCCAAAGGAAATGCATTCTTATTTCATATAGTAATTTATTCACGTTTCCAAATACGCCTCCTTATTCTTTCGAGGCCCAGTGAAGATAGGAGAAAAATTATTTATCTTATATCTTGTTTGTTGTGGAGGGGGCTAAGGGAGGCAGACTGGATCACTTCCAAAATTTGTGACAATATTGAAACTGAATTTGCATATCAAAATGAAAATTTTGGAAAAAACCCTGATTATACGAATTTAACTCTAACGAACATAAT
Source organism: Lepisma saccharinum (assembly GCF_977018435.1). Lineage (NCBI taxonomy): Eukaryota > Metazoa > Arthropoda > Insecta > Zygentoma > Lepismatidae > Lepisma > Lepisma saccharinum. Next base: position 47,781,030 of record NC_139247.1, on the reverse strand, counting down.
ACTACGAAGACATATAATTTTAAGATTTAAGAAAACAAAATGAATTTACTTCTGTCAGACCTTAGGTGGATTCACACTTTTTAACTTGGTATGTAATTATAATAATTTAAATTTTACTTTCCTTTAATATTAATCGCATATGCCTGTCAACATATTTCCAAGAGCCGTATATTTTGTATATCTAAGAACGAAAGCAGGCCCCTGTTGTAACCAGTGTTATACTGAAGTCAAGTCGATTGAACTTAGTAATGCTGGTAATCTTAATTGTTTTGGTACCTTAGACGCCGAATTACTCAAGAAGTGTATACATTATACACAATTTGTCGTCAATCTTGCCCTCCCCCCATTTTTATATGATGTTGGCGCCCCTGTGTACAACTATTTTTTATTGTTTGTTAGATTTTAAACTTGATGGGAAATGAAAACCTCGTCAAAAACATTACAACTTCTCATGAAGTGAAAATCACATAGTAATGTCCTTGGCTAGGAAAATAGTTGGCAAAGAGAACATTAATATATATGCATACATACATATATAATATATACAGTATATATACACACACACATAGGTATTTACCTTATTGAATTCCTATTGGTTCTGGTACCCCCTGTATGCTAGTTGATGGGGATCCCAACTGTTGCTACTGCTACTAGACTGTTCAGGATCCCTAAAGGCAACTTTTGATCCTGATGAAGGCGCTGATTGGCTATCATGCTTATACTGCCAAGCGTACTGAGGTGAGGACGGTGGTGGAGCTACTTTATCATCTTCCGGTTGAGCATCTCTTGAGTATGGTCCATGGTAGTAGGAAGATGAAGACGATCCCTGATGAGGTTGATAGTAGTTGCTGTGTCCGAAGCTGCCGTAGTTATGGTGAAGATCTGGTTTGCAAAGCTTGAAGAATCCTATTAGGCCTGGGATGAGCAACGCCATAAAGCCCAGGACTTTCTTGAAGGATGCTAAACCTAGGATCAAAGGCAGGAAGAGCAGCAACTTCAGCTTGAACAACTTCAGAATGATCAGGAGTGGGATGAAGAGTTTCTTCAGCTTCGTTCGTGCTGGAGTAGAAGAAATAGATTGATTAAGTAAACTTTTATTGTGAACAGGGTTGTTAAAGGTCAAGGAACATTGAAAAAAGGTTCCTGGACCGTATTTAAATTAATCCGGAAAAAAGGTTCCTGGACAAAATTGAACTCCTTTAAACATACTAAAAGTTTCTTTGCGCTCTAGAACCCATTTACACTTGCTGATTTTCTCTCCTGGATGGGAATTGAATTTTTTTACAATTCCTGGACCTTCAACAACCTTGGTTGAGAACTTCATCCTGAACATTATGATCAACTAATAGTAGTTTAATTTGGCGGATTTAAGCGGAATGGGTATGGGAACACATACACCCCTCAAAAATGTGATGACTAAGTGTTATTATAAGTATTGATAGCATTGTATTACAACTGACAAAAATGTTCGAGCGATCCTTTTCCAGATAGTAAAATAATAACACAAAGTCCAGCACAATTACACTAATCGGGACTAGAAACATTAGGCACTTAAATAAGTCGACACCGGAAATCGAATCCGGGACTTGGTTACCAGGCAAAAACTGTCACTGATGAACACAAAGAGAGAACATTCTAGGTCATATGTCATCCATTTTTGTGACAACTTCTCCTGAAACGAAGTTATCAAGCTTATCCATTTACGTAGCTAATCGTTATCAATAACGAATTCAAATAACGCTTGGTCTCCCCTAGAGTACCATGCAAACTAGTAGTTTTGGGGTTTTGTGAAAATTACAGAAGCTGAATTTTTGTATCTGAGATCTGCTTTATTACTTATTAATTATTTTGGGGATTTTTTTTGAAAAGCAATATGTGGTTGTCTAAAATATGATTTAATGAAGAGATTTCAGCTTGTAGAAAATTGTACAATTTTGGGGAGAAATGTGTGTGGGTGTGGGCGGGGTTACAAAATATTGATGTTTGTAGAATTATACTTGTTGCGTGAGTTCTTTTCTCACATGTCAAAGATTTTAAGATATAATTATTGTTGGGAATATTAAAGATAGTTGTATTAATATTAAAACAGATATGTCTGAAGTAACAATGGTGACCACCATCTCACACAAGCGCTAAAATTATCTACATTCAAATGGGTATTACTTATTCCAAACATGACATAACACATATTCAATCCATTATTATCAATTACACAATCAACTATTGTAATTACCACTTTGAATTTTTGCACATTATGTTTAGCTGTCATAATCACATGGTCCCTAAATTCTGACAATGATTGTATAACTTTACATTTATGGGAATTATGTGTTAGTTCTCGAAAGGATATACAACAATGGATAGGTCTGACATGTATAATTTATAATACAAGACACAATTACGGCATCTGTACAATTTTTGTGTGAAGTTACAATGAAAGCAAGATACTGTTAAAGGCTATTTTCGCACTTGATAGACAACCAATATACAAGTTACAACTTTTATCACCAGAGTGCAGCTGCGTGTTCTTCAGATATTGAGAGGTTCCATATTACCAGCAGGGTTCCACATTACCACCTTCTGCTCTAATATTAAAGCACCGAAATACTTTAAGTTATCAAAATTGACAAAAATCCGAAAATAATTAATAATTGAGATGTCTTACCATTGGCACCATCAGTTTGGGCAATAAGAACACAATTTATAATATTTAGAGTTAAGGTGGAAAAAATCATGCTTTGAAGTGAAGAGATTAATTATCTCAGAACGGGAGAAAAGATTTAGAAAACAAACTTGAAAAAATTATCTCAAAGCAATACTTCTTTTCTGTATAAGGTCAATGCTGCTTGCCACGGTTTCAACGAGTATCCATAAAAAAAGTAACAGAATATTTAATGTGCTAATTCCACGCATTCCGTTTCCTCATATTCACTGTAGTGTTATGCTCTTAAACGCAGCCATAATTTTTGCATTTTATGCAGATTTCACCAATTTTCCTTCTCAAAGTGGTCCAGAATGTTTCTCGCGTGCATGTGTTAGGCAGGCGTTTAATATGCTGACTCCTCTCTCATAAACAACATCCTGTTTCACTACTCTGTAAGGAAAGCTACGTGTGCACTAGTTCCCTTAACTTAATCCTACTTTCTCACAAAACCTTATGAAAGTTGTCATCAACAGCCTACATGCTACTAGAAAGTTTTGGAAAATGAAACTTTGGTATAGCCACCTAAAAAGTCTAAAAGTTGATGTGTCCTCAACCAGTTGGACGAATATAGAATTGTTTATGCTATTTCTAATCTTTATAACTAAGTAGTATATGATTAATATTTTAGGGCCTCCCCGATCGTGCAGTGGTAGCGTTGTCGCCTTGTAATCAAGGGGTCTCGGGTTCGATACCCGGTGGAGTCACATAGTGGTTCGGATCCCACTCCAGTCCCGATTAGCCTTACTGTGCATAAAGTGTACTTAAAACACCAAAACAATCAATGATTATTAGTTTGTTTGTAATGTTTTAGCGACATTGCCGATCTAGGTGGCGGAGTGGTTAGCACAGCGAGTTACGACGACAGAGGTTCACTGTTCGAATCCTGACCTGGGCATGGGTATTGATTGTGAGTCATCAATTTCATTATATCCTCATCGTCACGATTAGCCAGAAGTGTAAGGAAAGCGACGCTAAATAACAAGAATTAAATCAAATCAAGCAATGAAAATTGAAAAAAGTGTAAAATATGAAACTGCTGACGACCAAATAAATAAATTGTTTTAGACATAAAGTAAGGAATATACATTAATGTTGTGAAAATGTGATATATTTTGTTGTGAAACGTGAGGTTTAGCACACTAATTACATATTAAACAGATAAGTATGGAGTGTGTTATAAAAGAAATATAAGGGCTTAATTTCTTAGAAATTAGATTGGTTGTTATTTAGTGTTTTATAAAGAATAATCTCCCATACCATGAGTGCCAGCTTGTGTACGCTATGGATTGTCACAGTATTAACCACTCAAAGCTGACCTTAGACAGGGACAATTTTTGCACTTGCCCGCGATGCAGGAGTCTGATAAAAATAATTGTGCACAGTTTATTACGAGTTATGGGATGCTGGTGCTTCAAACTATGCAACTAATCTGATATTTCGAAACTTCATGGATTTTTTGTACACTTAACAATATTCAAAACTAATGAAACAATACTGTAAACAAAGTACTACATAAAAGACGTCTTCAAATATTTCAGTCAAAAATAATCAATATGCACTATTTGTTTATTTATATAATGCAATCATGAAGAACCCTCAAAATTCAAAGAAAAGTGAACAAAGGGGAATTATGATAATGTTATTGATATGATTAAAAATTGCCACTTTCGATATTTAACATATACAGTTTCGTAATTTAATGTAATGAATGTCGCAGCAATGGCACTGAAAGGAAACGTAACTTAGAATCTTTTATCAGCTTCACATAATTCTGCCTTTTAACCTTCAACACGTCCTGCTTATTGCTCTAAGGCAATACTACAAAATATATAAATTAATTGTTTATAGGTACAAGGCAAAGTTCCCAGAGCATATAGCACCGTGCCATGAAGGCTCATTAAGGGGATGTGGGCCGCCTTTACGCCCAAAGGTTGCCCCAGGTGACTATTGATTTGAGGCTGGGTGAACCCCAGAGCCGCTTTATGAGGGGACAAGGCCGAAAAAATACATCCAGGAATTGAACCCGGGTCTTCCGCGTAACAGTCAGACGCCTTACCGACTTTTTTTTTAAAAAGGGAATACCCCTATGCGGTAGTATTCCCCGACAAACAAACATCCATGTCCTAACCGGGATTCAATTGATTGCTTAACTTGGTTTATTTTACTTCGCTTCTTGTGCCACTTTTGGTTAGCCAAAGCCAATATGGGGATGAGTGATGATATGATGAAATTGACGAATGGACACTCACAAATATCCATGCCCAGGCCGGGATTCGAAACCGGGACCCCGGGCGTCGTAGCGCGATGTGCTAACCACTCCGCCACGGGGGCCGACGAGACCACCATGCCTCTGAATATTTGTAATCTTTACATTATGAAGACCCTAGTATAAGGACACCTGTCCTACACTAGAATTCTATCCTCTTCAGAATAAAGGAAAATCTCTTATTTTTTCAGACCTGCGAAAATTTTTGGTCATAGGCCCCGCGTATATTTTATGACCCCGGCCCCGCACCCACTTAGGGCCGGCCCTGTAACCACCACAGAAACGGCATGGAAGGAAGATCACTCTAGTATTTGAGAGCATGTGGCAGGTGAAACGAAGTAGCAAATTCAACACACTAAGGTACTCATTGCAGTAGGTGAAACACCGTAATCAGTATTCATTAGCATTATTCGTCATATTGAGTGCGACATGCAAAGGCTCTGGTTCACGTATTGCTTCTGCAAGTTAGCATATCAATAGCCCTTAACACGTACGACGTGGTTCCCTGCAACAAACACGCAAGACATGAACAGCCCATTCTTTCGAATTGTGTCACAAGAACGAGCCCCTTTCAGTCATGAATAATAAACACAGGTGCAAGTGAAAACACAACGGAATGTTTCGATGAAAATTTGCCAGATGGCAGTCCTCATAAGACACAATCTGAATGCTGTTTATCCAGAATTTTCCCTCCAGAGAGGGGTGGGGGGTAAGTTCGTATTTAGGATATGTACTAAGAGTAAATTTAGAGCCAAAATGACCATAACACCATTTTTTTAGATTGATTTCCCATGGGGGCGTGGCTCCCCTTCCTGGTGTTCATGCATGTTACAAATTTCAAGCTTTTCGCTTTTTTGTGGGGGGATGTGCACTCAGTGGCGTTCTTGTGATTTCTTTTCGGGAGGTATGTTTTCTTGGGTATGAAAATCAGTCAGTAAACTAAACCCCGTACCAGCTAACTGTAGACCAGGCGAACGAGAACAAGTCTCTGCGCAAGTAGTGACGCGAGACGGCTCCACCAATGAACAGTGAGAGAAACGGGATTGCGTAATGGGCGACGGGAGTTACCCGATTTTCTCCTTCGCTATGCAGTGTTGCAAACTTTTGAAAACGATATGCCGAATGCACATTCCAAACGTACCGTATTTTTGTCTCCAGGTCTGGTTTAAGAATTTCTTAGGGAAATATTAGGGATAAAACTGCAAGAGCAAGCCGTACGGTTGGCAACGCTACGCTTTCACCAATCAATTTTCCTCCTACTCCTCTACCGATATGCGCGGGCCTGCTCTACAGTTAGCTGGGACAGGTTATAAACTAATGTCTTGCAGTTATAAGTACTTAAAACATTGGTATGTAACTTAGGTCATTGATCCTATGATAACATTTACACGTGATTCTGAAACACAATATATTTAAATTCCAAGAAAGTCGAAACTCAAACAACAAAAAAAAATAGGCATCGAACTAGCAACACTGACCAAATTTCTATTGACGATTTCAAACTTAGTATCCATCTAACTTACGTACAAATTTCTTGTGAACATTTTAATACATGTGTCAGCTATATGCCATAAAAACTTAAGTGGAAAGCAGCCTGCTGTTGGCACGGTGAGGTTGGTCAGTTTCAGCACTGTGTCATTCTTTTAGGCAGGGAATTTTTTTTATGACTGGAAACGAATGAATTTTCAGTAATGTTTCTTACATAGTCAAGTAACGATATGCTGCATGCTTTTCATTTTCTTTTAGGGGGACAAAAATATCCCCAGCAGGGATGAAAATAATTTTATTTTGCCGGGGATAATATATTATGTGAAGGGGGAAATCCTTGACATCCCCCTTATTAATTCGCACACTGCTAATATGCCTATTAAATTGCAATCATGGCCAACGCACAACATGTGTAGAAGATTCAATTCGACTATTAAGTATCATACATTCCATTACTTTTGTTGTTTGAATTGTTCTTTTAAGTCCACTTTCGCGCAGATAGGCTAATCGGGACTGAACCTACAGTTTAAAGAGAGATCCGAATCAATGTGAAGTGTGCCTACTTTTGTAATGCTATTCGAGAAGTGAACCACTTTATCGGCACTGGAGAGAAAGGGGATGCGTATAATCGACAGAAAGGCAGGCAGCCATGGAGGGGGCTTGGGGGCTGAAGCCCCCAGAAATAGACAACTATCTAATTTAAATAGTGCAGCTATAGTAGTAATTAACTTTTTGTATAATAAGTTGTAATATACTGAGAAATTCATCTTCAGGATTTCTACCTCACTTTGTCACCTTTAGATGGTGGCTGCTGATATAGGGATGAGCCCCCACCGGTACTCATGTACAGAGGTACTACCGAAGCTCATTTATCATCACAGCATGACAATATTTGATGGTACAGAGACAGGGATGTTTGCTTTACCGTAACATTTCCCAGGAATTAAGTAACGGAATTTTTTGCTGCAAGATCTACTGTGATTGGACGCTAATGCAATAAGCGAATTGGCCACATAGTTGGGCGTTCAGCGAATCGAGGTCATCGAAAGAACTGGAATGAAGGAGGTGCAGCGATAAGTAGGTGAGGTTCAAAGACTGGTTTTGAGCGGAAGAGGAATAGGTCTGTAAAGAGGCGAAGCTGAGACAAGTCAGAACCTGAGCAAAAAAAGGAAAGATCATAAAGAAATATTGGTACTTACAGAACACGCTTTCGTTTTTGTCTTCAATTATGTCCAGCTCCGTGGCTATCTCGTCGATGAATCTCGGCGCGTAACGTCCACTGGCAGTTATCTCGTCCGGGAGGGTGACCACAAACGCTGTTGACTTCACGAATTTTTCCACTTTTCGCAGGAGGAACTTGACGAACTGATCCCACTCTGAATCTTCTGACCTTGGAGCCGATGAGAACTCATAATATCGCTCCTGCTTGTACGGCATCCTTATCATCCTTGTGTTGTCGTTCAGGACGTACGACTTTTGGCCGAAGAAATCGTCCAGTGAGGATAGAGCCTTGTACTTAAAACACGCGTACAGATCGCTTCTGAGGCATTCCTCGCCCGCTCTCGACAAGTATACATCGTTCTCGTGACCTAAGCTGAGGAAATCGAGAAATTTGCCGCCTCTAACCGTCTGGTTTCTGTCCGGAAATGACAAATTATTGACTCTCTGTCCCTGAGTACCAGTGTTGCCCGCCAAAAATAGCAGCGCGACGCCCACTGTTGCCAACACACGTCTGTCCACCATCTTGAATTACCAATGCAGTAGTGCGTTGCAAGATTCCGATTGTCGCTTGTTTTTTCCCGCTTCGTTTTTTCTCTCTCCTGCTTTCCTTTTTCCCTCGACTTCTACTCGAGTTCTTCTAGCCTACTGTCCTCCTTACAAGCCCTCAACAGCAGGAGGACTCTCAGTGCTTGCCTTTAGGGAAAGCTAGCTTAGGAGAAAACACGCCGGCAAAAAGAAAAAATAGATGTCGCTTGTACAGGAACGCGAGAGTAGAGGGAAAAGAACAGCTACCGTTAGTCGAGCAACGGTCAAGGTGGGATGATTATGAAGGCACTCTTGGTTACGTGACTCTTGTCGTAAGCAAGCGGAACACTAAATGCCGTAAGGAATTCTAGGTAGCTACACTGCTCACGGTCCCACTGTCGCACTGCAACGATCCCTCTTTTTTAAGGAAAGGATCACCACATTTCACCGGGATCCCGACCAGCTTCGTGCAACTTCACAGGGGATATTGGACTCGGCTTCCTTCCAACGTGTATTTAACGAGCAGTCTTCAAGGATGTGCAGGGGGGTGTGGCTAGATTAGTAATAACGGCACCGTAATGTTGCGCGTGTGAATGTTCGGACAAAAAGCCCAAGACCAACACAACTTTCGATGGTTGCACGACGAAAGAAAGTGGTCTTACTTCACCAGGGGCGAAATAGGCCTTTCCTCTTGTTTTATCAGTCTCCCCCACGCGCACAAACATCACCAACAGTCTCTGCGAAGGCTTTTCCTTCCTTCATGACCCGGATTTCAGCCGGATTTCCATCGTAAAGAAAGGCCTCGCGGTTCGATGCGCGATGCATCATGCGTCTGCTGTGGTCGTTGACTCTGGGGAGTACCCAGTAGGCTTACACCTTTCTCCAAAGCACGGATTTCCTCTCTGAACCTCTATGGATCACCAAGGGTTGCCACTGCCATCTGTATTTTCACACAGCACGACACTACGACACAGATAATAAAAGTTCAACTTTAAAATATCTAATTCTATGGCGGTAGTAGAAGTTGCCATAGAAAATTTGCTATTCAGATCTACTTATCGCCGTAGAGTTAGGCAACACACCTTTCCTGGGAAGCGAGTAAGTATTTCAGGATCTTGGTGTCCTATTTTTCTGGCCAGTGGCTGAACCTAATACTCAATTTCCAGGAAATATAACTGGTTTATTGATTTTGTTTATTTTAGCATTGCATTTCTACCACGTTTGCCTAATCGCGACGATGGGTATGAATGGTGAGTAGATGGTGCGGATGGACATTCACATACACAATTCCCACGGATTATAATTATTCAAGCCGTGATTGCAGGCGCCAGGGCCTCGTTGGCCTACAATACTGTAGTTATCGGAGTGTACTACGTGATGAGGTTGTCTCCTCAGAAGGTCACCCCTTACAATCCTCCAGAAACTAGAAACAACCCTCATATTGTTAGTAAATAACGGCAATGAATTTCACCCACTCCTATCAATTCAGAGCACCCTTGCACTTTCTGTTGGAAGCACGGTGAGAACAAAAGATGTTTTGATAAAGGTTATGTCCAGAGTGGTATTTTCAGGTGGGATGAGAAGGACTCCCGTCTCCGCCCCCTGCTTGCTTAGATCCTCTACTTCCAGTCTCAAACATTTATCCACAAGTGAGATGATTTTTTGTGTAGATGTAGTCACCTACATCCGGAAATACTCGCCTGTATGGAGCTATGTGTGTTGCCTAACCCTGAGGCGATAGAAGATCTTCCTATTGATAAGGTTGCTCACCGCCGTAGAGTTAGAGAACACACACAACACATTGCAGGGAAGTGGATATTTCAGGATCTAGGTGTCGCATTTTGCTGGTGACTGTACAAAGTTCTCCTTGAAAGTACTGGTAAACTAATTAACACTACCCATTTGGATAATCATGTGTACCATTTTTCTTTCGTATTATTATTATTATTGACAGGCTTCTACTCCCTGAATGTATATTATCCCTGCTTCTTTCTGAACGTAAATTCTCTCTACCACATATCATCTATCTAGCATATGAGGTTTTATCCATATTTTATGAACCAGTACAAAATGATGACGACAACCAAAATAGTCCAAAACGTATTTTAAAAAAATATTAAATCAAGCATGAAGTTAATTAAATTTGGTAAACTCCTGCCTAGATTTGTCCAAGCATGTCAATATTAGGAGGCTGAAGACTGTTATGCTCTTTAATGCATACATAAATATGCACACACAGTGCTTTTTTTAATCAAAAATATTTCGGTATTCATCATAAGGCAGTTTTCTATCGTGGCACGAGCTATATTCATGCAATTCAGTGTAGTGCGAATACTTTCATGGCATCTCCGTCTGTCCGCCATTTTCGGCTTGAGAGCTAGTTTCACCTCCCGAAGTCACCTAACAACTAGATGGATCTAATAGGAAGTCAGCAACTGGCAGCATCTGAACCCTACGTTCCATAATAAGTGATGTGAGTTGTGGAATTTGAAACTAAATCTTTAACGACGTCATATATAAAATCACACGAATACCAAAATACTTTATGGAGAATAGTTCGAAAAGTTGACGTACAATTTGACCTTGACGCATGGTATACATATCCAATAGCTTCCTGCTTTGGGAATTTTTCAGATGCCAGACTGGCTATATCGCCTTTTTTAGAAAGGCCTCCTTCCTTTCAAAACTCTTGAGGACGCTGTAGATCACAGAACTAATAAGACACAACTGTTTAAACTGTATAACCCACATTTGCCACACACACACAAGAAAGAATTAAAAAATTATTTAATGAATTTGTCCTTTTGGACAATAAATTGTGACCTGCAGGACGTTCATTTCTCAACAGGGAAATACATTTTATTTAAATTCTGTTAGTAATAGTTTACAATTCATGATGGGTTAAAACAAGGAGATCCATTATCTCCATTGCTCTTTAATTTTGCCTTAGAATACGCTGTTAGGAAGGTAAACGAAACTAACGAAGGACTAAAATTAAACGGTGTGACTTAGCTGTTAGCATATGCAGATGATGTAGATTTACTGGGGGATGATGTAAATACAATTAAGAATAATGCTAAAATATTTTTCAAAACTGCTAAACATATAGGTTTGGAAGTTAGTAAAGAGAATACTAAATATATGCTTACAGGCCGAAACCAAGTGTTAAGTAATAATCAAAATCTAATTATTGATAACAACTCGTTTGCACCAGTTTCCAAATTCAAATACTTAGGAGTAATAGTAACAAATGAAAATGATATTAAAGAGGAAATAAAAAGCAGGCTTAATTCAGGAAATGCATGTTACTTCTCTCTTCATAAACTTTTGTCGTCTCGTTTAATATCTAAGAAACTAAAAGTTAAAATATACAAAACAGTAATTTTGCCTGTAATATTATATGGATGCGAAATTTGGTCCCTTACATTGAAAGAGGAACATAAATTGAGAATATTTGAAAATAACAGCCTTAGGAAAATATTTGGACCTAAAAGCGATGAGGAGACAGGTGAGTGGAAAAGGTTACATAATTTAGAAGTACATAATTTGTATTCATGTCCAGATATTATTAGAATGATTTAATCAAGAAGACTTAGGTGGGCAGGCCATATGGCACGAATGGGAGAGGAAAGAAGAGTTTACTGGATTCTTGTTGGGAAACCTGATGGTAAGAGACCAGTAGGAAGACCAAGCTGAAGATGGAGAGATAATGTTGAGATGGACCTAAATGAAATTGGTAGGAATGGAGAAGAGTATATAGATCTTGCTCAGGATAGGGACAGATGGAAGGCCTGTGTTGCTGCAGCCATGAACCTTCGGGTTCAAGAAGGCTAGAGAGTGAGTGAGCGTAATAATAGATTATAGTCGTTTATGATGGGACAAAACATTTCAAGTGACGAAAGAATTAGCTCATCAGTATTCTAATTATCCAGTAATATGTTTGAGGCTACTGTTATTCTATTCTGTAATAAAAATGCATGGGCCGTACAAACTGGGAGTTACGTACAAGAGAAGACCTTCTAACAAAAAATTTCAAATAATCAGAAAACCTATTTAATTATTAATTATGTAAAATTTGATTTCAAAAATTTACAAGAGAGACGAAGAGATGGAGGAATAGATAGAATAGACGGAGAAAGATAAATGAAATGGATAGAGAGGAGGAGGGAGAGAGGGAGCGAGAGAGAGAGAGAGAGAGAGAGAAAGAGTGGGGCAGAGAAGAAGAACTAGGGAGAGAGAAAAAGAGAAGGAAAAAAGAAGAAGAGAGAAAGGAAAAAATAATAGATGTGAAACAGAAAGAGAGAAAAGCGAGATAGAAAGAGAAGAAGAGAAGAAATTATGGATGTTATTATTCAATTATCCCTTACATATCACAGACAATTTCGACATCTTTGCAACAAAATGGGTTTCTCTTATCACTTAAGATGTCTAAGACAAGAGGCTGAAAATTCTTTCAAGAACTTTTGTTGTCCTTATTGTTAGGTTAGGCAATTACATTTAATTGGTTGATTGATTTGCTGTATTTTACTTCGCCTTTTGTGCCCCTTTTGGCTAGTTTGCGAAGATGGGGTTGAGTGATGTCATGATAGAATTGATGAATGGACACTCACAAACATCCATGACCAGGCCGGGATTCGAAACCGGAACCCCTGGCGTTGTAGCGCGATGTGATAACCACTGGTCACAGGGGTCGGGACCTACCTTTGGATATGCCGCCCTCCCCCACTTCGGTTCTATTTCTCTGCTGCATTCCCACAGAATAATTTTACCAGATGTCAACAGGGGACCTCAGGTACGAGACTATGCATGTCATAATAACAAACTCTAACACAAATTTTATCCAAGATATCTACAAAATAAACAAAGGATGGCAAAGATTTAATATAAGCTATAATATTTGTAATTGTGAATAATTCTCTATTTAATCATATGAAAGTAACTTTGTTTGTCCTATTTAAAAAGAACAATAAATATAGGATTTTGAACGTATATATTTTGAAAAGTACGTTTGGCGCTTTACTTATTTCATCCTCTTAACACAATCTTTTTTGTATTATAAACACGTACACAATAAAAACACAGATTTGTCATTGATTTTGGGAATTTCCTTTCTAATATGATGAAAAGATAAGAACTCTTCCATGGAAATAGATTATCTTTGAAACTGTTACATGATCCTGCAGCTACCTGGTTCGGGATGTTTCAAAAATTTATTACCAGCTTTCATAACTGTAACGAAGGTGTCATGAAAACTGTTCATCTTAATAATTACTATTATTATATAACTAAGTAAATAACTAACTCTCTAGCTTTCTTAAACCCGAAGGTTTATGGCTGCAGCATCACAAGCTTTCCGTCTGTCCCTATCCTGAGCAATGTCAATCCAATCTTTCCATCCTTACAGATTTCCATTAGGTCCATCTCAACGTTATCCCTCCATCTTCGTCTTAGCCTTCCTACAGGTCTCTTACCATTAGGTTTCCCAACAAGAATCGTGTAAACTCTTCTTCCCTCTCCCATTCGTTCAGCATTGCCGGCCCATCTTGATTTAATTATTCTAATAATATCTGTACATGAATATATATATTATGCAGTTAGCTCCACTCACCTGTCTCATCCCTTTTACGTCCAAATATTTTTCTAAGGATTTTATTTTCATCAAGCTTACCACAGAAAGCTACATGCTTGAAATATGCTTGTATCAAGTTTGTCGTATGCATCTGACTTTGACAAGCTGAAGCAAGCTACCTTATGCTTGACACAAGCTTTTATACTGCCCCTTTACATTTAACATTTGTACATAAAATGCACTATTTGGGACATCTATCTGGTTTTTCATTTAGTAAGGAGCTATAACTGTGGGACAAACATTCATACTTCCTTCTGTTATTTTTGCTTTATGTACACTCACCGTCAATAAAAATGGGACACCTAGATCCTGAAACTCTCTCTTCAATTCAAGGAGTTATGTGTGTTGCCTAACTCTACGGCGATGAGTGGTTTTTAATTCCAAATTTTCAATATCTGCTTCTATCACCGCCATAGATTTAGGTAACACACACAAAGCTTTGCAGGGAAGTGAGTATTTCAGGATCTAGGGGACCCATTTTTATTGACGGTGACTAGGTCTGCACGGGCTCGGGCCAGGCCCTCGGGCCTAGGCCCGGCCCGGCCCGCGGGCCGGACTCGGGCCATAAATAACCAGAACTTCTCGGGCTCGGGTCGGGCCCGGGCCTCGTGGCTATTTTGTTAGCGAATATTGTCATCGAAAAATAATTTTTAATTATTGAAATTATGGTTTACTTCGAGAATGAGAATACATTTTTTTATAACAGCTAGTTAACGAAGTACAACAGTGCCCATTTTTTTTTTCAAATGCTAAATTGGAAAGTAATTTTAATTATGTTTTCGGGCTCGGGCCGGGCTCATGTTTACTTACTATCGGACTCGGGTCGGGTTCGGGTTTCTTTTCCTCGGGCCGGGCCGGACTCGGGCCTTACAATTTAGGCCCGTGCAGACCTCTACTGTACAGCACCAGAGTATGCACCAACGGTTTAGGCTCTGGTTCACACATACTTTTCTTTTCTGTTTGACAGAGGATAAAATGGCTGTGTCTAAAGAAACCAAACGAGGAAACAGCCGGACGGACAAACTGTTGACGACCTTTGGACTTAAAAAGAAAACTGTAGTGGGGTTTTGGAATGTTAGAACATTATATGAGGCAGGAAAATTGCAACAAGTAGAAGCAGAAATGGAGAAATATAAGTTGGGCATCCTGGGAATGAGCGAAGTACGTTGGAATGAATTTGGAGAGATGAAAACATCTAGTGGTATGACATTCCTCTATTCAGGTAGACCAAATGAAGATGATGAACATCGTAATGGAGTAGGCATACTCATAAACAAGAAGACTGCTCGAAGTATATTGGACTGGAAGCCTGTTAGAAATGTGAGCATCATACAATGCTATGCACCTACAAACCAAGCAGAAATAGAAAAAAGCAAGAGTTCTACAAAGAATTACAAGACACTATAAATAAGGTTAAGAAGAAAGATGTTATTATTGTAATGGGAGATTTAAATGCTAAAATTGGCTCAGAAAATGTTGGACTGGAGCAAGTGATTGGTCTAGGTGATAGAGATGAAAATGGGGAAATGTTTGTAGAGTGGTGTGCCTCAAATGAAATGACTATTGGAGGTACACTATTTGCACATACAAATATACATAAGATCTCTTGGGTATCCCCAGATCATAGAATTCAAAATCAGATTGATCATATAGCTATAAGTAGGAAATGGAGAACATCTTTATTAGATGTGAGAAGTAAACGTGGAGCAGACATTAGCAGTGATCATCATCTTATGGTAGCCAGTTTTAGGGTAAAAAGTATGGCCGCAAAGGAGAAATTTAATAAACAAAGCACAAAGTTTGACATTGTAAAACTACATAATAATAGGACTTCAAGTTGCAACTTCAAAACAAATATCAAGAACTAGGGGAGCTGGATGGTGATGAGGTGGAACAACACTGGGAAAAGGTGAAAAATACATTTACAACGGTATCAAAAGAAGTTTTGGGATATAGAAACCCTAAGAAAAAGAACTGGATGTTAGAGGAAACTTGGAGGAAAATAGAAGAAAGGAAACACATTAAGCAGAAGATTAATATGTGTAAAACTAGGAAAAAAGAAAGCAGAATTACAAGAAGAATATAGGAAAAAAGATCATGAAGTGAAATATAGTGCGCGAGCTGACCGTAGAAAATGGACCAGTGAGTTAGCCGGGAAGGCAGAAAAAGCAGTAAATAAGGGAAACATGAAGGAAATATACCAAATTACGAAGATCTTGTCTCAAAAGAAAACCATACGGAATCGCCCAGTGAGAAATAGAGATGGAGTACTCCTTACGAATAAGGAAAATCAGCTCAATAGATGGAAAGAACATTTTTCAGAAGTATTAAACCAAACCATAGAAGGGACAGAAGATTTGCTTGAAATACCGGAAGAAATGCCAGAATATGAAATAGAAGATGAAATAACTACTAAAGAACCAACAAAAGAAGAAATTAAAAAAGCATTGAGAGAACAAAAGAGTGGTAAAGCACCTGGAATTGATCACATTCCACCAGAAATTCTAAAGGAAGACATGGAAATGACAATAGAAATATTACAACCACTTTTTGCAAAAATATGGAAAACAAAATCAATACCAGAAGATTGGAAAAGAGGTTTACTAGTAAAAATACCTAAGAAGGGAGATATTACTAACTGCAATAACTGGAAAGGCATAACACTACTTTCAGTTCCTAGGAAAGTTCTAAGTAGAATTATTTTAAACCGAATTAAAGGATGTGTTGAGAAAAAGATTCGGAGAGAACAAGCAGGCTTTCGAAGCAACCGTTCCTGTATAGATCAGATAAATACACTGCGTATTATTATAGAACAGAGTATAGAATACTTCTCTAATATGTACCTTATATTTGTGAACTTCCAGAAAGCATTTGACTCTGTAAATAGAATGAAAATGTGGACAATTGTAAAAGAATATGTCATTCCAGCACATATGATTGATCTTATTAAAAACTCCTATGATGGTTCCACAATGTGCATGAGGGAATACTTACGGATCCAATACCAGTTATTTCAGGAGTAAGGCAAGGATGTATTTTGTCACCAACAATATTTCTGATGGTAATTGATAAAGTAATGAAGAGGGTAACGGAAGGAAAAAGGAGAGGTATAAATTGGAGTCTCACCCAACAGCTAGAAGACTTGTGTTTTGCAGATGATGTTTGTCTGCTGTCTCACACATACCGTAATATGGAAAAGAAATTAGGAGATTTGGATAAGGAAGGGAAAAGAGTTGGTTTAAAGATAAATAGTACAAAGACGAAATCATTAAGAACAAATGTAAAAAAGATGGAAAATTTCCACTTGAATGAGGAAAATATTGAAGAGGTTAAGAAGTTTACATATCTGGGGAGTTTGGTGACAAATACAGGGGGAACAGAAGATGATGTTAGATCAAGAATTAGGACAACAAATGTGGCATTTATTCAGCTATATAAAGTTTGGAGAGCCAGAGAAATTTCAATAAGAACTAAGCTGCGAATTTTTAGAACTAATGTGAAGTCAGTTCTCCTTTATGGATGTGAAACTTGGAAAGTAACAAAGAAAATTACTAAAGACCTACAGACATTCATAAACAGATGCCTAAGGAAACTTCTGGGAATATATTGGCCAGATATTATCTCAAATGAAGATCTATGGAAACGTACGCAAGAGGAACCGGTGGCAATACAGATCAAAAGAAGAAAGTGGAAGTGGATTGGCCACACATTGAGGAAAGATCCATCGGCAATAGAGAGACAAGCATTGAGCTGGAATCAACAAGGACAACGTAGGAGAGGAAGGCCAAGAATGAGTTGGAGAAGGACAATAGAGCAAGAAATATGGGAAGCAGGAAAGACCTGGAACAAGATAAGGAAGATGGCTGGAAACAGAGTCCGTTGGCGATGCTTCGTTGATGGCCTATGCTCCGTAGCGGAGTAACAGGAAATTAGTAAGTGATCTTGGGTTGTAAAGAACATTCAAGTTAACATACAAATGGTTTATGGCAAATAATTTGATTATTTTTCTGTAGTTTACGGTTATTACAAGCATAAGAACACAGTTTTTCGTTGTGACGTTTCAGGAGAACACACGCTCCCTTCATCAGACATTAATTTTCATTTTGACTAAAGATACAGTTATAACAATGGTTAGCAATTTTTTTAAACAAAAAGAATCCGTTATATAATGCATGTTGTCAATGTTACATTGTTGTAATATGGCAACTTAGCTGTGAAAAGGGTTTGTCAGCTCACATCATCGAAGAGAAGCATTTGATTAAACATAGAGTTGAATGTCTGGGAAGCTTCGTTCATTGCAGAAGAACACTGGAATAAATTAAATAATGAAAATGGTAACATAGATCCAGTATGGAGTTTTCTTTTTCACAAATGGAGTAAGCCACCTACTTTAAAATTAAATGTAACAGAAAACATCAAGAGACTTTGTGAAAATAATGATTACTTTGAATTACCTGATGATATTTGGGATTTATAATTTTAAATAGAAAATAATGTGATCATTTTTTTATCTGAAATAAAAATAAAACAGACTGCTTCTTTTCACAGTTAAGTTGCCATATTACAACAATGTAACATTGACAACATCCATTATATAACGGATTCTTTTTGTTTAAAAAAATTGCTAACCATTGTTATAACTGTATCTTTAGTCAAAATGAAAATAAATGTTTAATGAAGGGAGCGTGTGTTCTCCTGAAACGTCACAACGAAAATCTGTTTTCTTATGCTTGTTATAACCGTAAACTACAGGAAAATAATTATACAATGCAACACTAAAATGAATTATAATTCTGACGCCGAAATAGAGAAATTTGATTCAACCTACAAATTGGGAATGAATACACTCTCTGAGGCTAACTGGACACTAGGCTACTGCAGGGATATATTGGTAACAATGAATGTAGGGATTCTTTCTACACAAGAATCCTGGCCTTAGGCATGATATTGAACTGGCTTCCAAGGTGGATTGATTTAAATCACTTGAAAAAAATAATGTATAGAATACAAGGTGTCAAAACTGGGGGCAGAATCAAGGACAGTTTACTTTCCATTGGTAGATAAGGTTCAGCATAGTAAGGGCACAAAATTGGCAAAAAAAAGTGGAGGGGAAAACTGCCACCTCCCTAATCGCTGTGACATAAAATTCAAGAATTTTTATAGGTAAAAATAGCAAATATTTTGTGTAGAATAATATACAAAATACTAATCATGTTAAACAGTAAATAGTGTCATTATCATTAACCTGTAAATAAACATGCCAGATGATATTTTGCAAACTATGATTAAAAAATTGCCAAAATTCAGGTACGAAGACTATAAAAATATTTTAAGTTACAATTATACAGTACATCCAGAATGTTTTATTTTCACTGAAAGAGAGTTACTGTAATTATTATAGTTTCATTAACACACTCAAAAAACTTTCCAAAGTAGGTTCATATATACAGTATCAGAAACAGAAATATTATATTTACACTTTAATCAAACTGCATCAGAAAAATTATTTTCACAAAAAACATATGTCTGTATGTATGGTGCCAAGAATCATACAAGCAATTTTAAGCGTGTTTTTTTTTTTAGAAAAAAAAATAGATTTAAATAATATCATCAAAAATGATTTTTATCCACCCTGCTGGCAACCTTTACTTCATGTACACTGCACGTGGTTTCGAAGTTCCCGAACTGGGGCAAAAGTCAAGATGATCTGTCCTCCCTGTAGAAAGCAGACGACAGGGACGTCAACCCGGATCCGGGAGAGAAAGGCGTATTGTACGATCAGGGATGTTGCGGTGAAGAGAATTACGTGTTGCGCACATCATCTGAATCTAAAAGAACTTCCCTTTCACTGGTCCATATCTTGGTTTCACTTTCTTCCCTCCACCCCCGCAGCCGCCTCGCCCGCCACGAGACAAGTGAAAGTTTAAGTCAAACGGATTTACTGGTGTTTGTTAATGAACTTCATTGTGGTAAACACTTTCCCTCTTATTAGCTTGGTTTTTCCGTAACGAAAGAACTTCGAGAAGCGTTGTTTTATAAACCATGCTCACGGAAATAAACGCCCCCTTCCAAATAAATGTTGCCAGTGGGAATCCACGAGTAACGTCATGTGAGTTGTTTGATGAAATATCACTACACTATTTAATGCTTTACTGCTTTACCTTTTTATCAACATCCATAGTTAACGTATATCACGAATTCTCAACACATATACAAAGACACCCTATACTAATCAAATGTAGTTTTTTACTCTCTTGGTGACAATTGCAAGAGAATCATCAATTGACAGGCACGTATGTATAATTTCATTTATAAATTGCCGGGTAAATCAGATACCTTTATTTCGGGGTCAGAATTATCATTTAATCAGATTATGTGCAATGATAGTGCATCATTTATGTATTCATTTGAATACATCAACTTTTCCCTTCATTTCAATTTTTCTGTTAAAGTATCCAAATTACAACGCTCTACCCTAGTCTGAATAAATTATATGCACTTACCTAATGCGTCACTATTGCAACAGAAAATACAAGTATGTTTGACCCAGAGCTTAAACTGTTGGTGTTGAACAGTATTACCGTGCAAAATGTCCATCACCATGCTCGTACACTTTATTTGACCCAATAAGAGCTTCAAGAATTAATAGAAAACTCAAAACAAGCTGCAGACAACTTGTGCACCAGCATACATAAAAATCAATCGCTTAAAAACAGATAGGATGTAAGAGAAAAATTAATGAAAATAGTCATGGACAGTTTGCACTGTAATACTCATGGATCTCACTAACAGCCAACAGCAAAGACAGCAGTAGGCAAACCATATCCATTCATCCTGTTTTCAGCAACGTAGAGTTGAAACAGAAACTACCATTAAGCGGAGGACCTCTCCATCACAAGAATAAATAACAATGTACAATTTTCTTACTATTATCTTTCAACTGATTGTACTAGAACGTGAAAAGACTATATGGACAATGAAGTCGGTGAGCCATGGCCATCAGCAGTTTGATAGACTTCCCCCTATTAGACTTAGAAATGAATCCCTTCATTGTTGTTCATTATTAGACAATTATTGAAATTGTGAGAAATAATTAATCTTACCTCTTGAGCAGAAGATTCTGCTAGATGTCTCCTTATTGGTCCTATTAGGTTCTGTAGTTGCCTGCCATTCCTTCGTAACCATCTATCCTCATCAGTTTTGTGGTCTCAATATTTGACTCAGTCACACGTTATATGTGAATGGAAGATAACAGTTTATAAACAATCAGTTACAATTTGTTCGTGATAGTATTTGGTATACATATATTTCCCATTTTTCCATCTTAAACCTTTTAGAACAATTTCAGAATTATATTGCTAGTTATCAATATCACAAAAGTATTCAAACCAAATTTAGGCACGTATCATTATCTTAGTTTTGTGGTGTTATATACTGAAATTATGCTAGCCAAGATTACTAGAATCCTAATAGATGTCTATTACTAAAGATGGGAAAGTTACTATTGTTTAAATAGCTGGTTGATGAAATGTGAAGTTTTATTAAAAGTATCTTTTTGTGTATGAATAGTGGCTGTAAATACATTCAATAAATTTCAGTAATCACAACTGTAACATTATTTTGTTTTAGTCTTAGTTCCAAGTTCATGCCTAAAAAATAAAATTGCAAAAAATTTGAATATTTAAATTTAATATACTTATCAATTGTAATGGAGATTTTAGAGACAAGGGAATATCTATAATTGGAAACTTCAGAACTGTCAAACATTTTACATACAATTTATTTTGCTAGGAAAACAAATTCATCTGATTCAACACGATTCTAACTTTAAAATTTAATAAAGAAACATCATTGTGTTTGTACATACCTTTTGCTAATTGTTAACTTGCTTCAGGAAACACTTACCTGTTTCATCTTTTATTTCTAAATAATTTTATTCAGTCTGAAGTCAGTAAGAGTCACATTTGTCAAAAAGTGTTACTGTCCCAGGGGCGTGCCGAGAAAATAGATTTGGAACTTCATCCCCCTCCCTCCCGAATATCTTCAAAAAAATAGTACTTATAAGGTAAAAAAAATACAAGTTAACTTTCACTTGCACTTCATTTACACAGCTAATTGTTCATGAAAGTTATATTTCTCGGGCACGCCCCTCTACTGTCTCTTCAGTCCTTTTTTCTGATATATTAAACAATTCTAATCTTATTTAATCTATATTACACGTATTTACAACTAATGTTTACATTTTATACTGACTAACAAAATTCTACTTCAAATTAAGAAGTAGATACGAATTGATTTTCTTCATCCTGTTTACATGCACTGTTTACTTCTCACACACTTAAAACAATCTATTCTACATTTATTAGACTTTTTTTCTAAAATTGAAATATATATAGAATGTAACAAGTTTGAAGATTGTAGGAAAAATACAAAATTGTTTTTGGGATAAACTTATTGTACGAAAGCGAACAGAAAAAGATATTGGTAAGCCTGACCTTGTTGTGTTCTTGTATAATGTATAATATACCATTACAATGTATAATACATGTGGGAAATTACAGATATTAAATACAAGGATACAACTAAAGGTCTAGTTTCTAAATGACCTAATAGAGGAAAGAAGAAATTAACGTAAAATACATTTTAATAATTAGTTTGAGACTCACATTTTCCTGAGAATACATATAATGGAATATAGCATTTTTTTATATTTCCCAATGAAACTAAAACTTCAATATTATGTTTCTTGAAATATCAATGATTTCTTTTCTGACACTTCTTCTATTAATATTAATTAATTAATAATAATAATGATATCAATGTAATTTTAAGAATAGTTACAATCAAATTCATTCACTACATCGAAAAAACAAATTCGTGTTTAACAGGCGATGCATAATTTAACATTGAATAGGATGAAACGATATGTATTGACATTATTCTCAACGCTAAGAATTTCACATCTAGGAAAAATTCAAACTGAGTTTTCTACAAAAAATTACATATTATTCCGCTCTTATTATTAGATTAATTTTCATTTTTCAGTATGTCATTGCAATAACGCTCCAAATATAACTGCTTACCCTTAAAGAAATTTAACAAGTGGAAAAAACAAAGAAAATCATTAAAGTTTTCAAAGACTTACTACAGACGTATATTTACTGGGAGACTACATAAATTGTCAAGATATTTGTTGAAATAATACAGAAATACAATTCACAGGATAGATATACAAGAATGCATTATTTGAAAAAATATTTTATTGATAACATAATAAATTACACAATAAATTATTCAAACAATAAATATAAACATGAAAACAGTATTATGTACAAAATGTCACATTTAAAATTAAAGTAATATAGATATTATAAAGTATTCAATGATTTATATTAATCGAAAATAATTCATAATAATATTTGCAATATCGTTTTTACGTCTCCTGCTTTCATTGCAATATTTTGAATTGTAGGAGATGAGAACTTAATTAACAACAGTAGATAGCTACTTATTGTCTCCACTTTCTCAGTCTATATTAATATATATTAATGCACTATTACACCCTTTGAAATTTCCCTACAACAAGTTCAGCAAACAAACTCGTTTGTTCGGTAGGAAATGTTAATATTCCACCTTGAGAATAGAAAATAGGAAGAAATATGTTAATTTTTTTTAATGAAATTAACAATTATTTGCTACTTTCATGTAAATACCAATGTTACTAGTGGTTTTAAAATAGACAAAATTTTGACACTCTTACTAATTGTAATATTTATATGATCTTAATGACTGTCCAAACATGCATTTGAATTCTAAGAGGTATGTGTAATTACATATTTCTGCTGGAAATTTCAAAATAATCTGAGAAAAAGAAATGTAGAGTAATTCTACTTATTCCTTTAAAAGGAAACGAAGGAAATATAATTCCCAAAACCATATCAAGAGTACAACCCAGAGTATAGTTGTGTAAGAAATATTTTTCCAAAGGCATAGTCAAAATGGCCCAGTACATTTTGAAATGAACTACAACATAGATTTACTGAATATTACTACTCCATGTCGTACTTGTGTAATTTTTTTAATGTTTGAAAACTTAAATCAATAACCAAGTAATCATATTAAAAAAAATACATTTATTTCTTAACAACCATGTCATTCTATAATACATTACATCAATTATATTTTTGATTTATATGCCCTTTAAATCCCATACTTGTGAAAATACTACTAGATTAATTTAGTAATTTCTTCATCCATTTCGAAATTCCCACATAACTACTATCCAGAATTTCTTATAGTTACTATGTAGTTCATTTCTCACCTTGACCATTCTGAAAATTCCTTAAACTAAGATATGTCATGTTTACTTATATTTTACATGTTGCAAACATCATTAACACACTTTGAAAATTGTGTAAGTTTCTAAAGACATACACAGATTCATCTATTAGTAATTAGGTTTGTAGGAAAACTGCCACATTTCTCTGTCATATAATTACATGTGTACATGCGATTCAACAGTAGACATATGCATATTCGTGGCTCTAGCTAGATAATACATATTGCAATATATATATATATATATATATATATATATATATATATATATATTGCAGGAGTAATTTTATCGTTTTTTTTTCAGTTTAGGAAACCGAAACAAATTCCGATTCTACGGAGTTTAGAATTATTGTTGATTTTCCGGTTAGTTTAAAATCAGAAAATAGTTTGTCTTAATTTAAAATTTAAAAATTTAAATTTAAAACTGCCAAAAAATCTATTGTATTTAATTCATTTCAAATTTTACTTTTGAGTTATATTTGAATGCATTTCAGTACAGGAAGTGCGTTTAAAAAGTATGTACATCCTTAAAAATGATATGATATTTTTTAAATTTAAGTTAGGAGTTTTGTACATTGTGTGTTAATGGCAGCGCGTATTGTTAGTAGTATATATTTATATTTCGAACAAATAACAATAGCATAATAAACGTTTCTGTATAATCTTATTATATTTTATTTGTTTTAT
The DNA here is from genome assembly GCF_977018435.1 of Lepisma saccharinum. Classification (NCBI taxonomy): domain Eukaryota; kingdom Metazoa; phylum Arthropoda; class Insecta; order Zygentoma; family Lepismatidae; genus Lepisma; species Lepisma saccharinum. The sequence continues at coordinate 47,756,172 of NC_139247.1, read as the reverse complement.
TATTAATAGCTAATCCCTTCATTAGCCAAGAGTAGATTAATTTCAATTCACATTTTTCTTTTTTTGCAAAATTCAGTGTGAAGTTTAAAAACTTTGCAGTTGGAGGAAGGCGTATTCCAATAACATCTTTCGAAGCATCAGGAAATGTTTAGTATCCCTTCACTGGCTAAAAATGTTCATACAGAGAGGCGAATATAGTATATAGAAGAGGGAAATTTCCCATCATCTCCTCTACAAATACCACTCTGGCAAAATGTATAATATTTAATGAATATGCTCAGAAACGGAGTTCCCATTACTTTATAATGGGTGGACGATATTATTAAACACTTGATGAAGTGACTATACCATCATACTTCATGTAAGAATTATTTTATATTATTCAAGTGTGACCTGCTTAGCACTGATTAAAACAATTATTTAATGTAGTTTGGAATCTTTAAAAAAATATTTCATATATGTACTATGCGCGGTGTTAAAAAATCACTTCATTACTGTTGAATGTCTCTGTAAGAGAAGAAATATCTAACATGACTTAGAAACTATACACGATATGGGAAAAAAACAAACATTATTCCATTGTAACTTATGAAAGTCAATGTCTCTTGTGAGCAACGGTTTCATTGTTCTGTGTCATTGTATTGTTGTTAGTCACGTTCGTGTTTAAAGTCATTGTTTGTTCGATTGGGTTTGTGGTGTTTGTGATGTCAAGGTGTCGTCCAAAGCGTCTAGCGAGAACCAACTTGTTGATCTCGTTGTATGTCTTCACCATCGGAGGGCTGTTGGGTAGATTGGGCTTGAGTTCGCATCCCGCGTACACTTGGTTGCAGTCACGTCCATCCTGGCCATCCTTGGCTGCCTTCATGTACCGGAAGAACCTCAGGATTTCTGGGTTGTCAGAATACGGCTTCCGAAGTTCGTTCAGTTCCCTGTAAAATATAGTTCAAGCGCCTTTAATTAAACATGACAAGATACATTCTCATGCTTGCATTCACATATGGTCAGGGGCGTCTCCACTGGATGGGTAAGGGTGGGCTCTAGCACACCTTAAAATAGTCTCAGCCCACCCGTCTGTCCACGCAAATAGAATGAATGCATGATATATATTATTTAGATAACGCAAAGTAACAAGCTGCTAAATAATTATAGTATAAAGCACACAAAGCGGCTTTGACATATTGAATAACATAATTGTTTCACTTCAAAATTGAAGAACGTTTCTATATTATCCATCTCAGTTAAAATGATCAAATTAAACTGTTAACACATGTAAAACAATGAGTAAATCTACAAAAATTGGAAAAAATATTTAATAAATTTGCTCAAAATTGTTATTCTAGAATTATTTTTACTATTCCGGTAACTGTGACTAAATGAGTTTTGGCAAATTAAATATTTTTGGAATGTTATCAGTTGAATATAATTATTCCATTATTACGTTTACAAGCTTCGTTTGTCTTGTAAAAGCCTAGAGAAGCTTTTTCTTAACCGACGAAAGCTAATTTGCTTTATTTTTATAATATTCATTTTTTTTTACAAAATACAGCAAATTTATGAGCCGATTTTTTTAACACTAATAAACATTGGATACAAAATATTTGTAATAATTGCATTATAAGTATTAATTTGAGCCATGAACAAGAATGCTCCAGTACAGCACAACGTTCATGAACATCGCTCCACCTGAAAAAATTCTAGAGCCCTGGCCATGACCACCGAACCAGAGCAGACATAAAAATATTTTATCCACCCTTGAGCCATCTCCAAGAAAAATTTCTGGCGACGCCACTGCATATGGTTAATTCCATTGTGACGGGTGTGACATTCAGACAAATTTATATTCATTTTAACATTATTTTCATTGCACCTTCAAATATGCAACTCTATCAATTCATGTAATGTCATTATTCTTGATGAAAGTTCTTTTAATTTCAGAATATTCCTCCCCCACTTCAATTTTCAGCTACAGAAAATACATTTTTTGTAATTGTGACGGATGGGTGTGACACTTCTGAGACTTGACTTTAGTACCTTTCTCAGTTGTTCAGAAAACTATATATGGGTTTATTGAAACAATTTCATTTTATTTTCACAAAGCAAACTTTACTCGACATTTAGTTAAAAAAAATACTACATACATTTTTCAAAAAAATATTTTTGCCTGTGTGATGTAAGATTATGAAACAATGCAAAGGCTATGAAAATTATCATAAATAGATTCTTCAAACTAAGATTTGTTTCAGAAATGAAGTAGAATACTTCAGAGCTTAAGATATAGAAACAATAAATGAAACAATTAGATCGAAATTAGAATTAATTTATTTCTCTTTTGATATAATATCGTATCATAATGAAACTAAATTAAGTGGAAACACCACACATAAAATTCCACTTGTACTATAAAAAGGTTTGACACAACGTGTTATTTAAAAGCTATGAAACGAATGTTTATATTAATAATTACAAATTCTACATAGTTTTCCCTTTAATTTCATATCTGGTTTCAATAAGAATAAATTAACCTTGTTTGCCCACTTTCACATGGAATGGCTCATATACATACATACGTACATACATAATTGTGGTGTTGACAATTCACCGTGTGAAGGGGCGATTTCACTGACATCTCAAATCATCAGATAATAATTTAATATGTACATGAACCTCACCTCACGCGCCCACCACTTTTCATAACACCTAACGAACGGCCATGAAATTAGGCGGGTGGCAGAAGATCGCGCTGTTGCCACGTCAGAGCACAACCCTGTGTGTTCGGAGGTTTATCTCGTTGTAGAGTTGTGGAATTCGTCTTTGTAATCCGTGTGTTACAAAGTGACAGTATTTGCTCGAAAGGTCAGGGATGACACAAAAGTGCCCGGAAAGAAGTCGGTCTGACGCACAAACTAGGCAACGCAGCCCGGTTGACGTTGCCACACAGTGAGCCGGAACCAGCGACTTTTGTCCCGCTCTCGCTATGCTTTTCCCATATTTGGCACCAGCGCAATTATGCCCAGCCACATATTTTCATGGTCATGAGTTTAGGAAGCTTTCAGACGAGTCGAAGAACCATTTCAACAAAACAGAGATGTACGTCAAGGAGATACATTGTCAGCTATCATATTTGCCATTGCTCTGCAGTAGTTTTGAATCCTTTGAAGAGAAGGATCATATTGTGTACACAACTAAACAGGTTTGTGCCTATGCTGATGACATAGTTCTAATATCACAAAATGTGAATAGCCTAAAATAAATTAGATTCAAGAAGAAAAGAAATGAGACTGAAAATTAATGAAAATAAAACACGACATTTGAAAATGCCAGCAAGAAAAGGAAGAAACCGGATATAACATCTAAAACTTTGAAGGGGTTAAACGTTAATAAAAAAATAATAATAATAGAATTAGTGAAGAGATGCAAAAAAGAATGGTAGGAAATCAAGCGCTATTAAAATCGGAACTAATACGCGTATCAAGATCAACAAAAATTAAAATATATCAAATAACAATAAAACCAGTGGTAGTGCATGACTGAGAAAGTTGATATGTTAATACCGAAGATGCCAAGAAACTACGTGTGTTCGAAAGACAAATAGTACGAAGAATTTATGGACCTACCAAAGAGGGAAATGCCTGGAGAATACGCAATAATATGGATCAGACAATATATTAGAAATGGAAGATATAGTGAGATTTGTAAAATCAAATCGATTAAGATGGATTGGACATATTGAGAGATTGCAAGAAGGGAGGATACCAAGAGCTTATTCACCGGAAAGCAGAAGAAACAGAGGAAGACCACGAAATCCCTGGCTAGATGAAGTGGAGAGCGCTTTGAAAAACCTAGAAGTTAGGAATTGGAGAAATGCTGCAAAGGATAGAGAAGAATGGAGAACTGTAATTGGGGAGGCCATGGTTCGTCCAGAACTGTAGGGCCGGATAAGTAAGCAAGGAAGCTTTCAGATCGAAGCGACACAAGAAATTGCCATTGAAAATTTGCTATTAAAATCCACTTATCGCCGTAATGTTAGGCAACACACAAAACACCTTGCAGGGAAGCGAGTATTTCAGAATCTAGGTGTCCCTTGTACATTGCCGGTGACTGTACACATATATTATGTCAGTATTATCTAATAATGTTGAGTTAAGGTAAAGAAAGCAGTTAAAAAAATCCAATTATGAAAGCTCTTTGCAATCAAAATATAATTTGGTCTGAATGTGAGCCCGTCATTGGTTAAATGTGAAATTTTTACCATGGCAGTTACGGGTTCTGCAATCTTCATTTCCCTCACTGACTCGTGTCTGTTTAATATAACTACGAAATTGCTAATTTATCTTGTCAAAATGTGTCCGCGTTCATTTTTTTAATGCTTTATCTATATTTACATGCCATATGTTTGATTGTACTTACATGTCTATTTAGAATATTATTGGATGGGGGAAAAGCTTGTCAAGTATGTATAAAAAACATTAAAATTTTATTTATACAAACTTTGTACTGATACCTCTCTGTAGTTTAGGCAAGTAATTAGCACTCCAATTGTAACTTTTACCAACTTTCTAAGCACTGTTAATTCTTTTATATTTTTACGAGATCTGCACAATCTTGAACTAATTTCAAAAGAAAAAATCACATTTCAGAACTAAGACTTCTCGTGGAAAAGGGTGTGTTTAAACATCGCCATCTTCAGGAAAAAGTTGTGTTAGTATGAATACTGTGACAATTTCAAAAACTATTTTCTATCGTTGAATCTTAATCTTAAGACTGTAAGAATACAATATCCTGTGACAATACCCTGATGTTAAAATAAATTTTTGTTTCGATTCATTTAAAAAATATAGAAGTTCATAAAAAAATTATTTCAACACTTGCAAGTTATGAATTATTCAGGTGTTATTTATTTTAATGAAACAAAACAATTTTATGACCATAAGAATAACGGTCAAATAATATATTTAAATTAATTACCGAAATTGTAGCATATATAATGCTGATATAACTTTAATTAAAATACAAATATTTTTATGTTTCAGTATCTACACCACAAAATAATTTCAGGGTGATAACATAGTTTAACAGTTTTACTAAAACTTGCATTGTTTAGTACAATTACGAGGGGCGTACTATAATGATTTACACTTTATTATTTTTAGGTCCCATTGTCCACCATTCGAGAAGTGAGGACTGGCCTATGAAGCTACGAGTCTAGTCTACCGATTGCAGGCAGCAGTGCCCAGAAAGGAATCCCGGTGTTCACACAGCAGCACGTTCCGTACATCATTGTCAGCGGACTATTGGACAACATGGAAAGCGACTATAATGGACAAGTTGGTTTGGTGATTGTGCAGGGATTGTGCAGGGATTGTGCAGGGTGTTTCTGGACAAGCCCGTGGTCACCTCCATTTCAGAAAACGTGATGTACCTGTTCTCAAGAGTGACTTGCTCAACCCGTGTAATGTTTGTTGGTCTTGTCACAGTTGGTCCTTTTTCTGTTGACGTGCGTCCTGTTTTCCAGCCTTCCACTCAATTGTAAACGGTTTTCCGTGAAGGCGCATGTTCACTACACACTGCCACCAATCGTCTGTAAATCTGCTGTGCTCACACCATCTCTCCATAGAAACCAACTTGTCCAACGCTGACCATTATAATCGCTTTCCATGTTGTCCAATAGTCCGCTGACAATGATATATAAAACGTGCTGCTGTGTGAACACCGGGAATCCTTTTTGGGCACTGCTGCCTGCAATCGGTAGACTAGACTCGTAGCTTCATATGCCAGTCCTCACTTCTCGAATGGTGGACAATGCGAACTAAAAAATAATAAAGTGTAAATCATTATAGTACGACCCTCGTATATTTCCAGTGCATATTTAATTTATGGAATAATTTCATGAAGATGTTTACCCGGAGCACTGGCGTACACAGGATTCTTTTTCGAGAAGGGCTGGAATTGTAAAGGTGAATAGTACATAGCAGCTTTCTAGGGGGGGGGGGGGGGGGAGGAGGGCTGCATACGCAATAAGATATTTCGCATTTTTAGAACTTTCAACTCTCAAAAATGGCAATTGGGAGTCATTTTAAGGAGGGTGTGCTTTTATTGAAAATGTTGATTTTCTCAAAATTTTGGAGGAGCTCTAGCTTCATCAGACCTCTGTGTACGTCAGTGACTCGGAGTTCCCTGGGAGATCCAGGAGAATTGTAAACCTTACACCACTGCTCCATGTTGTTATGTACTATTGTTAATAAATACCGAAACCAATTCCACTATGTATTTAGAATAGAGAAAGCACAAATTGAATGCGAGAATAGAACCACAACAACCAGCGCTTCTGTCCAGTGGCGGTTGGGTTCCATAACGGGTGGGGGGCAAGGGGACAAAACTGGCGGGGGTCAAGGACAGTTTACTTGCCCTTGGTAGATAAGGTTTAGCATAGTGCGAGGGTAAAAGTGGCATAAAGTTAGGAGCAACTGCCCCCCCCCCCTCCTAATTGCCGCCACTGCTTCTGTCACTGAAGTAATAATCAGGGCCGCCAACATCATGTACATATTTGGAGGAAGAGTGTAAGATTGACAAAAGAAATATGTATAATGTATATTCTTCTTGAGGAATTTTGGTGTAGAAAGTGCCTCGCCCCCTAAAGTCGGCGCCTATGGTAATAATTCCGTGGCGTAGCGTTTCGTCCGAGTTGCGTTTGGTCCGAATTCCAGGAACAGGCAGGCAGCTTACGGTTACCTGACCGAGTAGCGTTTCGTCCGAGGGCTACCATCTTAATAGTGTTTAATGAAGCTTTAAAACCTGTTGTTCATTTATTAGGTTTACAGCGCGATAAGGTCCATTGTTAGCACCAGCCAGGACTATGTGCCTTCTTTAATTGTCACATCTATGAAAATAGAGATATGTAGCCTCACACTCGGCATGCACGTCTGGGGGTCATAAGTTACCCACGGACGCCATGAACCCACACGGATGGATATTTTAAGTTATTTTGAGAATGTTTAAAATGCCTAACAGCTCCATGGAATTACAGCACACGGCCTTAAATTTAATAATTGGCTTTGTCATTTATAATGTGTTATTTTTTTAAATTTTATTTATTTATTATTATTTTTCGGCGAAAATTTAAAATCGCCATATCTCCATTCCTAATTGAACTAGGAGGATGGTTGATAGCTCGTTGGACTCGGGATGAAGTCCTCTTTCCGATTCTACAATACAAAATGGGGGTTTCCATTTAAAATTTCGCAGTTGTCAAGTGTGATATCATTGAATAGCTTTCTTTCACTTATTAAAAACGTATTTTTTCGTTTTCCGATTCGATGTGTATTTCTCACGATATGTGATCGTTCCGGGACTTTTGGACTACCCGGTATATACTTCAATTTTAGCAGCTGTTGCTTTGTCAGTTAGTAGATATAAATACAGATAACATCGTAATAATAAATTATAATCTCAATGTATTTTAATCCATTTGGATAAAGAAAGAGACATATCTTAAAACATTGTCTATGTCTCCTGACTGCTCCATTGCTTCAGTGATTCTTAAAATTATGTTGTCCATCGAGACATATTTCTAATTCCTTTTCACCCCTTCTAAATTCAGTTCCATTGTTACAATCTTAGCATCTGAATGTTCTGCTTCTTTCTTCTAGTACATAATCAAATCTTTACCCACGACTGAGTTCAATCGGTTAGTTAAGGTGTGACTCGTCATCAGCCAGGCGCGGACGAAACACAACTCATTAAACCGTAGCGGACGAACTGTTGCATTTTTCTACAATTTCGCTTTCGGACGAACTGCAACACGAAATCAATAATTCAGACAGAAGTATAAGCTTACTGGCATACATTTATATCTATTCGAGACTATCGTGTCATTCTATAGAATGAAGGGATCTGAACCAGTTAACTGATGGGGTGATGTAAACTACTCATCATTCATCCTCTTGATGAGACCACTCGTCATTGACATGACGAGTTATTGCTTGGCATGCGAAAGGTACAAATTACACAAAAGGAATTAAACTACTGAAAAGACAATGGCAACTCGTTGGATTTTGTGAACCGTTGAACCTGTATCATGGCTGGGTGTAGGATAATTACCTGTCTAACTGAAGTCTCTGAGCTGGATGAAAATAGCGAAGTCCTCTGTAAGCTTCTAACTTGTTGACCAAAGCGTGCTTCCACTATCGACCTCCTGTCTTGCTGACCTCCTCTCTCTACCAACTCAATTCCCAAAGTCCAGTCACTTCCCAGCTTGTCTCACCTCTATATTCCCTGGCCATCGAGCTCTTCCTCGATGCCGAATCGCCGAATCGTGTTTATTATAATTGCTACCATGCAAACCGCTGACACCAAACCCAGAAGTATTACCTGCTTCCTGAATACTCAGGAGGTTTGCATGGCACAACACAATGCATTGTAAACATGCCTAAGAGGCTTGAGACAGCTGAGAAAAACAAGTGAATGCCCTGGTCAACATGAAGCGTTCAGAGAGACTTAATAAAATAAACATACAATCCTAGGGATTGATACGTTCGCCCCCGCGAAGGAAAATTTTCCCCATTGAAAATTTACGCTATGCCGATGAATGATTAGATTAAATGGATGAAGGGACAATCGCAAAGAACGTTGATGCCCAGGTTGGGACTAGTTCACTAAGATGAGTATAGATAGAAATGCATTCTGTACTCGCCTCAGGTTGGAAAACACCACAGAATTTCAAGTTTCCTACAACAAAGTATCCTTTAACAATATACTAATTAATTAAATACTGTTTCCACATATCACATTAATATTTAATACTAAATACTCTAATCTTTGTTTTGGAGGAGAAACCTACTTCAACGTAAGGTTTTGTGTTACTTATGAGTATAAGAGATGGAAGTAATATAGTGTTATAGAGATTTTGAAATTCAGGCGATACATATATAATTGGATTCCAATATTAGAAAGTATTCATTAATTTATATTAATCCAAAATAGTTCAAGATTAAAGAATAAATACTATAATAATCTTTTCATTATCGTTTTTACATCTCCTTCTTTGACATAGCAGTATTTAGAATTTTAGGAGACGAAAACTTAAATTCACACACAAGTAAGCTACTCATTGTTTCCACTTAATTTCTGTAGTTATACCCTTTGAAACTTCCCCAAAACAATGCAGGAAATAACTTGGTTAGTAGCAAATAGAAAATAGGAAGAGAGGTCTCTGGGTACAGCTCTATTGAAGCATGCCCTGTTTCATAAATAAACAATACACTCCATTTTGTCAAATCATTCTGGTATCAAATACCGTGGAGGCAAAACAATATTCAATTATATTCATGCATGCGTAATTTATAGCAACTTAAGGCAAGAACAGAAAAAAGAAAGGTGGATACATGAAGATGCGCATGAATAGATAGCACCTGCCTATCCACAGAATAACAATTGGATTTTGAAAAGTGGAGCATGCACTTGATCGCAGCCGACGGAGCAGGATATGGTACTAATGGGCGTTCTATGGCACTCCTCGCATGACACATGTTGGAAACAGGAAGCCTGTGCCACTTAACTTCTTGTTTGGCAGGAGTTCAGACGTCACACACGTGAGGTTCATTCTTAAGAGTTCCCCCTTGCAATGACCTATTGACCGTCTAGCGCAAACATTTGCTCAGCCGATGTGTTGACTGACAATGCAGGCGACAACGACCGCTGAAGGTTATGTCCCTTGGCAAGATTTGCTCGTCCCTATGCCGCGAGGTATAGTGAGATACGGTGCTCAGAACTAGGAACGGGGGTAATGACATTAACGAAGAATGTTTAAGAGATAAACAAGGAAGCACAAAAGCAAGGTTCAGTATAAGCGAGAAGGATACATGTAAGGTGGAAGAGCAGATATAGAGAGTATGAAAGTGAAGTAAAATGAGGGAAGATAAACAGAGATGCCAAGAAAAGTAGTGAAAGGAGGATAAGGCGGAAGAGAGATGTAAAGAGATAAGAGAAAGGGAAAGAAAGATTTGAAGAAAACGTGACAATGCAAAAAGAGAGAGAAATGGTTAAAGATATAGAGAGGGAGAGTGTAAAATGTAAACTTATAAGAAGACAGCAAGAAAGAAAGAATGGTATAAGGCAAAATAGTAAAATATAGGAATATAAAGAACAGAGGCAGAGAGGGGATGGGAGAGCAAGCAAGAAAGAAAGATAAAAGAAGGGAGAAAATAAGAAGAAGTTGTGAAGAGAAGGAAAGAGAAAGGTTTAGGGATAAAGAAGGAAAGAAAGAGGAAGATAGAGAAGGAGAAGATGAGATAAAGGAGATAGAAAAAGAAGCAGTGAGGAACAGTAGAGATACAAAGTAAAGAGGAGAGATAAAGAAGTAAAAGAAAGGAGATAAGAAACGAAATAAAACAAAAGAAAGGAGAATAAATAAAAAAGAAGACAAATATAAAGTGAAGAAAAGAAGAGATAAAAGTTAAGAAATAGAAAAAGAACGGGAAATGAAAGTAGGAGCAATGAGAAAGAAGCGAGATTTAAGGTGAATAGAAGGAGAGATAAAGAAGGACAGAACGAGGAAGAAAGAGAACAAGAAATGAAATAAAAGTAGAAGCAATGAAAAAGAAGACTTATGAGGGTTAGAAAGAGAGGGAAAGACACACATAAACCATTTTAGAGGAAGAAAACAAGAGGAAAGGAGAGCTATAAGAAGTTGAGATATGGGACAGAGACAGATGGAAAAGAGATAGGTATAAGGAGAAATATCAAGAGAAAAAATACGACAGAAAAGAAAGGAAGAGAGAGTTAACCTCATGTCTATCACTGAGGCATGACTCCATGAATATTATGTTGCTTTCTTCTCTTTACGACGTACTATTTTCTTTCTCTTCGGTTTGGAACATCCTCATTATTTATGCTTGTTGCAATAACATGAACAATTTTGTCGGCAAAGAGATTTTGTTGCAAGGTTTGTGTTCGAATGTCATTTTAACTATTTGTTATGGTAGTCACTGGAAACTCATTTCAAGGTTAAACTTTAGGAACACGGATAAAGGGCTCAAAAGTTTCCATTTTTAAGATTTTACTAACACACATGCTCGCCGAGACCGTGAGAGTCCAGGAGCGTATACTCTAGGCTAGCAAGGCTATCTGCAAAGCCTGAAGTCTACAGAATAAAATTCAGGAGAAAAACGATCAGAAATTGTAAACGTTATTATTGATATCAGTGAGATGATGATGCTGATTCTGGAGTTGGCAACCTGATTTCTTATGAGTTGGCAACCTGATTTCTTAGGAGTTGGTAAATTTATTTCTATTCATAGCCTAGGACCACGTGACGTAGTGAGATAGCCCATATCTTGGACTCAGTATACGCAACTGTCAGAGTCTAGTGAAAATATAGACGAGAAAAAGTTACTCAAACCGAATATGCAACCTCTTCAGACATAGGCACTGATATATCTACCTGATTATTTATAGATAGGTCATTTTGCTTATGATCACTAGTGGCAATTGTCATCCTGTGGTGCGTGTTGCATATATATTCAGGATAGTTTTCGAGGGCTCGTAGCGTCGAAACGAGGCGTTGTACAGAAAATCTTTATTAAGAAAAGTATTGGAAATAAGTTACTGCCGGTATGCTCGTATACACAGACCTGTCTTTTGATACAACCCTTTCTTTCAGTACTTATGTTTTTAGCACTTTGAAGTTCAACTTCAGTTGTATCGCGTTTGTTGGACGGTGTTCGTTTTAGCCACAAATCTAAACTAATTTTTCACTTGTGACTTTCACTTGTCACTTGCACGCGAAATGAACATGTCGCACAATTCAGCCCGTGATACCAACTGGACGAGAAACAAACATTTATACAGTACAATAACAACTTAAACTTTTGTTTGTTTGTTTTTACACTTCAATCCACAACCACAAGAATTGAGATTAGAACTGAAACTTCTCGTGGGCAGTTACGATCAGTAAACGGATAATCCATGTGACGACATTTTTGCGTATAACATTTTAAATAATTCTGATGAATCAAACCAAATAATTGTTAAAGGGACAAACAGTTAATGGCCCTATGAAAAGAGCAAAGTTTACATTATCAACACTTATTCCATTTACTATGATGCAGACGCCATAGGCGTAGCTATGGGGTGTGCCTAGGCACACCCTAATAGGCTGCTTTATCAAAGAGAATTAAAGACAGATATTTCAATAAGAGAGAAAATAAGCGGCAGTTTGTAATTGATTGATTGATTGATTTAGTTTATTTTACTTCGCGTTTTGTGCCTCTTGGCTAATTTGCGAAGATGGGGATGAGTGATGAAATGATGAAAGTGATGAATGGACATTCACAAACAACCAAGCCCGACCAGGATTCGAACCCGGGACCCTTAGCGTCGCAGCGCGATGTGCTAACCACTCGGCCACAGGGTCGGGCGGCAGTTTGTAAGAAGTTAAAAATGTCATTACTTGGTACAAGAGTGTGCATTATCGCTGATGAAACGAGTGTGTGTAGTTTTTCGATTTTTTGATGTCATTGGAGAAAGAAAGAAGATATTTACTGCATTCTACTCTGTACTACAGCGCTTTTCTTCTATACCTGTCACAAGCTGCACGTGTGAGAGAGCTTTCTCCAAGCTCGCCCAAGTTAAAACTAAATTAAGAGCAACTCAGAAGCAGGATAGATTGGAAGCCCTGCTCTTGCTATTTGTGGAACAGGAAAAAGCTTAGTCTCTTGATGTAAATGAAGTTATTGATGAGTATAAGAACATTGTACCTTTTGACAGACGTCTCTTGTTATAGATGACGTGTATTTTGATGTATTTGTTTGTAACATTTATGAACATTTTGTGTGTGTGTAATTTCTATGCAATTTGATTATTTTCTACTACATATATTCAGAAATTTTCAACACTGTCATTTAGTGAATTTATTTTCCTTTACAAACATCAGTGCAGTTAAAGAGCCAAGTGATTGTGTTGCAAAATATGCTATTAAAAAGGTACAAGACCTCATCTTTTTCTTTGTGCACACCCAAATATAAAGTTCTAGCTACGCCTATGGCAGACGCTATTGTTGCGTTTCTCATGCCGTATGATCGGCCGTGAACGGTGTGGTGGGGGAAGAGTACAGAGTACCATACGGTACAACTCAAAAGTGCAACAAAGAGAGAGAGAGAGAGAGAGAGATGAGCGAGTACATTGTTGGCCATTGCATAGCTACTTGTGCAATCAGCTCCAATAAAAAGGTGCCAATTTTAAAAATTTTCTGCTGGTATGCTATTTGGCATGTTAATTTACTATGCCATACCGACTCAATTCGATCACTGGTCAATGGCCTCTGTACGTTGGGAAACTTTGGGCGATGACACGCTATATTTATTGATTGTACAATATATTTCGAGACTGGAGACGAGAACGAGATGGTTGCTTATAAATCGAGACGAGAAGACACCGAGAACAACACAAGCGTTTGCTACTCGAGATGATAGCAAAAGTATCGTATCGTTTCTTTACCGTACGATTTGGCGCACACAGGAGATGTAATATGTAGATATTTTAGCAGAAATTTAATCGAAAAATAAAGACTCGGCCAGGACCCGAACCCGGGTCTCTAACAGACCGGTATCTTAGTTGGTAGACCAATGGCACAGTATGCCAAAGACCCAGGTTCGAGTCCTGGCCGAACTTGCATTTCTCGCTGGAATTCCTACAAAGCCTCGTCTCGTTACAATGAACATATCTTCAGAATTGAACCAATTGTAATTTAGTACAGTGCTTAAAAACAATTTTATATTGTTTTATTATTGTTGTTAAAATTGAAGTGAATATTTGTAAGTGTCGAACGTTCAACATATAGTGTGCAAACGCACCCTCCCACACCAATGGTAATGCCTATGAGTCCCAACATGATTGTTCCTTTGTGTGTGTGTGTGTGTATGATTCTTTAATGATTTAATCTATTTATCACTAATCTCCTTCGTTGCGATTAAACATAGAGACAAAACTACGTAACATAGCTTTATAAATGCCACTTTCTTCTGGATTGAAACCACACCAAATGTTCGTCAGCTTAAGATATGTCTATTATGACTGGTTGCACTGGTGTCACACTTGTCATGTTGTTAGTGCAAATGCGAATACTGTGTTAGGTCAAAGTTAATGCACGTGTAATATGTGTACAAAAACATATTTAAGACCTAAAAAGCCGGCTCCCGTGGCGGAGTCGTTAGCACATCGCGCTACGACTCCAGGAGGAGTCCCGGGTTCGAATCCCGGCCTGGGCATGGATGTTTGTGAGTCTTCATTCATCAATTTCATCATATCATCACTCATCCCCATCGTCGCAAATTAGCCAAAAGTGACACAAAAGCGAAGTGAAATAAAGCAAATCAATCAATCAATCAATCAATCAAGACCAAAAAAAGTACCCAGAACATATTGATGCAATTGGAACGAGGGCCCCGCACGGACCGCCCGACGAGGCGGGGCCTCCACAACTGATTCTCTACTGGAGGAAAGGGCTACAAAATGGGGAAAAAATTAAATATTTGAAATGTGGTGAAGTTTGAAAGAAGAAACCATCTGACATAACTTGATCTTAAAGTTATAAACAGTAAGATTGCTGACCAAGGCAGTTTATTAATATATAAAAACACTTAACATGTAACGTTTCAACCCTGTATCAGGGTCTTCCTCAGACGAAGAACTAAACTAAAACATCATTTTAAATAATCCTGATGAATGAAACCAAATATTTTATATAGAAGGGGATTATTTTTTCCCATTAAAACCTTAAATATTTAACATGGTCATTCTTCGTCTGAGGAAGACCCTGATACAGGGATGAAACGTTACATATTATGTGTTTTTATATCTTAATAAACTGCCTTGGTCAGCAACACGGGGGCGCTTCGGCAGAAGCGTAGGGGAAACGAGAGAAGTAAACAAATGACTGTCGACTTTAGTTCGCGAGTTTGCCGGGGTGTTCCTCGTCTTGGTCGAGCTGTATGTAAGTGCGCCTCACAATAATGTTGGAAGTCAATCCGGATGAGAGTGGTGAGCGTACATTCAAGATACGTGCATTGCAGAAGTGTCCTTCACACCATAGGCGTAACTTTCCCCACCCAAATATTCAGGATTATGAAAATTAACGAGTTAATGGTAATCTTGTTAATCTCCTGGAACCTGAAGAGCAAGTATAATGAATGAATTATGAATTTGCAAATACTGCCAAAGTTAAGCTCTAAGTTCGATTCTGCCTCCCCAAAGTTGGAATTCAAGTTTCGCCTTTACTCTAGCTAGGTACACCTAATCTCACCAAGCAAACACATGCACTCTTGGTCAGCGTTGAAAATTTTAGAGAGGTGGAAAGAAGATTAAATGTTAAGTATCCCCGAAACGCCTGAAATTCCTTTATTTTCTTCTTTTTCACATCGGTTCTTACGTATTCTGCATTCCTAAGGATTCTTGAAGGTTCCATTTCGTTTTTTCACGGAAATAATCCATATTTTCGACGTACGAAGTAAGTTTTGTTCGTTTCTTTTTCCCTTCAGTAACACGCTAAATGGCGGTCACAGTTTCACTACCTAAGGGCTATTACGATTGTCTTTTGTCTTGACTTTGACGTTCGGGCTCGGTTTTTGAATAGAGTGATCAAGTTGAATTATAAGAAGTATAATTTCTTTGAGTGAAATGGATTAGGTATTTAGTTTGCAAAGAAGTATATTTTTCTTAGTGCAAACTTAACTTTGATTTTTATTTGACGAACTAACAGAGAGATATTACTCCATACCCTGAGAGGCATCACGTGAATGCTTTCGAGTCTTTCATGTAAATTTATTATTTGCTCTTTTAGTTAAATCATGTTCTTTTGACTAAAAGAACGTGTCAACAGAATGATAGAAAGAGGAAAGAGAAGGAAAAGGGACACAGAGAGATAAAGATACATAAAGAAGCAAGATAGAGAAAATAATGAAAAAGAAGCGAGCACAAAGAGAAGGAGATAGATAAAGAAGCAAGACAGAGAAAATAGAAACGGGGAAAAAGAGAGAGAGACGAAACAAGAGAAAAAGAGAAAGAAACAGAAATTCTCGATCCCGGGAATATCTGGAGCAAGAGAATGAAAACAAGTCTCTGCGCAGGGAAGGACTCGAGAGAGCTCAACCAATGAACGCGTGAGAGTGGAAGTGAGTGCATGCGGCTACAACTACCAGCTGTTAGCTGCTTCGCTCCGTTCATTCGCTTTCTCCCCTTCTTTAATGTTATGCGCGGCCTTGCTCCACAGATTCCCGGGACAGAGTATACAAGCAAGACAAGGAACAAGGAAGAGAGAGAAGGAAGATAAATAACAAGAAGACAGAAGAAAAGAAGATAATGGGACAAACAGAAAAAAAGTTATGAAAGAGAAATAATCCAGAAGGGAATGGGAAGTAAGCACGAATGTAGATAGAGTTACTAAGGCTGAGAAAAGAGAAAGGAAAGTTGGAAAGAGATCCAAGAAAAGAAAAATAGGATAGATACAAATAAAAATACTTGGCCTAAGCCTAATTCTGACCCCGGGCGGATGCTCTTGCGTCTGTCCATATTTTCCCCATCTGCATCCGTCTTTTTCCTCTATCTCTCTTTCCATTCCATTCTCATCCTCTTTACACATTCTTCCCAAATGTTATCAACATTTTCTCTACCTTATTCTCTCTCTCTCGCTCTCTCCCTATCTGTATTCTGTCTACCTCTTTTCCTCGTCTCTATTTTTCTCTTCTCTCTTTAGCTTTACAAGAAAAGAGGTAATATCCAGAGAAGAAAGAAGAACTAAAATACATTTCGTTTCCGAATCAAAATATTTCCTGATTTTTAAAAAATAATTCTCAGTAATTGTATTTACTCAGTAAATTAAAGTAAACCAATAGAACATCAAATTTTATGAAACGGGGCTTTGTATATATTTATGAATTTAACAAGAAAAATTGCATCCTATTTACTGTGAATCCAGGCCTGGATTCGAACTCGGGACCCCTAATGAAGTAGCGCAATGTGCTAACCACTCCGCCGCGGGGGTCGAAGCCCGGAAAAGGAAATCCTGGGCACGCTACTGCTCTGACTAATCAGTAAACGATTTGTACGCCTTTCCAGTGTCAGTAATATTTTTTTTCGGAAATTTCCGATTATTCACTTAACGCTGGCAACCCTGATGAACCTGTTAATCCATTTTTAGTACACACGGAATGTGGGTAAATGTTACAGCCATTTTTCAATGCGTAGGTTATCCAACCGTTACACGCTCTCGTTCCTTCAATCGGGATTTCCTTGACGCCATAAAAGAGAGCTTCTTCGAGTTACGTTACGCAACTCGTCGACATCAGACGAATGAAAACACTTTATAATTGTGAGGAAAGAGTGAGCAGTGTTCTCTGAAGCATATGCTCGCCACGAAGGAACAATTTACACCATCTAGTGGATAAAGTTCGAAACACACAACATGAAGTTCACTT
Source organism: Lepisma saccharinum (assembly GCF_977018435.1). Lineage (NCBI taxonomy): Eukaryota > Metazoa > Arthropoda > Insecta > Zygentoma > Lepismatidae > Lepisma > Lepisma saccharinum. Next base: position 47,738,707 of record NC_139247.1, on the reverse strand, counting down.
TCATAGCTACATCAGCAAAGCTTTAATCAGTACATTACTTCGTGTAACGATTGCGTCTGTCTCCTAGTATCAAGATCTTTGGAAGTTACAACGAATTGAATTTAGAGGAAAGGATGTCTTAGTTTCAGAACTGAATACCAAACTTTTATTTTCTTACCACCAATATCTCAGGGGAAATGACAGTGTGATAATTTACCTTTTTACTTCTTTTAGATAGAGCTGCCATCTATTGTTAGTTTTAGGTGTAACAGAAAATGAATATGGTTGTAAAAAAGCATGCAAGAAGAAGAAAAACATTAATACAACCCAGAGCAACTGCCTGTGACACTCTACTTGATTAGAGCCAAAACTTTACACATAAGGGTGGGTATTTGCTTGTTTGAGTTTATTTTTAAGACAACTTAATTCATCGAAAGGCTAATCGGGACAGAATCTTTAGTTTAAAATGAGATCCGAACCACTATGTGCATCCATCGTGGGCGTGGTTGTTTTAAAAATAGTTGATTAACTGTTGACAAAAATTAATGAAGTTATAGCTGTAACGTAATAAGTAGTATATTGCAAAATCATGTTGCAATTCAAGTTAAGAGATTACTGTTACTGTGGAGTTATTATGCAGGTATGAAATAAACACGTACATACAATATACATGTTCTTTAACGGTAACACTAAAGTATTTTAAATAGAAGGGGAATATTTTTTTTCATTAAAACCTTAAATATATAACATGGTCATGCTTTTTCTTTACTGGAGGAAGGTGAAAAGTCTAACAAAAATCCACCTCGCCCGGTTGAAAAATCTTGAGTCGCCCCTGACAGAATCAGTGGCGAAAACAGTTTTCTAGTGTGGAGTGGGGCCCTGGTTGCTACTAAGACTTGGGTTGGCCACACACGTGATCCAATAAAGGATTTATTATGCAATAAAAGGGAATATCAATATTATTGGACAAGCAAATTTTATGAATTCAAATGCGTTACATTTTAGGTTTAAAGATCCATGATATAGAGACAATAGAGTGCGGTCCGTAACCTTGAATTAAATCTCTTAGGTTTTCCGTCACATTTTTCATTATCTATCGAGCCTAACTTTTAATATTATTACAAAATTTGTCAGTGACATTTTGGCAGAGTGAGCTAGACTATTTTTGAGTAAGTCATGGTCTACTCTAGTTAAACCTTGAACACAATATAGAGATTTCATTTAAAAAATCATAACATTCTCGCACAAAAGTTTTCCTGTAAGCGCTTGATCGTCTCGGTTTAATGCATTTTATTTTTTCTATTAGTTACTGTATTTTGCAGCATATAGACTATATTTGTCATTTTTTACTTTAAAAACAAATTTAGATATATTGTACAGAACTAATAAATTACATTTATTGTATATAAGAGCTCCCCACAACAGTTATAGGGGAATATTTCATCTGGATGAAAATTTGTCTTGCCAGAGTCTAGTGGGGATGAGAGATCCCTAGCACGAAAGAGGATCTATAGAAACTATGCTCTGGCTTTTACTAATTGAATTTTGCTTTCTCCCTGTGAGTTTCTACAATTCATTTAGTTGAATGGACAAATGAGAAATAATGTATCTACAAATCACGTATAGAAAGCTGAAAATGTAACCATCATTCACCCACAGACTGGACGAACCTATGGCGAAAAGGTGTTTGAATCTTATTACAATAAGTGTACATTTTGCCATTTGTGATTCGTAAGTCTCATAAATCCATTTTTGGTAGAGGACTTTAAGACTCTCTTGGATCTCTGGCCAGTGCCAACCAAGCTGTTTTAGAAAAATTCCTTTCCTCTCGACAAACTGTTATGATATTCCAACATCTGGAGAAAAAAAAAGATACATCTACTTCCATTCCTTCCAACGTGTGGCTTGCTTTTGCTGTGGTTACGTAGCCAGAGGGTGGATTCGAGGGCTGAAGCGCTCCCAGAAATCCTACAAATACGTAATTTAACAGGTATATACATAGTGGTAATTAATTTTACTTCCTTAGCAAGTAGAACATCTCGTATAATAACTTGTAATATGAGAAATTCATCTTCAGGATTTCTACCCCCCATGTTTTCGCCGTTAGATGGCGACTGCTGATAAGGGATAAGACCTCCCCCGAAATAAAATTCTAGCTACGGGACTGGCTGTGGTCTAGATATAGGAAAATAGTTTTACATGGCCACGAAACTATAGCTCCAGTCTAGTCTTACGGCGGGCGACCTCCATGCTGGCAAGAGAAGTGGGGAGCGAGGAATACGCTGCAGACCAACCAGACCACAGTGGTGGCGCCGAGAGTTACGACGTCGTGGGAGAAGGTGCTGCGCGCACCTCGTTCTACATGCTGCTGCGGATTGGTCGCTTCCCCGCTCGCCACTTCCCTTGCCAGCATGTAGGCCCCCCGGTATAAGACCAGACAAGATCTTAGTTAGAGCGTCTAGAAGAAATCCTAATCAGATGTACTTTTCTTGGAATTTGGAACATCATAGTCTCAAAGTCGGAGGGGTTAACTCCCCTTAAACATGACACTGGTCGTATTACTACATTAGAATGTAAAATTGTGTAGCGGTACTCACCGGCTTAGTTGTGCAGATATAAGGTTGCTGAAGGGCGCAAACTTGGCAGGCGTCTTGTACATGCTGCAGACCAACTTCTCCCTGCAAACTTCGGTGTCGTAGCCCAGCTGCTTGAACACACTGTCGATCCTAGAGAGCAAGGGACTGTAGAAGGGGTCGTAGGTGGTGAGGAGCATCGAGGAGGAAGGGATGTTATGGAAAATCTTGAAGTCCTGCTTCGAATTGAGCTTCTCGTCCGCTGGTCGGACACCGTCGGCTCCTAGAGAAGGTCCAGTGTAGATGGAGTTGACCGACGACACTTTCGGGGACGCCACGTGCATGGGTTGCTGGACCCTTGTGACCGGAGCGGCCGGGACGAACACAGGCACCGGACCGGACATCAACGGCGTCCGGGACATTCCAGTAGCGGGATAGCCGACGCCGTAAGCGTCCGAAGCGGCCGTTTCCAGACGGTTCTCAGGATACCTCAGGTTGTTCAAAGAGTCGTAGCTGGTGTCGAAGTTGTCCTTGAAGCCAGTATTGAAATCGTCCATCGACGACGACGACGCCACTTGCACCCCTTTGGTGGCCAGGTACTTCGTCACCCCGCCGAGGAGGGTGGGCAGGAACAGGGCCAGGGCCAAGGATTTCACGACCTGTAGCCCGATGAAGAACGGCAAAAGGAGCTTCTTCAGTCCAAAGGCTAGAAATCCGAGACCAAAGCCGGTTAAAAAGGTGTTTCGTCCGAGAACTGGAACAGAAGACAGGTTGAAGTCACGACATAAGAAAGTGCTGCACTTTGATCCTTTTCCTCATGCACTTAACACATTAGTATATTTCGTAAGGAAAGGACAGACGATGTAAGTAAGGTGTCAACCATATCACTTGCCTTTCAGGAGCATTCGTGTTTCGTCATTTGTTTTTTAAAAATATTTTTATGTATTCAATTTATAATTTCTGTTTATTGGGAAAGGAAAAATCAATATTTTAGCTCTTTTCTTTTAAAACTGATTTAGTGTTTTCTTTTAAGATAGCATGCTGTTAGACACATCCACCAATAATAGGTGCTATGAAGGGAAGTGAGGTAAAAGTGTAATAATAGAGGACAAGCATAAAGACTTCCCCTTTCAAATATTATTCATGCAGTAGAAGTTCAAACAGTAGACTTGTTTTCATACGTAATTTATGTAAAAACCTAACAAACTATCACGAGATCAAATCAAAGTTTAATTAGGTAATCAACTCAAATTTTCCATTGGTTCTTCATAGTCATAGCGAGAGATTTCTACACCATAGATGAAACTTTTATTGTGACACCTCTGCTTCATACATTGTTATTATTCACTCTATTTATCTCTCCATTTTAATATTTGTATGCAAGCAGAAACTCGCCGAGCCAGTAAGGAATCTGTAGCTCAAAATATAAGCTTTGTATGCTCGATTCCCTACAATTATACTAATTTCATCTCATTGTTGCGAAGTTCGCTTACTGACACACACTTGTCTTGTGCCGAGAAAGTTCGAAATGCATAGTTCATATTTAGTCTGTCCTATTGGGCAATTTGCAATGCGTTACTATGTATTGCACTAAGTTTAATTATTATTACAGCATCAGACAACTGTCAAGGCAATACTGTTTTTCTAGAACAACAAATGTAAAAAAATATGCATATGCTTTACACGCGCCATAATCCACCGAGATGCATTATTTTATGATTGAAATTATTAATGGATACTGAGATAATTCTATCACAATTATTTCATCAAAACGCAGCGTACATATTTCAGATGTTAACCTTCCCGATTTTTAAAACACATCTGCTTATATGAACTACTAACCATAACGCGGTACCTTAAATTCTTAAATAATAAGTGTACATTTGGCACAAGCAAGGATAATACAGTTCAAATTAATCTTACCTATTTTTTTATATACCTAATCGCTTCTCCTATCTTATATGTATTGTGCCTGATTTTGTCTATATATTCTCTAAGTGTAGAAAGATATTTACCAAACCTGCCATTAGAAACTTTCTTGTGTAATACCTACTCTCTAGGGCATTTGCCAAATTCCTCTAAATATCAATAACACTTGAAATATATATTTATTTATACATTAATAAATTGAATGATATTGTATCTTGTAGAAAGTCGAAATGAGAAGTTGAAACAAAAATATGTTGATTTTAAGACCGGTCAAATTATGTACATGCACATACATTATGTTAAACCATGCACTAAGTAGATTAAGTACCAATGAAAGATACAAGAAAAAATGTTGCCAGATTATGTACATTCATAGAAGCTCTTGCTCTTAATCATGTAACTACTTTGATTGGTTTTAGAAAACCCAAGTATATACATACATGCAACAATGTTATGTTAAAAACTTTGACTCCAAATAATCTTTTATAACAAAACAGGAATGATTCTGAAAAACAAAAGATATTTTTCTTCTCGTTAGAATGAGATTCTAGTAACAGAAAAAAGTAAATTCACAGATTTTGAAGATATTTAGTGTTATAACCAGTGCTTATTCAAATTTCATTTTGCGAATTTATCAACATCCTCCTTGGATCTACATTTCTTCCTGAATGTTAACTTCTTCTTTCTTACTGTGACTTCAATGTCTTATTCCACTGCTGAACATGATAAAACAATATTAGACAACACAAAGCATAATTAATTTCTGATTATTTATTAACACGATTGTCATAAGATGATTAATAAATTATTTTGAGAATAAATTATTCATTAGAGATTTTTTTTAAAAAAAACCATACATGTTTGTCAAATGTGAATGCTTTTTTTTTTAAAAAAAAAAAAAGTCCCGTACAATATGAGCATAAGTAGTGCATTAATGCATATTTTCAGTGCATTATTTCTGTAAATTTTGAAATATTCTCATCAAATAATTGAAAGGTACTTATATTATGCAAGAAAGAAATTAAAATTTTAAGTTCAAGTAACTCAACCAAACTAACATGATACATGAGAATACAATTTACGTGTTGTTTAAAAATTACTAATTAATGGCAAACCACGTCAATTTATGGCTACTAAAGCTTTCTGTTGAGACTTATGAAAATAACTCGATTTTTTGGACATTTACCCTATTGACTTTATCGGTTATAATATAAACAATATATTTCTGTTAAAGTTCTCATGTCAGTTAATATTTCACTTATAAAGTTTTCATAAAAATACTAGCAGAAACATATTTTCTAGATGATGATGTAGGAAATATAATTATAATGAAATGAAATACCGTTATAGCTTTGTCTTGATGTTGAATAAGCTACTGTGTATACGTCACGGACACTGCCGGCTTGTAACGATTCCATTGAAAGTCAATGTATTTATTACAAGCCGGCAGTGTGCGTGACTGTACAAGATTTCGGAAGCAAATTCGATTTGATCATTTAAGCTGCAAATATTATAAACAAAAATGCTATGTTACTTTTCGTTTCTGAGCAGCTTAGAACGAAATTGCTTCAGCAATAAGTGTAGTTAGAGAGAGAGAAAAATATATGTTTATAAAGTTTTAAGGTTTATTCAAAGACACTGTTCCAATTACACGAAGCAAAATAATAAAGACGCACAGAAATAAGAGAGCACTTTTATTGAAACCTTCGTGCTACGTGACTCATTAAGTTTGTTCCAAAATACTTAATCCCCCCCAAATAGGTAAATGGATAACATTGCCCAAGCTATTTATAAGCATCTTTAGTGTACCTACGCGTATATAACAAAGTGCTATTGCTCTTGTTTTACACAAGCATAAGCGAAACATAAAACACATTACACTGCATTGTGATCAGTCGCGTGCCTATGTAAAATTCGTGAGGAGACCATAGGAGGGGATATTTAGTTGGTAGTCCTATATATTGCCATCTTTTCCGTATTTCGTAATTCTTTTAAGGATACCTGGGCCAAATAAACTTTATTACTAGAGTCCGGATTTTTATGTAGCCAAAACATGGTATCTGCGAAAAAATTTCAACATCAAATTATGTAAATATACTGAAATATATAAAAATATCAAAGTATATTAAAATATTTAATATGCATATTATTTCTAATTTCTCAGTTGTTTTTTAGCTGCCTGGCAGTAAAAAATGTAATTATACTAAATGAATTTCTCAATATAATTATGTTTTAAGAACTCATCTTGAAATAATGAAAGTGTAATCTGCTAAATTACATTGGAAAATTCATAATCAGATAAATTGATAACGTGAATGACCAGTGGCGGCGATTCGAGGGGGGCAGTTGCCCCCCACTTTTCGCCACTTTTGCCACCGTACTATGCTAAAACTTATCTACAAAGGGAAATAAACTGTCTTTGCCCCCCAAGTTCTAGTACCATGCCCCCCCATTTTGTAGACCAATCGCCGCTACTGTGAAAGACAACAGTCACTATTTTAAGAATCACCATCAGCGAAGAACGAAGTCATCTTCAATATGAATTTCGCGGTGAGTAAAGTGGCAGACCTGTCACAATCAAATAAAAATTAACGGATTTTTGGAGAAGCTAAAGAGCAATGATCAACTCGGGGGGGGGGGGGGGCTCTCTCCCTCCCCACAATGTCCCCAGATCATGTTATAATGCCCATAAAATATCTAATTACGACAGGATGACTACTACTGTCCCATTACTGAAAGTAATTGTTTTTAGCTTTACTGAACACTTTTCTTTATCTGCTCCTCGTAAATTCTTCCTTTTCTTCATCTAACGGAATAAATATGGTGCACCTAATATAGTCCGTGCGTTTACTTCGTTAACGTCCAAGAACTGAAGAAAGCCGCCGCCACAAACAGCGGGCGAGTTGTTTTCGTCCAATCACACTCAACCTTCAGCCACAAAGCTGTCATTCTGCTCGTCTACTCCACGTGGAGTCTCAGTCACATGACTGCAGATACGCTGTTGCCGTAGTGTCAATTTGTTTGTTTGCAACTTCAATGTGGAGACCTTTCTCCTTTCGCAGCTGGAGAGTGGATGTGGCAACACTGAGCGTTGAATGTGATTGTTGTAGCTGGTGAGCGCGTTCCGTCGACTCCAAAGCCAGCCGGTCGTTAACGAAGCTAGCGCGTCGACTATAGCAAAAGTGACTTGGAACCAGCTAAAAGAAATGAATTACTAAGAAAGTATATAGGTTGTTCGGAAGAAGGCATGTAAGTCACAAAAAGCTGTGTTCTGGTGTTTTCATTTAAGTCACACTGGCTCAATTAAATAAAATATCATAAATATAATTTTATATTGGGCGTGTGTAAAGATTCTAAGCAGTGATGGTCCAACATATATATCATTTCTGTAATGTTATGCTATTAAAATAATAAATAAATAACTGTCTACTGTAACATTGCATTTTTTGACTAATGTGCTTTTTCCCGAACACCCTAAATATATTCGATTCACCCCGCCTCATTGGACATATTGCAGCATGGTGTCAAAATGAAAACTTTTTGTTACATTTCGTTAAAGACAAACATGTTGAATTTCATGTTATTCTAAGAAAGAAAGTCCCCCTTAGAATTTTGATGACGCGAACCACGCCATTACCCCCCCCCCCCCCCCGATGGGCACCCTACGATCAACTGTATTATTATGCAGGTTTTACATATGCATGCAGACATACGCTTCAATCCAAGATCGCATGGAACGAATATTTCTACGCGTACATTGTGTTGAAAGCCATGGCAAATAGCCATCGGATCACAAGTCGATGTGTGTTTGCAACACTGCCGAATTGGACGTCTTTCAAATTGGGAACGAAACCACTACAAGTTAATAGTTTGAGTCTGATTAATGAAACGAACACCGCACACAAATATCCATTGCTTGTGGTTGAAATCTTGCAAAGACAAGAAGTGAAGGATTCGAATCCCTTTGGTAGAGGTGCCGTGGAAATCATGGAGAAGCGAATGCTGCCGAAAAAAATAGTTCAATTTCCACCACCACGTGGCACTGACGCGCTGCAGTAACAACAACCAGTAATTTGAGTTTATGTCGGTACAGCAGGGTTCAGAATGCGTCCCGTCATCGCGAATGAAGTTTTGGAAGCGTAAGACGACGTTATCAATGGTCTCACGAAGTTTTTCCCCGGGATGTTATTCACTGTACCACATTTGAGGGGCACATTTCAAGCTGGTGGTGAACTATTTTTGTTTCGTTAGCATTCGCTTCCCCGCAGTCTACATAGCCTCTCTACGAAATTTCACTGCAATCAGATACTTCAAATGGGCTCCAGAGGGCTACCCGGTATATTTGCTTGAGTCCCTTCATTATTTAATTATTCATCCACTTTTCCTCATCGCATAGATTAACCAATAAATAGAAAAAACAATGCTAGATTACCAAAATTTAATAAATCGACATCCCATTTAGTGTGAAGATAAATAGAATTGGTACATCAACCATAAAAATATTTTAAATTGTTAATTATGTTATCAGAGTTCAGTTATTTGGTCACCCCTAAGAAATTTTTGACAGCACAGGCCATGATGAAGGGGACATCTGGGCACCCCTGTTTATATGAAAAAGAAGCTGAAGAACTCCAGCATATGGATTTCTTTTGGAGTAAACTTCATTATCGAATAAATCATCACGTCTTTCAGAGACTATACCCAATATATTTATGGTTGACATACGTGTATTACATGTCTTCTATTCTTTCAAAACTACTACGTATTTGCAATTCTAAGTATTAATTCTCAGGTAATTTTATTCATATGAGATACATAGGTGGCAGAATAGTATTGTTCTGTTAAGGGTCCTTTTCCTTCCACACATTATACACTGAAAGTAGTATATTGAGTTCAGTAAATTCCCAAGAAAACTTTGCTTTATATAAGACTGTTAAATATTTTAAATACACTCAACATTTCAAATGTCTTATATATTATCATGTGTTACAAAAAAAAATTGTTATGATGTGTTGTGACATATTTGTAAAGGAAAAATAATGTAGAAATTAAACCACATGTTATTGAATTATTGATTGAACTGTTGTTTAAAAGTCCACTTTAAGAACAGAAAGGGTAATCGGGACAGGAACTACAGTTTAAAGTGCAATCCGAACCACTGTGCCATGTGCTGTTATTGAATAAAAAGGGGTAGAAAATTCAGGTTGGTATTATGAATATCCATAGAAAAAATTGTTATGTATGAAAAGAACCGTGTTGAATTTGTAATGGATTACTGCCATTTCATAATATACATGTAAAGGGCTACATACATTTATATAAAGAGAGCTCGTCAATATAATCAAAATAGTTTCATGGTCGAAGTATTAGGAATATATTAATATTTAATACTGCATCTCATCAGTCGCAATGGTTTTATTCTAAAATGTCTGTTTCTTTTTTTAATTTTCAAATTTAGGGCACGATTTTGTGGAACTGTTACCATTATTAATATTATTTCATACACCATATTTAATCAAGTTGTTCTCTGATTTAAGTTTAATAATAATTACTCGATTTCGAATTGTCAACTTTGAATAATACTGGCTAAATTTTACATCCACAAATCTCCAAAAGTTTGGGATTTTTTTTCGAAAGCTACAATCTACATTGTTATTCATACTTTCTGCAGTTCATAAGATGTAATATATTTCAATAATAGGTTGAGTGATGCCACTGTTGGTAGATATCATTAATAAGCAATCACCAGGCTCAGTGGCGGTGGGTGGGAGGGATAATTCGATCCCAGATAGCACAGAAAACTTGCTGCAAGTCTGAAGCAAGCTTGCCATTTCAATTGAGAAGCTTCTGCAAGATCTTCATGGCCAGCTGTGAGCTTGCTGCCAGCTTGCATCCAGATCAGTGTCCAAATTGAAGGGGGGGAAGCCAGAACCCTCCTAGTTTTTCCATTCCTGGCTCTACATTTATATTTTCATTCCCAACGAGGGAAAGGAAATCCCCCCCCCCCTCTGAATGTGTATTCTTATTTGGGATGGCATGACAGTCATTCACTGTTTGAGTCATACTTTCTAGCTTATGTTCACGATGTTGTGAAAAAAGATACAGTCATTTGCACTCTAAATCTTTTAGGAATGCACTTTACTTCAGTCAAAGCAGCAAAAATCAAAAGGATCCGTTCGAGAGTGGTCAAGCAGTGGCAACATCAATGATGGAAATTCACAAAATGTTTGACATTTGTTGGGTGGTATCAAATCAATCTGTATCGGCAGTAATAAATAATTATCTGCTTCTTGTACATTTCTTTTCGATTCGTGAGCTCAGTGTAGCTATCTGTTGAAAAGAAAGAGAAAGTGCCAAGGAATGCTAAAGAAGGTACCAACTTAATTATTTGTATTAGAATTTTGTCTTTCCCATGTTTTATTACATTTCCTCAAACAGTTTTCATTACTTCTACAGAGAAGAAGTGCTAGTGTAATTACTGCATGTCAGGAACTGGCTGTGACAATGCAACCACTAACTTCAATGAAAGATCACCATGGATAAAGTGCAAAGATATAGAATTTTAGTTTTCTCCAGACGAAGCCGATGAGAAAAAAAACATATATTTGGAAGCATTCCCTTCAGTGACTTACTGATAAACAAACATGAATTCCAGATTTGAAGATCATGGAATATTCGAAGAAGCATCTGTTTTGAACCATGAAACAGAATGTATGTTGTATGGTGACAAAAAAATGGCTTTGTGATTTGTGATCAAACAGTATCTACTGGCAAGGAAGCGAAATAGTGAATCACAAGCAAGTTTTCAATCATAAAAATACTCACTGCAATATTTAGCAACTGTCTGCATATAAATTTTATAATTTCATTATTTTATTTCACTTCCTTATTACTATTATATTATTCATTGTTCCAGATTACTGAATGTATATATGTATTAAAGACAAAAGCAACAAACATTAGATACCTATGTTCAATAATTTATAGGTAAACCTTTTTTTTCATTATTGTATTGATTTTTAATCCTTTTCATGTTTTTATTTTCATTTTTCAATGTACGTATATCCTTTATTCCATTGTATTGTATTAATATTCCAGACAAGGGTCTATTGTATGAGGCCGAAACACACCCGCTCTAATAAAAACGATTTATTGTTATTATTATTATTATTTGTTGTGTGGTAGTTAAAATAAAAGGGAACTGCTTATTTCGCAACTAATGCAAAAACATGAAAATGAGTTCAATAGTGCTTTGCTGAGTGAACTTTCTGCAAACTACAGACCATTCCAATATCAATGACTGAGGGTGACAGAGGTTTCAGTAAAATGAACATGACTCATATCGAACGACAAAATTGAAAGAAGGATGAAAAAGGATGAGCATTGTTATTTATCGCTGTAAATGGCTGCTCTAAGTCAGGGTTGCCAAATAGCCGCTTTTTAGAGTGTATTATTTTTTCTGAAAAAAAATAAATTTAAAATGAATATTTTAGCTTTTTGCCAACTTCGGCTAACCTTAAGTATTGCAGTTTCAGTTGTGAGTTTTGAGGAACGAAGAAAATCGAAAGAAGCCAAACAAAAAAAAAAACGTTACTGTGACAACATTTACTAAAATGAGGCTGCAGGAATGATACCATGCTGCCACACATAATTTACACGTACACTGAAATCATTAGCGGCGATTGAGTGCCAAAACATGGGGGAGGGAGCGGGGGACGCAACAACAGTTTATTTTTTCTTTGAAAACAAGGCGTAGCATTAAAAGGCCATAACGCCGGGGCTACTGACCCACCACGCCACCTCCCCTATGGCGCAGTGGTAGCGTCGTCGCCTTGTAATCAAGAGGTCCCGGGTTCGATACCCGGTGGAGGCACGTAGTGGTTCGGAACCCACTTTAAACTGTAGGTCCAGTCCCGATTAGCCTTACTGTGCATAAGGTGAACTTAAGTAGTTGTGATTTTCTTCAATTCGAACACTGATCAGCCGGACCCTATGGCCGAGTGGTGTGGTGTGAAAGTGTAAACAGGTATTTAATATATGAAGAAACGTATATTTGTATTACAGGTACAACAGTATGTTTACGCCAAAAATCTTGTATCAGATACAGAAAATGGGACTCTTACTATATTGCTTACTATGTTAAAAAATTCTAGTATACAATACTTTTAACAGAATTTATGTGAGAAAGCAGATCTATTTTGTATATATGCTGATAAAATAAAAGTTTGTTAAAAAACAAGTTGTTAGCACATCGCGCTGCGACGCCAAGGGTCCCGGGTTCGAATCCCGCTCGGGCTTCTTAGTACAGTGTTGGGATTTATTAAATATATGAAATATTGATTATTTTAATAGGAGATGTTAATAATCGTACCTTTTGCATCAGGGAGGATTGAATTTCATAAGTAATATTACTACCGAAAAATGCCGGACCATTAGGCAGTGAATGTCCATTCATCAATTTCACCATTTCATCACTCATCCCCATCTTCACAAACTAGCCAAGAGGCACAAAACGCGAAGTAAAATAAACTAAATCAATCAATCAATCAATCGAACACTGATCAAGATCTCTAGTTCCATAAGTCTAAGTTGCATCAAACTTGCCAATCTCGTAAAATCCTGCATCAAGCTAGTCAAGCTTTCGGCAAACACTCACTTGCCAAGTATCTCTTACATCGAACTTGAATCCAGCTTGAGCTTACCATATCAAACCTACATCGACAAGGCATGAGCAAATTATCATAAACTTGCCACAAGCTTACGTGCTATCTGGGATAAGTGATACGAAAATATAGGTCCTAGGTAAAGTCATGAACGCATCATTGAATTTGTTATCTTATTGATGTCATCAATTCGCCGTTCATTCATGCTCATCGTGTCGTTTAACCTAGACAGGTAGATTTTAAGAAACCAGGTTTATCCTTCTACAAACTAAGTATCTTAAGGCAGAAATCACGTGCGAAAAATCATCCACAGAAGACGCACGAGTACAATTAGGAAATTTCCCACCCTGCTACTAGGGAAAAAATGACACAATACAGAAACTGGTGTGGGAAAATCCCACGCTCCGTAGCTTGAACATTTCTGCCAATCTGCAGGTCAATGAATACGAGCAGTTAAACGACTTAGTTTCTTGTTTTTCCTTTCGTGCAATATGATATAACTTACTTAGAAACGTGGAAATAAATATTTTGGTACGAGATATACTAGATCAACTGCAATACATTGGTAATATATTATATGCAGAGCCGGCCAGGTCTGGGGCATACGCGGGGCCTAAAACGAAAATTCTTGAGAAGTGAAAAAAAAGCAGATTTTAGTCTGAAGAACATGTGTTCTTTATTGTCATAATATAAATATTATTGGAATTACTAAACAATTATTTAATATATTCTGTATTATTACCAGTGGTGTCGATTGGGTTCCAAAACTGAGGGGGCACGGTGTTAAAACTGGGGGGGGGGGCAAGGTACCAAAATTGTGGGACTGGGGCAAGGACAGTTTACTTTCCCTTGGTAAATAAGGTTTAGCATAGTACGGAGACAAAAGTGGCAAAAAGTAGGGGGGGGGGGAGCTGCCATAATCGCCGCCACTGCTTGTTACCAAGTAACAATGATCACAGAACGTATTAAGGTGAAAACCAAGAATAACGAGAGGATAATAAAAGTTTAAATTAATGTTTCGTTTCAATTATGATGTGCCAATTATTTAATTACAAAATTGGGCATGTTCAATATCAAGCTATCATTTGACACATGAAAGTGACAATTTTTATTCATATCCAATAATTTTTATTGAATTTTGACGCTGTAGTGAATGCATAATGTTTCATATAAAATAATATTTTCACTTCATGATTAGACAGATAGTGAATATTTACTAGTTTTTTAAATATCTGAATACGATTCTTTCTATAGTACTTTGTTTAGAATGATATTAATTTTGGATAATTTTGAGAATGGGACAACAATCTACGAAATCAGAGAAAAACTAGATTAGTTGCTTAATTGTGCGGGGCCTTGGGCGAGTGCCCCAGATTAATCCTCCCTAGGGGCCTACTCTGATTATATGACTTATTTGTTTCGTTTACCAACAACTAAATGTGTTGCTTTGATTTCTTTGTAATGTCACCTTTGTAGAAACTATCTTCTTTATTCTTCCAATATCTTGTATTAAATTGTGTGATGGAAAAATATAGTGTTGGCTAAAAAGGCCATGTAAAGTATACATGCACTAGTTTATAAGGTTGCATATGGCAACACTGATAACATATGATTAAGCATTTGTTGTGTGTATTGAGTGCGTTTCTCTTTTGCCTGTCTTATCAGTAATCAAGAGTAGTTCTTGATGTTTCGTGCAGTCAATTAATTTAGTAGTAGGCTACTGTGTAATTTATACAGAACAATTTTGAGTATACAAAACAGTATTGTTGCCTGTACTACTATTATATGGATGCGAAACTTTGTCCCTTACATTGAAAGAGGAACATAAATTGAGAGTATTTGAAAATAAGATTCTTAGGTAAATATTTGGGCCTAAAAGGGATCAGGTGACAGGTGAGTGGAGGAAAAGTTACAATTTAGAACTGCATAATTTGTATTCATGTCCAGATATTATTAGAATAATTAAATCAAGAAGACTTACGTGGGCAGGCCATGTGGCAGGAATGGGAGAGGAAAGAAGGGTTTACAGGATACTTGTTGGGAAACCTGATGCTAAGAGACGAAGATGGAGGGATAACGTTGAGATGGGTCTAAAGGAAAACGGTAAGGATGGAAAACATTGGATTGATCTTGCCCAGGATAGTGACAGATAGTGTTGTTCAGGCATTTATTGTCGTTAAAATAGGCAGGCAAAAAGGCATTTATAATGTGGAAAATAGGCACTAAAAATGAAAAAAAAGGCAAAATAAACCGAAAAAATGGCACATTTGGAAGTCGCTTACTTTTATATATAATTTCTGGCAACATGTTAAAATCTACATTGGGAAGAGCATTTCAATTTTCTCTGTCTTGATTGCACATAACTACAAGGTGTTTTTTTAAGTTCTCAACATTCATTGATAGTCGTCTGTCAGAGAGAATGTTTTTCATAATAGAAAATGATCTTTCTACTTCGACAGAAGTTATTGGAGCATACATAGAACAAGCTAATGTAGCTGGACTCATTTTGGTAACAGCATTTTCATCTTTTAGAATATCACAAATTGTTTTCAATTGTTTCAAGTCCTTATTTGCACTCACTACCCGTTTGCACTTTTCCGCAACAGCTGACCCCTTTTCTCCTGGCACTTCCATCATCTGCTGCATAGATTCCTCGAAGATTTTCATGGATGCTACAAGAGTCTCACCTCTTTTTTCTAGCTTTTTAATTGTCTCTGGCAATGCACCATAATGTGCAAAAATAAACGACAGTTCATTCTTCAGTTCTGAATAGCACAGGAGTTTTTCACTTCACGAATTGAAGCCGCTTCATTTTCTGGATGAGCATCGATCACCTCACTGATTTTTTCAAGGTTGTTA
Source organism: Lepisma saccharinum (assembly GCF_977018435.1). Classification (NCBI taxonomy): domain Eukaryota; kingdom Metazoa; phylum Arthropoda; class Insecta; order Zygentoma; family Lepismatidae; genus Lepisma; species Lepisma saccharinum. The sequence goes on along the minus strand of NC_139247.1, from coordinate 47,722,704 downwards.
GCATAATATATAGCTGCTGATATCCAGGTTCCCCATCTTGTCAAGACTGGTTGCGGAGAAAAACTAAGCTCAGGCGTAACTTCCTGAAATTTTCGGGTTCGAGAGGGAGATTTCAGAAATATCTTCTTTGTGTTCGAAATCAACCTGTCCACTTCAGCAGTCAATCATGCACAAGGAAATGTTAACCGAAAGGCAATATCCTAACTCAGCATGAAATACTTTTTTCTCACACTTTTGTCCTTCAGCAATGTTGAAACATGCGTGAGTTCAATATTACTTAAATAAGGCGAAAATTATTCACGTAATAAACGGAAGAAAAATAAATGCCAACATTTTTTTTCAAAAAAAAATGGTCAAATTTCATTGAAAAAGGCAGAAAAAGGCATTATAATTAAAAATAGGCAGTGGGGCCCAAATAGGCAAAATGAAAAGGCTTCTAAAACATTCGAAACAACATAAAAAACGTATATCCGGAAAAATTTTATCAATATATGCAGTAAATAAAAAGAGGCATTTTGCCAAACTTCCGGGCTCTAGTCATGAGACAAACGAATATTTTCGAGACGAGACAGCATTTCCACGAGACTTTCACGAGACGAGACAGGCCAAAGTCTCGTCTCGTGGGCAGCACTAGTGACAGATGGAAGGCTTGTGTTGCTGCAGCCATAAACCTTCGAGTTTAAGAAGTCTAGAGAGTAAGTTAGTTAGTTTAGTTGCAATTTTGATGCACTTTTTTTTAAATTTTGTAAAAAGAATTAGAAAAGTTTACACTTTCTCTAAGAATAAATTTTCAAATACTTTTTCAAAAGATGAAAAAAAAAGTACCATTTTTGTCTGTCTCTCTGTCGGTTCGTGTCAACAATGAAGATTTCAGAATGTACAAGATCGATTGAAGCAAAACCTGATAGACTGATTGACCTACAAAAAAATAACTTAATGCAACAAAAACAATCCGGTCACTCGGTCCAAGGGCCGGCCGGCCTAGGTGGGTGCGAGGCCTGTGGTATACAATATTCTCGAGACCTATAATTAAATTTTTTAAATTTTGTTCGTCAGTCTGAAGTACACATATACAATCATAATACCGGGTGTTTCATAAATACATGAGGGGTTACAAAAAAATATTGCAAGGAAGCAATTGAACTTACGTTTGTTAAGCTGAGAGTTCATATCCCTGCCGCTAGGCGACACTCAACCACATAACTCACAGTGCCTTGTGCAATGTTTTGGTCCCCAAGATCACTGGACCTTGCACCGTGTGACTTCTTTTTGTGGGGTTTCACTAAAGGCAGGGTATTCATCTCACCGATGCCGCGTGATATCGCAGCCCTAAGGGTTGGATGGACACTATCGACAGGCACATGTTGATGCGAGTGTGGCACGAACTAAGACTAGACAATCGTGTCGATGTGAGCCGTGTCACCCGACAGTTCTACGTAGATTGCAGGTTGTTATCTGATATTTATGTGGATGATTATCATGCTTAGCTCTTCCTTCCTGTTTTGGTATTGTTAAACAATTCTTTATTTGCTGTTGAAAATTACTCACTCTTCGTGCATGGTTCTGCAAGCCATGGACAGTTATAAAAGTTTCTTTGCAAATTGAAATTTCAACTCCATTAATCTGTATGTAATACGAAAAGGTTATCGATCTTGTAAACTGCACTTCATCTTTCTCGGATACGTCTTTTCCCTTTTTAGCAACATTTTCATGCCAGCCATAGGTTTAGTATTCTGGGCATTAAAATCTACCAGATCGACAAGCGTATGAAGGTCCTAAGGTGACAGCACAGATAAGGTATCTGTGGTGACAGCCATTGTTGGACGACATATCGTCAAGATGATATATCGCGATATTGAAAAATATCGTCCAGGCGATACCATTTGGACGATATATCGTCCCGATATTTGGCAATATATATCGTGGAGACGATTCATCGCCGATATCGCGAGACGGAACAAATATCGTATCGTCTGTGACGATATTTTCTTGACGATATATCGCGATATCAAATTTCCTATATCGTCCATCCCTAGTGACAGCCTGCACCGTTCTCTTTGTTTTATCTAGATACAAAATGGCGTCCGGTATTACGTAGCAATTTTTTTCCCTCTCGGTTCTACTGTGGGCAATTCAGCTATTTTTTCCTTGAAGGTTTGGGATTTTTAGGCGATATTTCATCTGGTAATCTCAATTTAGGGTGCAAGAGTGAAAAAACGCAGCTTGAACAGCTGACATGAGAGTCACAGAAACCAGAATAAATAAATATTACAATACAGTAAAACCTCGTTAATCCGAACCCCGATAAACCGGACTTCGCTTAATCCGGACAGGCAAAAGAAAAAAAAGCAGAATGCAAGGTTTTAAATGTGGCTAGAAGTCAACAAGAGAACTTCCCAAAGAAAAGGCAGTCAACCACTGATGAAATTCTGTTTCCCGCAGACCTTGTACTGTACGGGCGTACTGTGTAGTGTATTTAGGGCTATGCCCTTTAAATACACCATAATATACATGCCTTGTTGCTATAAACAGAGTTTTAATGCACTTTCTACTGTTCCTTTAGGTTATTTCAGTTAATTCGGACTTTCGTTAAACCGGTCAACTAATCCCCTCATTAGTCCGGATTAACGAGGTTTTACTGCACTAGTTTTTGTCTTTTAACAATTTAAAAAACTAAGGCTAAAAATAGTAATTATGAAATATTTTATAGTGTTCCTCGCAAATACCCAGAATACGGCTATGTGATATCCATTTTTACAATTTCAGCAGCCCCCTTTGAAAACAAAATCATGGGTACTTTAGTGAATACAGACATTATTAAGACGGAAACAGAAGCTGTTCACCAATAATTGATAAGGAAAGTACCCAAGATCACAATGGAGGCAAGAAAATGTGCATAATTCGTGGAATTTGAAAAAGTGTCCTGTCGTCCTATGTTTATCAACGAGCTTACTGATTCTAGTATGGTAATACGGAGGAGTGCAGCATACGAGCTTTATGTAACTTGGTAAGTTGTTCTGCAGGCGGTAACAAGACATTCGAACCACCCTGTAGCGTACCCAAGCTGATAAACGAAAACAAAAAATCCTTGAATACATTTTACCGTATTTCAGAAATAACGTTCACCACTTGCTGCACTGTCGTGTGCTTTCTATTGCCCAGCCTGGTTGGCTGCACTTTTTGACAGCAGGCGTGGTGCACGTAGCTACATTGTCAGGCTGGTGCAACGAAATTATTGAGCTGTTGTTTTTAAGTCCACTTTATGCACAGATAAGCTAATGTGGAATGGGCCTAGATTTTAAAGTGGGATCCGAATCCATTATGGACTTCCAACGCGTATCGATCCCAGGACCGCTTGATTTCAAGTCGATGACATCCTCACCACGCCATCTTTTATATTTACTTTAGAAAGGAAAACCCCTAAGCGGCAGTTTTCTCCACACAACAATCTCAATTAAACTCAATTCTCTATTTTTTCATTTAGGACAAGCAAACACAAACATCCAAGCCTTAACCGTGATTCGAACTTGGGACCCCTGGCGTCGTAGCGTGCTGCGCTCTCCAATATATTCAATCAGTGATATGATTGTTCCAAATATGTGCTGAATTAGTACTTTTTACACATAAAATATGCAACGTCCCCCGGTTGTACACCAGTCGTCATAAAGTTAGTCCGCTACTCCTTTAGTCGGGAACATGAGAATCTTTGCAAATCATCAGGGCTTGCTGGGCAGAAAAGAAACACAACATTGTTTTCAAAGTTAAACGCAGTTTTATAATCGCTTACCAATAAAACGCTAGAACATTCAATACTAACGTTGGGCAATTCACTCACATATAGCGAAAGTCAAATTACATAATTAATTGCTTACTTTCAACTTATCGGCAAGAAGAAAACTCGAAAACCGAAAATCTATTCTTGAATTCTCCCCGTTTTCAAGTTCTTATTGATTCTTCACCTTCGCCTGTTTTCCAAACTCAGTCTGTCGTCAGGTGAGAAACATTCAGGTGGGTTCACTTCCTCTGCTGAGATGAGAAAGTGACGTCAACACGAACAGATTATGACGTATTTATAAACATACATACAAGTCCCAACCACAACTGTATCAATCTAACTTTAGTTGTCTATGACAACTTGCACATTATTTGAAGTAACAAACATTTTAAAAATCTTAACTTCTTACAAATATAAAACCTTAAACGCTCAGGTTCGTTACAAATGTTTTTGAATTTGAAATATGTGTTTATTTTTTAACTCAAGGCAAGCGACCTAACCACACTGAGTGTTGCAAGTGTTAGATAGGCCTACATTCTGACTTGGCGCTGCGTAAAAATCTTTGAAACACTAAGGGCGCCGTGAAACGAGGTTTGGGAACCCTTGGTTAACGCGCAGTGCCACGTGTCCCTGCACCACACTGTACGCCGCTCCAGAACGTAGTACAAACACCAAATAAACTACATTACACCAAATCAACGAAGTAGACGACTCAGTATTGCACTTTGTAACTAGATGCATGAGTGCAAAAAGAGTCAAAAAGTGATGTAAAAAATATCCTCCTTACGTTGTATCAAGAGAACAATGCACCAGGTGTAGAAACAGTTATATGTGTGTAGCTTATAGGAAAGCACGAAGTTACTTGGCTCAAGGTTACCATAAAAAAACCCTGTTAATCAGGAGATTGCAGTTACATCATGAAGCAAAACGCATCTCTAACAAAATAAAACTGCATAAAAGTGCAGTCTCAGGGTGCAGGATACCGTTACCACCTCCTCTTTAGTAAGACAATCAGATAACTCATTGTGTGACTTGATAACGTTCTTGCTCTCACAATAAACACTAATATTTCTTGTGAAGAAAGATAAGAGAGCTTCTTTCATGTTCTGTAACAAACAAATTACTTTTGCTCCTAATTTTCAGGCCAGAACACGAGTTTACTATTGTTGCGGTAGTTTCATGTTACCGGACTACTTACTTGCACGTAATAAACATTGGAAGAGTGGTAATGATCATGCGGTAATTTGACTGAAAACTAAATCAGCCGGGACAGTATGGTCGGGTCATTCCAATTTGGATTCCTTTGTAACCTTATAGTACACAGATAAGGGCGCCTGCTGAGAGGGGGCAGTGGGGCACCCACCCGAGATATCTGGAAAACTTCATGCAATTCGAAGGTGAAAAAGTAGCATGAAAACATGGCTTTCTGGTGCCATGGAAGACAATACATTATGTGTTTCTGGTACATCAATAAAAACTACGAAAACACAAAAAGCTGTTCATCAACAAAGTGACAGATGTTTATGAAAAGGACGTAAGTCGAATCCAGTTTCTGTTTAAATAGTAAGCTCCAGTGTGAGCTTGACAACGCCACGGTATTTTCAATTCAATTTCATTTTTATGATTTGCTAAACAACAATAATAATAATAATAATGAAAGGTAAAATATATGCGTTTAGGAGTGAAGAGCAAGATATGATATCTTACTCTGCCCTTCAGTGCTCGATGTGACAATTCCTAGCCGGGGGTGGAATAATTCCACAAATCAACATGGAGAAAATGTAGTGGGTGAGGAATGCTTATGCAAATTATCCTATGCTTTATGATAATTTTATTAACTGGGAGGTAGTATCCCCCCGCGGTACCCCTTTTGAACATTGCTGCCCCCTGAAAAAAAATTCTGCCGGAGGCCTTGGTATCAGATTTTCATGACATTTTTTATATTGTCTCAAATTTTGAAGACAGTTGCATTGTTGTTGATTATTGAAAAACTAAAAATGATAGGATTTTGTAAATACGTTGAAAAATTAAAGTACAATGTCTAAAACTTCCTAAAAGCGGACATCGAACACTTAAAAAGATGGTGAAAAGATGGCACTGAGTACTAAATAACAAGAAACACCCCAAATCAGCCGCAGATTCAATAAGAGAATAAAAGAGCATGCCACTTAAAAGGGTACTTATCTTTTAAATAAGAAAATATGTGAGGTATCAAAATCTTTCTGCTTGTAACTTGGTCAAAGTTCCACTCTTCATAATAGCATCCTTTTATAATTTTAATTATATTTTATTTATTACCATTTTCATTCGATCTTGACATTCACCACGTGTAAAGAAGGATGATGCTTTTCGAGTTTTTTTAAATGAATATTTTTTAAATAAATTAATAATAAATATTTTATTATTATTGTAAGAGCTTTACACTGACATTACTATTAACTCTGCATGTTCAATAGTTTCGAAGACATAACAATTTTTATTTGAACCGCTTCTTGTTTTTCAACATTAAATTACACTCAATCTATCGAGCCCAAAAATTCAGAAATTTGCAGTTTTTGTTCTCTACATGGATACTTTCAAATAAAACAAAAATATTACAAAACTTTAAGGCTAAAAGGTCCAAATAGAATACAAATTTTGTCGACTTGGCATGGAATGATCCGGTTCTAATATTAAAGGTAACAAGCAAATATGTGGCTAGGAGAGAAGGAGGATCCTGCGATTGGCTATGTTGATATGCTTGGATGGTACCCTCAAAAGAGACTTTCATTGTTCCTTGCTTCCAGCGCCTTCTATTCACAATTTATATTTCTGTATTTGTACTTTTGCTATTTTCCGCCCCTTTTGTACCACCTTTGGCCAATCGCGACGACGGGGCTGAGCGATAATACGATGGAATTGATTTGACTTAATTTTGAATATTTAGCGTCGCTTTTCTACCATTTTTGGTTAATCGAGTCGGTGAGGATAAGTGATGATATGATGGAATTGATGAATAAAGGAAGGGGGGTTAAAAATGCCCGCCTCCACCCGCAATACTGTCAGTGGTATGCACATGTTGAACCAGAACGTCAGTCTCCCTCGTTTTTTTTATTAAACTTTATTGCTTTATTGTGATTCATATATATAATGTAATTAATAATATGTATAATAGTTTGTATGGATACCATACTCATTTCTGGTAGCCAGTGAAGCTGATGTACATTGTTGTTTACATAGTTTCATACGTACGTACATACAGCACTACATTATTATCTTGTGTGTATAAATGTGTTTGTCTGTGTGTATTATACAACCTTTGACAGAAAAGTTCCAGGACTGAGCTCGTAAAAAATAATGTATTCAAGTTAGGAACTAATGGTCCTAGGTCTTGCCAAATTAGTTCCCTCGGCTATCTATTCACAGCTGCCACCGTTTCTGAAGGTCATGGAAGCAAGCGGAGAAAGCTTCATCCGGGATGCTTCTCAGCACATATGTCGCAAAACTGTTTGGATTGCTACAATATCTTCATGACACTTCCCTTTCAGAGGCTTTTTCACATGGGGGAAACAAAAAAAAATCACACGGCGACAGTTCGGATGAATATGGGGGATGTGGTAGAGCAGGGATACTATGCTTGGCCAGATTTTCATAGACTGATAAAGCAATATGGAGCCTTGCATTGTCGTGCAATAAGAACCACTGCCAAGACGCCGACAAATCAGAACGGCACCACCAAATTGCTTGACAAAAACGTTTCAGCTCGTTAATATAAAAGTTTTGATTTATCGTTTATCCTTCAGGCAGATATTCATGGTGCATGGTGCACTTTAGCATAAAAAAATGTGATCAACATTGTCTTTGGATCGTCTTGCACTGAATCTCTGCCCTCCCAAAACCTTTTGTGCCAATAAAAGACACGACTTCTCGATAATGCCTTGTCACATATACTTGCTGTATCATATTCAATGTTTCACTAGAGGTTTTCCTAGCTTAACAGAGAACTTAATGTTAACTCTCTGCTCAGAATCCACGTCCATCACGTCACTCGAGTAACTTTCAACTAAATGTGCCAACAAACCGAACAGTGGGTTGCAAAGCACAGCCCTGCCACCTAGTGAGTATACATGCAAACACTTCGAAGGCCATGTTTATTCAGAACATATATCAGGTAACTGAAAAACACCCATTTCTTGTGTTTCAATATGATAGGTAAATAATAATAAAAAAATAGTCCTGGAACTTTTCTGACAAAGGTTGTATGTACTCTAGTTATATATGTTTATTATTTGAATATAATAATGTACGCTTTCCTGTAATTGGAGGTTCTCTCTGTTGAAGCAAATTAATAAATAAATAAATATGTGTGTCATGTATAGCTATTTTGTGTCATGAGTGTGTGAAATGTTTTGAACTTGTGTACATCATGTTTGTTGGTATGTATTGTTGTGTGATTGCATATGGCGTTATATTAAATAATATTTATCTTATACCTATCACAATATTTTTTCTTTTCCTTTTAGGTATTTCATTTTGTTATATACGTATAACGCACATCCAATGTAAAATCTACCCAAATTAGATAGTCTCTTAACTACGCTGATATCCCGAATAACCATAGTGCATTATACATTCTACCTAAAGAAATTGATGAAGGGACACTCACAAAGAACACCAATGTCCAGGTCGAGTTTCGAGCTCAGGACGCCTGGCGTCGCAGCGCGCTGTTCTAACCACTCCGCCACGGACGTCGAATACACGGATTTGGTAAGCCTAGAAAAGGGTGAGAGGGTTGGGCCACTCTCTATGTAGCCCGAATATGGGTATTATGTTACCCGGCTTTGTCAATACCCCTCATTCTCTCGCGCTGAGAACAAGACGTTAACAGCCCATCTCGGATTTTGGATAAACCAGAAGATAATGGATATACCGTATCAATTATATACAATTTCATACTTTATTATGACCACAAAGGTAATTACTCTCGATTCTTGTCTATCAGAAGCACAGCCAAGAAGCAGTCGCTTCCAAGTATTGCTGAGTAAAGATGTTACCGATACATCTTTCTTTGTCCGGCACCAGGTTAAGAAACAACTTTGAGGAAGTAAAGATGTGCATCGACCTGGTGTTTACAACAGCAATCCTTGGAGGATAAATAGTGTGTATTCTGACAGAGGGAATCAGAGTCAGTTCGTCAGTTGATCAGTGAGATCTGAACATAGAGCATTGTAGACACTACATGAGAGAGAGTGGTCTTGCTACGCACATCGGCCTGAAGGCCTGATGCAGGTTTGACACCAAGGTAATGGTGCAGTTTCACTCTGCCTACACTACGACAGCTGAAAGAACAAGTCTATGTTCTTCTTCCATACGGCGAGTCTACGGAGAACATCAGCTTCTGGTTGAAACCGGCATTTTCCTTACATCATACCGAGACAATCTTAGGGAGATCTAAAGTCCAAATTAGTGTGTATTGTGTGTTCATTTGCCGTTCTGAGTTATACAGGTACAACCTCTCGCATGAGGATCAATCGCCAAGCGAGTATGAACGATGAAAAGTACTAACGCAACTCAAGGGACGTCTGAAGGTCCCAGGTTAAGATCCCCGGTCCCTAAGGGAACGATACGATACATCACTTTGCCACGGACGTCGCAGTGATAAAACTGACGAACGGACTCTCACAAAGAACACCATGCCCAAGGCAGGATTTGAACCCGTGATCTTCCGTGGCGAGGTCGAAAACCTGTCTCTCTTTCACAACGGGTTCGATTCACGGTGGATTCACCTGGCACAGTGGTTCGGATCCAACTTTAAACTGTAGGTCCAATCCCGATTAGCCTTTCTGTGCATAAAAAAAACATATTCAACTCAACTGTCTTTCACAAAATCAATCAGCAACAACTATAGCTGGAACGGCCTATGATTCGGCGTGAAACCGCCATTATGACCAATTAGGCCTAGTGCTGGGCAAGAAGCGTCAACAATAAAAGCCTTCCAAAGTTCTCCCAGCAGGGAAACAGTATTTTGTCAAAATAACCGTTCTGCGCTGTGACGGCCGGAGATTAAACAATAAACGCGAGAGCTTAAACTACAGTGCATTGGTTAATCCTGTCGTCTTGTTATGAAGGATACAGGTTCGATTCACGTACAAATCTGTGTCTCGGATCACGTTTTAAACTTCCTTTCAGCTTATCTGTGCATACAGTGCACTGGAAACAAACTTTGTCAAAACTAATGACATTCGAGCTGAAATATACATGTAAATATTGAAATGTTGGATAAAATATGCATAGTGTCCATATGCATCAAAAGTATCATGACAATGAGCCTAACAGGTGAAATAAATACGTACATGTTGTAAATAGGTCCTTGCTATGCTGATGCTATTGTCATACCTGTATAACTAGATAAAAAGGCTAAAATCCAGAACTGTCATTCACTGAAACTTAACGATCTTAAGTTGTAGTCATGCACAGTCAGCTGGCAAAAGTCTAAGGTGGAACTAGAATGAACGTTAGTGATGTCCATTTGTAGACACACCATGAATCAGAAGTAGGCATAAAAGGTCTTGACAAAAGCCTAGATATATATGTAACCAAATAAATGCGAACTACATATACACATAAATATGAAGGTAAATTGCTTAAATATGAAAACAACAACAACATAAGTATAGGGTGTCTTCAGTCAATTCCTTCATTCCCGTGCTTTCCAGTGGAAGAGAAGAACTCCCGAAAATTCCGTTAGGGACACTCCCTGTACCGCTGGCCTACAGTCACTATTCCTAGAACCAGCATAAATTATTTGCCGAATTAGAAAATTAAATAAAAATATGGAAAATATCATGCAAATAGTTATATTTAACATATATGTAAGCAGTAACATCTCTCATTTACGTATGAAAAACAATGTCAGGCATATGTCCACCCCTACTGAGTCAGCATGCATTTATACGCTCCACAAAATTATTGATAACCCTCTCGCAGATGTCTGTCCCGATGCCTCCAATCAGCCGTATGATTTCCGCCTTCAATTCCAAAAGGATTCGTGGTTTGTTGGGGTACCCTGTGATTTCACAAACACCTATAAGAAGAAATCACAGGGTGTAAGATCACACTCTACCTGCCAAAATCCACACCACACAGTCGTTCTCAGCGGATGTATGGATTTCACGTTCCTGGATTATTCGAGGATTTTCGGAAGGAAACCACAATAATCGAGTCAAAACAATTGAGGCTACATTAATCGGCATGACAACAGATGCCAACATTGGTAAGAACAGGTCTGCCAACCTCGAAACAAAACAATATCACTCGATTCAAATTCGGCGTCCTATACGGAACACCCTTTATAAACAATATAATTTTAATTTTCGTAGTCTTCAGTCAATTGCTTTATTCCCGTGCTTACCAGTGGAAGAGAAGAACTCCCGAAAATTCCGTTAGGGACATTCCCTGTATCGCTGACCTACAGTCACTATTCCTAGAATCAGCGTGAATTAATTATTTGCAAAATATGGTTGTAGGAAAGATCGAAGTACACAGTGAACGTTCATTTTTTTGCGGTGGTTTTCTTAGCTTAAAACAGGAATAAGTTTAAAAAATATGATCGAGACCGTTACAATCAGATAAAATTTACCGAATTTTTAGAAAAAATCATATCTTTTAATATGAGTGTCGACTACGGGACGCACGCATATTCAAGTATCCTGGGAGAAGATCCTGAGATTTCGGGCCATCGTGAGAAAATTGGCGAGCTACGATTGAGTAGCGTAACCCTGACACAGAAAACCCACAACAACTGAGTGATCGTCGTGCTGACCATACGTCACCCGGTAACTGATTGGATGATCTCCCACCGACAGTCGTCTAGGCACTGGCCCTCACGGTCTGTTATAGCTACTACATGTTATTATTTAGTGGAGGCAAGATTTACCATTCAACATCAGATATCATTTCCGTATTGAATATACAGCCATCACACACTCGTGGTGAACTAGCAGACAAAATTTTTTTGAATGAGAAAATCAAATCGAATTTCTAATCAATCAATTTAATCTACGAGAATCAACACGCAACCTAAGGCTCATTCACACCACTACGAAACTCTCCCTTCTACAAAGGTATCTTTTCCATAGATTTGTCCGCTTACATATTAACCTGCCTCCCAGGGTTGGCAAAATGTGTGTTTTTTATAAAAGAAACCAAACAAACAGTTTTTTAGTATTAAGCATGTTTTAAATGTTTCAAACAATGTTTTAAACAGGAACCGAAAAAAAACATGTTTTAAACAAATAAAACGTATAAAACATAATGCCAAGAAGGCTTATTTTCTAAGAATAATGATTAAAAAGAATCTGTTAATCATCCAAGGATGGACTGTGTACTTATTATAAAGTACACGCTTGACTAACTTCATAAAATACATATTTATGTTATTCTTATATCTCGCATGTTAGTTGTTCGAGAAATCTTAAACTAATCCACACTTGCCAGGCCCCACTCAGACCAAACAGCTACTCTGTTTTCTTAAATTATCTTGAATGTAACTAAATATTGAGATTAACAACTATGTGCAATATGTTAAGTGAGGAACAAAACTGTTTCATCCACATAGTATTCAATTTTAAAAATGTTTTGATCACTTGTAAAAAAACATAGCCAGGTGTTTTAAACGTGGCCCACGGGCATTCATCAATATATGTTTCTTTGTTACTTCAATATACATTTTCAGTCACTGAACAGATTTCTATGCACAGTAAACAAAATGACACGGATTGAATTAAAAGGCTGTTACAAAACTCGGAAATAACCACAGACAATCAAACATCAAGTGTCAAAATGTGTTTTAAACAAGTCTGAGGAAACATGATTAAAACGCTTTGTTTTAAACGTTTTAAACATTTGTGAAAAAACAAAGCCGTGTGTTTTAAACATTTAAAACAAGTTGTTTAAAACACTTTTGTTTTAGACATGCCAACCCTGCTGCCTCCAAATGCTGATATTTTCTTTCCAGAACACAATTTATGACAATTGGTAAAAATGTATTGTGTAACCAGTACTTGCGGAAAATGTTGACTATACGCACGGCCATGAAATTAGGCGGGTGACAGAAGTTCGCGCTGTTGCCACGTCAGAGATCAGAGCACAACTCCGTGTGCTCGGAGGATTAAGAGAGTGAAAGATCTCGTCGTAGAGTTGGTCTTTGTAATCCATGTGATACAAACTGACAGTGTTTGCTCCAACTGTCAGGGATGACACAAGAGTGCCCCGGAGAGAGATCTGTCTGAGGCTCGAACTAGGCAACGCAGCCCGGTTGACGTTGCAACACAGTGCGTGGGACGGAACCAGCGACTTTTGACCAGCTCTCTCTTTGCTTTTCCCATATGTGGCACCAGCGCAATTCTGCCCAGCCACATATTTTCATGGCCGTGAATTAGCTAGGAAGACGCTCCTATAGTTTAGCATGTTGACAATAAAATAGCTGTGGGGATGCTTTGCTAAACTTTTGCTTAGCTGGGGGGGATACAGTCCGGCCAAGGAAGACGAAACTACCTGGAGAGGACGATTCCAAACGCGAGAGGGGAAGCAGGGAGAAGCCCTCGCCAAACTACCCTGTGGTATTTCACTTCTTGTGTTTATTACCGCTTGCTGTGTTGTGTCTGTGATGGCTCTTACAATTGGCAAGAACCCGTTTCGAAGTGGGATAAAGAAAATTGAGACGTTTTGTTCCCTGTTCCACATCCTACAAAACACCCTCGTTGTACTAGAAAATGTCACAAACCATTCAGTCACTACATGTATATTTATAACACTATATACAACAATATTATTATTATTAGTGAACAGTATCCTGATTAATGCTGTGTACATTTATGCTAATTATAATATTTACTAAGGAGATCAATTTAATTGAATAATCTAAAATAAAGCTACTGGTTTACAAACAAGTTCATCTACTAATGTGACGTGATGAATACTCATGATATTATGTTCTGTTTGCTGATATAGTAGTATATGGATGGCTTTAATTTCGTTCTGAGCCCTTACATAATTCGTAAACATCTCTCTATATATTTTGGAGGCGATATTACTACGTTGAAACTTCATTTTTTCCACAGCAGACAATTTTCAAGGAATCCGCTTCCAGCCGTCACCCCTATTTAGCCACTGAACACGTCCGGGTGGCGCATGCGCTCTTCCGTCCATGGTCTCGGCTAAGGTAGCCATACAGTACCCTTCCACCACACACACCCTTTCAAGCACTGCGAGCAACTTTAATTTTTTTTCTGTACCATTTTGCATTCTTTTAGTCTTGTTGTTGCTTTCCGGCTGTTTCAACATAAAGTGGTCATTCGGTACTGTATCTGAAACTTGAAGTAAATAAATAAATGAATAATATATCTTAACTGGAATCACTAGGTACAAGAAAAAGAAGGACATTCTTAATTTTGAATACATTTTTCTACACCTTGGCTATTGTTTTAAGGGAACCTCAGCTATCCGAATTGCTCCCCAAACCCTTCCCCTTCAGGTCGCTCCACATTGCACCATAAGCTTTATTCTATTCATAAGTTCTATTTTACTACGTTTTCTGCCACTTTTAACTAATAGCAAAAATAGAACCTTAAGCCTATCAAACTTTGGACCTACCTTTGGGGTTCCCATGAACCTTGTAAACTATGCTCTCCTCTCCAAATACATGCTACTTTCCTACCCACGGAAGTATTCTTGATTTAATCATTATCTTGTGTAACCAGTTCTTTCATCTTATTTAGGTAAACTATCTTCATTAAGGTTTTATTATATTTTTTAAATATATTATTTTATGTGTCTCTTTTAATGTAAGGCACCCAGATTATTAACAAACTTTTAAGGCGGCAGAATTTTTTAAATTGTTCTTTTTAGTCAACTTTATGCACATAAAGGTCAATCGGGACTGGACCTACAGTTTAAAGTGGAATCCGAACCACTGTACGCGGGTATCAAACCGGGACCCCTTGATTACAAGGCGACGACGTTACCACTACGCCATCTGGGAGGCCAAGGTGGCAGAAAGGTGCGTTGAGTTTAAGCTTAAAAAATAAGAGCATCCTTCCTTAAAAATGGCAACATGAAATCACTAGGACTACAAGATAGATCATCACCATTAATAAAACAAATAATATTCTTCCACGATCCACATCCATACAAAACTACCGGCATACTGTTTTGTGTTTCAATAGAGGCCTCCCCGATGGCGCAGTCGTAGCGTCGTCGCCTTGTAATCAAGGGGTCCCGGGTCCGATACCCGGTGGAGGCACATAGTGGTTCGGATTCCATTTTAAACTGTAGGTCCAGACCCGATTAGCCTTACTGTGCATAAAGTAGACTTAAAAAAACACTAAATCAACCAACCAATTGTATGTTTCAATACTTAGATTCTTTGATAAATAGTTAGATTGTGGCGTGAGACACGAACAGGATAACCTTTGGCGTTAGTTTTTGTAAGAATACTGGGCAGAATTGGGAGTTATGACCACCACCAAACTCCCTTTTGGCACGCCACTGCCATTTAGGAAACTACGATGAATCCAAAAAATACCATTCGAATTGTCATTGAATTATCCTCATTAGAAAGTAGAAAATACTAATGTTTTCAATATTACCAACCGAGTATATCTCTCCTACGTTTATTAATTTTACAGTGAAGTTATATAAAATTTACTGGACCATGTGTATTATTAAGATAGAATAGTGACGTCTTTTCAGATCGCACCTGATGCCGCTTCAAATGTTTTAAAGGTCAGAAAGGATACATTTCACTTTTCACGCACCATTGGCAATAACGGTATCAAAGATGAATGGACAAATTTCTTAATTTTTTTGTCTTCCTTTTTACAATCCACACAAAATTAATCAGTGCAAGAGATTCAAAAGCAGAAGCGAGGACCTTTCACGATCAATCAGCACTTCCTGCAACCGCCCTGCGCCCTGCATATATTTTGATATTATTTCGCGTCGCTTCTCTGCTACTTTCGACTAATCGACACGACGGAAGGATGACAAAGAATTGATTAAAAACTCATGCCACGATACATCTGTGATAGGAAAGATCTTTTGGTAGTTGATTGATTGAATTGGCTAATTTTCCTACGCTTTTCTGGCACTTTTCGCTAATAGTGCGGATGGAAAGTAAGAATAAGTGGTAAAGTATCTCACTTCTGGCGGAGAACATGCGGTTTGGCGTGAAGATGCTACATCCATTCCTGAATCTAAAACAACCCAGACCCAAAGTTTTGAAGTTCCCGTTCGTCTCTAATGACGTCATCAAAATGGCGGTCGTGACGAAAATATTATTCGTGAACCGTGTTACTTGTTTACAGTTATTTATGTTTCATGGCATCTTATTTTCATGAAAGTTGCAGTTTAAAACTCGACTATGAAAATAAGAATTAAATTAAAAAGATCCACTTAATAATGTAACATTAAATATGGCCGCAAAAAGTAAAAAAGAGCCTTTCAGCTACATGATCATGTTTGGAAACAAATCCTATGCTTTCGAGATTCATGTTAATCCTAACGCCAGAGCCTCGTTAGTCTGCAGGGTGTATTTACTACGTGGAAGTGAGATTGACATCTGAGTGTCTTTAGAAAAGGTTTCCTCTTTCAGCCCGACTTTTGGTAGCGTGGTCGTGAATGAACTACTCAACAGATGGAGCCCTCCACTTATACAATATAAGAATGTTGTGAAGAGAAATTCAGGATATTGGGAAACATATTCTACATGTGTTAATTATTGTTATAAAAGGATGATTTAAGCTCGAAGTTCTATAAAATTAAAATACATAATTTTCACTACATTCTTGCGGACAAAAAGAGGAAGGCACATAACATATTATTTGAGTGCTGAAAAGTAAGCAAGTCATATGTTTCTACGTATAATCGTATTATCGTATAATCATCACAAAATGATTCATAAACCAATCATTACCCAGGTTATATATAGACGTACTATTTCATTTTTTAAGAATTTATTTGATGCTCGTTATTAGCCCTATCATTCACACCCTAAATAGTCTTGCAAGAGAGGATTCTTTCTGACAAAATTACAACTCGTCATGACGATTAAGGTGCGATACCAAATCAGAGAGCAGCCATTCAGTCAATAACTCAAAAGTTGAGCCCCCATTTTTGGAATAACTCTTGAGTTAACAGGTGAGGTTGACAAGAAGAAGTAGGTTTATCTGCTTCTAAATTAGGATTAGACATGAAGGAAAAATATCCTGAAAATTGTCGGAAGATGAATTCTTATAGTACATCGTGTTCCGGCACAAACATTCAAAAAGTATCATCACAGGAAAAATGCGAATCATAGAAAATTCTGACTGCATATTTGAACTCAAGGTAAAAAGTTCAATTACAAACACCTTACCTCCTGTTGGTAAGTTAAAGCATAGTAATTTTTGCGAGAATATGACCAAACCGTGAAAAAAAAAATTAGTGTAAGCCGGAAAATTAGTTACTTTAACCATTCCTGCGGCGAATTTTATTTGTCGTTTGCAAGTGAATATCCACCACGTCGCGTTCGTTACATCTGCACCAACTGCACGTTCGTTTTTAATCACGAATGCCTGTGTTAGTTTCTCCTGCTCGCCCGCTTGCATTCCGTATTCTTACAAGAACTGGCCACAATCATGGCTGCTCGAAGCCACAATGCAACAGTTTGTGATGTAGGTGAAACACACCTATACTTTCGGATAGATTGTGCTTAATTACAATATTGAATTAACATATACAAAGAATTAATCTTGAAAGTTTTACGCCATTTTGCGTCGATAGATCATTGGTGGCATTCCGAACTCACACCTTCTAAGCTTGAGGCATCTGTAACCGAATTGTATCCCAAGTGATGTTCCTTTGAGTTTCTTTGGCTGACGTCAGCGAAACCATTTTCAAAATGTCTTCCCCTTTAGAGAAAACACAATTATATTCCAAAATATGAAGAATTACATCTAGAGCATTCACATGTGCTTTGCCTTCGCTGTTTTCTACATATTCGCAATAGTTCCGTGCCTACGTAAACATATTAACTATTGCGAATAAATAGACATCAGCAAAGTAAACCACATCTTCTAGAAGAAATTCTAAGCAGATGTAATTTTTCAGACTATGGAATATCATGGAGGCTTTCGAAAGGAGAGGAAAACGGTTTCGCTTGAGTCAGTCAAAAGTTCAGCCGAGAAAAGTGTAGCATAGAAAAGTTCTGTAAATATAAACATAATCTGCAGTGCTGGTAACGTATGAAAAATAGTTTTCTCGTGAAACACGTCGAACAATTTTGCTATAATGTAATATGTCTAAATTCTACAGGGTGGTCCAAAAGTGCGGAACGGGCCGAATAAAACCGAAATGCATGCGGTTATTGAAATGTTATGTGTGTACATGTACTTTTGGCATGGGGGAAAACCTACCGAACAGCTTTTGAAATATGGTCGCCATCTTGGATCGCGACCAATTTTTTTTAAATGAAACCTAGGCATGTGACACATGAAATTACACTGTAAAAAGCTCACAAACACGATGTTAGCATTCATTTTTGCATGTAGTGTAATTTCATGTGTCATATGCCTAGGTTCCCATTTGAAAAATGTGATCTCCATCCAAGATGGCGGCTTTCAAGATGGCAAGCATATTTCAAATCGGTTCGGTAGGTTTTCCCCCATGTACACATATAACATTTCAATAACCGCATGCATTTCGGTTTCATTCGGCCCGTTCCGCACTTTTGGACCACCCTGTAATTTTTAAAACTTTAATCGGGTCACTTTGACCCTCCGACCTTTTCATACTAACCACTCCATTTTAACATTTTTAGTACCAAATCGTAAATCAAGTAATGCCCTACAATATCAGTGAGTTTCGTTACCTTAGCCCTAAAAACGTAGTCTACAGGGAAGTTGTGTAATACGAAATCATCTTTCGAGGTCATACCGTATCGAATCCCACATGTCTCCACAGACGTGCATGCCATTGACCTTCAGAAAAAATCCTGTTTGAGCATGGTCTTACGCAATACAATTAAGTATGCGTACCCAGAACTCTGAAGATCTTGCACGAAGTATGTCAACAACCTGAAGCAGGGTTGCCACCTCGTAGTAAACCCCTTCATGAAAAAAAATATATCGAGCTTGGAACAGTGTCTTTCATTCTAATCCAAGTTAGTTGAAATCGTAATACTACAGCCTACGTAACAGAAAGCGTTAAATTTCGTAGTGGCCTCTTGTTCAACAGTTGTAATTTGTAACCATTTAATAGTGTAATAAGAATTCGAAACTAATCTTTTTTTAACAACAGATAAATAACATTTTAAAATGTTATACTGTCTCTTGTTCAAGAGTTGTAATTTGTAATCATTTAATAGTGTAACAAGAATTCGAACCTATTTTTGCTTTTACTACAGATAAATAACATTTTAAAATATTGTACTTAAGAGTTTGAATACTTATATCAGTAGATGAACTTAAATACTTAATCCAAGTTAAATTTAAAAAGTAATAAAATTATAGAAAGTACTTCAAAGGATACATCATTGAAGATATGTCAATGAAACATTTTGCAAAATAGAAAGATTTACAACTAATTCAAAATGTTTGTCTATTTTCCACAGAATCGTTACATATCGTAAACGTATACCTTCGAAAATGAAATATTATAAAATATGACAAAAGTAAAGAGAAGAACAAGAAAACTGGCATGGTGTAACGTGGATAAAATGTTACAAGATTGTAAAATAAACATATGCTAGGAAGAAAATTATAACCAGTATACTAGATACCCGTTAGTAGTTATTGAATATGATACCTTACTCTGTGCGGAACATAACATAGGAACATTTTCGAAGAAATTTCATATTAAAGTTAAAAACTCATAAGGTAATTATCAGTTTTAAGTAGTATGTTTGCTCCCTTCTCCATCTCCGTATCTCTCTCTCTCTCTCTCTCTCTACACACACACACACAAACATATATATATATATATATATATATATATATACACATACAAACACATACACACAAACACACACGTATATACAGCAGAGGCGTCTCGTCAATTGTGGGGAAAAGGACAGCTTGCTCTGCGACGACATTCATGAGCATTTCTACATTGTAATTTCTTCATATAGGAGAAGTATTTATTTTACACGAGAGCGCTGGACTAAGCTTATATTACATTTATTGGATCTGAACTGGAAGAAAGTAATAATTATTTTCCCACAATTGATGCATGCGTCACTTCAGATCCAAGAAATGTAATATAAGATTAGTTGAGCGCTCTCGTGTAAAATAAATACTTCTCCTATATAAAGAAATTACAATGTAGAAATGCTCATGAATGTCGTCGCAGAACAGGCTGTCCTTTATCCCACAATTGACGCATGCGCAGCATGCACCGCATGCGTTCACGAGATGCCTCTGATATACAGTATACACACACACACATACACATATATCACTGTCTGTATCAAAGTTTGGAAGTAACAGACTACGTTTTTCGAGCAGCTGTATCTAGTTACTTTCTGAAGTCAGTTACTGCAACTGAACCTCTAACTCGTTTGCTTTTTATCAGGTAACGAGTGATAAAAATGATAAATTTCTTTCACAATTACTTTTATGTACATTCCAACAATTATAGTTTTGCTCTAAAATATCTAAAATTAATCGATCCAAAATACATTTGTTGCAAGTAAATGTTTTATAGTGAGTCTTGAAGGTTTCCTGGCGACCAATGATGAAAATATTCTCTCGGGCTATCGACCAGCCTGAGAGAATCTTTTTTTACATAAATGTTTTGTGTCATGCATTTTTTCAGGTACAAGGGCTTAATTTTAATTTTCTCTTCTTCCTATATTTTTACTACAAAATTTCAATAAAATTAGGGTTAATTTTAAATGGTCACATTCTATGAGTTATAGATAATGAATAATAAAGTAAATATAAACGTAAGTTTGTTGCTTTTTGAAATGTAACGATGACTGTAACTTCGAAAGAGTAACTCAGTTATGTTTGCCTCTGCTTTAAAAAGGAACTGTAAGTGAATTTTACAGTTACTTCATTCAATTTAAGAGTTTGTTTTTTGAGTCTACTGTATGAACTGAAAGTCTACTGGGAATAGACATAAATATAAAATAAAAAAGGTCAGGGTTCGATACCCGGTAGAGGCACATAGTGGTTCGGATCCAACAGCAAACTGTAGGTCCAGTTCCGATTAGCCTTACTGTGCATAAAGTGGACTTAAAACACCAACACAATCAATCAATCAATTTAAAGTGAGATACTTTGATTTATTTCATTTCGCTTATCTGCCACTTTTGGCAAATCGCGAAGATGAGGATGAGTGATGATATGATGAAATTGATGAAGGGACATTCACAAAGAACACCCGTACCCAGGACGGGTTTCGAACCCGGGATCCCTGGCGTCGTAGCGTGCCATGCTGACCACTCTGCCAAGGAGGTTGGCTGTATATAATGGATAGCATTGGTAATCATGCCTATCAGATGATGACATGTATGTATCACTCATTTTTTATTTGAGTTAAGGTTATTTTCGAACACTTTACTTGTTTTATATGTGCATTAGTGATGATGGACAAATTCTGAATCCGTGACATGACATATTTCAAGATATTGTTTTAGAACTCTTGAACTGTGTTCCTTGCAATATGTACTTGATATATATTTGTTTCTTCTTTACGCCGTGCCGGAGTGGTTAGCACATCGCGCTACGACGCTAGGGGTCGCGGGATCGAATCCTGGCCAGGGGATGGATGTTTGTGAGTGTCCATTCATCAATGTCATTACTCATCCCCATCTTCGCAAATTAGCCAAAGTGGCACAAAAAGCGAAGTAAAATAAAGCAATTCAATATTTGTTTCTTCTTCATGGCGTGGTGCTAAGCACAGGGGAACACTTTACCTTTTTTTATGTATCTCACAGGTTACTGTTCGTACATGTCATCATACAATGGTTGACTCGAAGATGGTTCCGTGACATTATCATTATCAATGTGTTTGTTTAATGAATGCTGCCTTGCACTTCAACATGTCATGTTTCCTTGGTGTACATAGATAACTGTACACCACAATGTGCATGAGCTGTTTCTTATACTTTTACATGCCTAGGAACTATCAATCATTAGGATTTGCTGACAGTCCCAAACTGATTCCGTGACAAGTGGAATATATCTCAAATGTTTCAATGTGAAAAATCAAAATGAGCCCTTATACTTGAAAAAAATACTGCAAGACATTTGTTACAAACGAATATGCTATGTACAGCCACCAGGGTGCGAAATCATTGAAAACTGGTGGGGGTGGAGAGAAAGTTCTTAATCTTCAACCCCCCCTCCTCCTCCACAAACATATGTGCAAATTATACTATATAGATATTTGTAATGTTATTAAAAGTAAAAAGAATTACTCAATTAAAAATATATTATTATTAATTACATAAAGGAAATTAATTTGTTACTTTTATACATATCAGATATTGCAAAGAAGCTAACTGATTCCTTTAGTAACTGGTTAAAGATTTTAATAAATTATGAAATAGTTAAAGTGCTTTTATTATGTGTAAGTTTTCATTTAGTTTGTGCTTTATATTAATATAAATCAATTACATTGCATTCTTGTTTTAATTTTATTTTCGTATTGATGCAGATTTGTTAATGATCTTTTGAGAGAGAATGCATTCAATACTAATTTGTGTGTGTTTTCGATATTATTCTTAGTAAAGTATATTTGAAATTAAAAGTAATTGCTTATCTTTTGTTTGTTATAACAAAAACTCCCCCCCGGAAATGTTTGGTGGGGGGATTTGTTACGCAAAGAAAGTTGGTGGGGGAAAATCCCCCCGTGCCCCAGAATTTCGCACCCTGACAGCCACCCGGCAATAAAAATGGGACACCTAGATCCTAAAATACTCCGTTATGCTTGACTAACCCTACGACGTTGGTTTGAAGATGCCTTTGAATTTGAATTTTGAATTTGATTTTAAAATTGTGGGAGCGTCAGCACTTAGGCTATTTTGCTCCCGTCACATAATACGGGGACCAGCCCCTTATCATTACAAATAACAACTCTAACGTTGCATAATTAAAAATCTTAAAATGTTCTGACTTCTGTTAAAAGCTGAGGCTGTAAACGGGCACTCAGCACAAATAAGGACAAAACAAAGTACATCACAAACAAAATTATACTGGCCATGAGGCCAGTCGCCAGAGCCTCGTTAGTCCTCAGTCCAGGGTGGACTAACGTGGAAGTGAGGTTGACATTTGGGTGTACTACATGGAAGTTCACCCCTTACACCCCAAGATGCCTTTGAAAATTTGCTTTTAAAATACACTTCTCGCCTTAGAGGTAGGCAACACACATAACACTTTGCAGGAAAGCGAGCATTTCAGGATCTAGGTGTCTCATAATTATTGCCGGTGTGGGTACGTACAATGCATGACGATTAAAATCTTTTTGGACAACCCTAATTGCGAATTTTTCTTGTTGAACGTCGCTTACCCGCAACATTTTAGCTTATTGTTACGTTCGGGATGAATGATGATTCTATAAATTTAATAGACACACACACACACAATAGGGAAGTATATACCCTGGCCGGGTATATATTCTCCTCGCTTTCATTCACACACAATCATCTGCTCTATCACGGTTAGAGTCGGTTAGTTCTCAGGAACTCTCCAGCCTAACTATTGCCTATTTGGGGGGGGGAGCAGGAAAAGGTATTTAAAGTCCTTGCCTTGACTCATTCTCACCCAATAGGTCGATAGGTGCCGAGCTGATATCTACCTGAAGATGAGGCCTGCTCGAAAAAGGTTTTATAAGTCACACACACAGTCACATACTCTTTATCACACACACAACAGAGATATAAAATTAATGGTCGATAAACTAAGGAAGATTCTAAATTTAATGACATTCTGCTAAAAATGTTTCTGTACTCATAGGTCAAGAAATACACACTTGCTTTGAAGGAGCCCTAGTACAGTGTACAAAAATGTTATCCGGGACAAGATTGGTTGATTGATTTGGTGTTTTAAGTCAACTTTATGCACAGTAACGCTAATTGGGACTGGACCTACAGTTTAAAGTGGGATCCGAACCACTATGTGCCTTCCCTTAATTACAAAGCGAAGACGCTAACACTGCGCCATTGGGGAGGCCCTTATCTGGGACAAAAGAAAATCACGCGACAAACGAATAGAATGAAGAATGTGAACAGTATAGGAGTGCGGGGGGGAGGGGTGTCAATAATAACAAATAATATCAAACACGCGATAGAGAGGAAGGAGGGTTCTCAAAAAAAAGAGGTGCCTGTTTAAAATGTGTATTGCACAATGGATAAGGATTCTTGTTGAAGAAAACAGCTCTTTTTATCTTGATTTATTGGTGAGGTTGTTTTAAATTGAACGTGCTATTGCTGGCCATCACTACTAAAGTCATTGTTTTTATCCTATTTACTTGATGGCAGCATATTCCTACTCCTAAGATTGTATCACAGTGACAAAAGTAATTTACATCAGAGGAGGCACATGGAGGTTCGGACACCACTTTAAACAGTAGCTCCAGTCCCGATTAGCCTATCCAGGGGCACCAACTTTTGAAAAATGTTGGGTGGGCTCAAACACTTCAGTTATAAGTTCGCAAAAATATCATGAATGATATTAATGAAAGCAATCCACCAAGAATTACAAAGCAAATAATAATAATAATGACACGACAAATTGTTGGATGATCTCGAGCCCCGTGGGCCCATATAAGTTGACGCCACTGTGCATAAACTTCAGGTGTGTACTATAAATGTGGATTTCCCTCTGCCAAATATTAGGAACCCGAAGGGGATTCAGAAAATATTGGGGGAAATTCCCCTCATATGGCGTATGCTGGATTAAACATAAGGGTGGGCTCTATCACCATACTGTGGTGTTTGAAATGAAAAGAAAAGTTCCAAAGGGGGACTGACTCTACCTCGTTCACGTTTTGGAATTAAAATTTGAAATTGGAATGACAACATAACAAAAATATATTGACCCTTGCTCAAACGAAGAAATAAAATATATGTTTAATAGAATGAGTAAATAAGGATGCAATATGAAAAATCATCTTATTGAAATTAACAATTTTTGCATTTTTTAAAAATCATTTTGCTATATTAGTCTGTATGCTTCGGGTTTCGCAGGTAACCTAGATTTCTTTTTGGTCATTTAGCGTCTGTTTTTTGCTAATTTTGGCTAATCGCGACGATGAGAATGAGTGATGATGTGATGAAATTGATGAAAGAACACTCTCAAATAACATCCAGGGATTCTAAGCCGGGACCCCTGGTGTTACTTGTCCTAAACTATACACTACTGATATATATATATATATAGTTATTACTAGTGTGCATTTGAAATAGTTCCAGTGGGAAAAATTTAAGTAAATAATTATCTTCAAATATCGGAGTGTTACATAAATTATATATATGAATTCCCCCATGTAACAAAAATTAGCAACCAGGTGGGGACGCAGATAACAACGGAGTAAATTCCCCTCATGTCCCCCTTGGGATACTACCATGGTTACTACACACACACACACACACATATACACACACACACACAGAGAGAAACAGAGATGGAGTTCACTATACATTACATTCAGTGTTGTAACTCGCACATTATACCATTTGTCTCGCACCGTTTTTGTAATTGTGCTTTTGTAAAATGTTGATAGTTAAAACTACTGTTAGGTTAGAAATGAAAATGTTGAGTCACAAGCTAAGAATATAGTTTAGAAAAAGAGACTTACTTTAAATTAATATGTATATTTCTTAATGATGTGTGCACGAACAACAATTGAATAGGACATGAAACTGAGTTAGTTGAAAGATATACATGTTTTGCTATTGAAACCTAAATATATAAGGCGCTATTATGTGTTAAATTTTTCTTCCAAAATATAAATGCTGAATCACATGCATGAGCATTATTCATTGATTGATTTTGTTTCGTTTTTTTATTATTGCTTGATGTTGAGAAATGAACAAATTAAAAAATCAAATATATAAATAATACTTTGTTATGGTCAATAAAAGGTTTTGAAATGAAAAATTACAAGTTATAAATGTAATTGAAGCCGAAGTTATAATGAAAGGCAGTGAGTGTTTTGTTCTGAACGAATGCTCTTAAATAGCATGATACAATGAGAAAATTACATTTTAATTAAGAAAATGTGGGTACATACCTTTTGGAGCCTTGATAAAATATCTTGCATCCCCAGAGGATTGAAATAAATTCCTAACAAACCTGGGGACTTCGAATATCACTGTATGAGAAGCAATGTAATTTTTCACTCTCTGAAACAAATACAATGGCACATTTTCCTCCGTGGTAATCACATCGGTAGTTTCATAACCATTATCCAACGATCTGGCAACACTGGTTTTCACTACTCGGACACCATCGAAAACTTCGTAGTTATCCTTGTTTAGCAATTGCAATACGTACACAAGAACTTTATACTTGAGACAAGCCACTGTATCATTCTCAATACACTTGCGGTATAACTTTAACACCAAGTAATCTCTATGGGGATGATGGTTAACACTATTGTCTACACTATTATTGACACTAAAATCACTGTTTGGGGATAGGTTCACCGTTGAAGTCGCCGAACTTCGAACTTCCGTTTCCGGTGTAGGATTTCCGGTGCTGTAACATAATGCATTGGCACAAAGGGATAGTACTAGCAGGTACACTTCAAGTGTTCGCGTCTTCTCCATGTTTCCGTGTGGACGGCGTCTTAGTGTTCGATATCCCGAGCCGGGCAAACCTGTTCTTGCGGCTGACTTTGTGTATCTAAAGTTGGGTCACTGGTGCTCGCGGGCATAAGAAGCTAACATGGTGTTCCGACATTGGTGAGGGTAGCATGAGGTCCTGCTGTGGTCACACACTACAAAAGAACTGGACCCTAAACATTTTACAGTGACTCTTGCGGGCAAAGATACTCCAAAATGTTATTTCGCTCATGAAATTATGAAGTTGGAGTCTTTGATGGCAGGGGACGTCTTGGGTGGAAGTTCCGCTTGATGGGTCCACTATCGAAATACACCCAAGAGATGATAATGACGCACAAGGAAAGGATATGGTCTATATGACGCTTCCTGCAACGGTACAGCCACACACTCAAAACTCGGACAGCAGGTCGGTCGGCGCTCCTCTAAGATTCCCCCAGCTGATGCATTGTCGATGCCAGTTCGCTCTTGGCCTTGAACTTGAAGCGAGATTCTCGTCCTGACGCAACGTGGTGCCGGCGGAATTGTGTCAGTGGGAGGGGGAGAAACAGGGGGGAAAAAACTCACCAAAGCAGACGCAATGCTTCGGCAAAACCCAGTGTTTGTCCACGATAAACAGCCCATTCGCACTGCAGCTATACAAACCACCGATCGTCTAACACACCTGCATGTATGGTAACAGGTGTCCCGGATTACCGACTGAACTGTCTGCCAGCTACTCAGGATTGGCCAGCTTCCCTTCTCCCCCACCCAACCCCAGCAGAACCTCCTCGAGAGCCTTGCGTTTTTATTGACTGATCTTTCTCTCTGTACTTATTGTCCTGGGCATTCACTAAACCTTCATTTCGATGTAGGTCTTCGGTTCCGTTATTTAAGTTTCTGGCCAAAACGAGAGAAAAAAGAGCAGCCCGTTGCGTCCGACAACCTTGACTGGTAGCCAAGTAGGAGCAAGTACTCTGGAAATATAGAACTGCTGGCATAAATGCTTCGGAATCTTTAACTATGTTAATTTAAATCTGCCGTAAGGTGCCAGGAGACTACATGTGTCATAAATAATAATAATAATGAATTCTTGGAAGCACTTGCCCTACCCACATTAGTTTTTGGCGCTCCAGCATACAGTAATCTTTTTCGTAGGGCCTAAACGATATACCTCAGAAAGGATAATCGGGACTGGATTTGTAGTCAGTGGAAAATCTTTACTTGGGGAATGTTTTGGTCAAGCTTTGGGATTCGCTGGGGATATATTCCTATGGTTTAACATGGTGACAATGAGACAGCGAGGGGAAATACTGCCTTATAGTTTTAAGTGGGATCCTACACCGGGTATCGAATCGGAAGCCTCTTGATTCAAAGGCGAGGACGTTACCACTCCGCCATCCAGGAGGCCTTTAAAAAATTTGAGCTTAGCCCAGTGGTTCCCAAAGAGTGGGCCGCGGCGCCCTGGGGCGCCTTGACTGGCTTACAGGGGCGCCGCGAAACGTTCCAACATTTTCACTGAAATGATATGATTGTATCAAACATACCTAACCACACTAACTGAGCGTTGCAAATGTTAGATAAGCCTACATTCTGACTTTGGCTCAGCGGAAAAATCTTGAAACACTAAGGGCGCCCCTGGCCCTAGCTTAGCCGATACCCCTTAGAAAGAGGTACCCTAACAATACTCGTACCGATTCCCACCGATACCGATACCAATGCTTGAAAACTAATCAAAAGTTGTTCAAATTACAGTTCGTAAGTATACATACGTTTTAATATTTTGTTCAGTAATATTATTTTGAAAGTATTATACTCCCAATTACCAATTGCTTTAAAACACACGAGAATTACAACAGAATATTAAAATACACGTTATGTAATAAGAAAACCCAGTTTTTCACAAAAATTGGTGCTAACTAAAAATAAACTTCGAATTTCGCATAATTTTCAGCATAATTAGACTCCGTGAAAGTGTAGCGCCGAATTGGTGACTTAATGGTAACCCTTGTAATAAATGGGTACCCGGTGGAGGTACACAGTGGTTCGGATCCCACTTTAAACTGTAGGTCTATTCCCGATTAGCCTCCTGTGCAGTAAGTGGACTTAACACGAAAAGTCAAACTCCGCGAATGTGTCACGCAGAATTTTTGCGAACCTCGTGAAAGACCTAAACACCCGAAAAGTATAAATTTCAACCAATACTATCCGATATCGATACCACCGATATATCGGCAGCGGTATCGACTCAGCCCTAAAAAATCCAGAACTTTTGTATACCTTTCATTTTTAACCTAAACCGAAAAGAACATAGTATATCTCCATATTAGAAAAAAAATGTCTTTATTAAATTTCAGCAATAGAATAAAATAGTTAACACTCACCTTGCTGCATAGAATTCTTAACAATGGGTCTCCAAAATACTTATCCAATAAGCTGTGTTCTGGTCGAACATGAGATCTGAAAGAAAGTCAATTTAAATAACACTGGGGAACAAAAAAAAGATTTTATTTTGCGGCATAAAGTTTAATAACAGTTTCAGCACACAAAACAGCTGTGATTGCCAATTGTATGATTGGTTCAGTTGAATTGACTCCAGTTATAAAAATAAACACACCATGGAAAATGTAGGAGGTAAAATTACTCTACGCTTTTCTCGGTAATATCAAAATTTATAATTGGCTGAAATTCCCATAAGAAACTTATTTATTTATTTGTAAATTGTTGCTAGGTAACTTATGAAGCATTGCTAGGCAATATATCGGACACTCAACAAACCTTAAGGAAGAATACCAAAACATAAAAATGGTTTTAGAAAAAAATTGAATATGCTGAACATAAGTGGCTCGTGTGTGTGTGGATTTGAAGATGGTGAATTTTTTACTAGGACAGCAAAGTGGGTACACAAAATATCCCTGTTTGCTATGTTTGTGGGATAGTCGTGCTAGAGAAAAGCATTGGACGATAAAAGTTTGGCCCCCAAGGGAAAATATTAGTGGAAAAAGCTAATATCATTCATGAACCGCTGATAGATAGGGACAAAATCATCCTTCCGCCACTGCATATTAAACTTGGGTTAATAAAACAGTTTGTCAAGGCCTTAGATACAAGTGGTGATTGTTTCAAATATATATGCCACACTTTTCCAGGACTAAGGATTGAAAAATTGAAGGCAGGAATCTTTGACGGACGACCACAAATTCGTACACTTATAAATGATGCCAATTTTACAACTTACATGTCTTACATCGAATTTGAGGCCTGGCTGAGCTTTGTGTCCGTCGTCAAAAACTTTTTGGGGAATCACAGCGCAGAAAAGTACCCCGATATAGTTGGAAATATGTTGAAAAATTTTGAGAAATTGGGAGCTAATATGACTGTGAAGATACATTTTCTACATAGCCACATTGACAGATTCCCTGAGAACGTTGGTGATTTTAGTGAAGAACGGGGAGAAAGGTTCCATCAGGATATAAGGATAATAGAAGAAAGGTACCAGGGACGGTGGGATCGCCACGTGATGGCCGACTACTGTTGGAGCTTACAGAGGGATTGTGCTAAAAAGCAATACAGCAGGAAATCGTATAGAAAACGTTTCACATAGTTTGTTACTTCATTGTGTACATATTTTCTTAATTCTTTGGATCATAGGCCTATATATATTTATTTTTATAATAATGATTGTAATCACAAAAAGAAATATTAAATTGTTGTTGGAAGTTCATTTATATGTATATCTTATGTTTCCGCCATTTTGGTTTAGTTGCATTTATTTCATAAATTAGAGCCAATTCAGGAAATATATTATTATATCATTATTCAGCAGCATGAAATTGCCCTAAATTAGCTCTCAAACACTGTGCCGCAATTTCACTGTTCCCCAGTGTAATATATCGATCACAAACCTCCACTTAAAACAAGTTGTTCATTGTTACAGTGATTAGATCGAATCATTGATCGATTTAGATCATTTTACTTCGCTTTACGGCCACTTTTTGGTTAATCACAAAGATGAGGATGAAATAGTTGAAGGATTAAATAACAAACACATATGGACAGCATACAAGTCCCAAAGAAGATTATACACCAAGTTACAGAGATTATAGAACGGAACATACTACCTGCCCCATTGACTAACATTATTTGCCATTATAGCTGTTAAAAAGACTAAGGAACTTATTATTGTTCACCACCAACATTATCTTACATTAATCTTCATAATTGCACATACACGAATACATTTTGTAACGCATGCCGATTACCAGTCGCAAAACGATACTGATAACGACTAATTACATGCACATTTAATTACCTTTAATTCAAATTTTTAAAACTTCAATGAAGGAATATTGCGTAATTTCTTTAACAATAATTTCTTTACTGTGTAATTATGATATTATTTTCCTTTCTTTCTGTTTGATTCATTATATCTGTGACAAGAATTGGTTGTAAGAATTGCAGATAAGGCCAAAACACATCTGTTTAAATAAGGATCCATTCTATTCTATTCATGATGTTGCACCTATGCACAGAAATGTCAAAAACCTATGTGATTTACAGTATAGTGCAAGCTAACGAGATTCCGGTGCTTTCTTCTTTCTTGTCTATGAACTTTCTTTTCCATTCGTAGTTGTGGACCTTTCGGTCTTCAGATTTTATCGATGTATCCCAATGGTTAGCACTCTTGCCTTTAGTCCGAGCGGTCATGGGTTCGATCCCCGATGGGAGCTCGAAAATATTGATGTTGGCTTATCATCACGAGGACAATTCAAACAATAGTAACAGACCGATCACGGAAGCCAGAAAACAAGTTAATCATGCGTCACCTTATGAAATGATGCTTGGTAGGTCTTGGCCTACAAAGGCTATAGATCTTCCGTAACCATCCGCTTTTAAATGTACTTCTATTTCTAGTAACTGTTCCCTGTGACTAGTGGTGGTTGATATAGGTTAGTAGTTGACGATCAAACAATTTTTTACCACTGTTTAAGATTTGGGCGGTTAAAGAGGGGTTGAACAATGAACGAAAAATCAAGTACATAAAAGTGGATGAACTACCGCGAAATTTTACCCGAGACCTCCGAATATTTGATCTAATAATGAGTGTCACAACCGGATACTCCAGGTAACTCTGACGCCAAGGAACTTGAGTCGTGGGTGCTGACCTGAATTTAATCATATGGAAATGCTCTACATTATTGCCTAATCCAAGCTATTCTGGATTTCTGTAAGGAGGTTAAATGGGCAGGAAGGAGACCAGATGAAAGAAAATAGAGACGGATAAACTACACCCTCTTACATGCCTTAAGGAAACGTAAATTAAGGGAAAACTTCATTTTTTTACACATATATTCTAGTACGCATCTTCCTCCCAAAGTATGTGATAAATCCAGAATCAAAAACAGATATTTCACTATTAAGTCCCTCCAATAAATATTAAAAACCACAAATAACCGGGCCAGAGGCCGAGAGCGTTGCTCGCGCCACCGAAGTTCCTGAGTTCGAGTCCCAGTCTTGTGAGTGTCCCTTTATTAATTTTTATCAAATCATCACTCATCGTCGTGAGTACAGTAGCCAATAAGAGCGACGTAAAATAATAAAAATACAGTATACAATAGAGTAAACCCCAAATAAGTTTCGCTCAAGAATAGAATAGAAGAATAGTTCAATTTCTTTTGTTGCGCTGCTTTTTATGCAGAAACGGAAGGGTGCCAGTAATAGGTATGTTCCGGATATTGTAGCTGACTGATATGATTGTAATAAGATAGGAAAGTGTTTCTGGGGTGTAAAGAGCGACCTTTTCAGAAGGCAACCTCACTTCCACGTAGTACACTCCGGTAATTGCAGTCTTGAAGGCCAACGAGGTTTTGGCGTCTAGTACGATGGAAATTTTATTTTAATATTAATACTATTGACAACCTAAATCATTATGACGTATATACTCGTATCATTATAAAACATTGCACGTTACGAAGACGGACTTGCTTAAAAAAATGTAAATCGTGTCTATATTGGAAACCAGAACAGGCATAGTAACCGTACCATATTAGTCATAAAATGATTCTACTAAAGTGATATAAAATATAAATGGTGGAACTATAATTCTGAGAAAATTACGTCCTGGTTTAAGTTTTAAGGTACCAAGACAACAAGCGCAGTGGGAATGGTGGCTTTATGAGTGCTGCGCCCTTTTAAAAAAATGTCTATGG
Organism: Lepisma saccharinum; assembly: GCF_977018435.1. Taxonomy (NCBI): domain Eukaryota; kingdom Metazoa; phylum Arthropoda; class Insecta; order Zygentoma; family Lepismatidae; genus Lepisma; species Lepisma saccharinum. The sequence continues at coordinate 47,689,937 of NC_139247.1, read as the reverse complement.
ATATGAATTGATTGATTTGGTTTATTTTACTTCGCTTTTCTTCCACTTGTGGCTAATCGCGAAGATGAGGATGAGTAATGGAATAATGACATTGATGAAATAACACTCACAAAGAACACCCATGCTCTGGCGGGGATTCGAACTCGAGGTCCACGGTGGATATGAATTGTTAGTGAATCCTTAAAATCAAGAAAAAATAGATAAATAAATGATATACCTTTTTGTATTCGCCCAGATATTATCGCCACCCCTTTTCCTTCCCAACCTTCCAATCATGCCGACCTCTGTAGCGGAGCGGTTAGCACAGCGCGCTAAGACGCCAGGGGTCTTGGGTTCGAATCCCGGCTGCCTGGGCATGGAAGTTCTATGTTAATGCCCCTTCATCAATTTCATCACATCATCTATCATCCTCATCGTTGCGACTAGCCAAAAGTGGCACATAAGCCAGGCCAATAACAAAAATCAAATTACTTTTCTGGCCCTGTCACTTCAGGCAATCCGAAATCTTCATTGCTGGTCCTGACTAACTTAGAGTTTTGCCGACCTGTAAGTTGAAAACCTCCAGGTTATAGATGACACACATGTCGAACGTAGCACCCAAATGTAACCAGTTGCACATATTGTTCCCAAAAGAGTTGACCCAGAAATTTTGGGACTTTTCCCACAGCCGTGAGAAAGTCTCAACAGAACATATATATCGAAACACTGCAATTTCTGTGTTTCCTTCTTCTTTCCGCCTTCTCCACCATGCATATCCTCCTGCTCTTTCATCTCGTTTCATTCCGTGACTGTTGCTATGCAATAAGAAGTGGACTTGCTCCCAACCCATGAACAAATTATTTCAGCTACTTCGCATTCCCAATGTTGTGGAAATTCGCGTCAGTGAGTGGCTCCATTTTTTCCATCATCTTCTTCTTTTTGAGTTCAAAGTTAAAGATGTGTGGACAGCCGAAGGCACGAAGCATGAAGATGGGACAACAAAAACAGCAGTGTTGCTCTCTGCGAAACAATGCCATTTTGTACTAGAACCGTGACATGTGGAACTAAGTAACTGGAACAGTGTGTTCAAAAATCGAATGTTCTAACCAAGCTGCTAACTTTTATCGTTAATGGTGAAATTCCATTAATATCCTTACTCAGTGGCGGCGATTAGGGGGAGGGCGAGGGGGCAGTTGCCCCAACTTTTCGCCACTTTTGCCCCTGCACTATGCTAAACCTTATATACTTAGGGAAATATACTGTCTTTGCCCCCCACCCAGAATTTTGGTACCTTGCCCCTCCGGTTTTGAAACCCAATCACCGTCACAGTCCTCACTTAATTTCTTTAGTATAAAAATTACGTTACCTTTTCAAGGTAAAAATTTTTACAAATTTCATTATATTTCCTGACATCTTAAATGTCATGCTATAATATAAGCTATATAAACATATACTCTATTTACATAAATTATTAATAAAATTACTATTAAAATAAAAATAGAAAATAAATATCAGAATAATTAGAATCGTCTTGTAAATAAATTTGTTATTGGAGTTGAAAATAGAATAAATGCACATAATTTATTATTTAGTATACAACCGTTGTTAAGCACAGATGGGTAAATCAAGACTGGACCTACAGTTCTACTGGGACGATTCCACGAGTCCTGTTTCATTTAATTCCAACGTACTGAGTCTACGGCTGAAATGGCACTGCAAAAGCTGAGAGATATGGAGAGAAAATGAGAGAGAGAGAGAGAGAGATAATGAAATGGACAGATAGAGGTATAAACAAGAGAACCGCGAGGAAAATAATATGATAAAATGGGAAAGATATAAATAAAAGAAAAACAAGGAGAGAGGGAAATAAAGAGACTAGCTAGATATTTTGACGCCCTAGGCAGGATTGTTGTCTGGCGCCCCCTACCTCCCCCGCACTACCAGGTACCGGAATTTTACTTGCGTCCTTCGATATTTTATTCTTGTGTAATCTTCTTACATACATCCTACAAATTTTGAAATGAAGAAACAAAGAAAATATAATTAAAAACTAATATAGGTTATATTAAAAAAATCATAGTTTGCATTTCGGATTTAAGAAAGTTTAGCATATTTAAGAATATTTCAGTAATGTCTGAGTGTCTGAAGAACATATTCAAACCCGTACTACAGTAAAACCTCGTTAATCTGGACCCGATAAGCCGGGCTTCGCTTAATCCGGACAGACAAAAAGCAAAAAAAAAATATAATAATAATAAAGCAGAATGCAAGGTTTTAAATGTGGCTAGAAGTCAACAAGAGAACTTCCCAAAGAAAAGGCCGTCAACCACTGATGAAATTCTGTTTCCCGCATACTTTGTACTGTACTGTATAGTGTATTTAGGCCTATGCCCTTTAAATACACCATAATAAACGTGTCTTGTTGCTATAAACGGAGTTTTGATTCACTTTCTACTGTTCTTTTAGGTTATTTCAGTTAATCCGGACTTTCGTTAAACCGGTCAACTTATCCCCCCATTAGTCCGGATTAACGAGGTTTTACTGTATTTCTACTACTTTCAGAAACAGAGAATTCCAGCACTGTGTTACCAGAATATAAATCTACAAATAAAAGAAGAAGAAAAGGTTAAGAATAATAATGAAAATAAATAATACAGTATGCAGTATGTTTTCGGAAGAGAAATTTGTAATCCAAAATCATTCAACTCTGCGTGAAAAAATAACATCGTTATAAACTATGTACACATTATTCTAAGAAAAAGTTACAAAATATTTATATAACCCGACTGATCTCTTCATAAACTATTATCTTCTCGTATAATATCTAAGAAACTAAAAGTTAAAATATACAAAACAGTAATTTTTCCTGTAGTATTATATGGATGTGTAAATTGGTCCCTTACATTACAAGAGCAACATAAACAGAGAGTATTTGAAAATTAAATCCTTGGAAAAATATTTGCACCTAAAAGGGATGAGGAGACAGGCGAGTGGAGAAGGTTAACATAATTTAGAACTACATAATTTGAATTCATGTCCAGATATTATTAGAATAATTAAATCAAGAAGACTTAGGTGGATAGGTCATATGGTACAAATGGGAGAGGAAAGAAGAGTTTACTGGATTCTTGTTGGGAAACTTGATGGTAAGCGACCAGTAGGAAGACCAAGACGAAGATGGAGAGATAATATTGAGATGGACCTAAAGGAAATTGGTAAGAATGGAAAAAATTGGATTGATAAGGAGAGATTAAAGGCCTGTGTTGCTGCAGCCATAAACCTTCGGGTTTAAGAAGGCTAGACAGAGAGAGAGAGAGAGAGAGAGAGAGAGAGAGAGAGAGAGAGAGAGAGAGAGAGAGAGAGAGAGAGAGAGAGAGAGAGAGAGAGAGAGAGATCAGAAATAAAATAATTATATTTTAACTTTTCTTGATTTCAATGGAGCAAAATTGGCAATTATCATATCAAAATTCACCATTTTTTGCAATTTCTTTTCAATTTGATAATGTTGAGAGATTTTTTAATATCTCCTGACCCATTGACGATCTCGGATAGTTTTTTTTTATTCGCCGTCGCATTTCTGGCCTTTGTAGATAAAAAAAAGCTTTTGAATGGAGCCCCAGGCTTCAGCCCCTCTAATCTACCCCACGCTACCTACGGGCCTGCTTGGCTCCCACAAAAAGGAATACCACAACTTCGTGGCGGCCCTGGGCAAAGTTACAATAATCTGCGAAGATGCCCAGATGGCAAAGACCACAGAATCGAAATGATCTGTGGCTTTGGCTCGATGCTTGTGGTTTGGATCTTTAGGGTAAATTCCTTTATGTGGTTGCCGACTCCTCATGACACAGTTCGGAAAGTAAGAGCATTGTTTCATGGTAACCGTTGCAGTCACACCTTGGGAACAATTTTGCTTCGACTTCTCCCAAAATGGCAAGCGTGTGTAAGTGCATAAAGGAAGAACAGATGGGAATACCGTTAGTCCGCGGAAGAAAAATATCCCGCGCAAAAGACAATGGCGGATGACGCCAACGTTGTGAGGCACGACCGAAGTGAATCGTAGAATTATGTCACCAACATCCTTTTGTTTCCCAATGGACTTATGTGTGGCGTGATTCATACTTAGTCTCTGAAAGTAGTTCAAGAGGATGATGTCGCACTGTTTAAGACAGTTGATGAGGCAAGAATTTATTTGTTGACAATAAAGCACAGGGTGGGTCGAAATTTTGATGCAAAATTTTTTGAAAAAAAAATCGGGAGTGGTCATAATTTTCAACTAAGGCTGGGCCGATACTGATGCTGATGTATCAGTTCGATTTTATTTACCGATACCGGCCGATACTTATCCAGCGTTTTGATCATTCTCTGACTAATTTCAAATTGTACAAAACGTGCAATCAATTCTTATGTGTAAGAAGATGCAAACCAGTTGTTGAAAACAAATTAATTAAAAGAACCTTTTGTGTGTAGTTTGGATCACAGTAAATCGAACCTAAGTTAATGTACTTGTTTTGTGCAGACAATAAGTATATACAGAGGTTCCCATCCTCCCAAGGCTTATGACTAGGGAGCGGAAGTTGATGAAATGTCATCTTTTTTTCTGACATCTTGGACACGATGCCCATTACATATACACAATATTGCACTTCGTCTAGAACTCAAACAAGGTAATTTTAATGTGCATTGTTTTTGCATTTTTTGCCAATTTTCAGGTTTTATGCCATTTTCCCCTATTTTCGGCATTTTCCCGTCATTTTTCGCTATATTCGGTGTATTGTTTCGTCATATTTTATCACTTATTTCATTTTGGTAATATTCTTGAGTCTTTTCACCAAGGTGAAAATAGGCCTATATATATATATCTCGCAAGATTGCAGTTTACAAGCACAGATGCAGTGTATACGACGTTTTCATTAAATTGTTTAAAAATTATTCGGTTGTTTCCATTGGACATCCTCGTTGCAAAATTTAATTGAATGTCTATGTGGTATCATTTGGTGCCTTTTTTTAAAAAAAACAATATTGCATTTTGTTTAATTTCCTTTTCATTTCAATTTTTAACCTGAAACTAACAAATTTAATGGTCATTTTTTGCATTTTTTACATTTTCCCCATTTTTAGGACATGCTATAGGTCATATACCTATATTTTTTAGGTCATAAACTTCCGTTCCCTACTTATGACGCACTCCCCCAAAAGTTAGATTATTTTCCTAGCCCCCTATCATGCCGAATTATTTACTGAAATTATTTTGGTCAGATAAAATTTGCGGAACAATATAATACAGACATATTTACGCCATATAAAGCGTACAAAAATGCTCAGGCTAACTGCCAATTTATCTCTTCTTATTCTTAACAGTTTGTCTGCTTGACTAACCTTGTATTAATGCGAAAAGCACGCCCCCCGCCCTCTTCCAAACCGATTCTAAATACACAAGAGGTGGTGTTTCATTTCAAACCCATCGCCGCGACCACTCACAGGTAGGTAGGTAAACTGTACACAATACCTATAACTAAAAATCAATAACAAGTCTATCAAAGAAAAGATGTGTAAAGATATATGGAATTGGTATAAAATTCTGTCCCCCCAAAAATTCCCATGAGGCAGGCGCGTGGGCACCCCTGAGTCTTTATACTACAGATCGGTGTTGTGATTTAGAACCATGTACATTACTGTAATTTGTTGTTATTAACTGAAACATAATGTAAAATTACCAAGCCTCCACTACACAAATTATCCTGAAGGTTATACAAATTTGAAAATTCCATTGATTTTGCACCAATGGTATGTGCAAATCTATAGTTTGTGATTTCATAACAGGCATTATAAGATTCTGCTGTAATTCTTGAATATTTTGAAGTAAAACTCTGGTAAATTATGCTTATAATTGACTCACCCACTAACATTAATCAATATTGTGAGAAACTTTTAATTGTTTCAATTTTCAAGCATGGGTATCGGTATCATTGCGAATTGCTAAGAGGATCGATATCGTAAGGGTATCTGTTGAAAGTGTTATCGGCTTAGCCCTAATTTCAACAACGGTGTATGTGTGAGTGTGGGATTTGTATGTGGGAGGATGTTTCCTTAAGCTTTGGAATTAACTTGGTTTTAACTACAGTTTTAACATGGACACCTATTGGAACCTTTTACTAACTGGTGGATAACATCCCCGCATGCCCCTCCATTTCCAACGTGTGGCTTGAAACAGGAATATTATTATGTGGGAGCTGAAATAGGAGCAATAATATCAATAGCATGAACAGCATTCAAATAACACTTACGTGAGCAAGGAAATGTGTTAAGATCTGCAGTCAAACCAAACATAATTTATTTTCATATGTAGATTCAAAAATCTATCTCTGTATTTACATTATAAAATTAAACTTGACATCAAAATGTACAGTCACCGGCAATAAAAAAAGGCCATCTAGATCCTGAAATACTCACTTTCCTGCAATGTGTTACACGTGTTGCCTAATTATCAGGGAATAGAAGAACTTTCCATTGAAGTTGCTATTGAAGTCGGTTCATCGCCGTATAGTTAGTTAGGCAACACACAGCCAGTATTTAAGGTTCTAAGTGTCCTATTTTATTGCTGGTGACTGTATATACGTGTACAGGGGCAAACTATAGCAGACAAATCAATTTAAACACACCCTGCCAATCAAAATAACCATATAGTGACATAGACAAGTTAAATACCTCACTCTGAGACCGCAGTCGAAACAAGAATTAAGGGTTCGAGACCCGCCAACAAGAAATCAAGGAAATTACGCACACTGAGACCCTTCACGAGTGTTGATTGATTGAAATTATTTTACTTCGCTTTTCTGCCACTTTTGGCTAATCACGAAGATGAGGATGAGTGATAATAAATTGAGGAAGGGACGCCCACAAACAACACTCGTACCCTGACTACCTGTGCTAACCTTTTCTCCACTTAGGTCGGCTCTGTAATGGTTAAAATAAGTGCATTGTGTTCATTATCATTATCCCTAGAGAGAGTGTAAGGGAGGGCAAATGTAATTGGTCAAAAGTTTAAGAATAGGGATGAACATCTGTGGCGCAGTGGTCTTCGAAGTAAGAATTCCCAGTTTCGAATCTTGGTTAAGTGTAAATGTAGCATTGTGTTTGTTCCATTTTATATTGATATGATCCATATCTTTACGTGACGTCACCACTTAAAAATATGTCACTGGTATACCCTTTTGTGAGAGAAATCTTAATTTTTGTGTTATTGTACATAAATTGCATCTTGTTTGTCTGGTTTAATATTTATTGTATGTTTTATTTTTGTTTAATTCTGTGAGTATATTGCTGTATTGGGTAATGGTATTAAAATGTTCTTTTGGTAACAGTATGGTATAGTGAAAACACATTTCACTCGTTCATTTCCTAATTATTTACATTTCTACTTACCTGTTATGCATAGGGGAACATTTTTGAACGTGGGATTTTGCTTTTTTCACTGAAAAAAAGCGTAATTTTTCTCATTACAAGTATTTTTGTTCGTTGCTAATTCGCTTTCGTTACACACAATATGGCGGGCAAATCTTGAGTCACGTTGTCTATCGTCAACTGATATGCAGTGTTTCCAAACTTATTAACCGAAAAATGCCGCACAAACTATTCACAGAAGGTTTTTAGGGCGAAAATTGATCCACATACCATTCACGGAAGGTTAGGTTAGGTTCAGTTAGGTTAGGCAAACAGAAAATTAAATTGAAAAAAGAAAACCACTCACACGCAACACTAACAGGGGGTTATATAATCGAACGCACGGAACATTTGATTCACGTAGTCGACGTAATGGTGGCAACAGCTATCGTGCATCGGAGATACATTAATGTCGAAAAATACATGATTTACCGACCGAATAAGTTGAACGAAGGGAGAAAACACTTCCACGAGCTTCCAAAAGTCTACAGAAACTCATTTTCGTAAGTAGTTTCTCCTCTAAATTTGAAGAAATGTGTTTTCACTGTACCATACTGTTACCGTTTTATACTCTGGGATAGAAATCTATGTAGATGTCACTTTTGTTTGTAGCATGTATTTCTAATTAGAAAGTGATTCATCTGTGTTTGATCTGTGATCTTGAATAATGTATAAAAGCGAGGATTTCGCAGGGGAAATGAACATTCGACGCAGATCGTCGACAGAATTCAAGCACAAAAGAACTGCTCGATATTGTACATACCTCTTGGTGTGGTAGTTCGGGGAATAAACTAGACCTATGCGACCATAGGTACGCCGATAGCCACGCATTGAGGTTGTGTGTTGTAGTGGAGCCAAGACACCGATAAGGATGTGTTGTATTTGTTCGAAGTACATTATTTGCAATATAATTGTAATATATAAATAATAAATCATTTCATTTTATCTACGGGAATAATGTGTTTTTATTTCTCTGTGCTGGGAAATATTGTCGTTGTCCAACACTATCCTTGTACCCGAGGAGTCTGTATACTTCAGCGAGTCTCATCGTTAACCGCTGAGCATTATTCTAATACAACCACACCTCTAATATACAAAACGTATCAATCTATTTTCATCTCTCATCTCCTGATAGCTCGACCATTTCATTGGGGTTATTGGAGGATTAGGAACATCAATGAATACATGTATGCCATTTCCTGGCCCTTGGAACCAGGCATTCAGCACACTTCCCTAACTTCAGAAATTTGGTTGCGTAACTGAATACGCACCGATCACGTTCCCTCCCACCGACTGTGGTTTAGAATGTGGATATTCTAGTGTTCCGTGTCCTGACGGTCAAACCAAAAGTATGTTGTGCGTGCATTCGTGGTCCAACACGTACGTGAGTAAGGTGACAATTATAATAAGACTAGACACCTAACACCTCATAAGCAGGAATGTCCAGGGCATGTTATGTAAGCCAGGAACCGAGTTTCTGAAATCGTTGGGCAATTCCTCATCATTGGCATCTTCTCTCACGGTCTTTATGAACTTTTCACCCAGTATCGAAGCACAATTTTCTTTCAGAATTGAACTGATTCCTTCTCTTTTTCAGCAACAAAGGCAATTTCTACCACTGTTGCCAATTCAGTACTTTTGGAGCCAGATTTGTTTCCTTTGCAGACTCATTTGGCTCCAAAAATTTCGAAATGCCCCAAGGAGATTTTTTTAGCTTTGCGAGGGTAAATAGCCCTTTCAATATTATACTGACAATAAATTCATATTAAAATGAGGTCCCGGGTTCGATACACACAGTGGTTCGGATCCCACTTTAAACTGTAGGTCCAGTCCCGATTAGCCTTACTGTGCATAAAGTGGACTTAAAACACCAACTCAAATGGCAAAATATTAAAACGACCAGATTGCTAAAACAACAGACAAAACGGTAAGGCAAAATGTACACATTTTAATATAAAGCTGAAATAATTCTTGAAGCTTTCCTGGCGACGAATATTGAAGAGGTTTTCTCGGGCAATCAGCCACGTTATTTCCGGATCACCTGGCTGATTGCCCGAGAAAACCTCTTCAATATAATACTGTTTCGTTATAAATACTTATGTTTGAAAACTAAAAAATATTAAAATGCTTGATTGATTGATTTGGTTTATTTTACCTCTGATTTAAAGATGACATTAAATTGATCACCGTTAATAATTTGTTTTTGATTTCATACGACTATCGGTGGAGTATTGAGGGGATGGTACCGTCCGATGTAGACGTTGAAAACTAAGAATCAATCGTCAGCACTTTAAAGTTAATGGTAATAGCAGCCCCCCCCCTTTTACCTAGAATTACCTTAGGAGGTACGTTAGTTTGTCGCATCTTAGAAAAATCTACGTAGCTCCTTTAAAGTAGTTTTTAGCTCCATTTAAGGTGCAACTTAGCTCTCTTATGCAGATCTGTTTTGGCAACACTGCTTTCTACTTGAGAACCTCGCTTGCAGATAAATTGAATTGCTGCAAAATTTCCTTCCAACAATAAGGAAGATGTAAAGACTGCGCGTGCTTAATGATGGAAAAGCGCGGGAAAGAAATTGAAAGCAAGCTTCGTGCTTCTTCTGTCTCTTAATAGCTACAATGGAATTCCATAACAATGACCTTATATTACCGTTATCTGGATAGGAGCATATTAAAAAAGACATATCTTTTTTGTAATAACCGCTGTTGTACAAAAAGGTAGAAACCAGTTTCATAAACTTTACACGTTCATACGGTCCAGGTAATAGTGCATGGCTACTAGATTTGGTCTTCACCGCCAAAAGAAAAGAAATCATAAGCACATATATCCTGTTCACAGCGCCAAATTGATAGATTCGCGTGGAGGACATGGTAATATAGGTTAATACTAGTTACACAAGATGAAAACCAGACGGTGAACAAAGAACATATTTAATTGAAACTGGACGTGTGTACGAAACATTCATGTACAATGAAGCACGATACGGAAAAGCTATACACATACACAGAATATACATATGTGCTTATGATTTCTCTTTTTTTTTTGGTTCTTTATTTATTTTATTTATTTATTTAATAGAAGATTCCAAATACAGCGTTAGACATTTTACATTGGAACGATTTTATAGAACATAAGGACAAAAAAAAAATAATAATAACATAATACAAAAAAAAAATAACAGAAAAATTACATGTGGTTAAGAGACTTACATACTTTTAGCTAACTTTCTTCTAAAACGGTCCAGATTTTCAAAAATGTCTATTTCGCTTCCTAGATTATTGTATTCACTGGGCAGTCTATGAAACAGAGAGCGCTGGATGAGGCACAATCTCGGCTTCTGAGAAGCAAAAAGTAGAGTGCTTCTTGTTGAGCGGGCAGGCACACGAAAGTGACCGTATTTAAATTGATCCGGAAAAAGGTTTCTTTTAATTGAAATACTTTACGGTCCAGAACCCATTTACACTTGCTGAATTTCTCTCCTGGACCGGAATTGAATTTATTTAAAATTCTTGGACCTTAACAATCCTGCATTTGGGTGACTTCGCAAAGGGTCACCTCTTACACCCGAGGGTAGTTTTTGAGTATCAGTAAATGGCAATTGGAAAAGCATGATTTCCAACATGAATATCTAGCAACATATGTAACATATTCGTTTTATAATTGAATGAACCTTTCATTTTCTGGAATTAGGTTTATGGAGGATTAACATTATGCGAGCAGACGTTTACCTCATGAAACCGGCCCAATAAGCCTCTTCATAATGACTGCGTGGTCGAAACCGAGAAGGGAAAATTTTCACGGCACCTCTTCCTTTTCCTTTGACCAAAAAAAAAGCACGTGTGAATTTCGCCTCCAACACGAACTCGCAGCTAAAATATTTTCTCTCGTTGGGAACCATGGCTTGGTAACGGGATCCTCCTGGTAACACTGAGAGTGTCGCCCTTACCTCGCTGACACACAAACCATGCTGAGGCTTACTGCTTGGGAGTCCAGCGTTGCAAAGTCTTCGTGGTTATTATGTGATCTGCGCTTTAGAAGGTCTGAATGAGCATAAGACCTATTATTTCTATTTGTCTTTTAGTACCGTGTGTAGAATGAAAGGTCATAAACAGTGGCGTATTCTCCATATTATTGCCTTTAGGTCGTCAAGCCTTCATATTTGGCATATTTTTAGGCTCGCTCGGAAGCATTTCCTTTAACATTTTTGCTAGCATAAATGCTATGGAAATGCTTCCAAAAATCTTACAGCAGATAGTAGTTTACACGAAAGCATTTCGGTTATCTCTTACGGTTTACAATGTGCACGAAACGCACGTCGAGTTATGGGAGTTATGGTGAGTACATGGTGTTTACAATTGAAACAACTGAAATATCCTTTCACACGTGTACAGTGTACGTTATACTGTATGTATTTAAGCAGTGCCATTGCTTTTGTACCTAATACCGTTTTATAAGAAACGTTATTTAACTCCGTTGAATAGTTATCGGCTTTTAAAAATGTGATGTGATGCATTGTCTACATCTTACTCGGCCGCCATTACATCTGCACTCGTGACCTAGAGCTCGTTTCTGATTGGTTATGCTTGATTGCTTCTAACCTTGAGAAATGCCATGAAATACCATAAGATTTTTCACTTTACACGCTAACATTTTGGTCATGGCATAAATGTTAAGAAAAATGATTTCGTCTAAAGCTGTCCTTATACATTTAGCTTTAATATACAGGGTGTTTCTGTGACCGTGTTACAGACTTGCAGGGATGATGGAAGGGAACAAACGCAACCAAATGAGATAAGGAACGCTGGTCCGGAAATGCCCCAGTCAAAAGTTACAAGCCAAAACCTTCGAAGGGCAGGTAACCACGCACAACGCGTAGGGGAACCATAAATGATGTATGGGAAAGTGGAAAATAAGCACAGAAGAATCACTGTAGTGGCTTTAATGAGTAGTAACTGCAGCCATTATTACAGCAGTTGTTCAAAGTGACGCCCCCGCCCCTGCTCTGTCACATCCGCTCTAATATCCCAGGAGTCGTTCGGACAAGATCACAGGCTGCAAGGATTCTTGCCAAGAGTTCCTCTACATTACTCACAGATGTCTCGTAGACAACACTTTTGACATTGACCCCACAAAAAAACAAAAAAAACAGGAAGGGTTAGATCAGGTGAACGGACAGGCTAAGCAACAGGCCCGCCTCTCCCTATCCACCGATGTGTGAAGGTCTGCGTCAGAATATCACGAGCACCAGCTTCGAAGTGGGCTGGGGCCCAATCATGCTGAAACCACATGCGTTGACGAATGAGAAGTGGAACATGTTCCAATAACTCGGGGAGGATGTCTCTCAGAAACACAGTGTACACTCGTCCATTTAATCGTGGCGGTAAAAGAAACTAACCTATTAAATGTTCCAGGGCATGCGCGGTGGATTACTTCCTCTTTCTGTTATGGTTTCCTTCCGCGTTATACGTGGTTGGCTGTCCTTCGAAGGTTTTGGCTTTTAACTTTTGACTCGGACATTTCCGGACCAGGGTTCCCTATCTCATTTGGCTGCGTTTGTTCCCTTCCATCATCCCTGCAAGTCTGTAACACGGTCACAGAAACGCCCTGTATGCGCAATTGCTCATTATGCAAACTAATAAAACAAGCTTCTAAACCAGAATTTAAGTAAATTATATAACGAACTTAAAGACTGGTTTAAGTACGTCACTGATCGTTCTCCATCACACCCTTCTGACAACCGGGTTTAAAGCGTCCAGGCGAGGGCCTCAAGGAAAAAGTGCGCCAGTGGCTATTTAAAAAAGGGGGGCCCTGCGTAGTCAGTTCCACCGCTACAAACAGCGATGGTGGGCAAGAGCTGCTGGTTCCTGCATTTGTGCCGCGCTTGGCAGAAGCAGTGTTGCTACACAAAGGAAAATTTCCCTTAGTGAAATGTCTAATTTTAGATAAATAGGGAAATATTAAGAAAAATATTGAAATTAATGGAAAGTTTGAAATTGTCTAACTTCTGTTTCTGTTTAAATTGCATCCTCGCATTGTTGTTTGACTTCTATTGCATCTAATTAATCTAGATGGCGGTAATAATTAATATATGCAATAAATAAGAATTGTTGCAGTAAACGAGGTCAAATTTTCAGAATACGCCACTGGTGTCAGATGTCCTTTGCTGAAAGGTTCTACGAATGCAAACTCTGATTACATTTTACATCCCATGAAATTACTGGCCGCCAAGGACAGAACCTTAGGGCCAAAATTTCTAAGCGTGCACTCATTTTGAATGAAATTTATCACATGAAATTGAAGAAACTGAAATATTCAACCAATAACATTAAGCTGTTGAGACATTTGAAATTAGAACTCCTGTTCATAGATGGCAGCATGTACTTTTTACTAATTCAAGTGTTACAGAAGACAAAGAAAACTGAGAGACCAATGCATTAATTTACGTAACAAAAAACTAGTTATTATGTTTAAAAACAACTGAATTCAATATAGGGTTTTTAATTGCTCTTCATGGATATTTCACAATAGAACTTCCATGTCATCTAAATGAATTATTACGTAAATGTCTGATCCACCGATTGATAACCATTAAAGCTGAATTTTGGTTACTAGCTCCTATAATTGTAAGTTTGATTGTAGCGAAAAGTACGAACCTAATTTCACCTACTTTATATTACTTAAATTACTAACGTGAAAGAATGTAACTTGCGAGAGCAGCTAAATTTAGCAACTCTGTTTCGAAGTGTATTAGTGTATTAGTGAAATCGGCTAAAGCTAGGAAGTTAGGCTTCGTTGTATGCTACATTTAGAACATTCACTCTTTGTCGCAATTCGTCGTTTGTGAGACTTCGGTAATGTGGTTGTTCATTGCCAAAATTTTCCGGTAGCAGCGCCACTCTCCTTGTGTCCCAATAGAATTTCGATCGTAATTTCGTTGCCATAAGCTTTACATTGGAGCGCTATAGAGTGGATATTCAAACGTTATTTGCACCGATGGTAAGAGTTTCTCGTATAAATCGATAATACAAATGTGTTTAGCAAACTTTTAAGATTATGTAGCAAGTAATAACTTTGCGAAAACTACATTCTCTTGAGCGTAAGAATTAATATTTTAATGTGCTTCCCAGAATAGCTGGAACAGGCTGAATATCGTATGTTTATGCACAAAGAGCTTTAAACGTGACTTCATTTGGGTCGTTTCCTAGCTGCTATGAGTAGATAATACAAACATTTTGATTCTACAATGCGTTATGTTTGTTCTGGTTGAGAGTATGTATAATTCAACGGCGAGGGTAGGAATAGGAGAAACCCTAAATTATCCAGAGAAAAATGTATTAAGTTCCCTATTTATTAATATACACAGTATGTCCTATCCGATAACTTAATATTAAATAATGTTTTTCCTTATATTAAGCAAATATTTTCCACTCTAACTTTCGACCTTTATTTTTTGGTTAGAACACTTTCAAAATTATAATTCCTCTAAATAAGAACGCCCTAGAGGCGAGACATGGAACAGAAGATAAAGTACTTTTGTAATATCTATTCTCGATAAATGTGTGTGTATAAGACAGAGGACCATATTTAGCAAAAATGTCGAAGAGTCATATCATTTAAAATAAAAGAGTCATTTATTAATAGCAACTATAAAAATAGAAGTACAGTGATGTAAACAAATACTGAGAAAATTTTTAAGCTTTTTTTTTTTTACTTCCGATATTTTTTCCGCTGTTGACGATCATCTTTTATAAAATACTAGTTTTACAACACCGATTTTTCATCTATCATGCTCCGACATAATTTCTGAGGTTAAGATGAAATTAAACTTGCAATTTAATATAACAACAGCACGTTCATCATCAAATTCCCCACATATTTAATTTGGAGAACAATTGCCTATCAAAAGCGTGGGGACAGAACGGTCGTGCTGCCACCTACAATACCTTTCGTTGACCAGCCCATTGGTGGATTACTGGATTCCAGTGGCGTAGCATGGACATTTCGGGTGGGAACGCCAAGTCCGAAGGAAGGGACGGCCCTTTATTGCTTAATAATTTACTTATGGTATTAGTCGCCACAGGTATTGTTTATTTGCCTGAAGTCAGCTGGGTTTTCAGACCTACTTTAACGGCTGGGGATACGTCGGGCTGACCCCCGACTATTCCAATACTTGTTGAAGATCTCTACGCTTAGAGGTGACGAAGGAAAGCGTGGGAGGGAGACCGGCAGTCGGTAGGTATGCCTAGGCCCTTCATGGGCTGTTGAGCGATGGATTTTTTTAATGCATGTTTTAGCATAGAAAACCTAACTTTTCTATGGTTTTAGCTAGAAAATTAGATGCCTCACTATGCCACAAATGTTTTGAACTCTGGTGTTTTATACTTTTTAAATACCTTTCTGCATGACGCAAGTCATTAAAAACCTGCCTGAATCATAAGTGCCTCTGCACAACAGTAGACGTCATTGTTGTGGATGATCCAACTACTGATTGATTTGGTTTATTTTATTTCGCTTTTCTACCACTTTTGGTTAATTGCGAATATGAATATGAGTGATGATACTGATGAAGGGACACTGACAAAGAACACCCGTGCTCACGCCGGGATTCGAACAAGGGACCTCTGTCGTCTTGGCGCACTGTGCAAAGCAGAGTGGATGATCCAAATATCGTACACTCTACTGACGTAACAGTGCCGATTAGTAATTCAGACCACTGTTTATTACATCTTGAGAATGCTGATAAACATTTTAAAATAATTTTGTCCAGAGACCATTCGATGTTAAGTTTTCAAATGAATGCTAAACATTTCCATTGACACAATATTAAGTAGTTAGATAATAACGAAAAAATACAATTAAAAAAATTAATAGTTTTGCGGGTTAAGTGGTAGAGCAGCCACAGGCTGAATTTCTACCACGAGGACTTCACCAACTTACTTGACAAAAACTGTGTTGATCTTTTAGTTTCTAATCCACATCGCTGTTCGTGCGATAAATTATACAATACAGTGGCCATTAAGAAACAGTATATTTGAGATTGGTAAAGTTACGTCAGTCAATATTGCGTATTATAGCATCACATAGCACGAGTTGCATGAGCGCGAAGAGCAAAGAACCGGGTAGGAATTCTACCGCTGTCGTCTGCTTCAGAAGGCAGGAAGGGTCACATGAACCAATCACGGTAGACCTCTCTGCTCCGTACCGTACGCTGGCGTAAGAAAGAGCATTTACGCGCGTGCTGTAGAAATCGAAGCTTTCCCTCCATAAAGGCAGCAAGGAATATAGAATCCTGTACGCCGAACCTGCTCGGCGTCCGGCCTGGAAAGGCATTGAAAAGAGATGCTAGAACGAGTGTTGAGAGTGGAGCGTTGCAAGCGGATCGCGAAAAATAGCTATTATAATGTCATGAAGGTCAAACATTTATGAAATTAGTCACGTTTTACTTTATAATCACAGCATTTAAGCATTTTTGAAATTTTAAATCTGGGAACGCCGGGCGTACGGGCGTGCTATAACGCTACGCCACTGCTGGATTCATCTGGAACGTGGTATTCGAGTAAATAAAGCTAACTCCTAGTTCCATAATTTTAAAATTGGTTGTAGTAATCTATTTATTTATTAACCAGTCGCCTATAAAAGAGCGAATGCTCAAATTACAATAGGCATTACAATTTGCTACATACAATATCATTTACATAAATACATAATACATGATACAAACACATAGTAATTATTACACAGAACCTTAGATAAATACGAATACAAAAAGTTAAACAAATACAAAAGTTACACAAATACAAAAAAAATACATAATAATATATATTACAAATTTTGAACAGAGTAGAAAACTAAAGGACAGAAGAAAATAAACAAGTAACAAGCTATAAAAGCTTGAGAATAATAAAGAAATTATACAAATGCCATTATTTAAATAAGAAACAGCAATAATCAATACAAAGCAAAAGTTCAAATTTGAATTTAGTTATATGTATACAAAATTTAGATAAAAGCTATGAATTGTATTTGAGACTATAAATATATCACTCTAGAATCGGATCTGTTTTATTTGTATATTATATCTAATATGTTATTTAAACTATATAGAAAGTTTTTAATGTTAAAAGCAAAATCCAAATCAATTCCATTCGAGACAATATTATTATGTTTACTTAATAATCTAATGATTGGAGAATTTTAATGGAATTTTGCGTTTGATTTATTGTAGTAAAATGGTTGTCTTACTCTTAATACCTTATAATTGATGTTAAATTTTATCAACTGTAAAAGATTTTCACACTCAAGTATACCATTGATAAGGTTGTATAGGAATATATGGTCAGCCGTTTCACGTCTTCGTTGAAGTGTATCACATGAGAATCCATTTAGCAATTTAACATAGGAGATGCGATCTGCATATGAAGATCTCTTGTATTTTTTGTAGTAAATATGTCGTAAAAATTTATTCTGAACTTTTTCAATTTTATTGATATGGCATGAGATGTATGGGTTCCATACTGTACTCTCGTATTCTAATTTTGCTCGTACAAGATTATTAAATAAATATACTAAAGAGTTGATATTAAATAAATCTTTGGAGTTTCTTAAAACAAATCCAAGTATTTTATAAGAGTCGTTAACTACTTTCTCAATATGAGTATCAAAGGCGAGTTTGTTGTATAACCATATTCCTAAATCCTTGGTAATGCTTTTTCTACTTAAAGAATTACTGTTAATTATATATTTGTGAGTGTATCTTATATGTCGTCGAGCAAAAGAAAGTACAAAGCATTTATTGACATTAAAAGAAAGCTTATTTGTTTGTGACCAAACGTAACAATTATTTAAATCGGATTGGAGAGCTAGTCAGTCTCATGATTTACTCTCTTGTATATTTTTTCATCATCGGCAAACAATAAGCACTTGGAGTATTTAATTGTTCGTGGTACGTAAGTCATTAATATATAATAGAAAAAATAAAGGGCCCAAATTTGAACCCTGTTGTACGCCTGAGTGCACAATAAACGGAAAAGAGGTTACGTGATTATATGTTACAAATTGGGTTCGATTACTTAAATAGGAAGCTACTAGTTTTAATAAACTTATGGAAAAACCTAAGTTTGATAATTTCTGAAGCAAAATTGAGTGGTCTAATTTGTCAAAAGGTTTTCAAAATCAATATATTAGGTTAGTCAAAAAGTAAATGCAATGTTTTTCTTTTCTTCCGTAGGTTGGCTGTACAGCTTTATACGCTCGCAAGCCGATAGATAGTATCGTGTCTTCGCCTGTGGCAGGTTACAGCGTCATCACTTCAGTTCGCTCTGCAGTGTTGCCAAGTAAACATGGCTGCGCCAGTGTCCGTGTACACCACAGAAGAACAGCATTCTGTAATCCGTTTTTTTTTTTTTTTTTTTTTTTTTTTTGTGGTATGAAGGTATACCAGGAGCTGAAATCCATAGAAGACTTTCAGCACAATACGGTGACAATGTTTTACCGCTGCGAAGTGTTTACCAGTGGATTGAAAAGTTCAAAAGCGGTCGAACAAGTGTGAAGGACGAGGAAAGAGCAGGTCGTCCAGCCACATCTACTACTGATGACAACATTGAGCAAGTCCGTGAGCTGGTTCTGAATAACCGACGAGTGACTGTTGATGAAGTGGCAAACCTTATGCACGTTAGTAATGGTTCTGCATATGAAATTATCCATAACAGGCTCAACTTTCATAAAGTCTGTACGAGATGGGTCCCTAAAGAACTCACTGACGAGAACAAGCGAAATCGTGTGAGAATCTGTCAGCAATTATTGGACAGACATGCTAACCAAGGTGAAGCTTTTTTGAAACGAATCATCACTGGAGATGAAACATGGATCCATCACTTCGAATCTGAGAGCAAACGCCAGAGCATGGAAGGGAAACACCATGAACCTCCAGTGAAAAAAACGTCAAGCGTCAACACTCTGCAGTGATGCTCACACTTTTTTGGGACTCAAAAGGGGTAATTATGAAACATTATGTGGAAAAGGGGACAACAATAAACAGTGAACGATACAGTGATATGCTTTCGAACAAGTTGAAGCCTGCAATTCGATGCAAACAACGAGGTCGATTGTCGGAAGGCATTCTTTTGTTGCACGACAACGCGCGTCCCCATACCGCCACCAACACCGCTCAAACTCTTCAAAATCTGGGCTTCGAGGTGTTAGAGCATCCTGCATACAGTCCCGATCTCGCCCCGTCGGATTACCATCTGTTCGGTCCACTTAAATATGCTTTAAGAGGCCGTCGATTCGACGCAGATCAACAGGTGAAGGAAGCGGTGCATACGTGGCTTGCTGCTCAACCGAAAACATTTTTTTCTCAGGGTATCGGAAAGCTTGTGGAACGTTGGAGCGAGTGTATTGAAGTGCAGGGGAACTATGTTGGAAAATGATATAATTGTAAGTTTTCTATTGTTGCTGTGAAAAATAAAAATAAAATGATTGCATTTACTTTTTGACTGACCTATTATATTACATATAGGTATATGAGGACATATTGATTCATTGATTGATTGATTTGGTTTAATTGTAACGTGATCATGTTTTTTATTGGATGAAGTTGGAAAGTAGGGGCACCAGGGTACAAAGTTGGGGGAGTGTCACAGTGAAAAGTAAGGGGCACCAAAGATCCATCTCGGCCGGGTGAAAATTTTATCTTGAACCTAGCCCCTGTATCGAGGAGAACTTAGGCTGCATGCTAACATAGTTCTAAAGAAAGAACGATGCAACTAAAACATTCCAGATTCGGAACGCACTTAAACGCAACCATCCCACTGAACCACATCTTTCCTAACGTTGTCCACCAGTGTCGGTAAGTTCTTCAGACATGCCAGTTCCCTAAAATGCAGCAGCACGTAGCACGAAGCGCCTAAGACCACAAAGAAAATCATTTTTGAGGCGATGAGGACAGCTTAAACGACACTCAAACATCACATTTGCAACAACAAAAATGGATATTATGAAGTCAAAGCAGACGAGGAACTGCCTTGACAGTTGAACAAACCAAAGGTGTTTGTCCATCAGCAGCACTTTCCACAAGGAGAAACACGAGAGCCGGTGATAATGGGGAACTCCATTGTTGCACCCGCATTCACTTCTCTTCCTGCATGCGCTGAATTCATGGCCAATTCGCAAGTCCATTGACTTTCAGCTGGACGTAGCCTTGTTAACGGCCAGTGCTAACTGCCAGCAGCCTAAGTTTTCTAGATGAAAAAACGTGGATCTCTTGTCCCATGTCCTACTTAACGAGTTCATCATTCACTCTCCTAAAAGGTAAAAAAGCGACATAATATAATATATAATATAATATAATATAATATAATATAATATAATATAATATAATATATAATATAGTCTAAATATAAAGCGCGTGGAAACGTGATCACTAGGACTAGGATTTTGATGCAAATGCATTCATTTTTTGGTAAGGCAGAAACGTTGCATAAGTAGATAGGAACGTGTTTTACACGTAAGTGAATAAATTGGGATGCCTTTGTTAGGGCATTTTTTTGCATTTTTGACCCTTTTTGGAGTAAAGGTCATATTTTAAACTTTTTAAACCTTTTAAGTCATTTTTCGGCCTTTTAAAAGTCATATTATGCATTTTTCTACATTTTGGTGAAAGAAGGGCATTTTACATGCAAATGTAATCCTTTGAAGGAGAGAGGTTCCCGACTCTCGTCTCATTGCCTTCAGCGCAGTTCTGAATGTATGTGTTTGAAGAAACAAAGAAATTCTGTGCAGTATTGTTGATACAAGCTGTTGTGTAACAATTCAGCTCAAACAATGTGATTTCCCCTCTATCAGTAAATACATTGTCGCCGAACGGATTATTGTTCAAAAACAAGGGGTACAAAGTTTTGTGCTCTGTATCGGATATTTTGTCAGGGAAACAATTTGCACTCCATGGAATTGAAAGTGACTTAACAGCAAGTGATATTGTTCATTTCAACTCAAGTTCATTGGAAATTGAGAGAGGTTTCTTCCATGTACAGTGTCTCTCAAAAGTTTTAGGACAACGACATTTTAAACTAGGCAACCCAATTTACACAAGGCGTTGGTGGGTTGCGTGTAGAGTTAGGCTCAATTTCAGGGTTGCCACATGCACAATAAATATTTATAAAATACGCGAAAGAAATAAAAACAAGTATTAGTGTATAAATGTATTAAAATATCACTATTATATCGCAAGTGACAAAATTCTTTCTGAAAGAAAAAGAATAGGTTTTCTAGTATTTCATCGCTGATGAGTCTACAGAAAGGAAAAGAGGTGAGAGAAAACGAGAGGTGACAAAGGACAGGAGAAAGAAGAAAGCGAAAAGAGAAGAGGAAAAGTAGAGGAGAGAAGAAAGAGAGGATAGACGAGGAGAGGAGAATGGAAAAAGATTCTAGAAGAGATGAGGAAAATGGAGCAAACAAGAGAAAAGAGAAGGAAAACGAGATGAGAGAAGCGTGGAGAGTAGAGTAAAGGAGAGAAAAAGAGAAGAACGAAAAGAAGAGGAGAAAAGTGCGTGGAGTCCGAAATCTAAGACAGGAAAGGAGATACGAGGAGTGGAGATGAGTGGGATGGAGATAATTACATTATTTGTAATAGCAGTGTATAGTGGCTACATTGTTCTGCAAATGGAATTTATAAAAAAATAAATAAATAAATGAATTGACACACGTTCAAAGGGATATTTTCATGTATAAGATCGTGAATTATGATACTCTAACAATAATTGTGTACTGCTTCAAATACATTGACAAATATTAATGAAATTACTATTTATATTTGTGGCAATTCAGGACATACTAATTTTACCCCTTTTCCCACTCGAGTTCAATGCAAGGATACCTCCACAAATATCGAATGAAAAGTTCTCATCATGTGCAATTCTCCATTAAATGTTTTCGCCGATTCGTACTACCTTCGTTTTCTTTGTTACAAACAAGTATTGTTTGCACATTACATGTAGGAGAGTTGCATTTACATTTCACATTGGTCAGATCCTTTTACTTACTTTCAGGAGCGAAAGTTTGTAGGGTAGTGTTTACCATTCAGGACTGTCAATCTGATGGTCGTAGGTTCAAACCCTTCCGGTGGCAGAAAATTTTCGTAAGTTTTAGACCTATACCATTGTGTTCATTGTCCACGCCGTGTGAAACGGAATGATTCAGTTTGGAATTAACGATGGGGGGGAGGGGAAATATTAAATTACAAAATCTCCATTTCAACTAACCGAGAAGTGGACAAAAATTGGATAATTCTTATAAATTTTAAAATTACATTCATGTTTTTAGTGGTATAATCGCAGGTAAAATAAAAGATCTTACATGTAAGATTTTACCTTGCTCTGAAGTAAGGCAAAAGCCATTTCGCACCGATCTAATACATTCTCCAATACATTTCAAAATGTTATTGAATGTTTCATGTCGATAATTTGACCAATGCATCAATTCTTGACGCTGAGACGATATTTTCTGCAACTATCTCTTCTCTTCAGTCCCTTCTCTTCTTCTCTTCTCCTTCTTCTCTTCCCTCCTTCTGCTCTGCTTTTACCTCATATCGCCTTCCCTACTTTTCTCGCATCTTATCTCCATCCCACTCATCTCCACTCCTCGTATCTCCTTTCCTGTCTTAGATTTCCGACTCCACGCACTTTTCTCCTCTTCTTTTCGTTCTTCTCTTTTTCTCTCCTTTACTCTACTCTCCACGCTTCTCTCATCTCGTTTTCCTTCTCTTTTCTCTTGTTTGCTCCATTTTCCTCATCTCTTCTAGAATCTTTTTCCATTCTCCTCTCCTCGTCTATCCTCTCTTTCTTCTCTCCTCTACTTTTTCTCTTCTCTTTTCGCTTTCTTCTTTCTCCTGTCCTTTGTCACCTCTCGTTTTCTCTCACCTCTTTTCCTTTCTGTAGACTCATCAGCGATGAAATACTAGAAAACCTATTATTTTTCTTTCAGAAAGAATTTTGTCACTTGCGATATAATAGTGATATTTTTAATACATTTATACACTAATACTTGTTTTTATTTCTTTCGCGTATTTTATAAATATTTATTGTGCATGTGGCAACCCTGAAATTGAGCCTAACTCTACACGCAACCCACCAACGCCTTGTGTAAATTGGGTTGCCTAGTTTAAAATGTCGTTGTCCTAAAACTTTTAAGAGACACTGTACAAGGCTCTCTTGTCCGACAACCGACATCATTCATTTTTGAAAATTTACATATGATTTTCATTGTGTACTGCAACTCAGTACTTAAAAGTGTAAAAGATGACAAAAAGTGAACTTTCTCACTTGTGCTACCATACGCAATGAACATGTGATAGATACTGTAACGTTAATTTGTAATTTGAATTTATCTTGGTAGTTTATAAATTTGTTCTACAAATCTTTCAGAATTTTTAGGTAATATTTCTAAGTTTATAGGGCATTTTCTTGCATTCATTACGTCATAAATGCATTTTTTAAAGTTCATTTTTTGGCAGTTTTAAGGTCACCAAAATCCTAACCCTAGTGATCATATTGCCTTTTATTTCTGTTGAGCTTCTTCCTCGCCTTGACAACCTTTGAGCTGGTTCCAACTTCTGACCTACGTAATAAACTTCCAGAAGCTCAGGTTGGACTGGTTTTACTACTTGCTCCTAAGACTTCCCCAACCCACCTGTTCACCTCTTCAGCAACAAACAACAAACCTCATCATTATAAGGAATCCACGTGTGTGTGATCTTGTCCATAACAGGAAATATTGGCTGAGGAATCATACCTTTTATAATTAGCTTGGTACTACAATCATAAGTTTCTATTTACGCTGGCTACATCACTTTTTACATAGTTTACATCTCGCTCGAGTTTGGGACATAGGAGGTCGAAGCTTTCGTACTTATCTAAAATATACGTATACATAAAGACGTTCTATATACATAGCGGCATCTACAGAAGAATTTCCTTCGTACTGTTCAGGTGGTCATGGCCATATTGACTCAATCTTCCTTAGCTCATCAACCTCACTCATCCTCGCATGTCTTCGGGAGGATGAGCTGTGCTCTTTTGAGGGTCAGCCTTTGGGAACGATGATGGCTAGTTAAGAATGTCCTTTAATTCTTTTTTGTTCCTCTAGCTATCTTTTTATTTTTTCTCCGTTTTTTCGTTTTTCTCTTCTTTTTCTCCTTGTTTGTTGGTTTCTTTCTTTCTTTGTCCTTCACTCTTCATATCTCTCTATTTTGCTCTCTATTCCCCCTCTCTCCTACATTCTTCTGTTTCTCTTCCTTTCCTTCTCTCCCCATTCTTCATCTGTTTCTCTATTATATATATCCTTCAGTCTTATACTGTATCTCTATCTTTTTCTCTCTTTCACTCTTCCTCCTTTATTTTTCGCCTGTTTCTCTAACTCTTACTTTATATCCGTCTCTTCTTTCCATTTTGACTGTTACTGTTTCCATCTCTTTCTCTCTCTTTTCTCTTTCTATCTCTCTCTATCTTTATCCTTCTTCCTAATTACTTGCTCTTTATCTTTCTCTCTCTCTCTCTCTGTATTACTATCTCTATTTCTCCATCTCTTTCATCATATTCTTTCCTTCTTCTTCTATCGCTTTCTGTTGTAATTTCTGTCCATCTCTTTAACCTATTCTGTGGATGAGATTCTTTTCATTCATTTTCTTCCACTTGGTTTTATGAACATCTAAAGTAGAATCACAGTTTACAGACGAACGGGATTTCGTCTACGGTTCATATCAAATCAACCAATAAAAACAATTTTTGAACCTTTAGGGTTCAGAATTTTATGATTTCTTCTTCATTCATTACACCTATAAATGGGACAAAAACGGCCAAATTTCAGATTTTTTGGGCTCTTAGTTTTTAAGTTATTGACTTTCAAAAAGGCAGAAAGTCCCAAAATTTGGCAACATTTTCAAATCTTTAAACAGCTGTAGGTCAAAAACTATCTGACCTAGAGAGCTCAAATTGATGCCATTCTGTTATGTTTTTAATGAGATTTAATTTCACGTCCCATTATGAAATCTTGCAAATAAATAATCAATTGATGTCTTTAAAACACATATTGAAAAAATTAAAAAGGGTGTTTTAGAGATTTAAAAAAACGAATTTTTGAAAATATTACAAAATTCAAATACCACAGTCATGTTGCATTTCAATTTAAAGTTAATTATCACAGAAGAGAATGATAGCAATTTGAGCTCTCTAGGTCAAATAATTTTTGATCTACAGCTGTTTAAAGATTTCAAAATGTTGCAGAGTTTTGTGATTTTTGCTATTTTAAAATTCAATAACACAAAACCTAAGAGCCCCAAAAATTTCAAATTTGGAGTTTTTGTCAATTTCACTGGTACTACCGCTTCCAAAAATTATCAATTTCTCAGATCATTGTTTGATTTGACATGGAATGACCTCTAAGTGGCACCATTTCTTCATGCCATAAAGGCACAAATGGCCTGATGCACAGGTCGCATGTATTTTTGTGGCTCTTTGTTCTTTGACTCCCGATCTCGAGTCAGGAAGTACTGGGTTGTAGGCCCGACTCTCTTCATTGTAACAGTTTTGAAATAGTTACGCAGTTGGCCTCAAAGCGCCGGGTTAAGATCGAAACTATCACAGTTTTGTTCGAACCAGGAACACTCTGTAGTGCAGACAAGTGCGTGTATAGGAGGTGACTATGCACTTTAATTAGGAATAGATCCTTTTCCTTAGCGTAGCGGTTATCGTGTCGTCTTGTAACCAAAGAGTGTCGGATTCGATTCCAATGGAGTTCAAGGGATACCACTCAGGTTGTCATTGTTAACCTGACTGGTTACCTGAGAACACTTTTTGAATTACGTCGCCAGGAAAACTACAATTCCTATTTAAAGTACGGTTCTAATCCCGGGGCAGGTGATCTAGACCAGGACATTTTCCAGTCATCTTGCGCGGCTCTGAGGCCCACCCAACCTCGTATCGATGGATACCTGCCTGCAACCCTGGGGCGAAAAAGCGGCCGGGTGTGATGCTGATCACATCACCCCAACTATGGCCAAGATCAAGAATATGTAAAGCTCTACCTCTACATCACCCCATATTCCTTCATGCCATGTGTGCGCATGCGCAGGGCTACTCCAGCCTCCGGCATCCACCATCTGTTTCGTGGTCGCCAAGCTGAACAGTATAACACGCACACTTGTCCTAAAGAATATTCTTCAACATAAGGATTTCTGCATCAAATCTTATATACCTAAGAACATTAGCCCGGAATATGTTGCCATTGCACCTGACGAATAGAATACATTATCGATGCAATTTCATGCATGAACAAACCGAGGCTTTATCATCAATGGTCTGCATCCTGTTAATAACATAATTGCTTTTTAATAATATACATGCAACAAGAAAGGAAAATGGTCATTATTATGTGTGTGCAGTTTCTTCTTTAATATCACAACCAGGTTAGCAGTGCATGCAATTCCTATACGTGTCTTATTTTGCACTATTAGCATACTAAATGTGTATGTTCCGTTCCTCATATCCGCATTCTTTTCTTTTAAATTTGCCTGAAATGTCGGTTCATTTCAAAATATGTTCCCTACAAACACCGAATGAAGTATTATATACTAGACCAAACTTTAAATAGCCTTAATGTGGATAAAGTGGACTTAAAACACCAAATCAAACCAACCAACCAACCAACCAACCAACCAACCAAACTTTAAAATTTCTAAAAGGTTAGTTAAACTGATAAATGCAGAGCTGCACCTAGAGACTTTTACTAATAGAATTCGAGGCCCTTACGGACCGGTAACTTTGATATCAGTACTTTTAACAGTACCGATACATCCCCACACTTTATACACTGACAAAATTCTCAACAGATGGAGAAAATAACATGAAATTTAAAAAAAAAAAAACAGATTGTTACTGCTTTTAACATTATTTTTCTGCCCCATATAGCAACTATTATATTTAAATAACATTATTTGAATTAACTGATTAAACACATGCTCTTGCTTTGTTAATTTACTCATTCTTATCAAAAGTACAACAGATATCGTAGCTTATGATTCGTTATTTTTGGATGAATTTCGTCATTATGGCCGATATAGTATTGGCCCTTGTAATAGTATTAAATGGTAAATTATGTCTGTCAGAATTATTAAGTTAATTAAAATATAAAATTTAGAAATATCATACAAATACTACAGTTTATTTTTCCATATCTTCTAAAACATCTGTTGAAGTGCTAATGACTGCTACTGACACCATCCTTTAATACACGCTCCATACTATTTTTGATGATTCAGATATTTATCATACATGTTAAAATGTACAATATTCACTTCAATCATAGTGCCTACCGTACATTTCACCCCCGGCCAAATCCATAAAACTTGGGGTCTGTTGACAATTGACACAGATGTGGAAGGAATGTGGATAATGACATCAAAGTCACAGATTTCTGTCAAACGAGAGGCTGCAACAGGTGCAGGGAAGGTACAACCAGAGAAAGAGAACTTTCTAAAGTCTAGAAAATCTTCTAAACATTTGCCGCTGCTTAGAATTCTGCTCATAAATAAGATGAACGGACAAAGTTTTGAACAAAATAATATATTCTGTCTACATTTTCACTCTTCACCTCAAACAAATTAGAGTACAAAATAGTTTTACCTAATGACAAGGGGGCTGGCGGCAGTGCCAGGGGGGGCCTGGCGACCCTGGCGACCCTGTCAGGTTGAGCCCCCCTGACCCCTACCTGGCTACGGGCCTGGTTGGGTAGATGAATTGTCTTTTTCGTGATGACGTAACGAAGGTAGAGGGTGAAATTATCTATGAAAATAATACGGAATCTATGCGCTAGTGTTACAGGATGCAGATAGAAAAATGCCAGACAACTGATCATACTTAAACGCATTCATAATTTCTGGTTACAGTTAAATTGAATATACTGACGGCTACATGAATTTAAATTATTACCCGGGGTTTAAAATTTAATAGTGAATATTTTGCTTCAGTATTTTACAACATAAGCACAAAATGTAAAACAAATAGGACACTCTACAAGCACTGCTGAAGTCCTGATATTTTGACAGGGTGAAACTTTAGGTACGGAATAATTTTCCATTAACTTTGGGTTAGGTTTCCATTAAATATATGGATGAAAGAATTTAACTTCTCGAGCATAGTAGGATAGACATACTTGGTATACACTATCTGGCCATTCGTCACCGGACACCTGGAACGAGTACTTTAATCCGGTTTCAGGCGTCCGTCAGTATCGTGTGGGGCCACCTTTCGCAGCAAGTACAGCCGCAACCCTCTGAGGAAGACTGTCCACCAAATTGCGATAGGTTTCGACGGGAATCCTGCTCCATTCCTCTTGCAAAGCGGCGAACAACTCTTTAGTATTTTTTGGGCGGTGTGGCCTGGCTCTCAACCGGCGCTCCAACTCGTCCCAAAGATGCTCAATCGGGTTGAGATCAGGACTTTGGGCGGGCCAATCAAGTTTTTGCACACCCATATCCTCGAACCACGTGTTGATCACACCTGCCGTATGACATGGGGCATTGTCGTGCTGAAACAGATAAGGACCACTACCGAATTGTGCCCACAATGTCGGTAGCGCAGAATTGTCCAGGATCGTTTGGTATGCATCTGCATTCATGTTTCCACGCACTAACACAAGAGGACCAAGACCATACCAGGAGAAGCACGACCAGACCATGATGCCACCTGATGGGGTGTCCGGTGACGAATGGCCAGATAGTGTACAAGAGGTTTAGCGAAAGTATTCTTAAGAAAGTATACGCATGGAAGCAGAATGTACAGTTATTAAGGTTAACCAGAGGGCATACGGCTCATACCGCCATATACCCTCGACACTACATCCCTGTCTACAAGGTAATTTGATGAAATTTAGTAAATCGCTTTATGAGTTTCAAGTCGACAGCGGACTAATCGCGAAAGCCTGTTTCTTGTCCGTGTGTTTGTAAAAGTTGTCGTCCAACTGTTTGATGGCGCTAGTGACTTCCACATTTGCTTTTCCATAGGCTTTGATAAACATCCCTAAGTAGGCTTGCCAGCTTTCAAGAATACAATTCCGGGAGATTTTTTTACAACCTCCAAAGTCCAAACCTGTTAGATTAAGGCTAATGTCCTGAGTATCAACTGTTATCTGTTTGTGGTCTGTGAATGCAAGATTGAATCAACTTGATTCATCAAAACAACCTATAAACCACAATTTGTAAGTAAAAAAAATCAATATACTGATACAGACGCTTCTGAAGCAGTAAACAAAATTATTCAAACTGAAATGCCATAAATTTATAAAAAGAACTAAATTGAAATATTAACATTCTAAACACATAATCCCACTATGAAATAAATCTGTACAACGAAGCAAAATTGGTTGGAGGAAAATAAAGAAATCTCAGGACATTGTCGCAACAATGCTTTTTTGTAGGCAGTAGTGTAAGTTTATTGTTTCTACGCAATACTTTGTAGGTATGCATTTGTATCCTCTTTTTTTATCAATTGAATATCAGTTTTTGACATATTTTGACAATTTTTTGTCGATGTTTTAGCATTTAGCGATGTTTTAGTAAAATTTCCCTTTTTTTTCCCACTCGCATTTGTAGGTATACCACGATCTTACGTGATATAACTTAACCTATTTATTTTTTTTTCGTGCTAAACTACACGAGAGCCTCTACGTGCTTTGACCTACTTTAGAGTAGGCCCAAATAGAGAGTTCTGCGCCATCAAGTGGGGTTCACCAAAACCTCAAAAACTCACTTTCTCTCCACGTTCCGCGCCTCATTTATTGCGCTGACGATGTTTCACAGCGAAGAAAACAGCACCAAAACCTCAAAAACTCACTTTACTCATTTGGGGTTCACCAAAACCTCAAAAACTCATTTTCTCGCATTTATCGCGCTGACGATGTTTCACAGCGAAGAAAACCGCACCAAAAAACATCAAAAACTCACTTTCTCTCCACGTTCCGCCTCGAAGTGAGGCTCGGTGAGGCTCGCCTTAATGGTTTTACGTGATATAACTTAACCTATCTTACGATTTTTTTTTACGATCTTCAGTAATATAACTTAACCTATTATTTTTTTTTATTTGCACACCGAACTAACTTACATTATATTTTATATAACCTTGTTGATTTTTTTTTTAGTATGTGGCAATTTTTTTTTAGGAATATTTTTTAAAACTGCTCCGTGACCCTCTCGTTCTTCACGTCGTACGCGAAGGACTTCTCTGCGACCAGGATGACGCTGCACAGAGTATCGGCAGGCAGCGCGTCGTGGAACTCGCACACGACCTTGATGTTGGTGCGATCGTTGACCACGACCTGCTTCCGCTTCGTGGTATTGATAACGGACATGGGTCTGTGGGTTTTGAATTCGCTGGGCGCGTAGTACATGTCCACGCTTCCCTCCGTTACCCTCTTGTAAGCCGTGTAAGCTTCGTAAAGTTTGAGGTAATCGTCTTTGGTCATGTCGAGGTTGTAATTTTCGCGCGGGAACACTTCGTTCCTGCCATTCTTGAGATAAACGTTCTTGATCTTGCAGTCGTCGAATTTGCTGGAATCTTTTTCTTGATTCTTGTCCCTCCCGGTCTGAAAGAGCACCACGACGAAATCTGGCATGTCGAACTGTATGTTGTTGAATTGAGTCGTCACGTCGAATTCCATGTGACTTCCCGACGCCATCTTCTGCACGCACTGGTAACCGTGAAAGTGAATCGGCACCTGTGGACTCTTCAATATCTCCGCTTTGTACTTGAGGGCGTAGTTCGTTTCGTATTCCACGATCGGCATTCTCAATTCCATGCTCCGGATGACGCACTTGGCTGCTTCGGGTAAAGTGTTGGGCAGCGGCGTGGTGCCGTCCGGACCCAAAGTAGCGTATCGCATCAGTGCGTCGTTGTCGTTGGCCGCTCTTCGAAAGCTGATCCTCAGTCCTCCCTTCCACATGATCTCCTTGTAGTCCGAGAAGAATCCCGGAAGCAGACGCATGGGAAAGAGCACCGTGTGACTTCTCGTCGATATTTTCGTCCTCGCTTCGAACCCTCCCGCTTGATAGTATGCTGCGTCCGTTTTGGATAATTTCAATGTTCCCACTGCCGTCGACGTGATGCCTGGATAATCGATTCTGTCGATGACGGTGTTGTGTTTCCTCACCTCCACCTGCGAGAACAGGTGAGGCACGAAGTTGTCCACGAGTATCAAATTTGCTGCTGCGGGGAACGCTTCTCCGCTTTCTTTCTTCACCACGTCGAATTGAAGGTAAAGGTCCGCTCTGTGAGGATGAACGAACCCGTCCCCTACGTCCACGTCGTATTCGATCTCCCTGTTCGCTTCGTTCAGATTGGCGACCGTGCGACGGTTCGGAGGGAAAGATTGCAATTCGTAACTTTCGATTTGCTCCATTTTTTTTCCACTATGTGTGTTATTTATTATACGTTGATCTCCACGATGGCAGTGGTCGTTGCGAAATCCACCACCTCTCCTTTCTCGTTTGTCACCACCAACTCTATGTCGTCTATGCGGTTGCGACATACTGGAAAATAGATCGGCGAAGAGGGTGTGTAGATGATCGGTTCCATGAATTCGGAACTTGGTTTGAACGTGGCGATGATTCCCGTCTGCTTGTGACTTCCCAGCAACCCGTCCGAAGATTTCGTGATCATGCCTTCCGACACGTTGCAGTGTACGTTCAGAGTCTCTATGGCCAAGAATTTAGGAATGTTTGTTGCCGTGTGCTTGATGCCAGCTTCGAGTTTTGTGTCGTTCTCGAAACCTAAAAGTTCTCCCATGGTGCCCAGGTCCACGGTCTCCGTCGCCGACACGATTTCCACTCTGTGCGTGACCGAATTTTGAGAAAGGTACGTGCCTTTGGGTAATTGAGCTTGCAAAGTGGAAAGATTGTATTGGCCTGCCGTGACGACGATATGTTCGCTTCCGACGCTAATTTTGTTGTTGTGCTGCGTGACGTTAGGTATGAGGTACATGCTGTAGAATGCACGTAAAGCTACGGATTTAGGATAGACGATGTCGTCGTGCAGCGTGAGTTTCAAGATCGAAGATTCGCTCGTGAGATGGAACACGCCCATCGTGATGCTGTTTCAGGTTCCACAATGCTTTCTGGAAATCTTCCACCTGCGGCTTATTTATTTTAGAGAGAAACGCGAGCATGGAGACACAGAGATGACCGCAGTTCACGTCTCCGAAATTTTGAATGCGTTCGTCGTTGTAGTATATAGAGGTTTTGTTCGTTTTCAGATAATGAACTAAATTTGTATGTGGAACACCTCCGAAAGAATCGAAAACGAATGCTTTATTATTTGCGTTGTGGTAACATATCCAATGGGTGCCTAGATTTTCTTGACCGTCCAAGTTGACTACGCCGCATTCTCTTCTTTTGACGGTTGAAGGTAACGAGTCGGACATGAAAACTCCTCTGAAGTGTTTGATTTGTAATGGTTTGATCAGAGATTCAATGTCTCGGTTGGTGAGTGCTGTTTCTTTTTTTTAAACTTTCTCATGACGCCCTTCCCCCTTTCTTCTCCATGGCCAGGTTGTGACGTTTCTGTTCTTCCAACTCGGCCTTGTTCTTCTTCGAGTCGATGACGGTTTTCGCGATGGCGGCGCTACCCCCAGCCAAACTTCCCACGGCCCCCAATGCTGCCAGGATGGCCGGGATGCTGAATATGAAACCTCCGATCTTTTGCTGTTTCCGCGAACGCTGCAATCTTTTCAATTGTGGAGTGCTGAGCAGCAATTTCATTCCGTGTCCTTTCGTCAAGCAAGAACGTTTCTTCTCGCGTTGTTTCTTCGTGAGTAACCCATCGAGGGCACCTAGATTTTTTAGATTGGAGTATGGTATCTGGTACACGACACCCTTGGGCTTCATGTTTTTTTTTCACGGTATGTTATTTATATATAAATGTTCTGAGATTTTTTTTTGTCTCGTGTAATTTTTTTTTTCAAGGTATGTGTTATTTATATCGTCTCACTCAGAATAGGTGGCGATGTGTTATTTATATATATGTATTCTGGGAAAGAAAAAAGTTTTTGCTTCGCCTAATGCTATCATGTGGTTTACAAGATCGACAGTTTCAATGTTCAACGCGTACCAGTCTTCGGTAAATCTTCTTCTCCCCTGCCTCCACTCGTGCAGCTCGTCTAACCTATCGTCAATTTTTTTGTTTGCGGCTCGAAAGAGAGTCAGTAGTGTTATTTGACCTATTATAAACCCGAGAAAGTATGATCCCCCTCAGATTGATTTGCCTACACTTAAAACTAGCTCAATATGCCCATATGAGCTTTTTGCTCAAGTGTGGAACTCTGTCTAATCCAAGATTTTTGTAAAAAATGCCCTCGAGAATTTCCCGGGAAAGTATGACCCCCCTCAGATTGATTTGCCCACACTTATAAAAGGTACTTCTGTGAGATTGTTGTCCATAAATTTGTTAAAAATATGCCCCTCTTGATATTTTTTTTTGGCTACACTTAAAACTAGGCCAAGATACACCTACACACACCCACACCCACACCTACACCACCCACACCCACCCACATACACCCACACCCACCCACACCCACACATATTTACTTCAGGTCCACTTCCGGTCCACTTCCGGTTTGCCTACTTCCGGTCCACTTGTGTATAAATTGAATTACAAATCTATTTGATTTAATATACAGAATTTTTGACAACCTGTCATAGGTTTATTAAGTATAGAGTTTTGATTTGAACCCCAAGAAATTTTATATAAATACCAAAGCCAAAAATATTAACACACACACACACACACACACACACACACACACACATAAATCACACTGCTGAACCCAACTGATATTTTTTATTAAGCATAGAATTTTGATTTGAACCCCAAGAAATTTTATATAAATACCAAAGCCAAAAATATTACCACACACACACACACACACACACACACACACACACACACACACACACACACACACACACATACACACACACAAATCACACTGCTGAACCCAACTGACATTTTTTATTAAGCATAGAATTTTGATTTGAATCCCAAGAAATTGTATATCATAAACAACAACAAAAATGCCAAATCAAAAATATTGTAATCAATGCAAAAAAAATATATCCAGCCCCAATTGGGCTAAGCATCAAAGGAATTGTAATCCAGACAAATACAGAACTCCCACAAAAATATGCCCCAAATGCTATAGAAAATATAGCATGGAATATTTCACATATAAACATAAAGATACTTGCTCTGCACAGTCATCAACATTGCCCTCACAACCATCTACATCTGGTCTGAAAAGAAAGCATGAAGCACCTGTTAATGCTGGACCTGCAAAGCAGCCATGCTATGCACCCATCCATAGCAGTTTTAATGCCCAACTTGGGGATTACCGGTTTGTATCAGAGCCAAGATGTGGTATTAAGAATTTTTTGAACAATATAAATCCTGATCTGCAGGCAATTCTAAATGCACAAAATGGCTCTTATAAGCTGTCCCTCAAATTGTTTACACAATATAAGAAACCAAATGGCACAAAATTTACACAGCCCCACATAACAGAAACTGTACCTGTATATTCAAATACAAATTCAGACAAAATAATAAGCAGATTGATAGATCAATTGAATATTAAACACTCTGAATTTGCAGCAAAAGAGTCTGGATGGAGCCTATGCGGTTCTCCACACAAGTTATATGTTAATATTTCTGAATTCAGCCCATTACAAGGATCTACATATCTGCCATTACCTGCCAATATTAAAAACAAAAGAGCCGTGGTTAACATGGAAAATAATGATGAGAAATGCTTTTTGTGGTGTATTTTAGCTGCTTTGTATCCAGTTTCAAGGCAACCTGAGAGAATAAGTTATTATAAACAGCATGAACATATTTTTAATGAAGCAATGAAGGGTTTAGAATATCCAATGTCTGTTCAGAATATTGATAAATTTGAAAAAAAGGCCCGGGATATTAATGGTAAACAATTATCTATTAATGTATTTATTTGTTCCACTGGCCGTGGCAATTGTTTGATAGAACCTCTCAGAATCAGTACACTTGATGATGAATCTGCTGTTCCGATTGATTTGCTCTTAATTGAAGGGGATGGCACATATCATTACACTCTGATACATAATCTTGAAGCTTTAGTGAGAACACAACTAGACAAATCCAATACAATATTCAAGTTGTGCAGAAGATGTTTGTCTGTATTTGATGGTAAAAAAATAATAAATGGGGTTCGTGAAAGGAATGCAGAAATTGCTAAAAACAAGTTAATTGAACATTTAAAATACTGTAAAAGTCATAAACCTGTTCATATGGTGATGCCAATGCCAAGTGAAAATGCAAAATTCAAAAAGTTTGAAGCCTTGTTGGAACACCCAGCATATATAGTCTGTGATTTTGAATCAAATCTCAAACCTCTTGCATTTTACAATCCAGATCCTGAAGAATCTTCAATTACACCATACCAGCTACATGAACCTTCTAGTTTTTATTATGTTGTTGTACAGGATGGTGTTGTTAGTAAAAAAGATTCATACATGGGACCAGATGCCATCAAAAAATTTGCACATAGAATAGAAAATGAGTGCCATGACATAGCATCTAATATCTTATTAAAATCAAAACCTATGTTGCCTTTAACAGAGAAACAGATTGAAGATTTCAACAATGCAGAAAAATGCCCGGTATGTGATTCTGAATTTTCAGATACAAAAATCAAGGTGAAACACGATTCTCATACAGATGGTAAATTCAAAATGGCCCTGTGTAATAGCTGTAATATTAAGATCCAGAGACCAAAATTTATCCCTATATTTTGCCATGGAGCATCCAATTATGATTTCCATAATTTGATCAGGTACGAGGGGTTTGACAAGCAGAATTTAAATATTTTAGCTGAAAATGATGAAAAATATATTGCTATTAGCAAAATAATTAAAGTTAATGGTGTTCCTATTCACTTAAGATTTCTTGATTCATACAGAATTTCATCTGCTAGCCTGGCTACACTGGCCACTCAATTATCTGATGATCAATTCAAAATCACATGTGCCATGTTTCCAAATCAGGACCTGAAATTAATTAGGCGGAAGGGTGTATATCCATATGACTATGTTACAGGTTTTTCTAAATTTGATGAGTGTTCTCTGCCACCACAACATGAGTTTTACAGCAAAATCAGAGGATCTGGAATCACTGATGAAGATTATCACCATGCCCAATTGATGTGGAACAATTTAAAATGCCAGACATTTGGTGATTATCACATGGCTTATTTAAAACTTGATGTCACTCTCTTAGCTGAAATACTGCAGGCATTCAGAAAATCTTCCATGCAAAATTATGAACTGGATCCAATATATTTTTACAGTGCCCCGGGCCTAGCATGGGCTGCAATGTTTTTAAACACTAAAAAGCAATTGGATCTAATCCAAGATCAAGATATGTATCTGTTCATGGAACAATGTATAAGAGGAGGGATGGTGCAATGCTCTCAGAGATATGCCAGAGCAAATAACAAATACATTCCTGATTATGATCCAGCATTGCCATCAAATTATATACTGTATGTAGATGCCAAGAGCCTCTATGGCTATGCTATGATGGATAAACTGCCATATGCAGGGCTTGAGTGGGTCGAAGATTTCAATATTGAAAATCTTAAGGATTTTGATGACAGTCACTATGGCCTCTTCTTAGAGGTTGATCTGACAATTCCAGATAATTTACACAATATATTTTCTGATCTGCCCCCAATTCCTGAGGTTGAGTGCTCACCTGGCTCTAAACAGAAGAAATTGATGATGACACTGGAGCCAAAACAGGGTTATGTCATATATTACAAAAACCTCCAGTTCCTGATGCATCATGGTGTCCAAGTGACCAAACTTGGCAAAGTTTTGAGGTTCAGGCACTTAAAATGGTTGAAGTCTTATATTAATACCAACACGGAGCTTCGAACATCTGCAAAAAGCCAATTTGATAAGGCCTTGTTTAAATTGATGGTCAATTCTGTGTATGGCAAAACTATTGAAAATGTCATAAAACATACCGATGTTAAAATAATTACTGACCCCACCCTGAGCAAAAAATTGGTTGCAAAGCCTAATTTCAATTATAGAAGAATTTATGATGAAAATATGGCACTTTTCAACATGAAAAAAACAAAAATTAAGTTTGATAAACCTATTTATGTAGGGGCTGTGATATTGGAATTGGCCAAATTACACATGTTAAAATTGTATTATGATGTGTTGAAGCCTTTTTATAAGGATCGTGTAAAACTGATGTACATGGACACGGATAGTTTTGTTCTTGATATTAAAACAGAAGATGTTTATCAAGATATGGCACAGCCTGCATTGCTTGAATATTTTGATACCAGTGAACATACAAGAATTCAACCCCACAACAAAAAAGTGCCTGGCAAGTTAAAAGATGAGACACTTGGTGATGTTATTGTGGCATTTGCTGGGTTAAGGGCCAAGATGTACAGTTTTGAGACATGTAGTGGTGCTGTTGCCAAAAAAGCCAAGGGTATTGGCAGAGTTACTGTTGACAAAGAGCTTGAATTTGAAGATTATGAAAATTGCCTCAAATCATGTAGCACAATCAAAACATCAGAATGCAGAATTCAGAGTGTGGATCACTTGCTGACTAGCAATATTGTAAGAAAAGTGGCTCTGGACCCACATGATGATAAGAGATGCATTTTATCATGTGGCATACATACTCTACCATGGGGTCATTGTGATTTGAAAAATGGCAATCAATGCCCAAACACAGAGCATGATTTGAAATAAATAAACATGCCTATGAACTTATTTGGGTTTAAAAAACAAGGTATTATGGACCTGCCAACACCACAACCCTCTTCTGATATAATATCTAAACTAAGTGGTTTCTTAATTATTCATCTGAACAGCATACTTACAGATGTTGATGATAAAACAGGTAAAATATTGTACATATTTAACAATAATTTAAATTATTACCAATTACCTGTAGGTGGGCAATTACAATTTATTACAACTCCTGAGGGTGATGTTAAAATTTCAGTAGGGAGAAATATTTATAGAATTAAGCACTCAAACATGATTTCTGGCACTGTTTATACTGTTTCTGCTGGTGACTGCTTATATATTGAAGTCCCTGGATCCTATGACAAGCTTATACCTTTTTTTATAGAATTAAGAATCAGATACTCTATAATAAATAACCATTAAAACAAAAATGCCTAATGATATATTTGGCCATACAAGACATGAAGATCACAGTGATGAGGTTCTGATGCTTGATGTCAGAGTCAAGAAATTAAGAAGTGATTTACAAGCTTTACAAACCACACTCAATGCCAGTCTTCAATTAGAAATTACAAATTTGCAATCACAATGCATGGACCCTCTTCTTAAAATTGATTCTGAACTCAAATTGCTGCTTCAGAAATATACTGACTTGGCCACATTAGATAATTTTCAAAGTTTAGAAGAGGCTGTAGCAGCTCTTCAAGCCAAATTTAAGACCCAGGCCACCAACTCTGAGCAATTGAAACAGCAATTAGAAGAGCAGATTAATAATGTCCAGACACAGCTCCAAACAATTGTCAAAAGCATAAAATCACAAGAAGATTTTGATCTTGTGATTTCCACTCTAAAGGAACAGATTCAGTCACTCCAAATACCTAATCTGGACCCTCTGAACAATGCCATAGCCGAGGTTAAAGAAAAAATTGAGACACTTGAAAATTTTATGAACAACTTGCCATCTTCTGATGCTTTGAGTGCAATAACTCGGAGTGTTGCCAATATTAAGCTGCAACTTGAAACATATGAAGATTTTGGAAAAATTCAAAGTACCATAACCCATCTTGAAGGTACAATAGCAGCAGTGCAAAGTGATTTGGCAAATGTACAAGAAACTCTAGAATCTCGCCTGCCCGGTATTGTAGATACCCTTGTCAAATATTAAGAGGGCAGTGAATCGCATATTGAAATCAGAAGATATCAGGAATATCCAAGCAGAGATCAAACAACTTACTCAGACAGTGGCCACTCTTCCAACCAATCAACATATTAATGAACTGCATGCCCTGTTTGAGGATATCAGAAGACAGGTCCATGATCTTACTGCTCAAAATTCAAAATTGGCAGTTGTTGAAAATTTGCAACAAATTGTAGCTAATATCAAGCAACAGCTAGGGGCCATGGAATCCAATCAAGCAAATGCTTTGTCTGTTTTTGCTACCCAGCTACAAGAGATTGTGCAACAATACAAGAAACTTGCTGTGGACATAAGAATCAAGCCTGGGCACGATGAGATTGTTAGGACCATCAATGAGCATCTTGAATCTGTAACAAGTAGATTGCTCACAGCAGAAAAAGAAATAACAGGCATAATCGAGAATCCAAAACATACAGTAATTCTTGAATTGTACAGCATCCCCAACAAAGAATATGATTCTCCATTTACACCAGGTGGCAAAATATATATGCTGTCCCCTGCACAATTTTATTACCAATTTTTTGTTGGGGGCACATTGAGACCAATCAAGATCAAATATTGGCTTCAACCACAGGCACACCACTACCCTACTTTATCAATAAAAAATGCTGATAACAAAGTAAAAATCACCCGTGTAGAATTAGAGGATTTTACAGATCCCAATACATTAGAAACAGCATATGTTGAAGATAATGGCTCTCTGGAATTTAAAATACAAATAGGGGACAAATTATATTTAGAAAATCCTGTAGTATCAGCTGCTGAACACCCTATAGTTGCAATATTCTTGTTTACATATTATGTCTAGACAAATTATTGTTGATGAATTACACAGACAAGCCAGACATAATTTTAAGAGACTGCCAGTAGTCACAAAGGGCATAGATGATTTATGGCAGAGCGACTTGATTGAAATGGCAAGTGGACAGCTGAAAAACTTAGACAAAATCAACAAGAGCTACAAGTATCTACTTACTGTAATAGACACATTTTCAAAATTTGCCTGGGCTGTGCCACTCAAATCCAAGACTGGAAAATGTGTTACAGAGGCCATCAGAACAATCATCAATCAGAGTGGAAGATCACCGCGCTATTTGCAAACAGATAATGGCAAAGAATTTTATAATTCAGTGTTTCAACAATTTATTAAAAGCCAGGCAATACAACATTATTCGAGTTACAGTGATCTCAAGGCCTCAATTGTAGAGAGATTCAACAGAACCCTAAAAAATCTTATGTATAAACAATTTACCCTCCAAGGTAATTATAAATGGATTAATATTCTTCCAGAACTTCTACATAAATATAACAACTCGGTCCATTCCACAATCAACATGAAACCTTCTGAAGTAACTTCATCTGATGAGCAAAAATTGATCAGAACTGTTTATTATCCTAGATACCAGCCAACAACAAGAAAGGCCAAATACAGGGTGGGTGATCAAGTAAGAATCAGCAAATATAAGCACTTATTCAAAAGAGGCTTTACAAGAAACTGGAGCACTGAATTATTTACAGTGGTTCAAGTTAAACCTGGGACCCTTAACACATATATAATAAAAGACCACCGAGGAGAAATTCTCAAAGGCAGGTTTTATGAAGAAGAGCTCAGCAAAACTAAACAGCCTGACACATATTTCATAGAAAAAATCATCCGCAGAAAAGGCAACAAGTTATTTGTCAAATGGCTAGGACTCCCAGAACACAGCTGGATCGATGCAAACAAAATAATAATATGAACACCTGGGATGTTATAAAAAGGCTGCCAGAACCTGAACAGCAGAATAAGAGAAATGGAAAATTGCTGCCTGATAATATTAGGTGTCTTATTGTTGGGCCATCTGCTTGTGGTAAAACTACACTAATGGTTGATAATTTTTTATTGGCACCCAACTGGTTAGACTGGAAAAACAGGCACTTGTATGTCTTCTCAAAAAGCTTGGAACAATTAAAATATCAGCAGTTGATGAAGCTATATGATGGATTGGATATTGCTACTTTTGAACCAGATGTTAAGCCACTCCATGAATGTCTCGATAATTCTGTTGTTGTGTTTGATGACATTATACTGGATAATCAAAACAAGGTTAGAAATTTCTTTACACAGGGCCGGCACAAAAACATTGATTGCTTCTGCCTGGCACAGACTTTTTCAAAAATACCGAAGCAGCTGATCCGAGACAACAGCAATTTTATATGTGTGTTTCATCAAGACCATACCAACCTCAAACACATACATGATGAATATGTAGGTGGGGACCTGATCTACAATGATTTTTCTAAGATTTGCAGCAGGTGCTGGAACCAGGACAGTTATGGGTTTGTCACAATTGATATGACAAGAACACCCAATAGTGGCAAATACAGAAATAAAATCAACAATTTTCTAGACATTGAAACATATATAAATAAACATGAAAAGGCCAATTATTGATGATCTTAAATTAAGAGATTATCTTGTAAAAAGATTTAAGGGATGGAAATCAGAGAACCGAGTAATTTATGAAAAACACAAACAAACAGAACAGCCTATTATTGACGCTAT
This sequence comes from Lepisma saccharinum, assembly GCF_977018435.1. NCBI lineage: Eukaryota > Metazoa > Arthropoda > Insecta > Zygentoma > Lepismatidae > Lepisma > Lepisma saccharinum. The sequence goes on along the minus strand of NC_139247.1, from coordinate 47,647,925 downwards.
TGGTGAATTAGGTAAAAATATCAAAACTGTTACAGAGCAAAATCAAAATTTGATCACAGAGCTTGTACCTGCAGCTACTAGGAACATATTAGATTATCCATCCACCCCACTTTCCAGTATTCATACACCTAGTCCTATTGCTCCTAGAAGAATTGAAGCTACTCTGGATCCTATTGAATTGGGTCTTCTTGCTCAAAAATATTTAACCACACCTAAAGACAATAAAGATGAGGTATTTGGCTTATATGCTGACACAGAGCGTGATGGTAGCATCATACATAGAATTGGCAATTTCAGAGTAACATTTATGGGGGATGAACTGATTGTTTATTCAGAATCTCGTCTCGGAGAAAAAGGTGCTTTTGTTAAGTATCCCGGAACACCTGGATTGTGGGAACTGATGACCAGGAAGAGGCCTGGCAGCTATACAGATCAAGATTATGAACATTACAAAGAAATATTAATAAAATCAGATGCTCTATACCAGAACAATGATCCCACACAAAAAAGAGTCAAGTCGAGCAGTGGAGCAAAATACAACAATTTAATCAAGCCCATATGGTCACAAATCAAGACAGGTAGTGGAATCAAACAATACAACACCCTGCCCAAAGAATTTGTGTGGGTTGATGATGTCAGGAAACTTATAGATAGGTTATTGGTGATAGCTGGGGAGGAAAATGCTGGCAACCACAATTTTTACAATGAAAAGGTTGGAATTATGGACATGATAAGCACCAAATTGTCTAATTTTATAGTGAATGACACTAAGGGGATTGGATATCTTATAAAAATTATTAATACTCTACCACCTAAATTTTGGAATATTTCTGAGGGTCGGGGGCTTGTTAATGACATTATAAACAAGCTGCCATTTGAACTACACATTCCAGGTTATCAGTATTGTGGTCCGGGCACAAAACTGGATCATAGATTAAACAGAGGGGACCCTGGTGTTAATCCCCTAGATGCTGCTTGTAGGGACCATGACATAGCATACAACACACATTCTGATCTTGACAAGAGACATGTTGCAGACAAGAAATTAGAAGAGGCTGCATTTGGTAGATTTGTAAGCAAAGATGCTTCTTTGAGTGAAAAAATAGCAGCATTGGGGACCACCATAGCTATGAACACCAAACAAAAATTGGGGTGGGGGTTGTGAATATGTATATAATAAACCTACAATGAAGGCCAAGGGTGTTATGTATCAAATACCTTATGCAGGTCTCAAATCTCTTGGACCTATTAATAATCTTCTAACCAAAAAGCAACGCAAGAAAAAAATTCTTGTCTTGCAAAGGGACATGGTATGAAATTGTTGCTTAGCACCCCCCAATTAAAAAAATTACAGCAATCAAGAAAAAATCACATGTGGGGGGTTTCATATTTACCATCCCTGCCATCTTAGCTGCTCTCGGGGCTGTGGGGAGCTTGGCCGGGGGATCAGCCGCCATAGCAAAAACAGTAATAGATGCCAAGAAAAATAAGGCAGAATTAGATGAGCAGAGGCGCCATAACCTGGCTATTGAGAAACAAGGCAAAGGTGTTAAGAGAGCCATGAATAAGTTTAAAAAAAACAAGAGCCGCTTACAAACCAAGCTATTGAAGCTTTAATCAAGCCACTGGGCATCAAACATTTTAGAGGTGTGTACATGTCTGATTCTTTGCCAGAACAACCACTCAACAAAGAGTGTGGCATTATTAATTTGGATAAGTACAAAAATCTGGGCACTCACTGGATCTGTTATCTTAAATATTTAAAAGATGAGGCATTTGTGTTTGATTCATTTGGAGGTGTTCCACCTGAAAATTTAATAAAATATCTAAAATCAGCTAATCTTTATTACAATAATGCCCGTGTTCAAAACTTCAAAGATGTTAATTGCGGACATTTGTGTTTATCTGTTCTTAGATATATGTCTCAAATAAATAAACCATCAATTGAAGCTTTTCAAAAAGCCTTGTGGTATTTAAAACATCATGGGGGTATTCCATCTCACCAGCCAAAATTCAATATTGAAACTCAAATTACATGATGACATAGTATATCCCAAAACAATAGCTCTCAGAGCATTTTATGGCATGTACTTGATCCCTAATATTACACACCACAACAACACAATTGCAGTAGGGGATCAAAAAATTGTCATCACTCCAGGGCAGTGTAATCTGTCCACTCTAAATGCTCAATTACCCAGAGGTGTAGTGTTAAGTCAAAATTCTGTCACTCACAGAGTAGAAATTGTATCTGCTACAGAAACAGTGGATCTGGGTACGATAGGAGAGCTATTGGGCTTTGAGAACAACACAATACTTGAACCAGCCATCAAACACACTGCTATTAGTATACCTAAATTCTTAGCCATAGAGACTCTGAATATTCACTGTAATGTGGCACCAAATCAAATGGCATAGGCACTCACAAACAAACTGGCATCATTGCAACATTCAAACCTAATTCTGAATTTATGGAGCCAATCATCTACAATCCATCCCCAACATTATATTTTCCTGTGTGTCACAACAGAATAGATTATATTGAATTGATGGTCACTAATGAAAAAGAAGAATTAGTTGATTTTGCTGGAGCCACAACAACTGCAATCATAGAGATTAATATTTAAATAAAAATACATACAAAAAAAGGAAAATATTGAGAGTTATGAGCTACAATCATTCCCTCCAAACAGGAGGACATTTGCAAATTTAAATCAACCCAACACAGAGATTGAGGTTGATCTTGATGTAGGGGATGGCTTTATATACCTTCACAGAGCAGATCTATACATCAAATTTGATGTTGTAAAGCTCGATGGTACAGATTATCCGGCAAATTCAAATATAAGATTGGTGGACAATTTTGTGCCGCATCTGTTCTCTGAAATTGAGATCAGAAAGCATGGCGTTGTTATAAACAGAGTGGATTATCCCGGCATTACCTCCACAGCTTTGGCCACATTAAAATTATCCAAAACCGAGGCTTCTTACTACAAAATAGGTGGATTTGAGGCTGGTGATAAAATATTATCTAAAAACCACACAGTGCTGTTCCCCATGCGCCTGTTGCCAGGATTCTTCTCAGATTACAAAGATATTATGTGGAAGGGCGGTTTAAGAATCACATTTAGAAGAGCTGCCAATGATAATAATGCTTTGATGAGGTACAGTACATTAAACTCTACAGGGGAAGCTCTGCCTAATACCCTACCTGATGAGGGCAAATGCATTATTCAGACTATGGAGCTAAGAATTCCAGTTGTTGAATATGAGGCCAGTTATGCTCTTAAACACAAAGCTGATATAATAAAAAATCCACAGATTCCTCTACAATTTTATACATATCAATGTGTACAGAAGCCCGCATCTGGTACTTATTATGAGTTTGATGCTACAAATTCATTCTCCAGTATACAATATGACATGCCTGATTTTGTGGTGGTATTGTTTCAGACTGGAAGACACAATAATCAGGAAAAAAATTCAAGTAAATTTGATAACTGCAACATCAAGAACATATATCTTAAAAATGGCAGAAATGAGGTATTTCCTAGAGAAAATTATAATTTAGACATGTCCAAGGATGATTTCCTCAAATTATATGAGGCATTTACAGCATTCAAAAGAGTCACTACTGGCAATACTGACATGTATTACACACCAGATGAATTCAAAGCACAGAGACCCATGTTTGTAATCAACACCTCAAAAAGGAAACAAGTTGTGGTGAATGACAGGACAAACATTAAAATTATCTGTGAATTCCATGAGGCATTACCTGATGACACCATATGTAGTGTTATTCTCATAGGTGAAAAATCATATGTTTATGATGTAAGAAATGAGAGGGTCACAGAGCAATTCTAGAAGAATTATATTATCTTAATACTAGATATACAAGTTGAGCCTGGTGCCCAATTGAACTTAAACCGGAAGTAAACCGGAAGTGGACCGGAAGTAAATATGTGTGGGTGGGTGTGGGTGTGTGTGTGGGTGGGTGTGTGTGTATGTATGTGTGTATATGTGTGTAGGTGGGTGTATCTTGGCCTAGTTTTAAGTGTAGCCAAAAAAAATATCAAGAGGGGCATATTTTTAACAAATTTATGGACAACAATCTCACAGAAGTACCTTTTATAAGTGTAGGCAAATCAATCTGAGGGGGTTCATAACTTTCCCGGGAAATTCTCGAGGGCATTTTTACAAAAATCTTGGATTAGACAGAGTTCCACACTTGAGCAAAAAGCTCATATGGGCATATTGAGCTAGTTTTAAGTGTAGGCAAATCAATCTGAGGGCGTCATACTTTCTCGGGTTTATAATAGGTCAAATAACACTACTAGAGTCTCTGCGGATCGGAACATTTTTTTCATTCCGCTTATTTCTCGGAGGTGATCCATGAAAATCATTTTGCACGGTGAACGAAATTCTGGCGTTACTTTACACAAGTCTATGAGTTTAGTTACATCCCCGTCGAACGTGAACGTAAATATTTTGTGCAACACTTCGGGAGGAAGTTGAGTTATACAAGTTGTCATTTTTTTTCATGGTATGTTATTTATATATATATTCCGGGGGTTGGGGTGTCTGTGATTAAACAAATTCTATTACGTGCTTCGTTTTCTTACCAAGAAGTTCCTTTGTCCCCTTGTACACGATTCGAGTTTTGTTCTCGATTAAAATAGATAGCTTCTCGTCGGATAACATGTTAGCGTATCGATCTGGTAAAAATAAACTGTATTGTCCGTCGAGCAACAGACGCACCTTGGGACCATACAGGGTAGAAACGATTGAACCGGAAGTTATCGTGTAAGGTTTGCCGACTTCCAATTCCTGAATTTTTACATACTCGACTGACAAATTTAGCATTTGTTTTAATGCTTGGAGGTCACTCATTTTTTTTTCACTCATATCGAAGAGAAAAATTTCAGGGTGTTAGAGAAATTTAATTTTCTTTTTCACAATGTGTGTTATTTATATATACCGAAGATTATTTTTTTTTCACGATGTGTGTTATTTGTATATCAAGTTTTGACACGTATATATATTATTATTATTTTTTTTTTAACAGAGGAAGAAAGTTCGTGCTTCGGAAAACGCGATGATGTGCGTGATGATTTCTTCGGTCTCCTGTTTAGACTTGCGCCAATCATCCGTGTATCGTGTTCTCCCTTGCCTCGCCTCGTGCAGTTCGTCCATCCTCTCGTTTAATTTTTCCCCTGCGGCCGAAAGAAGAGTGTCGAGATCACCGCACCTCATGCCACTGATCTCCCGAAGATAATTCTTGACAACCATTTCACAAGGGATACGAAATTCCGGCGTCGTTTTTGCTATGATCAAAAGTTTCCCTACATCTCCGTTTACTACGTGTTTGAATATTTTACATAGCAGTTCGTGCGGTAAGTCGGTTATACAAGACATGTTTTTTTACTGTATGTTATTTATTTATACACCCCACCCAAATTTTTGTTTCGTGTTCATGGCTATGGTGGTGCCCAGTGTCGCAACTCGTTCACCCAGCGAAGCGTCTCTGCTGACGAATCTTTCGAAAGCGGCATGCTCCAATTTCTTGTCTGCTTCGTGACGTGCATCCAGATCGGTGCGAGTGTTGTTGTAGGCGATGTCTTGATATTTGCATGCTGCGTCCAACGGATTCACACCCTTGTCTCCTCTCTCCAATCTTTTCTCGAGTTTGGTACCCGGTCCGCAGTACTGGTAGCCAGGTAAATGCATCTCGAAAGGTAACTTGTTGATGATGTCGTTCACGAGTCCCTTTCCTTCGGCCACGTTCCAGAATCTCGGAGGCAGCGTGTTGATAATTTTAATAAGGTAACCTATACCCTTGTCGTCGTTCACGATGAAGTTGGAAAGTTTCGTGCTGATCATGTCCACGATGCCAACCTTCTCGTTGTAGAAATTACGATTGCCTGCATTCTCTTCGCCGGCTATCACCAACAATCGGTCCACGAACTTCCTCACGTCGTCCACCCAAACGAATTCTTTGGGTAGCGTGTTGTAGCGTTTGACGCCGCTTCCACTCTTCACCTCGTTCCAAATCGGTTTGATGAGATTCCTGTACTTCTCACCGCTACTCGATTTCACCCTATTCTGCGAGGCGTCGTTGTTCTGGTACATGGCATCCGTCATGATTAGAATTTCCCTGTAACTTTGGTAATCTTCGTCGGTGTAATCTTTCGGCTGCTTTTTGGCAACGAGTTCCCACAGTCCCACCGTACCCGGATACCTGGTCCAACTATCCTTCTCGCCTAAATTAACTTTAATGTCGTTGCCTTCGAAGGTGACTTTCGATTTTCCAATCTTCCACACGACACCGCCTTCGTTGGTTTCCATGCTCGGATACAATCCGAACACTTCATCCTTGTCGAATTTCCCCGTGCTCAGGTGTCTCGTGCCAAAGGTCCCAACTCGATCTTATCCGAAGACGAAGAGGTACTGCTTATGGCTTGACGTCGTGGTACGTCCTTCAGTTCGAACGGCGTCGAAGGAATGCTCGAAATGGGCGTGGGTACAGCGTAACTTTTAGCTGCAAGTGGTACGAGTTCGTTGATCAAATTTTTATTTTGTTCCGTGACACTTTTAATTTCTTTACCTAGACCGCTGATGGCATCGATCACAGGTTGATCCTGACGTTTCTTCTCTTCGTAGGATCCGCGATTCTCGGATTTCCAACCTTTGAATCGCTTCACTAGATATTCACGCAACTTGAGATTGTCCTCTTCTTGAAATTGACGTTTTGACATTTTTCTATATACGTTGAAACGTTTCTGAAACGTCGAATTCTCAGCCTATACGTTCGGTTCTCGTAGTTTTCTTGCTGACACCCGCTTGAGACTATCCACTTTTTCTAACACTCACTTTTTGTTGTAATGGTTATTTATATATGCTTGTCAGACGTTTGAAAAAGAAAAGAACGTTTTTTCAAATTTTATTTTTTAGATTCTCGACCTTTGATTTTTTTTGGATTTTTTTCTTCTTGTTGCAAATCTGAAATTGTCCTCTTGTTAGCCTTTGAGACGTCTAGATAAACGTTTATTTTATTCCTATATTTTCCATGGTTTGCTTTTCGAGTCATGTCAATGGTGACGAATCCGAAATCGTCACTGTTCCAACAGTGGGAGCAGAATTAAAAAATAGATTGTAATTTATGTCAGCCAACACGTAATCATCATGTGCGTGTTTTAAATTGGTGTGGTCTTGTCGAAACAAGCAAATGAAATTAGCGTTGTCGCGTAGCAGTTGTTTCGGAACCTTGGAAAAAGTTTGTGCTAGGTAGAAACAATCTAATCCTTTGTGACGTCCTCGAGTGAAAAAATTACGAATCTCGTTTTGATTTTCCAAGATCATGTCGTCGAACACCACAACGGAATTCTCGAGACAATCGTCCAGTGGAATGATTTCAGATGTGAAAGTAGCAATGCCCAGTCCCTCGTACAGTTACATAAGTTGCTGGTATTTTGGTTGTTCGAGACTTTTCGAAAATACGTAGAGGTGTCTGTTTTCCCAGTCTAACCAATTGGGTGCGAGGATAAAATTATCAATGAGCAGTGTCGTCTTTCCGCACCCCGAAGGTCCTACGATCAGACATCGTATGCTGTCGGGGAGCAATTCGCCGTTTCTTTTCTTCGTTCGATTTTCCGAATCAGGTAAACGTTTCACGACATTCCACGTACTCATAGAATCACTTCGTTCGAATCGATCCAACTTGTTCCCGGAAGTCCCAGCCATTTCACCAAAAGTTTGTCACCTCTCTTACGCAAAACTTTTTCGATAAGGTACGTGTCGGGGTATTTAGTTTTAGAGAGTTCCTCCTCGTAGAAGCGCCCCAATAAAATTTCACCGCCACTGTCCTTTATTATATACGTGTGACGGTTCCCGGGTAAAACTCGAATCACGGTAAAAAGTTCCGAACTCCAGTTTCGTGTGAAACGCCTGTCGAACGTTCGCTTCAATTTACTGACCCTCACCTGGTCTCCAATTTTGTATTTAGCTTTTTTTGTCGTGGGTGTGTACTTTGGACAGTAAACGGTAGAAATTAAACGTTGCTCGTCGGACTTGGTAACGTCAGCTGGCTTCATGCCTATCGTTCTGTGCACCGTGTGATTATAGTCGTTAACGAGTTCCGGAAGAATGGTGACCCACTTGTAGCTTCCCTGAAGCGTAAAGCGTGACCACATGCGCGATTTCAGAGTCCGATTGAATCTTTCCACGATGCTGGCTTTGACGTCACTGAAGGTCGAGTAATGTTGAACGTCGTGTTTCCGAATAAACTTTTGGAATACGGCATTGTAAAATTCCTTCCCCTTGTCCGTGTGCAGAAACCGAGGTCGTCTGCCGCTTTCGCGAAAAATTAATTTGAATGCTTCCGTGACGCTCCTGTTTTCGCCTTCAAAGGTAGAGCCCATGCGAATTTCGAAAATGTGTCTATGACGGTGAGGAGGTACTTGTTGCCCTTGTTCAATTTATGTACGTTTTTTTAACTTGCCGCTACTCATCTCCACGAGGTCACTTTCCCAGAGGTCGTCGATGCCCTTGGTTACCACAGCTAAACGTTCGTAGTTGCGGCGTGCAGGTTTATGCAATTCTTCGACGATGGCTTGCCTAGACATTTTTTTTAGAGATTACGTTTGAAGAGAAGCACGAGCGTGATGGGATTCAAAGAGGGTGGTACCTCGCTCGTGTTTTGAACAATCAGCTTATCGCCGGCACTCACGTCGAAAACGGTAAGATCTTCGTCTTCGTGTACTTCATATATGTTGTGCGTTTCGTTCCAACGTGCCAGAGGAATGTTTCATGCTTTCTGGACACCACGATTCGATATCAAGGTCATGGTGGGAACGCTAGCTTTTCAGCCGTGAGACCAGTACGAAAATTCGTTTATCTGAATCGTGCCATCGAGGAGAAACTTGTAGTACGGATGATAAGGATGTAACATGTACAGTTTGTTACCTTCGACGAACGTGGAGATTCTCTGTTGATTGGGTACGCTGTTGATTTCGATGGCTTGCAAGGTGAACAATTTGGCGATTTTAGTGTCGACGCTGAGCAGATTACTGTGAACTTGTCCGAGTTTATTTTCGATGGGCAACAAATGCTCGACTATGGTAACCGTTACGGCAGAAAATGACGGTTTGATTTTCACTTCCACGTTCAACTGCTTGTAGTTTTCGTTCAGTTCTTGCAACTTGGCACCGAAAGAGGCCAGCGTCGATTCCTGCGTGGATTCTAGCACTCCAACTTGATCTCTGATGTTGACGACAATGTTCTGAAGGTTCTCGACTTGATTCAATTTCGAACTCTTCTCGGTAAGATCGTTCACTATGCTTCGCATCTCGTAAACTGCGTGTGAAGATCCGCGATGCTCTGCGAAGTGGGCAAGGTCGACACCAGCGAACTGATTTCATCTCGAATCTGTTCCACGTTTGCCGTTTCCGTTTCTAGTCGTTTCAGCATTCGAGATATGTTTCTTTTCAGAGCATGCAATTCTTTGGAGGTGGGGAGATTGGCCACCCTACGCTCGAGATCGATCAACGAACTTTTGATGTCGCTCGAATTGGATAATGCCGTCACCGCCGGTTTCAATTTTTCCAAATCTTCGCTCGAAGGTACGCTCGTCCGTAACGATTCCAAGTCACCCGGTATGTTGTCGAGTACGTGATGAAAATGAGCAAGGTTCGATTCCACGTTCAAATTTTCTAAATATTCCATCTTCTGCTGAACCGTGCTTAACGTATCTTGAATGCTCGTCAACGCGCTTGCTTGAACTCTAATATTTTTAATTTCTTCGTTGATCAACTCCAGAGACGCCTGAAGAGTGGCGATGGTGGTTTGAATGTGTTCGAAATCTTGATAGACCTCCAATTGAATTTTTATGTTCGCGACGTTTTTACCGATGACCTGCAGTTCGTCTGATGATGGTAGGTTCGTCATTGTATCTTCCAAAGTCTGTAACTTGGATTTAATTTCTTCCAACGTGCCGGTGAATTCTTCTTGTAATTTGGAAACGACGACATACAAGCGTTCTACATCGATATCGTTCACGACGGTTTGAAGTTCAGAGAAATTCTTTTCGATTGCGGAAGTTCGTTCTTCGATTTCGAGTTTCAATTTTTCCAAATCTTCATTTTTCGATTGAAATTGCTGTAATTTGGCCAAATCATTTTGAAGCGAATCCACGCTCAACTGTATATTTTGAACGTTGTCGTAAGAAGGTACGTCGACATAATTTTTTATTAGCGTTTTCAGTTCGGAATCGATTTTCAGAATGGGGTCGAGACATTGCGTTTGGAGCGTAGCGATCTCCGACTCTAAACTTTTGTTTAAGGTCTCCTGCAAAGCGATCAAATCGCTCCTCAACTTTTTAATTCGAACGTCCAACATGAGAATCTCTTCTGCGTGGTCTACACGCTTGGTGTTGCCGAAAATGTCGTTAGGCATTTTTGTTAACGGTTATTTATAATAGGATAGACGATTCGTAATTCTACGAAGAGAGGAATGAGTTTGTCGTAATCTCCGAGGAGTTCCACGTATAAACAATCTCCTGCTGAAACATCGTACGCAATGTTAGAAAGCACATTTTCATTCGAAAAATGTTCTTGCCGGTAGATATTTTGATTTTTCGCCCTTCGTTCTCCGGATTCACGGTGATCCGAAGTTTCTCGTCGATCGGAATTTCGTAGAGATGTAAATTGTTATTGAAGACGTAAAACATCTTGCCCACATCATCATCCAATTTCGTCCAAATGCTGTTGAGGTGAACGATCAGTAGACCGCTGAGTTTGGATAACAGGGAAGGTAGAAATTCATGATCTGTCGTCGTGCGGTGTACAGTCTCCATGTTTGTTTGCTTTCGGAAACCAAAAAGATTCATTGTCCTTTGCTAGTTATTTATTGTGTATTTATTTAAGTTTATTTTTTTTCATTTGCATTGCCTACAATTTTTACTAATTTCTAAACGATAGTGTCCCCAAGGCAACGTGTAGATTCCACAAGACAAAATACATCTTTTATCGTCATGCGGATCTAATGCTACTTTCCTAACTTTGTTTGTTGTAATCACGTGGTCTACACTTTGGATTCTTTGTTCTATACTTAGTATCGTCGATTGCGAGTAAAGGCAATCGATGTAATCGTGGAAGGTGAGTTTGTTCTCCACCGTATTCTTGCACACACCTTTTGCTTTCTTCGTGACGCTACTTTCTGTTCTCATGGCATACATTTTCGAACGCAAACCCGCGAACTCGACAATAATATCACCGTTACATTCATCTTTCAGTTTACCTAGGACTTTTTTGTTGAGGGAAGGAATCCCAAATCTGTTGGGTTGAGGATATGCAGAAGTATCGAAATACTCGAGCATGGAAGGATTTTTTATGTCTTCATAGAGGTTAGGTGTTTGTATGCTGTAAATGAAGCTGTCGGTGTCCGTGTACAAAAGTGATATTTTATCATTATAGAAGGGTTTCATCACGTCGTAATGAAATTCGAACATGTAAAGTTTCGACAAGTCGAGAACCGTTGCGCCAACGTAAATTGGTTTTCTGAATTTCATCAATTTTATATCTAGATTGAAAAGTGCCAAATTCTCATTGTAAATTTTTCTCGACTTGAATCGAGGATCGGCTATCCACTTCCGACATTTATTCTTATCGGAAATTAATTTCACGTCTACGTGCTTTCTAACATTCTCCATGGTCTTGCCATACACCGCGTTATTCATCAATTTAAAAAAAATCTTTGTCTAAATCGGAAGTGGCAACCGTCCTATGTTGCGTGTCTGTTTCAATGTACGGTTTGAGCCATTCGGAATGTTTAAACCTGAGGACTCTTCTAATCTTCGCTACCTTAACACCCTTCCCGATCAAGAATCGGAGATTCGAGTAATGAACAACGTATCTCTTTTTCCCCTCTAGAGTCAACAAAAGCTTGCATTGATTAGAATGATGCGAAGATTTGAACTCGGATGCCGGTGGTAAATCGCTGAACAGATCGTGTAAATGGTCGGGGAATTCGATATCCACCTCTGCGAAGAAGCCATACTCACTATCGTCGAAATTTTCTATGTCTGTTGATGCCCATTCGAATCCCCCGTAAGGAAGTTTCTGTACCATGGCATGTCCGTAGAGATTATTAACGTCGGCGTAGAAGATGTAATTCGATGCTCGATTTGAATCATAATCTTCTTTCATGTGCACGTTGTTGGCTTTTGCATATCTCAGCACACATTGTACCTTCCCCCTCTCGATGAAAAGTAACATGTCCACGTCCGATATCAGTTCCAGCTTGACCTTTGTCTGGAATAACATTGCCGACCACGCTAATCCCGGTAGGTTGTAGAAATACGCTGGATCTAATTTATAAATATTCGTTGCCGTTTTCCTGAACGCTTGAAAAACATCCGCGAGTATCGTCACGTCCAGTTTTAAGTAGGCATCGTGGTAGTCTCCGAGTGTCTTACATTCTAATTTCTCCCACATGAGTTGCGCGTGTTGGTATTCTTCGTCCGTGATTCCTTTCTCTCTGAGTCTGCTGTAAAATTCTCTTGGAAGTGGGAGAGCGTCGTCATTAAATTTAGAATTATCACTAACGTATTCGTAAGGATAAATCCCTTTACGTCTAACGAGTTCTATGTCTACGTTGGGAAAACTAGGTTTTGTAATTTTGAATTGTTCGTCTAAAAGTTTGCTGGCAAGAGCGTCCAGGCTGGCAGAGAGAAATCTGTACGGATCCAGAAACCTTATCTCGATGGTATTTTTAGTCTCAGGAATCATAACTTTCTTACTTATGGAGATGTATCGTTCTTCGTTTTGAGCAAGAATATCTATTTTTTGAGTGTCGTATCCAAGTTTCCTAATTAAGGGATGAAAATCGTAATTAGAGCCATTGTGAAAGAATATGGGGACGAATTTTGGTTTTTGGATTTTGAGGTTGCATGCATTACAGTTTCCGCTTATGAAGCGACCGTCCGTATGCGAATGGTGAAACACTTTACGATTGTCGTCCGTGAAGTGGTTATCGCACACAGGACACTTGACAGTGTCATAGTAAGTTTGAAGTTCGATAGCAGATAACGGAAGCATCGGTTTCGATGTTTGCAGCATGCATCCAATTTTCCCAACCTCCTCGATCATCTTTTCGAAGAAGCGTTCGATTGCATCGGGTCCTCGGTATACGTACGGTTCATCTATTTTATCCTGTCGCACGACAACGTAACCGAAACTGTTTGGTTCGTGAAGCTGGTAAGGTGTGGTGGAAGAAACTTCGGGATCCGGATCGCAGTACGAGAGTGGTTTGAGGAACGCCTCGAAATCAGCAACGATGATGGCCGGATGTTCCAACAACGCCTTGTGCATCCTAAATTCTTCCACTTCGTTCTTTTCGGGCATCAACTTTCGAACCGGTCTGTTGTTGCCGCAATAAATTTTATGTTCGGCAAGTTTCTCGATAGCAATGTGACGTCCGGTGTATTTTCGATAATCGGATTGTTGTCGATCGTTGAACGTGGTTAGACATCTCGGGCAAACTTCGATGTTGTTTGCATACTTGGTTGATTGACTTCTGACCAAACGTGATAGTGAACGAATAAGACAGTAATGGTGAACACTGTCGTTTGAAATAAGAAGATTAATCACACGAGCATCGTCATCGTCGACATCGCTTATCCTGACGGGATGCACGACATGTTTATCCAACGTATAGGAATACACGTTGATGATTAAGCGTTTTCCTTCTGCATCTCGTGCTCGTGTTTCGAATTATGATATATCAGAAATGGTCACCGGGTATTCGATGCCAGCCATTGCATTTTCCAGTTCAGGTTCATGCTGCTTGTAATGATAAACCTGTTCTGGATGATTTGACCAATGAATCGGGTGAAGTTCCGCCAACATACACCAAAGAAAACACTTGTTATCGCTGTTCTGTACATTTAACACAGCCCTCTTGTGTTGAATGTTCGGTGGAAGAGGAACGTAGCTGGAAGCGAGAAGAGGCGAGAATCGGTTCACGTAAACGGTTAACGTGTGAGGACTTCCACACAGAGACCATCCCGACCCTTTAGCCTCGAAATCGTCGTGTTTCTTAACCAGCTCATTTGAAAGATCGGAATAAAATTCGTCCAAATTATCGATGTCCCCCAAATGAAGAGCCTGGTTTTTTGTTCGATGATAAAAGACTCTTGTTGTACCATCGACTTTTTCGTATTCGGAAAATAGATCGACGTATACTTTTATGGAATTATTTTCCAATTTATTTTTTAGAATATTTATCACGGATGTTTTCGTTTCACGCAAGAAACTAAGAATGTCCCGGCCTGGTTCCGAAGTAAAAAAGAAATCCTGAATATGACGGTTGAATGCAGATCTAATTGGTTTTCGTTCATTACATAATTTAATTTGCTTGGAAGTGGAAGCTTCGGTTTCTGGATCATCGATTTTTCTTTTCAATGTTCTTTGTTCGGTCGATGGTTTGCAAATTTTCAGGTGTTTATTTAAATTTGCAATGCTAATCATCTTTCCGCATCGAGAACAAGGCTTAGAAGGTAACGAACGATTAATTCTCGAACCTGTTTCGCTACATCTTGCCCTGTGTATCGATAAATTGTTCCTTGAGATTAGCTTCCCACAAGTAACACATTCAGTTTTATCATTTTTACGATTGAAACTGGTGGTGGATGCCATTATGCTTTCTCCAAATAACAGAAATCAAAAAGTCTAGTATATATAGCGATACAATTTTCAGGTATGTTATTTTATATAGAATTTCTTGGGTGTGAATACAAAACTCGAGAATTCAATCTATACTGTGAATATAATTTTCAGGTATGTTATTTTATATAGAATTTCTTGGGTGTGAATACAAAACTAAAAAAATTCAATCTATACTGTGAATATAATTTCAGGTATGTTATTTTATATAGAATTTTCTTTGGGGGGGTAATTACAAAACTCAAAATTCAATCTATACTGTGAATATAATTTCCAGATATGTTATTTTATATAGAATTTTCTCGGGGTTCATACGTCCCCTCTACCCGAGCGTCATGGTCGCAGCTGGACTCTCCCCCTTCAACGTAAACTTTGGGAGTGGCGCGAATTCCACACCGGAACGTCCGTTCCACCGGGCACGGAAGTCGATGTTTATCGCGGCAGTACGAATCCCCAACCGGCTGCACGGAAGCGGATCTCCACGTGTATTTCTCGCCCGACACGCTCAACGCGCCACGTGCATCCGCAAGATCATGGCCTTGCGTAAAAAAAATCAAGGAAGTCAAGAATTGCGAGAAGACCTTGCCGCCTGGGGCAAAAATTGCTCGAAATGGACGCGAAACAGAACACGGCGAAGTTGATGATGAACAGCATGTACGGTCAGATGTACGAGCTGAAAGACATTCCCGAAGAGATTCGCGCTCACGTGAACCAACCTTACGTTAGAAGGCCATACGGGAAAACGTTGGGGGCTCGTTCGTTTCGAAGAACCCCCAGCTTGTGCTTCTCTAGTTACTTTTCTGTCGCGAACCATCTTATTGAAATCGCGCGACGTGGTTGAAAATTTCCCCTCGAACCCCAGCGACTGCGCATGATGTACATGGACCCGGATTCGCTTTTCATCCTCATGGATAAACGCCATCAGGCTAACTTGATCGATCACCTGCACGAGCGATTTGGTTCCCGAACTGCGGGTGAAGGTCGAATTCGTACTAAAAAACTTTTTCGCGTTGACCAAGAAAAAATACGTCGTGCAGCTGGCCGACAGCGACGAGGTGCAATTCAAAGGGCTGAGGACCGCCATAGACGTGCGAGAGAGAAATTTTCTGATCACGATCCTGAAGAAAGCGTTGGGGGCGAATACTTCGACACGGGATATCGTACGACGGATTCGGTCGAACAGATCGTCACGAGCATCGTGTGGCCCACGGCGAAGGCTTACTTGGAGTTCGTGGAAAGGCACGCGACTCAATTCAACAACATACAGTTCGACATGCCAGATTTCGTCGTGGTGCTCTTTCAGACCGGGAGGGACAAGAATCAGGAAAAAGATTCCAGCAAATTCGACGACTGCAAGATCAAGAACGTTTATCTCAAGAATGGCAGGAACGAAGTGTTCCCGCGCGAAAATTACAACCTCGACATGACCAAAGACGATTACCTCAAACTTTACGAAGCTTACACGGCTTACAAGAGGGTAACGGAGGGAAGCGTGGACATGTACTACGCGCCCAGCGAATTCAAAACCCACAGACCCATGTCCGTTATCAATACAACGAAGCGGAAGCAGGTCGTGGTCAACGATCGCACCAACATCAAGGTCGTGTGCGAGTTCCACGACGCGCTGCCTGCCGATACTCTGTGCAGCGTCATCCTGGTCGCAGAGAAGTCCTTCGCGTACGACGTGAAGAACGAGAGGGTCACGGAGCAATTTTAAAAAATATTCCTAAAAAAAAAAATTGCCACATACTAAAAAAAAAATCAACAAGGTTATATAAAATATAATGTAAGTTAGTTCGGTGTGCAAATAAAAAAAATAATAGGTTAAGTTATATCACTGAAGATCGTAAAAAAAAATCGTAAGATAGGTTAAGTTATATCACGTAAAACCATTAAGGCGAGCCTCACCGAGCCTCACTTCGAGGCGGAACGTGGAGAGAAAGTGAGTTTTTGATGTTTTTTGGTGCGGTTTTCTTCGCTGTGAAACATCGTCAGCGCGATAAATGCGAGAAAATGAGTTTTTGAGGTTTTGGTGAACCCCAAATGAGTAAAGTGAGTTTTTGATGTTTTGGTGCTGTTTTCTTCGGTGTGAAACATCGTCAGCGCAATAAATGAGGCGCGGAACGTGGAGAGAAAGTGAGTTTTTGAGGTTTTGGTGAACCTCATTTGATGGCGCAGAACTCTCTATTTGGGTCTACTCTAAAGTTGGTCAAAGCACGTAGAGGCTCTCGTGTAGTTTAGCACGAAAAAAAAATAAATAGGTTAAGTTATATCACGTAAGATCGTGGCATACCTACAAATGCGAGTGGGAAAAAAAGGGAAATTTTACTAAAACATCGCTAAATGCTAAAACATCGACAAAAAATTGTCAAAATATGTCAAAAACTGATATTCAATTGATAAAAAAGAGGATACAAATGCATACCTACCAAGTATGAGTGGGAAAAAAAGGGAAATTTTACTAAAACATCGCTAAACGCTAAAACATCGACAAAAAATTGTCAAAATATGTCAAAAAGTGATATTCAATTGATAAAAAAAGAGGCTACAAATGCATACCTACAAAGTATTGCGTAGAAACAATAAACTTACACTACTGTAGGCACCTCTAGAGCAGAAACTTTGGTTCAACAATGTGTTTAATTTCCTATTTCTCCTCCTTTCATTAATTTTAACAATGACTCAATTTTTTCACGATCTCAATAATAATATTGTGAAGTTTAATTGCTTGGTTCACAATAACGAATTTATTCGGCCCGCAATTCCGGCACATAACGAAGCATTTCCGGAAGACCGAGAGAGTCAGTTGGTTGGCAAGCCTGTCCTTAACTAGAGATCCTTCTTGTTCAGGTGCTTAATATTTACATATTGCTACACTGTCATTTCATTGTTTTACATTTTAGTGATAGACTCGCACACTTTCGATGTGGCCTTTGTCTAATCTTGTGCGCTAGCAGTATACAGCGGCGGCGCCAGGATTAACCATCTAGGGGTACTGAGGAGGTGCGGAATTTGGGGGGGGGGGGGGTACGATGTTGAAAATAGGAAAATGAAACATGCACAACTACATCAAATAACAATCAACTTTTATAAGGCTTCTATGAAAATATGACAATTTTTACATATTTGAAAATACGTAATTTGAAAAATAATTGTTTTCCCTCATTCCTCGGAAATTCCTACATAGTCCCTGTAATAATAAATCCTGACGCTCATATTTTGAGACAGGAAAATTCGAATATAACTCACTTATCATAGTTTTCGGGGTGAAAATAACCTTTCTTTAAGTTCCCTAGCAACTCCCGTTTTTATGGCCAACAAACAAACATGATAAACTCGAAATAATTGCCATAGCTCTAAATATTTTATTCAAACAGCCACTAACTAACTAACTAACTCCCTAGCCTTCTTAAACCCGAAGGTTCATGGCTGCAGCAACACAGGCCTTCCCTCTTTCCCTATCTTGAGCAAGTTCAATATACTCTTTTCCATCCCTACCGATTTCCCTTAGGTCCATCTCAACGTTGTCCCTCCATCTTCGTCTTGGCCTTCCTACAGGTCTCTTACCATCAGGTTTCCCAACAAGAATCCTGTAAACTCCTCTTTCCTCTCCCATTCGTGCCACATGGCCTGCCCACCTAAGTCTTCTTGATTTAATTATTCTAATAATATCTGGACATGAATACAAATTATGTAGTTCTAAATTATGTAACCTTCTCCACTCACCAGTCTCCTCATCCCTTTTAGGTCCAAATATTTTCCTAAGGATCTTATTTTCAAATACTCTCAATTTATGTTCCTCTTTCAATGTAAGGGACCAAGTTTCACATCCATATAATACTACAGGCAAAATTACGGTTTTGTATATTTTAACTTTTAGTTTCTTAGATATTAAACGAGAAGACAAAAGTTTATGAAGAGAGAAGTAACATGCATTTCCTGAATTAAGCCTACTTTTTATTTCCTCTTTAATATAATTTTCATTTGTTAATATTACTCCTAAGTATTTGAATTTGGAAACTGGTTCAAACGAGTTGTTATCAATAATTAGATTTTGATTATTACCTAACACTTGGTTTCGGCCTGTAAGCATATATTTAGTTTTCTCTTTGTTAACTTCCAAACCTATCTCTTTAGCAGTTTTGAAAAATATTTTAGCATTATTCTTTATTGTATTCACATCATCCCCCAGTAAGTCTACATCGTCTGCATATGCTAACAACTGAGTCACACCATTTAATTTTAGTCCTTCTTTAGTTTCTTTTACCTTCCTAACAGTATATTCTAAGGCAAAATTAAAGAGCAATGGAGATAATGCATCTCCTTGTTTTAACCCATCATGAATTGTAAATTTGTCAGACATATTAATACCCACACGAATTTTACTTTCTGTTTCACAGGTGCATATTTTTATCATACTAACAAGCTTCTTAGGTATTCCAAACTCTACTAATATATTATATAATTTATCTCTTTTGACTGAATCATATGCTTTTTTGAAATCAATGAATAGCTGATGGACATTTTGATTATATTCCCTCTTTTTCTCAAGTGTCTGTCTGATGTGAAAAATTTGATCTGTAGTTGATCTGTTACGTTTAAATCCACATTGATAATCACCTATAATTTCATTAGCATATGGGGTTAGTCTTGTTAAAATAATGTTTGATAATATTTTATATGTTGTTGAGAGTAGAGAAATTCCACGGTAATTATTGCAGTTCATTTTATCACCTTTTATAAACACAGGAACAATTATGGATTCTTTCCACTGTTGAGGGATTTCTTCTGTATTCCATATTAAACAAATTAATTTATGAATTTGACATATTAATGAATTTCCACCATATTTAATTAACTCAGCTGGTATTAAATCAATGCCAGGTGCTTTGTTATTCTTTAGCCTTTTAAGAGCATCCTTAACTTCAGTCAAGTTAGGTTCTGGAACTAAAGGTTCTGCTGTGTGGACTTCATTTACTTCTGATTTATCTCCTACATGGACATTTAAAAGGTCATTAAAGTAGTTCTTCCATCTATTTAGAATATCGCTTGGGTCAGCTAGAAGATCACCGTCTTTATCTTTTATCAAGTTTACTTTATGTTGCCACCCCTTTAATCTCATTTACACCTTTATATAAATCTCTGATATTTTTATTTTTGCTGTTTGTTTCAATTTCGTTAATTTTGCTTTTCAAGTAATCTCTTTTTTTACTTCTAAACGTGCAGTTAACTTCTCGCTTTACTCTATTATAATTGTTTAGATTTGTATAATCAGAGTTATTTAACCACCTAAGTCTAGCCTGATCTCTTATTTCTATTAGATTATGACATTCATTATCAAACCATGGCTTACTTTTTCTCGGTTTATGGTATCCTATACTTTTTTTAGCTGCTGATTCTATTGCATTACGTATGTGCTCCCAATTCTTATTTACGTCTGTTTCATTTATATTTTCATCATCATTTAAATCCTGCAAAACATCAAATCTATTTGACAGTTTAATTTGGTAATCTTTCTTAATTCTTTCATCAGTAAACTTTCCTGTATCAAATTTTAGAACTTTTAGATTTTGTTGCTTATGATTTATCACTGAGAGTCTTTCTCTTAATTTAGCAATTACTAAATAATGGTCACTGGCACAGTCAGCACCTCCATGCGTACGAACGTCAATTATACTAGTATGCCTTCTCTTATCAATGAGAATATGATCTATCAGTAGTGGGATTGGTGGTAGGGAGAGCTCAGGAAAGGAAGAGCTCTCCTCAAGCAGATTTACCTACACTTAAACCTAGCTCAACATGCCCATATGAGCTTCTTGCTCTAGTGTGGAACCCCCTCTAATCCAAGATTTTTGTAAAAAAGCCCTCTCAGAAAGGAAGAGCCCCTCAGATTTGTTTACCCATACTTACAAAAGGCACTTCTGTGAGATTGTTGTCTATAAACTTGTCAAAAATTGATATTTTTTGCCTATACTTAAAACTAGGCCAAGACACACACACACACACACACACACACACCTACATACACACACATAGTTACTTCTGGTTTAAGTTCAATTGGATACCAGCTTCAATTTGTTTATCCAATATTAAAACAATGCAATTCTTCTAGAATTGCTCCGTGAAAAAAACCCTCGGGAAATTCTTGTAAAAAACAAATTCCCGTGAAAAATATGCCCCCTCGGAATTTCCTGTAAAAAAACCCTCGGGAAATTCTTGTAAAAAACAAATTTCACGGAAATTTCTCGGCTGATGCAATTTCTGAGTATTTGCATGCAAACAAAATTGCATCAGCCGAGAAATTCCCGTGAAAAATATGCCCCCTCGGAATTTCCTGTGAAAAAACTCTCGGGAAATTCTTGTAAAAAACAAATTTTACGGAAATTTCTTGGCTGATGCAATTTCTGAGTATTGAAGCTTTGCGTGCAAACAAAATTACATCAGCCGGGAAATTCCCGTGAATTTAGGGTATATAAAGAGATTTTGTATTGCATTAGCCAGTATTGTGAGAGTGGCTGAGAAGAACAGATGTGCTTTTACATTGCTCCTCATACTTACAGGCTTGTTTGATTTAATTAAATATATATTGTTGCCTGATATTTGTTACATCTAGCTTGTTTGCTGTTATTTAGGGTTAGGCCTATATCTGTCACAGCTTGTTATACAAAAATCAATACATAGCACTCAGTGCTGGGTCATTGCCATTCAAGATATGCATGTTCGTGCAGGCATTTGCGGAAGGTCAGTGTGAATCAATATTTATTCTCTTTTTCCACTTGTGGGCTATTGGCATTACAACCTGTCATAATAGGCATAAAGATTTGATTTAAAAACCCAGGAAATTTTATAAATACCAAAGCCAAAAATATTAACACACATATGCACACATATACATATATACACACAAAAGCACAGTGCTGAACCCAACTGATATTTTTTATTCAGTATAAAGTTTTGAATTGAAACCCGGGAAATTGTATATAATAAACAACGGAAAAAATGCCAAGTCAAAAATATTGTAATCAGTGCAATAAAAATATATCCAGCTCTAATTGGGCTAGACACCAAAAGATTTGTGACCCAGGCAAATGCAGAGCTCCCACAAAAATTTGCCCCAAATGCAATAGAAAATACAGCATGCAATACTTCACATATACACATAAAAATACTTGTTCTGCACAGTCATCAACATTGCCCCCACAAGCATCTACATCTGGTCTGAAAAGGAAGCATGAAGTACCTCTTAATGCCAGAGTAGCAAAGCAGCCATGCTTTGCACCTATCCATAGCAGTTTTAATGCCCAACTTAGGGATTATCGGTTTGTATCAGAGCCAAGATGTGGCATTGAGAATTTCTTGAACAGTGTAAAACCTGATCTGCAGGCAATTCTAAATGCACAAAATGGCTCTTATAAACTGTCCCTCAAATTGTTTACACAATATAAGAAACCAAATGGTACAAAATTTACACAGCCCCACATAACAGAAACTGTACCTGTATATTCAAATGCAAATTCAGACACAATAATAAGCAGTTTAATAGATCAATTGAATATTGAGCACTCTGAATTTGCGACAAAAGAGTCTGGATGGAGCCTATGTGGCTCTCCACACAGGTTATATGTTAATATTTCTGAATTCAGCCCATTACAAGGTTCTACATATTTGCCATTACCTATCAATATTAAAAACAGAAGAGCCGTGGTTAATATAGAAAATAATGATAATAAATGCTTTTTGTGGTGTATTTTAGCTGCTTTGTATCCAGTTTCAAGAAATTCTCAGAGAATAAGTTATTACAAACAACATGAACATGATTTTGACGATGCAATGGAGGGTTTAGAATATCCAATGTCTGTTCAGAATATTGATAAATTTGAAAAAAAAGCTCGGGATATCAATGGCAAACAATTATCTATTAACGTATATATTTGTTCCACTGGCCGTGATAATTGCTTGATAGCACCTCTCAGAATCAGTACAATTGATGATGATTCTGCT
Source organism: Lepisma saccharinum (assembly GCF_977018435.1). Classification (NCBI taxonomy): domain Eukaryota; kingdom Metazoa; phylum Arthropoda; class Insecta; order Zygentoma; family Lepismatidae; genus Lepisma; species Lepisma saccharinum. The sequence continues at coordinate 47,625,204 of NC_139247.1, read as the reverse complement.
GTTCCGATTAATTTGCTCTTAATTGAAGGGGAAGATACATACCATTACACTCTGATACATAATTTTCTAGCTTTAGTGAGAGCACAACTAGACAAATCTAATAGAATATTCGAGGTGTGCAGAAGATGCTCAACTGCAATTGATGGCAGGAAAATGGTGAATGGGGTTCGTAAAGAGAGTGCAGAAATTGCCAAGAACAGATTAATTGAGCATCTGAAATACTGTGGCAACCATAAACCTGTTCATATGGTGATGCCCAATCCAAGTGAAAAAGCAGAATTCAAAAAGTTTGAAGCCTTGTTGGAACACCCAGCATATATTGTCTATGATTTTGAATCGAACCTCAAATCTCTTGCATTTTGTAGCCCAGATCCTGAAGAATCCTCAATTACACCATATCAGCTACATGAACCTTCCAGTTTTTGTTATGTGGTTGTACAGGATGGTGTTGTTAGCAAAATAGATTCATACATGGGACCAGATGCCATCAAAATATTTGCACATAGAATAGAAAATGAGTGCCGTGACATAGCATCTAACATCTTATTAAAATCAAAACCCATGTTGCCTTTAACAGAGAAACAGATTGAAGATTTCAACAATGCAGAAAAATGCCCACTATGTGATTCTAAATTTTCAGATACAAATATCAAGGTACATCACCATTCTCATACAGATGGTCGATATAAACAGGCCCTGTGTAATAGCTGTAATATTAAGATCAAGAGCCCAAGATTTGTCCCCATATTTTGCCATGGAGCATCCAATTATGATTTCCATCATCTGATCAGATATGAGGGGTTTGACAAGCAGAATTTAAATATTTTAGCTGAAAATGATGAGAAATATATATCTATTAGCAAAACAATTAAAGTTAATGGTGTTCCTATTCACATGAGATTTCTTGATTCTTACAGATTTTTATCTGATAGCCTGGCTACACTGACCTCTCAATTACCTGATGATGGATTCAAAATCACACGTGCATTGTTTCCAAATCTGGATCTGAAATTAATTAGGCGGAAGGGTGTATATCCATATGATTATGTTACAGATTTTTCTAAATTTGATGAATGTTCCCTGCCTCCACAACATGAGTTTTACAGCAAAATCAGAGGTTCTGGAATCACAGATGAACATTATCACCATGCCCAATTGATGTGGAACAATTTAAAATGCCGGACATTTGGTGATTATCACATGGCATATTTGAAACTTGATGTGGCCCTCTTAGCTGATATACTTCAAGCATTCAGAAAATCTTGTATGCAAAATTATGGACTGGACCCAGTGTATTTTTTCAGTGCCCCGGGCCTAGCATGGTCTGCAATGTTTTTAAACACCAAAAAGCAATTGGATCTGATCCAAGATCAAGATATGTATCTGTTTGTGGAGCAAGGTATAAGAGGAGGCATGGTGCAATGTTCTCAGAGATATGCCAGAGCAAATAACAAATATATGCCTGATTATAATCCAGCACGGCCATCAAATTATATATTGTATGTGGATGCAAACAGCCTCTATGGTCACGCAATGATGCAAAAACTGCCATATGCAGGGCTTGAATGGGTCGAAGATTTTAATATTGAGGATCTTCAGGACTTTGATGACAGTAATTATGGCCTAATCTTAGAGGTTGATTTGACAATTCCAGATCATTTACACAACAAATTTTCTGATCTGCCCCCAATTCCCGAGGTTCAGTGCTCACCTGGCTCTAAACAGAAGAAGCTCATGATGACACTAGAGTCAAAACAGGGATATGTCATATATTACAAGAACCTCCAGTTCCTGATGCATCATGGTGTTCAAGTGACCAAACTTGGAAAAGTTTTGAGGTTCAGGCACTCAGAATGGTTGAAACCATATATTGATACAAACACGGAGCTTCGAACATCTGCAAAGAGCGAATTTGATAAGGGCTTGTTTAAATTGTTGGTTAATTCTGTGTATGGCAAAACAATTGAAAATGTCAGAAAACATACCGATGTTAAAATAATTACTGACCCCAGCCTGAGCAAAAAATTGGTTGCAAAGCCCAACTTCAATTATAGAAGAATTTATAATGAAGATATGGCACTTTTCAACATGAAAAAAACAAAAATTAAGTTTGATAAACCTATTTATGTAGGGGCTGCAATATTGGAATTGTCCAAATTACATATGTTAACATTGTATTATGATGTGTTGAAACCTTTTTATGGTGATAATGTAAAATTGATGTACATGGACACGGATAGTTTTATTCTTGATATTAAAACAGAAGATATTTATCAAGATATGTCACAGCCTGAATTGCTTGAATATTTTGATACCAGTGAACATAAAAGGATTCAACCCCACAACAAAAAGGTGCCTGGCAAGTTAAAAGATGAGACACTTGGTGATGTTATTGTGGAATTTGCTGGGTTAAGTGCTAAGATGTACAGTTTTAAAACATGTAATGCTGTTGTCAAAAAAGCCAAGGGCATTGGCAAAGTAGCTGTGGAAAAAGAGCTCCAATTTGAAGATTATAAAAATTGCATCAAATCATGTAGCACAATCAAAACATCAGAATCCAGAATCCAGAGTGTGGATCACTTATTGACTTCAAATGTTGTAAGAAAAGTGGCTCTGGACCCACATGATGATAAGAGATGCATTTTATCATGTGGAATACATACTCTACCATGGGGGCATTGTGATTTGAAAAATGGCAATCAATGCCCAATCACAGAGCATGATTTGAAATAAATAAACATGCCTATGAACTTATTTGGGTTCAAGAAACAAGGTATTATGGAGCTGCCACCACCACAACCCTCTCCTGATATGCTGTCTAAACTGAGTGGCTTGTTAATTATTCATCTGAACAGCATACTTACAGATGTTGATGATGAAACAGGCAAAATATTGTACATATTTAACAATAATTTAAATCATTACCAATTACCTGTAGGTGGGCAATTGCAATTTATTACAACCCCTGAGGGTGATGTTAAAATTTCAGTAGGGAGAAATATTTACAGAATTAAGCACTCAAACATGGTTTCTGGCACTGTTTATACTGTTTCTGCTGGTGACTGCTTATATATTGAGGTCCCTGGATCTTATGACAAGCTTATACCCTTTTTTATAGAATTAAGAATCAGATATTCAATAATAAATAACTACTAAACAAAATGCCTAATGATATTTTTGGCCATACAAGACATGAAGATCACAGTGATGAGATTTTGATGCTTGATGTCAGAGTCAAGAAATTAAGAAGTGATTTACAAGCTTTACAAACCACACTCAATGCCAGTCTTCAATTAGAAATTACAAATTTGCAATCACAATGCATGGACCCTCTTCTTAAAATTGATTCTGAACTCAAGTTGCTGCTTCAGAAATATACTGACCTAGCTACATTAGATAATTTTCAAAGTTTAGAAGAAGCTGTTGCAGCTCTTCAAGCCAAATTTAAGACCCAGGCTAACAACTCTGAGCAATTGAAACAGCAATTAGAGGAGCAGATAAATAATGTCCAGACACAACTCCAAACAATTGTCAAAAGCATAAAATCACAAGAAGATTTTGATCTAGTGATTTCCACTCTAAAGGAACAGATTCAGTCACTCCAAATACCTAATCTGGACCCCTTGAACAATGCCATAGCCGAGGTTAAAGACAAAATTGAGACACTTGAAAATTTTATGAACAATTTGCCATCTTCTGATGCTTTAAATGCAATAACTCGGAGTGTAGCAAATATTAAGCTGCAACTTGAAACATATGAAGATTTTGGAAAAATTCAAAGTTCCATAACCCATCTTGAAGGTACAATAGCAGCAGTGCAAAGTGATTTGGCAAATGTACTTGAATCCCGATTGCCTGGGATTGTAGATACCCTTGTCAGTGTCCAGCAACAGATCACAAAGCTTGAAAACCTCAACACTGAATCTGAACTATCTCATTTTCATCATTTGATAGATGATATCCAAACAAAACTTGAAATTTTACAACAATCCACACCCTCTCAGGCAGATATAGCTCTGCTCCAAAATGCTATGCAAAATGTTGCTGATGCTTCTGAATTAAACAATGTGAAATTGGCACTTGAATTTTTGCAAAATACAGTATCAAATCTGCCTACATCACAGGAACTTAAAAATATTAAGAGAGCAGTGAATCGCATATTGAAATCAGAAGATATCAAGAATATCCAAGCAGAGATCAAACATCTCACACAGACAGTGGCCACTCTTCCAACCAATCAACATATTAATGAACTGCATGCCCTGTTTGAGGATATCAGAAGGCAGGTCCATGATCTTACAGCTCAAAATTCAAAATTGGCAGTTGTTGAAAATTTGCAACAAATTGTAGCTAATATCAAGCAACAGCTAGGGACCATGGAATCCAATCAAGCAAATGCTCTGTCTGTTTTTGCCACCCAGCTACAAGATATTGTGCAACAATACAAAAAACTTGTTGTGGACATAAAAATAAAGCCAGGCCATGATGATGTTGTTAGAACTATCAATGAGCACCTTGAATCCGTAACAAGCAGATTGCTTACAGCAGAAAAAGAAATAACAGGCATAATCGAGAATCCAAAACATACAGTAATTCTTGAATTGTACAGCATCCCCAACAAAGAATATGATTCTCCATTTACACCAGGTGGCAAAATATATATGCTGTCCCCTGCACAATTTTATTACCAATTTTTTGTTGGGGGAACATTGAGACCAATCAAGATCAAATATTGGCTACAGCCACAGGCACACCACTACCCTACATTATCAATAACAAATGCTGATAACAAAGTAAAAATCACCAGTGTAGAATTAGAGGATTTTACAGATCCCAATACATTAGAAACAGCCTATACTGAAGATGATGGCACTCTGGAATTTAAAATACAGATAGGGGACAAATTATATTTAGAAAATCCTGCAGTATCAGCTGCTGAACACCCCATAGTTGCAATATTCTTGTTTACATATTATGTCTAGACAAATTATTGTTGATGAATTACACAGACAGGCCAGACATAATTTTAAGAGACTCCCAGTAGTCACAAAAAGCATAGATGATTTATGGCAAAGCGACTTGATTGAAATGGCAAGTGGGCAGTTGAAAAACTTCGACAAAATCAACAAGGGCTACAAGTATCTACTTACTGTAATAGACACATTTTCAAAATTTGCCTGGGCTGTGCCACTCAAATCCAAGACTGGAAAATGTGTTACAGAAGCTTTTAGAACAATCATTAATCAGAGTGGAAGATCCCCGCGCTATTTGCAAACAGATAATGGCAAAGAATTTTATAATTCAGTGTTTCAACAATTTATTAAAAGCCAGGCAATAAAACATTATTCGAGTTACAGTGATCTCAAAGCCTCAATTGTAGAGAGATTCAACAGAACCTTAAAAAATCTTATGTATAAACAATTTACACTGCAGGGTAATTATAAATGGATTAATATTCTTCCAGAACTTCTACATAAATATAACAACTCGGTCCATTCCACAATCAACATGAAACCCTCTGAAGTAACTTCATCTGATGAGCAAAAATTGATCAGCACTGTTTATTATCCTAGATATCAGCCAACAGCAAGAAAGGCCAAATACAGGGTGGGTGATCAAGTAAGAATTAGTAAATATAAGCACTTATTCAAGAGAGGCTTTACAAGAAACTGGAGCACTGAATTATTTACAGTGGTTCAAGTTAAACCCGGGACCCTTAACACATATATAATAAAGGATCACCGAGGAGAAATTCTCAAAGGCAGGTTCTATGAACAAGAGCTCAGCAAAACTAAACAGCCTGACACATATCTCATAGAAAAAATCATCCGCAGAAAAGGCAAAAAGTTACTTGTCAAATGGCTGGGTCATCCGGAAAACAGCTGGATCGATGCAAACAAAATAATAATATGAACACCTGGGATGTTATAAAAAGGCTGCCAGAACCTGAACAACAGAATAAGAGAAATGGCAACTTGCTGCCTGATAATATTAGGTGTCTTATTGTTGGGCCATCTGCTTGTGGTAAAACTACACTATTAGTTGATAATTTTTTATTGGCACCCAACTGGTTAGACTGGAAAAACAGGCACTTGTATGTTTTTTCTAAGAGCTTGGAACAATTAAAATATCAGCAGCTGATGAAGCTATATGATGGATTGGATATTGCCACTTTTGAACCAGAAGTTAAGCCACTTGATGAATGTCTCGATAATTCTGTTGTTGTGTTTGATGACATTATATTGGATAATCAAAACAAGGTTAGACATTTTTTTACACAGGGCCGGCACAAAAACATTGATTGTTTCTACCTGGCACAGACTTTTTCAAAAATACCCAAGCAACTGATCCGAGACAACAGCAATTTTATTTGTGTGTTTCATCAAGACCATACCAACCTCAAACACATACATGATGAATATGTGGGTGGGGACCTGAGCTACAATGATTTTTCTAAGTTTTGCAGCAAGTGCTGGAACCAGGACAGTTATGGGTTTGTCACAATTGATATGACAAGAACACCCAATAGTGGCAAATACAGAAATAAAATCAACAATTTTCTAGACGTTGAAACATTTTTCTAGACGTTGAGACGTATATAAATAAACATGAAAAGGCCAATCATTGATGATCTTAAGTTAAGAGATTATCTTGTAAAAAGATTTAAGGGATGGAAATCAGAGAACCGGGGAATTTATGAAAAACACAAACAAACAGAACAGCCTATAATTGATGCTATTGATAATTTAGGTAAGAATATCAAAACTGTTACAGAGCAGAATCAAAATTTGCTCACAGAGCTTGTACCTGTAGCTGCAAGAAACATATTAGATTATCCATTCACCCCACTTTCAAGTATTCATACACCTAGTCCTCCTAGAAGAATTGAGGCTAGTCAGGATCCTATTGAATTGGGTCTTCTTGCTCAAAAATATTTAACAACACCTAAAGACAATAAAGATGAGGTTTTTGGCTTATATGCTGACACAGAGCTTGACGGCAGCATCATTCATAGAATTGGCAATTTCAGAGTAACATTTATGGGAGATGATATAATTGTATATTCAGAATCTCGTCTCGGAGAAAAAGGTGCTTTTGTTAAGTACTCCGGAACACCTGGATTGTGGGAACTCATGACCAGGAAGAGACCTGGCAGCTATACAGATCAAGATTATGAGGATTACAAAGAAATATTAATAAAATCAGATGCTCTGTACCAGAACAATGATCCCACACAAAAAAGGGTTAAGTCAAGCAGTGGGGAAAAATACAATAATTTAATCAAGCCCATATGGTCACAAATCAAGACTGGCAGTGGAATCAAACAATACAACACCCTGCCTAAAGAATTTGTGTGGGTTGATGATGTCAGGAAACTTGTAGATAGGTTATTGGTGATAGCTGGGGAGGAAAATGCTGGCAACAACAATTTTTACAATGAAAAGGTTGGAATTATGGACATGATAAGCACCAAATTGTCTAATTTTATAGTGAATGACCCTAAGGGGATTGGATATCTCATAAAAATAATTAATACTCTACCCCCCAAATTTTGGAATGTTTCTGAGGGTCGGGGCCTTGTTAATGACATTATAAACAAGTTGCCATTTGAACTGCATATTCCAGGCTATCAGTATTGTGGTCCAGGCACAAAATTGGACCATAGATTAAACAGAGGTGATCCTGGTGTTAATCCCTTAGATGCTGCTTGTAGAGACCATGATATTGCATACAACACACATTCTGATCTTGACAAGAGACATGTTGCAGACAAGAAATTAGAAGAGGCTGCATTTGGCAGATTTGTAAGCAAAGATGCTTCTTTGAGTGAAAAAATAGCAGCATTGGGAACCACCATAGCTATGAGCACCAAACAAAAATTGGGGTGGGGGTTGTGAATATGTATATAATAAACCTACAATGAGGGCCAAGGGTGTTATGTATCAAGTACCTTATGCAGGTCTTAAATCTCTTAAAACTATTGATAGTCTCTTGACCAAAAAGCAGCGCAAGAAGAAAAATTCTTGTATTGCAAAGGGGCATGGTATGAAATTGTTACTCAGCACCCCCCAATTAAAAAAATTACAGCAATCAAGAAAAAAATCACATGTGGGGGGATTTATATTTACCATCCCTGCCATCTTAGCTGCTCTCGGGGCTGTGGGGAGCTTGGCTGGGGGGTCAGCTGCCATAGCAAAAACAGTAATAGATGCCAAGAAAAATAGGGCAGAATTAGATGAGCAGAGGCGCCATAACCTGGCAATGGAGAAACAAGGCAAAGGTGTTAAGAGAGCCATGAATAAGTTTAAAAAAAACAAGAGCCGCTTACAAACCAAGATATTGAAGCTTTAATCAAGCCACTGGGCATCAAACATTTTAGAGGTGTGTACATGTCTGATTCTTTACCGGAACAACCACTCAACAAAGAGTGTGGCATTGTTAATTTGGATGAGTACAAAAATCAAGGCACTCACTGGATTTGTTATCTTAAATATTTAAAAAATGAGGCATTTGTGTTTGATTCATTTGGAGGTGTTCCACCTGAAAATTTAATAAAATATCTAAATTCATCTAATCTTTATTACAATAATGCCCGTGTTCAAAACTTCAAAGATGTTAATTGCGGACATTTGTGTTTATCTGTTCTTAGATATATGTCTCAAATAAATAAACCATCAATTGAAGATTTTCAAAAGGCCTTGTGGTATCTGAAACATCATGGGGGTATTCCATCTCACCAGCCAAAATTCAATATTGAAACTCAAATTGCATGATGACATAGTGTATCCCAAAACAATAGCTCTCAGGGCATTTTATGGCATGTACCTGATCCCTAATATTACACACCACAACAACACAATTGCAGTTGGGGATGAAAAAATTGTCATCACTCCAGGGCAATATAATCTATCCACTCTAAATGCTCAATTACCCAGAGGTATAGTATTAAGTCAAAATTCTGTCACTCACAGAGTAGAAATTGTATCTGCTACAGAAACAGTGGATCTGGGTACTACAGGAGAGCTGTTAGGATTTGAGAACAACACAAAACTTGAACCAGGCATCAAACACACTGCTATGAATATACCTAAATTCTTAGCCATAGAGACTCTGAATATTCACTGTAATGTGGCTGAGGGTATGATCACCAAATCAAATGGTATAGGCTCTCACAAACAAACAGGCATCATTGCAACATTCAAGCCTAATTCTGAATTTATGGAGCCCATCATCTACAATCCATCCCCAACATTATATTTTCCTGTGTGTCACAACAGAATAGATAATATTGAATTGATGGTCACTAATGAAAAAGAAGAATTAGTTGATTTTGCTGGAGCCACAACAACTGCAATCATAGAGATTAATATTTAAATAAAAATACATACAATGGAAAATATTGAGAGTTATGAGCTACAATCATTCCCTCCAAACAGGAGGACATTTGCAAATTTAAATCAACCCAACACAGAAATTGAGGTTGATCTTGATGTAGGGGATGGCTTTATACACCCCCACAGAGCAGATTTATACATCAAATTTGATGTTGTAAAGCTCGATGGTACAGATTATCCGGCAAATTCAAATATAAGACTTGTAGACAATTTTGTGCCACATCTGTTCTCTGAAATTGAGATCAGAAAGCATGGCGTTGTTATAAACAGAGTGGATTATCCCGGCATTACCTCCACAGCTTTGGCCACATTAAAATTATCCAAAACCGAGGCTTCATACTACAAAATAGGAGGATTCGAGGCTGGTGATAAGATATTATCTAAGAACCACACAGTGCTGTTCCCCATGCGCCTGTTGCCAGGATTCTTCTCAGATTACAAAGATATTATGTGGAAAGGTGGGTTAAGAATTACATTTAGAAGAGCTGCAAATGATAACAATGCTTTGATGAGGTACAGTGCAATAAACCCTACAGGAGAAGCTCTGCCTGATACCTTACCAGATGCAGGCAAATGCATTATTCAGACTATGGAGTTAAGAATCCCTGTTGTTGAGTATGAAGCCAGTTATGGTCTTAAATACAAAGCAGATATAATAAAAAATCCACAGATTTCTTTGCAATTTTATACATATCAATGTGTACAGAAGCCTGCATCTGGTTCTTATTATGAATTTGATGCTACAAATTCATTCTCCAGCATTCAATTTGACATGCCTGATTTCGTAGTGGTACTGTTTCAGACTGGAAGACACAATAATCAGGAAAAAAATTCAAGTAAATTTGATAGCTGCAACATCAAGAACATATATCTTAAAAATGGCAGAAATGAGGTATTTCCTAGAGAGAATTACAATTTAGACATGTCCAAGGATGATTTCCTTAAATTATATGAGGCTTTTACATCCTTCAAAAGAGTCACTACAGGCAATACTGACATGTATTACACACCAGATGAATTCAAGGCACAGAGACCCATGTTTGTCATCAACGCTTCAAAAAGGAAACAAGTTGTGGTGAATGACAGGACAAACATTAAAATTATCTGTGAATTTCATGAGGCATTACCTGATGACACCATATGTAGTGTTATTCTCATAGGAGAAAAATCATATGTTTATGATGTAAGAAATGAGAGAGTTACAGAGCAATTCTAGAAGAATTGCATTGTTTTAATATTAGATTGAAGCTGGTATCCAATTGAACTTAAATTGGAAGTAAATATGTGTGTGTGTGTGTGTGTGTGTGTGTGTGTGTGTCTTGGCCTAGTTTTAAGTATAGGCAAAAAATATCAATTTTTGACAAGTTTATAGACAACAATCTCACAGAAGTGCCTTTTGTAAGTATGGGTAAACAAATCTGAGGGGCTCTTCCTTTCTGAGAGGGCTTTTTTACAAAAATCTTGGATTAGAGGGGGTTCCACACTAGAGCAAGAAGCTCATATGGGCATGTTGAGCTAGGTTTAAGTGTAGGTAAATCTGCTTGAGGAGAGCTCTTCCTTTCCTGAGCTCTCCCTACCACCAATCCCACTACTTCTATCTGATTATGAGTTTTACCATCTGGAGAAGACCAGGTATATTTATGAATATCTTTATGTTTAAAAGTGGTACTTTTCACAATTAAATTCTTTGAGGTTGTAAAAGTAATCAATCTTATACCATTATCATTACTTAATTCATGAAGACTTTCTTTACCAATCGTGGGTTTAAATGTCTCTTCTTTGCCAATCTGTGCATTACAGTTACCTAACAGAATTTTCATATCATACTGAGAAAATTTATCAAAGACCTGTTCTAACTCTGTATAAAAATCATCTTTAGTATTATCATCTTCATCTTCCGTTGGTGCATGTATGTTTATTAAAATAATTTTACAGCACCTACCCTGTAAAACTGCATATGATATCGATATCATATCATTAATAAATTCTACTGTTTTAAGAGCCGAGATAATTCTATTATTATTTATGAAAAAGCCTGTTCCAAAATTATGATTTTCAGTACCACCATAGAAAAAAGTATAATTTTTAGTTTTACAATTCCCTTCTCCTGGCCACCTAACTTCCTGGACAGCTACTACATCTAATTTATACTTAACTATCTCATTAACTGTACACTGAAATGCCTCAGGCCGGTAAAGGATCAGAACATTCCAGGTGCCTAATTTAATATCCTTATTCCTAATGTAGATCTTATCCTTAGTCCAGGGACCTCCCAAAGTAGTCCCCACCTGGAGATCCGAACGGGGGACTATTTTACCTCCGGAATATTTTACCTTGGGGACATCCATGGCCTTATAATTATTGCTGTTTCTATTCAAACAGCCACGATGTAGATAATTTCGTATTGAGTTGTTGTTTTAAGTCCACTTTATGGACAGTAGGCTAATCGAGACTGAACCTAGAGTTTAAAGTGTGATCCGAACCACTAGGTATCGAACCCGGAACCCCTTGATTACAAGGCGACAACGCTACCACTGCGCTATCGGGGAGGCCATGTTTTCGTATTGAGAACCAATATCTATATCTGGCCTGTATCTTCTAATGTAGATGTCACTCTTGTTTGAAGCACATTTTCTAAGTAGGAACTTATTCATCTGTGTGCAATTGATCTGTGAGAAACAATATAGGATTTTTTTTGCCCTTGGAAACGGACGTTGGTAGAGACGTCTAAAAGGGGCATTTTTACCCTTAAAAAAGGGGTATGTGAGTGTTTCTAGACAGTATCATGAGGGAGGGTCGTAATGGAGCATTTTTTGCCTTCATGGAGAACATTTATGTCAGTAAGTCAGTGCGATTGGGGCTAGATACTCGTATATATTGGATTAACCTTGCCGTTAGTATGTCATTGAGCATAACAAACTTAGCGTCACTCAACACAAGACTGATTCCAGGCAACAGACGCAGGGGTCACGGAAACCAAGAAGAACGCCAGTGAACCTGTTGGCAACAAAACTTCACAACAATCGCCAAATAATCAGTTACAACACTATCAAAGAAATTTGATCGAAACATTTCGTGAAAATTTGTCAGCACGAGAGGATCTTGGAATACATTAATGCCTCACTTCTACCAACGGCACGAACGCTTTGTAAGCGTGTTGCACACCATAAACAATGCCCGGCGCTTGACGACAATTAGAATTCCTATCGTGAGGATAGAATTCGGAGTAGAAGGGTGTATATGGAACGGAAGTCTACTTGCGTGACAGTAAACATGTAGCATTATCCGTGTGTCCCACCTTCCCGGTCAAACAAGTGCTGCCACCTTGCTGTAATTATCGTTTCTAGCACCTTGGGCTGTCCCTGCAGCTTCAGATGTTTTCGGTTGATCTTCTCATTCATTTCTGACCTATTTTTCGTACAGTGGCATCGGTATCATAGTTTTGACGGGTTGCCTTACAAGTTTTTTTCTCCCTTGTCTGCTGTTGCTACGGCCCTTAGTGTGAAGGATACAATATGGTGACCTCCAAACACGCTGCAAGATCTTGTTCAAGGTTCAAAGATGAAATGAAGTATGTGAGACTTGTTGATCGCACCGGTTTTGCTGTAATTAAGGTGTTTTGTCTCTCCGAGAGCTAATTCTTATTAGGAGCTGCATTTACGGAAACAGTTTAAGAGGTACACAAGGGCGGAGGGAAACTGGGGGAGGAAATATGGTGACTTTCTTCCTTTTTTTTATCCTACTTCAGGTTTCTCTCTCTCTCTCCTATTCTCTTTCTTTCTTTCTGTTTTTTCTTTCTCCTTCATCTTTCTCTCTCTCATTCTCTATTTTTCATTCTTCATGATTCTCTCTTTCTTACTTTGTCCTCTCTCTTTCTTACTTTGTCCTCTCTCTTTCTTACTTTGTCCTCTCTCTTTCTCCTTCATGTTCCTCTATCTCTCTTTCATTCTTCATGATTCTATCTTTTTCTTTGTTTTCGCTATTTCTCCTTCATATTCTTCTATCTTTCTTTCATTCTTCATGCTCCTCTCTTTCTTTTTGGTTTTCTCTCTCTCTTTTCTCCTTCATGTTCCTCTATCTCTCTTTCATTCTTCATGCTTCTCTCTTTTCCTTTGTTTTCTCTCTTTCTCCTTCATGATCTTCTATCTTCCTCTATCTCTCTTTCATTCTTCATGCTCCTCTCTTTCTTTTTTGTTTTCTCTCTTTTCTTCTTCGTGTTCCTCTATCTCTCTTTCATTCTTCATACTTCTCTCTTTCTTTGTTTTCTCTCTTGTTTCTCCTTCATGTTCCTCTATCTCTCTTTCATTCTTCGTGTTCTCTATTTATTTCTTTGTTTCCTCTTTTTTCTCCTTCATGTTCTTTTACCCTTCATTGTTCATGCTCCTCTCTTTCTTTCTTTGTTTTCTCTTTTTTTCCTTCATGTTCTTCTATATTTCTTTCATTGTTCATGCTTCTCTCTTTATTTCTTTGATCTTCTCTCTTTCTCCTTCATATTCCTCTATCTCTCTTTCATTCTTCATGCTCCTCTCTTTCTTTTTGTTTTCTCTCTCTTTTCTCCTTCATGTTTCTCTATCTCTCTTTCATTCTTCGTGTTCTCTATTTATTTCTTTGTTTTCTCTTTTTTCTCCTTCATGTTCTTTTACCCTTCATTGTTCATGCTCCTCTCTTTCTTTCTTTGTTTTCTCTTTTTTTCCTTCATGTTCTTCTATATTTCTTTCATTGTTCATGCTTCTCTCTTTATTTCTTTGATCTTCTCTCTTTCTCCTTCATATTCCTCTATCTCTCTTTCATTCTTCATGCTCCTCTCTTTCTTTTTGTTTTCTCTCTCTTTTCTCCTTCATGTTCCTCTATCTCTCTTTCATTCTTCATGCTTCTCTCTTTCTTTCTTTGATCTTGTCTCTCTCTCCTTCATGTTCCTCTATCTCTCTTTCATTTTTCAAGCTTATTTCTTTCTTTCTTTGTTTCTGTTTCTCATTCATGTTTCTCTCTCGCTCTCTCTCTCTTTCCTTCTTCCTGTTTCTTCCTTCTTTCTGTCTTTCTTTTTTCCTTATTCTCTAAGTTTTCATTTTCGTTTCTCTCTCTCCTTTTCTCCCTTCTTTCTTCCTTTTCTCTCTCTCATCTTTTCTTGTTTCTCTTCCTCTCTTTTCCCCTTTCTTTCTGTTACTCTCCTTTCTCCCTCTTTCCTTCTGCCACTTTTGGCTAATCGCGAAGACAAGGATAAGTGATGATAAGATGGAATTTCTGAAGAAACACTCACAAAAAAAACATCCATGCTCAGGTCGAGATTCGGATCCGTAACGTCTGGCACATACACACAAACACACAAACACACACACACACACACGACGCAGAGAGAGAGAGAGAGAGAGAGAGAGAGAGAGAGAGAGAGAGAGAGAGAGAGAGAGAGATAGAAGAAGAAAGTTTAGTTAATCGTGACTAGCCCTTGGACCTAAATTCAAATTTGAATCCGAACCACTGTCCTTTCACCGGTAATCAAAGACTGAACCTTTTGATTAAAAACACTACATTGAAAGTTTGCTTTGAAATCCACTTATCGCCGTAGAGTTAGGCAACACACATAACGCCTTGCAGGGAAGCGAGTATTTCAGGATTTATGTGTTCCATTTTTATTGCAGCTGACTGTACAATGATAGAAAGAGAGGAGAGGGGGAGCTTGTGTATATTGGAAAGAAAGAGATATAGAGACAAGGTATCAGCTGCTGGTGGCTCTGAATTAGGCTTAGTTTGAGTTGCTGTTTTAAGTCCACTTTATGCACAGTAAGGCTAATCGTGACTGGACCTACAGTTTAAAGTGGGATCCGAACCACTTGAGCCTCCACCGGGTATCGAACCCGGGACCCCGTGATTACAAGGCAATGACGCTACCACTGCGCCATGGGGAAGGCCCTGCTCTGAATTAGGCAAAGGGCTACACACCTAAATTTACTGTGTGTTTTGTTAGGGATCCCATTTCTAATAAATATGCCTAATTATTGACCTAATTTTCTGTATGCCCATTTTTTCCTACTATCCCTCCACTTAATTCAGAGCCACCAGCCACCGTTGGAAGTCACAGTTATTTCTTTTGAGCAATTTTAACTGTAGCTAAATACTTTTAAAACTAGCCGTGACTGTCACGGAGTTACTTTTCTGCAATAGAAGTAGAAGCCAGATAGGGCCTTTCCGATGGCGTAGTGGTAACGTCGTCTCCTTGTAATCAAGTGGTCCAGGATTCAATACAAAGTGGAGGCACACAGTGGTTTGGATCCCAATTTCAACTGTAGGTCCAGTACCAATTAACCTATCTGTGCATAAAGTTCACTTAAAACAACAATTCAATCAAATCTGGACAACACCAGTAACTCATAGTCAGCATGCAACCTTTCAACTCCTTTCCCCTAAAAGATAATATTTTTCTGCTTTTTCTCGATGCAATTGTACAAGCAAAGATCACCGAGCCCCATGATAAACAAGATAATCTTTCTGCTCAGCGTTCCGGAAGATGATTTCCTTCTCTTTTTCTCCATCATACTTTGAAGATCCTTTCAAGAATGGTGAGTCACGATTGTTGACAATGTCAATTTTATGACAAGCCGAGGATTTCTTGGGAGGGGCAAAGGAATAAGCGCCATATCAGTTTCCATCACCTGCCAACCTCTTCTAAAGTGGCCTCCTGGTAGGAGTGACAAGTAGTACTGCGTTCTTGACAACAATGAAAATGAATGCACATAATCGTATTGAGCTGTACCTAAGAAATGAAGTCACCGAATTTTAATCTGTCATTGCTTATTTCGACTACTCAAGGGGCAGAATTTAGTTTGGATATTTCGGATTCACTGCTGAATCAGTGGCGTACGTACTGTACAAGTGTGGGGTCATAAATGTTCCCAGCAGCGGTATTTCCCAGGGACGGGTAATTTTTGAGTGAAGATTCATTTTAAAATTTGGCACAGATTGGGAAATCTAATTCATATCTACTTCTACTTCTTGTAATGGAATATAAAGACGCGATATATGAAAATTGTGTCTTTCGTTTCCATTGTAACTCAGTAGTGCTGCCGAATATAATTAGTTTTTTTAATTAAACATTTTAAGCTAAAGGTTTAATTAATAATAAAGAGAATGACAAAGGAAACTTAGTACATTTTATTTGAAATGTTAAGTAAATGCATAAATCATACAACTATTTATGTTTTTGCATTTCTCGTATTTGAAATCAGATAAATGCTTCCTAATTGTTTTTACTTTCTTATTGAAAGTGAGTGAAATTCCATATGGGATGCCAAAAAATTTAACTTTGAATCTCCTGTATTATAAATATATACGAAATTAGAAAGTAAAGAAAGGGAATATTCTGGCATCCCATATAGAATTTTAGTCTGATCTGGGAACATATAACGTCTGTATAACTTTCCTTTAAAATGATTCATTTGGCTTATTTTACTTCGCTTTTTTGTCACTTTTGGCTAATCGCGAATATGATATTGGATGATGACATGGTTAAACTGATGAAGGGACACTTACAAAGAACACCCATGACCAACCGGAACCCCTGGCGCCGTAAAGAAGAAAGAAAAGATGTAAACAAATAAGACTGCATTCAAAAGAAAGAAGCCAAAACGACTGCTTCGAAATTCCTAGGTACGCTACTTTACTGAATATTTCAAAATCAATACTACAACTTATTGGATGTGAGAATTGACCCATTTTAAATTTTAACGCTTGAATAGAAACAATTAATTGATGCTAATGTAGAGCAAGTCTAAATGTAGTCACTCGAATAAAAAAATGTTATTAAGTAGTGTAAGTTGGTTGTTTCAAAGTAACACTTTGTAGGTATGCATTTGTAGCCTCTTTTTTTTTATCAATTGAATATCAGTTTTTGACATATTTTGACAATTTTTTGTCGTCGTTTTAGCGTTTAGCGATGTTTTAGTAAAATTTCCCTTTTTTCCCACTCACACTTGGTAGGTATGCATTTGTATCCTCTTTTTTTACCAATTGAATATCACTTTTTGACATATTTTGACAATTTTTTGTCGACGTTTTAGCGCTCAGCGATGTTTTAATAAAATTTCCTTTTATTTTTTCCCACTCGCACTTGGTAGGTATACCACAATCTTACGTGATATAACTTAACCTATCCTTTTTTTTTTATTACGTGCTAAACTACACGAGAGCCTCTACATGCTTTGACCTACTTTAGAGTAGACCCAAAAAGACAGTTCTACGCCCGAAAGTGGAGCTCGGAGTGGGGTTCGGTGGAGCTCGCCTTAATGGTTTTCTCTTGTAAGGCATAAGCTCCATTTTCTCGCAGTGTTGCCAACACCTCACTCGATCACGATCTTACGTGATATAACTTAACCTATCTTACGATTTTTTTTTACGATCTTCAGTGATATAACTTAACCTATCATTTTTTTTTTATTTGCACACCAAACTGTAGTAGACCCAAATGGAGAGAGTTCACCAACCGAAAGTGTGGGCTCGACTTAATGGTTTGCTCTTGTAAGACACAAGCCTTATTTTCTCGCAGTGTTGCCAACATCTTACTCGATCACGATCTTACGTGATATAACTTAACCTATCTTACGATTTTTTTTTACGATCTTCAGTGATCTATCATTTTTTTTTCATTTGCACACCGAACTAACTTACATTATATTTTATATAACCTTGTTGATTTTTTTTTTTTAGTAAGTGGCAATTTTTTTAGGAATATTTTTTAAAACTGCTCCGTCACCCTCTCGTTCTTCACGTCGTACGCGAAGGACTTCTCTGCGACCAGGATGACGCTGCATAGAGTATCGGCAGGCAGCGCGTCGTGGAACTCGCAGACGATCTTGATGTTGGTGCGATCGTTGACCACCACCTGCTTCCTTTTCGTGGTGTTGATGACGAACATGGGTCTGCGGATTTTGAATTCGCTGGGCGTGTAGTACATGTCCACGCTTCCCTCGGTCACGCGTTTGTAAGAGGTGTAAGCTTCGTAAAGTTTTAGGTAATCGTCTTTGGTCATGTCGAGGTTGTAATTCTCGCGCGGGAAGACTTCGTTCCTACCGTTCTTGAGATAAACGTTCTTGATCTTGCAGTCGTCGAACTTGCTGGAATCTTTTTCCTGATTCTTATCGCGCCCGGTCTGAAAGAGCACTACGACAAAATCTGGCATGTCGAACTGTATGTTGTTGAACTGAGTCGTCACGTCGAATTCCATGTGACTTCCGGACGCCACCTTCTGCACGCACTGGTAACCGTGAAAGTGAATCGGCACCTGCGGACTTTTCAATATCTCCGCTTTGTACTTGAGGGCGTAGTTCGTCTCGTATTCCACGATCGGCATTCTCAACTCCATGCTTCGGATGACGCACTTGGCTGCTTCGGGTAAAGTGTTGGGCAGTGGCGTGGTGCCGTCCGGACCCAAAGTAGCGTATCGCATCAGTGCGTCGTTGTCGTTGGCCGCTCTGCGAAAAGTGACGCGCAATCCTCCCTTCCACATGATCTCCTTGTAGTCCGAGAAGAATCCCGGAAGCAGACGCATGGGAAAGAGCACCGTGTGACTTCTCGTCGATATTTTGGTTCCTGCTTCGAACCCCCCGGCGTGATAGTATGCTGCGTCCGTTTTGGATAATTTCAATGTTCCCACTGCCGTCGACGTGATGCCTGGATAATCGATTCTGTCGATGACGGTGTTGTGTTTCCTCACCTCCACCTGCGAGAACAGGTGAGGCACGAAGTTGTCCACGAGTATCAAATTTGCATTGGGCGGGAACGCTTCTCCGCTTTCCTTCTTCACCACGTCGAATTGAAGGTAGAGGTCCGCTCTGTGAGGATGAACGAACCCGTCCCCTACGTCCACGTCGTATTCGATCTCCCTGTTCGCTTCGTTCAGATTGGCGAACGTGCGACGGTTGGGAGGGAAAGATTGCAATTCGTAACTTTCGATTTGCTCCATTTTTTTTTTTACACTATGTGTGTTATTTATTATACGTTGATCTCCACGACGGCCGTGGTCGTTGCACCTGCGAAATCCACCACCTCTCCTTTCTCGTTCGTCACCACCAACTCTATGTCGTCTATGCGGTTGCGACATACCGGAAAATAGATCGGTGAAGAGGGTGTGTAGATGATCGGTTCCATGAACTCGGAACTGGGTTTGAACGTGGCTATGATTCCCGTCTGCTTGTGACTTCCCAACAACCCCCCGTCCGAAGATTTCGTGATCATGCCTTCCGCCACGTTGCAGTGTACGTTCAAAGTTTCGATGGCTAGAAATTTAGGAATGTTTGTTGCCGTGTGCTTGATGCCAGCTTCGAGTTTGGTGTCCTTCTCGAAACCTAAAAGTTCTCCTATGGTGCCCAGGTCTACGGTCTCCGTCGCGGACACGATTTCCACTCTGTGCGTGACCGAATTTTGAGAAAGGTACGTGCCTTTGGGTAACTGAGCTTGCAAAGTAGAAAGATTGTATTGGCCTGGCGTGACGACGATATGTTCGCTTCCGACGCTAATTTTGTTGTTGTGCTGCGTGACGTTAGGTATGAGGTACATGCTGTAGAATGCACGCAGAGCTACGGATTTAGGATAGACGATGTCGTCGTGCAGCGTGAGTTTCAAGATCGAAGATTCGCTCGTGAGATGGAACACGCCCATTGTCGTGATGATGCTTCAGGTTCCACAGTGGTTTCTGGATATCTTCGATCGTAGGCTTATTTATTTTAGAGAGAAACGCGAGCATGGAGAGACAGAGATGACCGCAGTTCTCGTCTCCGAAATTTTGAATGCGTTCGTCGTTGTAGTATATAGAGGTTTTGTTCGTTTTCAGATATTGAACTAAATTTGTAGGTGGAACACCTCCGAAAGAATCGAAAACGAATGCTTTGTTATTGTCGTTTTTGTGGTAACATATCCAATGCGTGCCTGGATTTTCTTGACTGTCCAAGTTGACTACGCCGCATTCTCTTCTTTTAACGGTTGAAGGTAACGAGTCGGACATGAAAACTCCTCTGAAGTGTTTGATTTGTAATGGTTGGATCAGAGATTCAATGTCTCGGTTGGTGAGTGCTGTTGTTTCTTTTTTTAAAACTTTTTCATCACTCCCTTCCCCCCTTTCTTTTCCATGGCCAGGTTGTGACGTTTCTGTTCTTCCAATTCCGCCTTGTTCTTCTTCGAGTCGATGACGGTTTTCGCGATGGCGGCGCTTCCGCCGGCCAAACTTCCAACGGCCCCCAATGCTGCCAGGATGGCCGGGATGCTGAATATGAAACCTCCGATCTTTTGCTGTTTCCGCGAACGCTGCAAGCGTCTCAATTGTGGAGTGCTGAGAAGTAATTTCATTCCGTGTCCTTTCGTCAAGCAAGAACGTTTCTTCTCGCGTTGTTTCTTGGTGAGTAACCCATCGAGGGCACCTAGATTTTTCAGATTGGAGTATGGTATCTGGTACACGACACCCTTGGGCTTCATTTTTTTTTCACGGTATGTTATTTATATATATAAATGTTCTGAGATTTTTTTTTGTTTCCCTCTCTCGCGTAATTTTTTTTTCACGGTATGTTATTTATATATAAATGTTCTGAGATTTTTCGTGTAATTTTTTTTTCAAGGGATGTTATTTTATATATACTCCGCACAGCACCGTTACACAAATTCTATTACGTGCTTCGTTTTCTTACCAAGAAGTTCCTTTGTCCCCTTGTACACGATTCGAGTTTTGTTCTCGATTAAAATAGATAGCTTCTCGTCGGATAACATGTTAGCGTATCGATCTGGTAAAAATAGACTGTATTGTCCGTCGAGCAACAGACGTACCTTGGGACCATACTGGGTAGAAACGATTGAACCGGAAGTTATCGTGTAAGGTTTGCCGACTTCCAATTCCTGAATTTTTACATACTCGACTGACAAATTTAGCATTTGTTTTAATGCTTGGAGATCACTCATTTTTTTTCAGTCATATCGAAGGAGAAAAATTTTCAGAGTGTTAGAGAAATTTAATTTTTATTCACGATGTGTGTTATTTATATATACTTTTTTTTTCACGAGATTTTTTTTGTATCGAAGATTTTTTTTGTCTGTGTTAGAGGAAGAAAGTCCGTGCTTCGGAAAACGCGATGATGTGCGTGATGATTTCTTCGGTCTCCTGTTTCGACTTTCGCCAATCATCCGTGTATCGTCTTCTTCCCTGCCTCGCCTCGTGCAATTCATCCAACCTATCGTTTAATTTTTCCCCTGCAGCCGAAAGAAGAGTGTCGAGATCACCGCACCTCATGCCACTGATCTCCCGAAGACGGTCCTTGACAGCCATTTCACAAGGGATGCGAAAATCCGGCGTTGATCTCGCTATGATCAAAAGTTTTCCTACATCTCCGTTTACTGCATGTTTGAATATTTTTCTAAGCAGTTCCTGCGGCAAATCGGTTATGCAAGCCATGTTGTTTTTTTTACTGTATGTTATTTATACACCCCACCCAAATTTTTGTTTCGTGTTCATGGCGATGGTGGTGCCCAGTGCGGCGACCCGTTCACCCAACAAAGCGTCTCTGCTGACGAATCTTTCGAAAGCTGCATGCTCCAATTTCTTGTCTGCTTCGTGACGTGCATCCAGATCCGTCTGCGTGGTGTTGTAGGCGATGTCGTGATCTTTGCATGCGGCGTCCAACGGATTCACACCCTTGTCTCCTCTCTCCAATCTTTTCTCGAGTTTGGTACCCGGTCCGCAGTACTGGTAGCAAGGTAAATGCATCTCGAAAGGTAACTTGTTGATGATGTCGTTCACGAGTCCCTTTCCTTCGGCCACGTTCCAGAATCTCGGAGGCAGCGTGTTGATAATTTTAATGAGGTAACCTATGCCCTTGTCGTCGTTCACGATGAAGTTGGAAAGTTTGGCGCTGATCATGTCCACGATGCCAACCTTCTCGTTGTTGAAATTACGATTGCCTGCATTCTCTTCGCCGGCTATCACCAACAATCGGTCCACGAGCTTCCTAACGTCGTCCACCCAAACGAATTCTTTGGGTAACGTGTTGTAGCGTTTGACGCCGCTGCCTGTTTTGACCTGGTTCCAAATCGGTTTGATGAGATTCCTGTACTTCTCGCCGCTGCTCGATTTCACCCTATTCTGCGAGGCGTCGTTGTTTTGGTACAAGGCATCCGTCATGATCAGAATTTCCTTGTAACTCTGGTAATCCTCGTCGGTGTAATCTTTCGGCTGCTTTTTGGCAACGAGTTCCCACAGTCCCACCGTGCCGGGATACCTGTTCCAACTATCCTTCTCGCCTAAATTAACTTTAATGTCGTTGCCTTCGAAGGTCACCTTCGATTTTCCAATCTTCCACACCACACCACCGCCTTCGTTGGTTTCCATGCTCGGATACAATCCGAACACTTCATCCTTGTCGAACTTCCCCGTGCTCAGGTAGTCTCGTGCCAAAGGTCCCAACTCGATCTTATCCGAAGACGTGCTACCTATGGCTCGACGTCGTGTCGGTACGTCCTTCAGTTCGAACGGCGTCGAAGGAATGCTCGAAATGGGCGTGGGTACGGTGTAACTTTTAGCTGCGAGCGGCACGAGTTCGTTGATCAAATTTTTATTTTGTTCCGTGACACTTTTAATTTCTTTACCTAGACCGCTGATGGCGTCGATCACAGGTTGATCCTGACGTTTCTTCTCTTCGTAGGATCCGCGATTCTCGGATTTCCAACCTTTGAATCGCTTCACGAGGTATTCTCGCAACTTGAGATTGTCCTCTTCTTGAAATTGACGTTTTGACATTTTTCTATATACGTTGAAACGTTTTTTAAACGTCGAATTCTCAGCCTATACGTTCGGTTCTCCTAGTTTTCTTGCTGTCACCCGCTTGAGATTATCCACTTTTTCTAACATTCACTTTTTGTTGTAATGGTTATTTATGTATGCTTGTCAGACGTTTGAAAAAAAAAGAACGTTTTTTCAAATTTTATTTTTTAGATTCTCACGACCTTTGATTTTTTTTGGATTTTTTTCTTCTTGTTGCAAATCTGAAATTGTCCTCTTGTTAGCCTTTGAGACGTCTAGATAAACGTTTATTTTATTCCTATATTTTCCATGGTTTGCTTTTCGAGTCATGTCGATGGTCACGAATCCGAAATCGTCACTGTTCCAACAGTGGGAGCAGAATTTAGAAAATAGATTGTAATTTATGTCAGCCCCTACGTAATCATCGTGTGCGTGTTTTAAATTGGTGTGGTCTTGTCGAAACAAGCAAATGAAATTAGCGTTGTCGCGTAGCAGTTGTTTCGGAACCTTGGAAAAAGTTTGTGCTAGGTAGAAACAATCTAATCCTTTGTGACGACCTCGAGTGAAAAAATTACGAATCTCGTTTTGATTTTCCAAGATCATGTCGTCGAACACCACAACGGAATTCTCGAGACAATCGTCCAGTGGAATGATTTCCGATGCGAAAGTTGCAATGCCCAGTCCCTCGTACAGTTTCATAAGTTGCTGGCATTTCGGTTGTTCGAGACTTTTCGAAAATACGTAGAGGTGTCTGTTTTCCCAGTCTAACCAATTGGGTGCGAGGATAAAATTATCAATGAGCAGTGTCGTCTTTCCGCACCCCGAAGGTCCTACGATCAGACACCGTATGCTGTCGGGGAGCAATTCGCCGTTCCTTTTCTTCGTTTGATTTTCCGAATCAGGTAGACGTTTCACGACATTCCACGTACTCATAGAATCACTTCGTTCGAATCGATCCAACTCGTGTCCGGAAGTCCCAGCCATTTCACCAAAAGTTTTTCGCCTCTCTTACGCAAAACTTTTTCGATAAGGTACGTGTCGGGGTATTTAGTTTTAGAGAGTTCCTCCTCGTAGAAGCGCCCCAATAAAATTTCACCGCCACTGTCCTTTATTATATACGTGTGACGGTTCCCGGGTAAAACTCGAACTACGGTAAAAAGTTCCGTGCTCCAGTTTCGTGTGAAACCCCTGTCGAACGTTCGCTTCAATTTACTGACCCTCACCTGGTCTCCAATTTTGTATTTAGCTTTTTTTGTCGTGGGCGTGTACTTTGGGCAGTAAACGCTAGAAATTAAACGTTGCTCGTCGGACTTGGTAACGTCAGCTGGCTTCATGCCTATAGTTCTGTGCACCGTGTGATTATAGTCGTTAACGAGTTCCGGAAGAATGGTGACCCACTTGTAGCTTCCCTGAAGCGTGAAGCGTGACCACATGCGCGATTTCAGAGTCCGGTTGAATCTTTCCACGATGCTGGCCTTGACGTCACTGAAGGTCGAGTAATGTCGAACGTCGTGTTTCCGAATAAACTTTTGGAATACGGCATTGTAGAATTCCTTCCCCTTGTCCGTGTGCAGAAACCGAGGTCGTCTGCCGCCGCTTTCGCGAAAAATTGTCTTGAATGCTTCCGTGACGCACGTTCCTGTTTTCGCCTTCAAAGGTAGAGCCCATGCGAATTTGGAAAACGTGTCTACGACGGTGAGGAGGTACTTGTTGCCCTTGTCAATTTATGTACGTTTTTTAACTTGCCGCTGCTCATCTCGACGAGGTCGCTTTCCCAGAGGTCGTCGATGCCCTTGGTTACCACCGCTAAACGTTCGTAGTTGCGGCGTGCAGGTTTATGCAATTCTTCGACGATGGCTTGCCTAGACATTTTTTTTTTTTTAGAGATTACGTTTGGAGAGAAGCACCAGCGTGATGGGATTCAAAGAGGGTGGCACCTCGCTCGTGTTTTGAACGATCAGCTTATCGCCGGCACTCACGTCGAAAACGGTAAGATCTTCGTCTTCGTGTATTTCATATATGTTGCGCGTTTCGTTCCAACGTGCCAGAGGAATGTTTCCTGCTTTCTCGACGCCACGATTCGATATCAAGGTCATGGTGGGAACGCTAGCTTTTCTGCCGTGAGACCAGTACGAAAATTCGTTTATATGAATCGTGCCATCGAGGAGAAACTTGTAGTACGGATGATAAGGATGCAACATGTACAGTTTGTTACCTTCGACGAAGTTGGAGATTCTCTGCTGATTGGGTACGCTGTTGATTTCGATGGCTTGCAAGGTGATCAATTTGGCGAATTTAGTATCGACGCCGAGCAGATTACTGTGAACGTGTCCAAGTTTATTTTCGATGGGCAGCAAATGCTCGACTATGGTATCCGTTACGGCAGAAAATGACGGTTTGATTTTCACTTCCACGTTCAACTGCTTGTAGTTTTCGTTGAGTTCTTGCAACTTGGCACCGAAAGAGGCCAGCGTCGATTCCTGCGTGGATTCCAGCACTCCAACTTGATCTCTGATGTTGACGACAATGTTCTGAAGGTTCTCGACTTGATTCAATTTCGAGCTTTTCTCGGTAAGATCGTTCACGATGCTTCGCATATCGGTAAACTGCGTGTGAAGGTCGGCGACGCTCTGCGAAGTGGGCAGCGTCGACACCAGCGAACTAATTTCGTCTCGAATCTGTTCCACGTTCGCCGTTTCCGTTTCCAGTCGTTTCAGCATACGTGATATGTTCCTTTTCAAAGCGTGTAATTCTTTGGAGGTGGGGAGATTGGCCAC
This sequence comes from Lepisma saccharinum, assembly GCF_977018435.1. NCBI lineage: Eukaryota > Metazoa > Arthropoda > Insecta > Zygentoma > Lepismatidae > Lepisma > Lepisma saccharinum. Next base: position 47,599,264 of record NC_139247.1, on the reverse strand, counting down.
CCTACTCTCGAGATCGCTCAATGAACTTTTGATGTCGCTCGATTCGGATAATGCCGTCACCGCCGTTTTCAATTTTTCCAAATCTTCCTTCGAAGGCACGCTCGTCCGTAACGATTCCAAGTCAGCCTGTATGTTGTCCAGTACGTGATGAAAATGAGCAAGGTTCGATTCGACGTTCAAATTTTCTAAATATTCGATCTTCTGCTGAACCGTGCTTAACGTGTCTTGAATGCTCGTCAACGTGCTTGCTTGAACTCTAATATTTTTAATTTCTTCGTTGATCAATTCCAGAGACGCCTGAAGCGTAGCGATGGTGGTTTGAATGTGTTCGAAATCTTGATAAGCCTCCAATTGAATTTTTATGTTCGCGACGCTTTTACCGATGACCTGCAGTTCGTCCGACGATGGTAGGTTCGTCATCGTATCTTCCAAAGTCTGTAACTTGGATTTAATTTCTTCCAACGTGCTGGTGAATTCTTCTTGTAATTTGGAAACGACGACGTGCAAGCGTTCTACATCGATATCTTTCACGACGGTTTGAAGTTCAGAGAAATTCTTTTCGATTGCGGAAGTTCGTTCTTCGATTTCGAGTTTCAATTTTTCCAAATCTTCATTTTTCGATTGAAATTGCTGTAATTTGAGCAAATCATTTTGAAGCGAATCCACGCTCAACTGTATATTTTGAACGTTGTCGTAAGAAGGTACGTCGACATAATTTTTTATGAGCGTTTTCAGTTCGGAATCGATTTTCAGAATGGGGTCGAGACATTGCGTTTGGAGCGTAGCGATCTCCGACTCTAAACTTTTGTTTAAGGTCTCCTGCAAAGCGATTAAATCGCTCCTCAACTTTTTAATTCGGACATCCAGCATGAGAATTTCTTCTGCGTGGTCTACACGCTTGGTGTTGCCGAAAATGTCGTTAGGCATTTTTGTTAACGGTTATTTATAATAGGATACACGATTCGTAATTCTACGAAGAGAGGAACGAGTTTGTCGTAATCTCCTAGGAGTTCCATGTAATAAACAATCTCCTGCAGAAACATCGTACGCCATGTTAGAAAGCATCTTGTCGTGCTTCATTCGAAAAATGTTCTTGCCGGTAGATATTTTGATTTCGCCTACGTTTTCCGGATTCACGGTGATCCGAAGTTTCCCGTCGATCGGAATTTCGTAGAAATGTAAATTGTTATTGAAGACGTAAAAAATCTTGCCCACATCCTCGTCCAATTTTGTCCAAATGCTGTTGAGGTGAATGATCAACAGGCCGTTGAGTTTAGATAACATGGAAGGTAGAAATTCATGATCTGTTGTCGTGCGGTGTACAGTCTCCATTGTTTGCTTTCGGAAACCAAAAAGATTCATTGTCCTTGCTATTTATTTATTGTGTATGTGAGACAGTTAAAGTTTTTTTTTTCATTTGCATTGTCTACAATTTTTACTAATTTCTAAACGATAGTGCCCCCAAGGCAACGTGTGGATTCCACAAGACAAAATACATCTTTTATCGTCATGCGGATCTAATGCTACTTTCCTAACTTTGTTTGTTGTAATCACGTGGTCTACACTTTGGATTCTTTGTTCTATACTTAGTATCGTCGATTGTGAGTAAAGGCAATCGATGTAATCGTGGAAGGTGAGTTTGTTCTCCACCGTATTCTTGCACACACCTTTTGCTTTCTTCGTGACGCTACTTTCTGTTCTCATGGCATACATTTTCGAACGCAAACCCGCGAACTCGACAATAATATCACCGTTACATTCATCTTTCAGTTTACCTAGGACTTTTTTGTTGAGGGAAGGAATCCCAAATCTGTTGGGTTGAGGATATGCAGAAGTATCGAAATACTCGAGCATGGAAGGATTTTTTATGTCTTCGTAGAGGTTAGGTGTTTGTATGCTGTAAATGAAGCTGTCGGTGTCCGTGTACAAAAGTGATATCTTATCATCGAAGAAGGGTTTCATCACGTCGTAATGAAATTCGAACATGTAAAGTTTCGACAAGTCGAGAACCGTTGCGCCAACGTAAATTGGTTTTCTGAATTTCATCAATTTTATATCTAGATTGAAAAGTGCCAAATTCTCGTTGTAAATTTTTCTCGACTTGAATCTAGGATCGGCCACCCATTTCATGCATTTATTTTTATCCGAAACTAATTTCACGTCTACGTGATTCCGCACGTTTTCCATCGTCTTGCCATACACCGCGTTATTCATCAATTTAAAAAAAATCTTTGTCTAAATCGGAAGTGGCAACCGTCCTATGTTGCGTGTTTTTTTCAATGTACGGTTTGAGCCACTCGGAATGTTTAAACCTGAGGACTCTTCTAATATTCGCTACCTTAGCACCCTTCCCGATCAAGAATCGGAGATTCGAGTAATGAACAACGTATCTCTTTTTCCCCTCCAGAGTCAACAAAAGCTTGCATTGATTAGAATGAGGCGAAGATTTGAACTCGGATGCCGGTGGTAAATCGCTGAACAGATCGTGTAAATGGTCGGGGAATTCGATATCCACCTCTGCGAAGAAGCCATACTCACTATCGTCGAAATTTTCTACGTCTATCGATGCCCATTCGAATCCCCCGTAAGGAAGTTTCTGTACCATGGCATGTCCGTAAAGATTATTAACGTCGGCGTAGAAGATGTAATTCGATGCTCGATTTGAATCATAATCTTCTTTCATGTGCACGTTGTTGGCTTTCGCATATCTCTGCACACATTGTACCATCCCGCCCCGAATCCCCCTCTCGATGAAAAGTAACATGTCCACGTCCGATATCAGTTCCAGCTTGACCTTTGTCTGGAATAACATTGCCGACCACGCTAATCCCGGTAGGCTGTAGAAATACGCTGGATCTAATTTATAAATATTCGTTGCCGTTTTCCTGAACGCTTGAAAAACATCCGCGAGTATCGTCACGTCTAATTTTAAGTAGGCATCGTGGTAGTCTCCGAGTGTCCTACATTCTAATTTCTCCCACATGAGTTGCGCGTGTTGGTATTCTTCGTCCGTGATTCCTTTCTCTCTGAGTCTGCTGTAAAGTTCTCTTGGAAGTGGGAGAGCGTCGTCGTTAAATTTAGAATTATCACTAACGTATTCGTAAGGATAAATCCCTTTACGTCTAACGAGTTCTATGTCTACGTTGGGAAAACTAGCTTTTGAGTAGTGTAATTGGATAGTTTCTAAGTCACACTTTGTAGGTATTTTTTTTTTATTAATTAAATATTACTTTTTGACATATTTTGACAATTTTTTGTCAACGTTTTAGTGTTTAGCGATGTTTTTAGTACAATTTTCAATGCAAATTTTTTTTTTCCCAGCAAATTTTTTTTTCCCACTCACACTTGGTAGGTATGCATTTGTAGCTTTTTTTTTATCAATTGAATATCAGTTTTTGACATATTTTGACAATTTTTTGTCGATGTTTTAGCGTTTAGCGATGTTTTAGTAAAATTTTTTTTTCCCACCTCACACTTGCCACGATCTTACGTGATATAACTTAACCTATTTTTTTTTCTTGAGATAAATATTTTTGATCTTGCAGTTGTTGAATTCGCAAACAGATTTTTCCTAAGTCTTACCGTTTCCAAGATAACCTCACTTCCGGTCGCCATTTTGGATTTCCGAACATAGGTTTTATTCATATTTTACTCACATATAGGCGTACATGACGAATTTGCAAACAGATTTTTCCTAAGTCTTACTGTTTCCAAGATAACCCAACTTCCGGTTGCTATTTTGGATTTCCGAACATAGGTTCTATTCATATTTTACTTACATATAGGTGTACGTGATGAATCCGCAAACAGATTTTTTCTAAGCCTTACCGTTTCCAAGATAACACCACTTCCGGTCGCCATTTTGGATTTCCGAGCATAGGTTCTATTCATATTTGACTTACATATAGGCGTACGTGATGAATCCGCTAACAGATTTTTCCTAAGTCTTACTGTTTCCAAGATAACCTCACTTCCGGTCGCCATTTTGGATTTCCGAACATAGGTTCTATTCACATTTTTTCTCACGTATAGGTGTACATGATGAATCCGCAAACAGATTTTTCCTAAGTCTTACCGTTTCCAAGATAACCTCACTTCCGGTCGCCATTTTGGATTTCCGAGCATAGGTTCTATTCATATTTTACTTACATATAGGTGTACATGATGAAACACCAAACAGATTTTTCCTAAGTCTTACCGTTTCCAAGTTAACCCCACTTCCGGTCGCCATTTTGGATTTCCGAGCATAGGTTCTATTCATACTTTTTCTCACATATAGGTGTACATGATGAATCACCAAACAGATTTTTCCTAAGTCTTACTGTTTCCAAGATAACCTCACTTCCGGTCGCCATTTTGGATTTCCGAACATAGGTTCTATTCACATTTTTTCTCACGTATAAACGTACATGATGAATTCGCAAACAGATTTTTCCTAAGTCTTACCGTTTCCAAGATAACCCCACTTCCGGTCGCCATTTTGGATTTCCGAACGTAGGTTCTATTCATACTTTTTCTCACATATAGGCGTACGTGATGCATCCGCAAACAGAGTTTTCCTAAGTCTTACTGTTTCCAAGATAATCCCACTTCCGGTTGCTATTTTGGATTTCCGATCATAGGTTCTATTCATACTTTTTCTCACATATAGGCGTACATGATGAATCCACAAACAGATTTTTCCTAAGTCTTACTGTTTCCAAGATAACACCACTTCCGGTCGCCATTTTGGATTTCCGAGCATAGGTTCTATTCATATTTTATTTACATATAGGTGTACGTGATGAATCTGCAAACAGATTTTTTCTAAGCCTTATTGTTTCCAAGATAACACCACTTCCGGTTGCTATTTTGGATTTCCGAGCATAGGTTCTATTCATATTTTATTTACATATAGGTGTATGTGATGAATCACCAAACAGATTTTTCCTAAGTCTTACTGTTTCCAAGATAACCCCACTTCCGGTCGCTATTTTGGATTTCCGAGCATAGGTTCTATTCATATTTTTTCTCACGTATAGGTGTACATGATGAATCCCCAAACAGATTTTTTCTAAGTCTTACTGTTTCCAAGATAACACCACTTCCGGTTGCTATTTTGGATTTCCGAGCATAGGTTTTATTCATATTTTACTTACGTATAGGTGTACGTGATGAATCCGCAAACAGATTTTTTCTAAGTCTCACTGTTTCCAAGATAACCCCACTTCCGGTTGCTATTTTGGATTTCCGAACATAGGTTCTATTTATATTTTTTCTCACGTATAGGCGTATGTGATGAATCTGCAAACAGATTTTTTCCAAGTCTTACTGTTGTAGTAGAGCAGGTAAGAGAGTTCTGCGCCCGAAAATGGCGCTCGGTGGCGCTCGCAGTGTGGCCAACTTCTTACTTGAAAAAATCACCAAGGTTTTTGTTTTTGGGTCTAACCTAACCTCAAGCAAGGAGCTGGCAACGCTTGAGGCTTGCACCTAACCTAACCTAACCTAACCTAACCTACCTAACCTAACCTAACCTAACCTACCTAACCTAACCTAACCTAACCTAACTGGTGAGGCTCGCCTTAATGGATTTCTCTCGTAAGGCATGAGCCTTATTTTCTCGCAGTGTTACCAACTCCTCACTCGAAAAAATCACCAAGGTTTTTATTCGGTCTAACCTAACCTAAAGCAAGGAGCTGGCAACACTGCTTGAGGCTTGCACCTAACCTAACCTAACCTAACCTAACCTACCTAACCTACCTAACCTAACCTAACCTAACCTAACCTACCTAACCTAACCTAACCTAACCTACCTAACCTAACCTAACCTACCTAACCTAACCTAACCTAACCTACCTAACCTAACCTAACCTAACCTAACCTAACCTGGGGAAGAGTTAAACAATCGACAATGCTGCCAACACCTACCTACAGCTTTTTTTTTTATTTGGCAAGGGCTTAGCCAATTTATATACTGGCGTAACATACATACACTGGGCAAGAAGAGCCGGCAACAAACACACACTGCTGTAAAAGAGAGATGGATGGAAGGCAACACAGTATGTGTGTGCGTGTGTGCGTATAATATGTAGTATTATTAACTAGAGTATGTTGGCAACCCACTTACAACTAAAAAATAGAGATGCTAATGTTGCTGTAAGATGAAGAGAGAGACCTATCGTGATTTTTGTAAACCTCTCTCGGGGGAAACACAATGTGCTACACACACACGTGCGCGCGTGTTTTTTTATTATTTTTGTATTGTGATGCAAACACATCTAGAAAAACTACAATTTTGTTCCCTCTCCTCTCTGTGTGTGCTATCAATGTTGACACAATGATGCAAATTCAACAATATGTAGGTCTTGGGACGACGGAAGTTACACAACGGCGAGCCTCGTCAGTACACCTACCTGCAACATCCGGAGCGTGCAAGTACATAATACCTAACCTAACCTAACCTAACCTAACCTAACCTAACCTAACCTAACCTAACCTGGGGAAGAGTTAAACAATCGACAATGCTGCCAACACCTACCTACAGCTTTTTTTTTTATTTGGCAAGGGCTTAGCCAATTTATATACTGGCGTAACATACATACACTGGGCAAGAAGAGCCGGCAACAAACATACACTGCCGTAAAAGAGAGAGAGATGGATGGATGGATGGCAACACAGTATGTGTGTGCGTGTGTGTGTATAATATGTAGTATTATTAACTAGAGTGTGTTGGCAACCCACCTGCAACTAAAAAAGATAGAGATACCAACATTGCTGTAAGATGAGGAGGGAGGGAGACCTATAGCTGGCAACAGTGGTGAGCGAATACGTATTATTTCCAAGTCCCGGAGGCCAATGTTTATATATATCGTGACCTTTGTAAACACCTTTCGGGGGAACGATGTGCTACACATGCGCGTGCGCCTCTTATTATTTTCTGTATTGTGACGCAAACAAACAAATAATAATTGTTTTTTTTTTTTTTAGATGGGGGTGTTTTTCGATATATTTTTTCGATAACTCTTACTATTTTCGAGATATTTGCAATTTTAAGATTTTTTTTAACGCTGGACTTAGAAAATTTTCGGTATATATTTTTTTTTGTTCCATGACAACCTATGTTTATTTTGGTATGGGAGGACAGAGGACACCGAGACTCGACCGACACACTAAACCCAACCTCTCTATGTGTACTCTACGTCACCAAAAAAGGTTAAAGGTACCAAATAACAATAGTTAGAGTTTTGCCAATCTAGTAAAGTGGATTGGTTGAAATCTCCAAGGCGTATTTTGTATTTTTTTTTTCAAATAAGAACACGTTAAAACTGAACTGTCTTGGATTTTTGAGTTTTGTATTTGCCCTGAGAAAATTCTATATAAAATAACGTACCTGAAAATTATATTCACAGTAGATTGATTTTTTTAGTTTTGTAATCACCTCAAGAAATTCTATATAAAATAACATACCTGAAAATTGTATTGCTATATACTAGACTTTTTGATTTCTGTGATTTTGGAGAAAGCAATGGCATCCACCACCAGTTTCAATCGTAAAAATGATAAAACTGAATGTGTTACTTGTGGGAAGCTAATCTCAAGGAACAATTTATCGGTACACAGGACAAGATGTAGCGAAACAGGTTCGAGAATTAATCGTTCGTTACCTTCTAAGTCTTGTGCTCGATGCGGAAAGATGATCAGCATTGCACATTTAAGTAAACACCTCAAAATTTGCAAACCATCGACCGGACAAGCATCGAAAAGGAAAATCGATAATTCAGAAACGGAAGCTTCCACTTCCAAGCAAATTAAATTATCTAATGAACGCAAACCAATTAGATCTGCATTCAACGACCAACTCCAGGATTTTTCAATTAAGTCAGAACCAGGCCGTGACATTCTAAGTTTCTTGGACGAAACAAAAACATCTCTACTAAATATTTTGAAAGATAAACTTGAAAACAACTCTATAAAAGTATATGTTGTTCTGTTTTCTGAATACGAGAAAGTTGATGGCACAACGAGTATTTTTTATCATTGTACAAAAAACCAGACTTTTTATTTTGCTGACGTCGAAAATTTGGACAACTTCTATTATAAAGTTTCCAACGAGCTGGTTAAGAAACATGACGATTTCGAGGCTAAAGGGTCGGGGTGGTCTCTATGTGGAAGTCCTCACACGTTAACTGTTTACGTGAACCAATTCTCACCTCTTCGTGCATCCAGCTACGTTCCTCTTCCACCGAACATTCAACACAAGAGGGCTGTGTTAAATATACAGAACAGCGATAACAAGTGTTTTCTCTGGTGTATATTGGCAGAACTTCATCCGATTTATTGGTCAAATAATCCAGAACGGGTTTATCATTACAAGCAATACGAGTCCGAGTTTGAAAGTGTAATGTCTGGCATTGAATACCCGGTGACATTGTCGGATATAACAAAGTTCGAAAATCGTGCAGGAAAACGCATCGCTATTAATGTATATTCCTTCACGTCAGATAAATATCTTGTGCATCCCGTCAGGATAAGCGATATCGACGATGACGATGCTTGTGTAATAAATCTTCTTCTCATTTCCAACGAGGATGTCTATCATTACACGCTAATTCGTTCTCTATCACGTTTGGTCAGAAGTCAAACTACCAAGTATGCAACCCACATCGAAGTTTGCCCGAGATGCCTAACCACGTTCGACGATCGTGACCGACGTGATCATCAAAATCTTCATAGTCGTCAAATTGCTATCGATAAACTTGCCGAACATAAAATTTATTGCGGTGACAACAGACCGACTAGAATGTTGATGCCCGAAACGAACGAAGTCGAAGAATTCAAAATGCACAAGGCATTGTCGGAACATCCCGCAATCATCGTCGCAGATTTCGAGGCGTTCCTCAAACCACTCTCCTACTGCGAACCGGATCCTGAAATTTCCTCCACAACGCCGTACCAGCTTCATCAACCTAATAGTTTCGGCTATGTTGTTGTGCGACGTGATAAAATAAATGAAGCATATATATACCGCGGACCAAATGTAATCGAACACTTCCTGGAAAAAATGGTGGAGGAGGTTGAGGTAATTGGTAGCGTACTGCTTACATCAAAACCGATGGCACCTTTAACTGAAAATGAACTTCAAAATTACAATTCCACTGAGGTGTGTCCGGTATGTGATCAAAGTTTCACTGATGAGAACAAAAAAATATTCCACCACGATCATTTCAGCGGAAACTACATAGGTGGAATTTGCAACACGTGCAATCTTAAAATCCAGAAACCTAAATTCATACCCATATTCTTTCACAACGGAAGCGGATATGATTTTCACCACCTGGTGAGACATCTTGGCTACGATCCGAAACGTATAGGTGTCTTGGCCGAGAATGAAGAACGCTACATTAGTCTCAGCAAGCAAGTGTCGATTCCGGGAACGAAAAATACAATCGAGATGCGCTTCCTGGATTCGTACAGATTTCTGTCTGCAAGTCTGGATGCTTTAGCGAACAAACTCACCGACGATCAATTTAAAATAACTAGAGCTAGTTTTCCCAACGTAGACATAGAACTCGTTAGACGTAAAGGGGTTTATCCTTACGAATACGTTAGTGATGGTTCTAAATTTAACGACGACGCTCTCCCACCTCCAAGAGAATTTTACAGCAGACTCAGAGAGAAAGGAATCACGGACGAAGAATACCAACACGCACAACTCATGTGGGAGAAATTAGAATGTAGGACACTCGGAGACTACCACGACGCCTACTTAAAATTAGACGTGACGATACTCGCGGATGTTTTTCAAGCGTTCAGAAAAACGGCAACGAATATTTATAAATTAGATCCAGCGTATTTCTACAGTCTACCGGGATTAGCGTGGTCGGCAATGTTATTCCAGACAAAGGTCAAGCTGGAACTGATATCGGACGTTGACATGTTGCTATTTATCGAAAGAGGGATACGAGGTGGAATGGTGCAATGCGTACAGAGACATGCAAAAGCTAATAACGTACACATGAAAGAAGATTACGATTCAAATCGAGCATCGAATTACATCTTCTACGCCGACGTTAATAATCTCTACGGACATGCCATGGTTCAGAAACTTCCTTACGGGGGATTCGAATGGTTAGATCCCACTTCGATAGATATTATTCATTTCGACGATAGCGAGTGTGGTTTCTTCGCAGAGGTAGATCTCCGATTCTCCGACCACCTGCACGACACGTTTTCGGATTTGCCTCCGACTCCCGAAATCAAATGTCCACCCGACTCGGTTCAAGACAAGCTTTTGTTAACATTGGACCCTAAACAGAGATACGTCGTCCACTACAAGAATCTCCGGTTTTTGATTGGGAAGGGTGTTCAGATAGTAAATGTTAGAAGAATACTAAAGTTTAAACATTCCACGTGGTTAAGACCTTACATAGAAACTAACACACAACATAGAACAGCTGCCACTTCCGATTTAGACAAGGACTTCTTTAAATTAATGAACAACGCGGTGTACGGAAAGACCATGGAGAATGTTAGAAAGCACGTAGACGTGAAATTAATTTCCGATAAGAATAAATGTCGGAAGTGGATAGCCGATCCTAGATTCAAGTCGAGAAAAATTTACAACGAGAATTTGGCACTTTTCAATCTAGATATAAAATTGATGAAATTCAGAAAACCAATTTACGTTGGCGCAACGGTTCTCGACTTGTCGAAACTTTACATGTTCGAATTTCATTACGACGTGATGAAACCCTTCTTCAATGATAAGATATCACTTTTGTACACGGACACCGACAGCTTCATTTACAGCATACAAACACCTAACCTCTATGAAGACATAAAAAATTCTTCCATGCTCGAGTATTTCGATACTTCTGCATATCCTCAACCCAACAGATTTGGAATTCCATCTCGTAACAAAAAAGTCCTAGGTAAACTGAAAGATGAATGTAACGGTGATATTATTGTCGAGTTCGCGGGTTTGCGTTCGAAGATGTATGCCATGAGAACAGAGAGTAGCGTCACGAAGAAAGCAAAAGGTGTGGGCAAGAATACGGTGGAGAACAAACTCACCTTCCACGATTACATCGATTGCCTTTACTCACAATCGACGATACTAAGTATAGAACAAAGAATCCAAAGTGTAGACCATGTGATTACAACAAACGAAGTGAGGAAAGTAGCATTAGATCCGCATGACGATAAAAGATGTATTTTGTCTTGTGGAATCCACACGTTGCCTTGGGGACACTATCGTTTAGAAATTAGTAAAAATTGTAGGCAATGCAAATGAAAAAAAATGAACTTAAATAACTATAACTAAAATTAAAAAAACTTTAACTGTCTCAAATTATCACATACACAATAAATAACTAGCAAGGACAATCAATCTCTTTGGTTTCCGAAAGCAAACAATGGAGACTGTACACCGCACGGCAGATCATGAATTTCTACCTTCCATGTTATCTAAACTCAACGGTCTGTTGATCAATCAATTTTCGGAACGCTGCTCTTCTTGCTGGAACAGTGACGATTTCGGATTCGCGACGATCGACATGACGAGGAAACCCAACGACGGAAAATACAGAAACAAAATCAACGACTTTCTAAACGTTGCAACGTTGTGAGAAACGTTTCTCACAACGTTGCAACGTTTAGAAAGTCGTTGATTTTGTTTCTGTATTTTCCGTCGTTGGGTTTCCTCGTCATGTCGATCGTCGCGAATCCGAAATCGTCACTGTTCCAGCAAGAAGAGCAGCGTTCCGAAAATTGATTGATCAACAGACCGTTGAGTTTAGATAACATGGAAGGTAGAAATTCATGATCTGCCGTGCGGTGTACAGTCTCCATTGTTTGCTTTCGGAAACCAAAGAGATTGATTGTCCTTGCTAGTTATTTATTGTGTATGTGATAATTTGAGACAGTTAAAGTTTTTTTTAATTTTAGTTATAGTTATTTAAGTTCATTTTTTTTCATTTGCATTGCCTACAATTTTTACTAATTTCTAAACGATAGTGTCCCCAAGGCAACGTGTGGATTCCACAAGACAAAATACATCTTTTATCGTCATGCGGATCTAATGCTACTTTCCTCACTTCGTTTGTTGTAATCACATGGTCTACACTTTGGATTCTTTGTTCTATACTTAGTATCGTCGATTGTGAGTAAAGGCAATCGATGTAATCGTGGAAGGTGAGTTTGTTCTCCACCGTATTCTTGCCCACACCTTTTGCTTTCTTCGTGACGCTACTCTCTGTTCTCATGGCATACATCTTCGAACGCAAACCCGCGAACTCGACAATAATATCACCGTTACATTCATCTTTCAGTTTACCTAGGACTTTTTTGTTACGAGATGGAATTCCAAATCTGTTGGGTTGAGGATATGCAGAAGTATCGAAATACTCGAGCATGGAAGAATTTTTTATGTCTTCATAGAGGTTAGGTGTTTGTATGCTGTAAATGAAGCTGTCGGTGTCCGTGTACAAAAGTGATATCTTATCATTGAAGAAGGGTTTCATCACGTCGTAATGAAATTCGAACATGTAAAGTTTCGACAAGTCGAGAACCGTTGCGCCAACGTAAATTGGTTTTCTGAATTTCATCAATTTTATATCTAGATTGAAAAGTGCCAAATTCTCGTTGTAAATTTTTCTCGACTTGAATCTAGGATCGGCTATCCACTTCCGACATTTATTCTTATCGGAAATTAATTTCACGTCTACGTGCTTTCTAACATTCTCCATGGTCTTTCCGTACACCGCGTTGTTCATTAATTTAAAGAAGTCCTTGTCTAAATCGGAAGTGGCAGCTGTTCTATGTTGTGTGTTAGTTTCTATGTAAGGTCTTAACCACGTGGAATGTTTAAACTTTAGTATTCTTCTAACATTTACTATCTGAACACCCTTCCCAATCAAAAACCGGAGATTCTTGTAGTGGACGACGTATCTCTGTTTAGGGTCCAATGTTAACAAAAGCTTGTCTTGAACCGAGTCGGGTGGACATTTGATTTCGGGAGTCGGAGGCAAATCCGAAAACGTGTCGTGCAGGTGGTCGGAGAATCGGAGATCTACCTCTGCGAAGAAACCACACTCGCTATCGTCGAAATGAATAATATCTATCGAAGTGGGATCTAACCATTCGAATCCCCCGTAAGGAAGTTTCTGAACCATGGCATGTCCGTAGAGATTATTAACGTCGGCGTAGAAGATGTAATTCGATGCTCGATTTGAATCGTAATCTTCTTTCATGTGTACGTTATTAGCTTTTGCATGTCTCTGTACGCATTGCACCATTCCACCTCGTATCCCTCTTTCGATAAATAGCAACATGTCAACGTCCGATATCAGTTCCAGCTTGACCTTTGTCTGGAATAACATTGCCGACCACGCTAATCCCGGTAGACTGTAGAAATACGCTGGATCTAATTTATAAATATTCGTTGCCGTTTTTCTGAACGCTTGAAAAACATCCGCGAGTATCGTCACGTCTAATTTTAAGTAGGCGTCGTGGTAGTCTCCGAGTGTCCTACATTCTAATTTCTCCCACATGAGTTGTGCGTGTTGGTATTCTTCGTCCGTGATTCCTTTCTCTCTGAGTCTGCTGTAAAATTCTCTTGGAGGTGGGAGAGCGTCGTCGTTAAATTTAGAACCATCACTAACGTATTCGTAAGGATAAACCCCTTTACGTCTAACGAGTTCTATGTCTACGTTGGGAAAACTAGCTCTAGTTATTTTAAATTGATCGTCGGTGAGTTTGTTCGCTAAAGCATCCAGACTTGCAGACAGAAATCTGTACGAATCCAGGAAGCGCATCTCGATTGTATTTTTCGTTCCCGGAATCGACACTTGCTTGCTGAGACTAATGTAGCGTTCTTCATTCTCGGCCAAGACACCTATACGTTTCGGATCGTAGCCAAGATGTCTCACCAGGTGGTGAAAATCATATCCGCTTCCGTTGTGAAAGAATATGGGTATGAATTTAGGTTTCTGGATTTTAAGATTGCACGTGTTGCAAATTCCACCTATGTAGTTTCCGCTGAAATGATCGTGGTGGAATATTTTTTTGTTCTCATCAGTGAAACTTTGATCACATACCGGACACACCTCAGTGGAATTGTAATTTTGAAGTTCATTTTCAGTTAAAGGTGCCATCGGTTTTGATGTAAGCAGTACGCTACCAATTACCTCAACCTCCTCCACCATTTTTTCCAGGAAGTGTTCGATTACATTTGGTCCGCGGTATATATATGCTTCATTTATTTTATCACGTCGCACAACAACATAGCCGAAACTATTAGGTTGATGAAGCTGGTACGGCGTTGTGGAGGAAATTTCAGGATCCGGTTCGCAGTAGGAGAGTGGTTTGAGGAACGCCTCGAAATCTGCGACGATGATTGCGGGATGTTCCGACAATGCCTTGTGCATTTTGAATTCTTCGACTTCGTTCGTTTCGGGCATCAACATTCTAGTCGGTCTGTTGTCACCGCAATAAATTTTATGTTCGGCAAGTTTATCGATAGCAATTTGACGACTATGAAGATTTTGATGATCACGTCGGTCACGATCGTCGAACGTGGTTAGGCATCTCGGGCAAACTTCGATGTGGGTTGCATACTTGGTAGTTTGACTTCTGACCAAACGTGATAGAGAACGAATTAGCGTGTAATGATAGACATCCTCGTTGGAAATGAGAAGAAGATTTATTACACAAGCATCGTCATCGTCGATATCGCTTATCCTGACGGGATGCACAAGATATTTATCTGACGTGAAGGAATATACATTAATAGCGATGCGTTTTCCTGCACGATTTTCGAACTTTGTTATATCCGACAATGTCACCGGGTATTCAATGCCAGACATTACACTTTCAAACTCGGACTCGTATTGCTTGTAATGATAAACCCGTTCTGGATTATTTGACCAATAAATCGGATGAAGTTCTGCCAATATACACCAGAGAAAACACTTGTTATCGCTGTTCTGTATATTTAACACAGCCCTCTTGTGTTGAATGTTCGGTGGAAGAGGAACGTAGCTGGATGCACGAAGAGGTGAGAATTGGTTCACGTAAACAGTTAACGTGTGAGGACTTCCACATAGAGACCACCCCGACCCTTTAGCCTCGAAATCGTCATGTTTCTTAACCAGCTCGTTGGAAACTTTATAATAGAAGTTGTCCAAATTTTCGACGTCAGCAAAATAAAAAGTCTGGTTTTTTGTACAATGATAAAAAATACTCGTTGTGCCATCAACTTTCTCGTATTCAGAAAACAGAACAACATATACTTTTATAGAGTTGTTTTCAAGTTTATCTTTCAAAATATTTAGTAGAGATGTTTTTGTTTCGTCCAAGAAACTTAGAATGTCACGGCCTGGTTCTGACTTAATTGAAAAATCCTGGAGTTGGTCGTTGAATGCAGATCTAATTGGTTTGCGTTCATTAGATAATTTAATTTGCTTGGAAGTGGAAGCTTCCGTTTCTGAATTATCGATTTTCCTTTTCGATGCTTGTCCGGTCGATGGTTTGCAAATTTTGAGGTGTTTACTTAAATGTGCAATGCTGATCATCTTTCCGCATCGAGCACAAGACTTAGAAGGTAACGAACGATTAATTCTCGAACCTGTTTCGCTACATCTTGTCCTGTGTACCGATAAATTGTTCCTTGAGATTAGCTTCCCACAAGTAACACATTCAGTTTTATCATTTTTACGATTGAAACTGGTGGTGGATGCCATTGCTTTCTCCAAAATCACAGAAATCAAAAAGTCTAGTATATAGCAATACAATTTTCAGGTATGTTATTTTATATAGAATTTCTTGAGGTGATTACAAAACTAAAAAAATCAATCTACTGTGAATATAATTTTCAGGTACGTTATTTTATATAGAATTTTCTCAGGGCAAATACAAAACTCAAAAATCCAAGACAGTTCAGTTTTAACGTGTTCTTATTTGAAAAAAAAAATACAAAATACGCCTTGGAGATTTCAACCAATCCACTTTACTAGATTGGCAAAACTCTAACTATTGTTATTTGGTACCTTTAACCTTTTTTGGTGACGTAGAGTACACATAGAGAGGTTGGGTTTAGTGTGTCGGTCGAGTCTCGGTGTCCTCTGTCCTCCCATACCAAAATAAACATAGGTTGTCATGGAACAAAAAAAAATATATACCGAAAAATTTCTAAGTCCAGCGTTAAAAAAAATCTTAAAATTGCAAATATCTCGAAAATAGTAAGAGTTATCGAAAAAATATATCGAAAAACACCCCCATCTAAAAAAAAAAAAAAAATTATTATTTGTTTGTTTGCGTCACAATACAGAAAATAATAAGAGGCGCACGCGCATGTGTAGCACA
Organism: Lepisma saccharinum; assembly: GCF_977018435.1. Classification (NCBI taxonomy): domain Eukaryota; kingdom Metazoa; phylum Arthropoda; class Insecta; order Zygentoma; family Lepismatidae; genus Lepisma; species Lepisma saccharinum. The sequence goes on along the minus strand of NC_139247.1, from coordinate 47,582,923 downwards.
TCGTTCCCCCGAAAGGTGTTTACAAAGGTCACGATATATATAAACATTGGCCCCCGGGACTTGGAAATAATACGTATTCGCTCACCACTGTTGCCAGCTATAGGTCTCCCTCCCTCCTCATCTTACAGCAATGTTGGTATCTCTATCTTTTTTAGTTGCAGGTGGGTTGCCAACACACTCTAGTTAATAATACTACATATTATACACACACACGCACACACATACTGTGTTGCCATCCATCCATCCATCTCTCTCTCTTTTACGGCAGTGTATGTTTGTTGCCGGCTCTTCTTGCCCAGTGTATGTATGTTACGCCAGTATATAAATTGGCTAAGCCCTTGCCAAATAAAAAAAAAAGCTGTAGGTAGGTGTTGGCAGCATTGTCGATTGTTTAACTCTTCCCCAGGTTAGGTTAGGTTAGGTTAGGTTAGGTTAGGTTAGGTTAGGTTAGGTTAGGTATTATGTACTTGCACGCTCCGGATGTTGCAGGTAGGTGTACTGACGAGGCTCGCCGTTGTGTAACTTCCGTCGTCCCAAGACCTACATATTGTTGAATTTGCATCATTGTGTCAACATTGATAGCACACACAGAGAGGAGAGGGAACAAAATTGTAGTTTTTCTAGATGTGTTTGCATCACAATACAAAAATAATAAAAAAACACGCGCGCACGTGTGTGTGTAGCACATTGTGTTTCCCCCGAGAGAGGTTTACAAAAATCACGATAGGTCTCTCTCTTCATCTTACAGCAACATTAGCATCTCTATTTTTTAGTTGTAAGTGGGTTGCCAACATACTCTAGTTAATAATACTACATATTATACGCACACACGCACACACATACTGTGTTGCCTTCCATCCATCTCTCTTTTACAGCAGTGTGTGTTTGTTGCCGGCTCTTCTTGCCCAGTGTATGTATGTTACGCCAGTATATAAATTGGCTAAGCCCTTGCCAAATAAAAAAAAAAGCTGTAGGTAGGTGTTGGCAGCATTGTCGATTGTTTAACTCTTCCCCAGGTTAGGTTAGGTTAGGTTAGGTTAGGTTAGGTAGGTTAGGTTAGGTTAGGTTAGGTAGGTTAGGTTAGGTTAGGTAGGTTAGGTTAGGTTAGGTTAGGTAGGTTAGGTTAGGTTAGGTTAGGTTAGGTAGGTTAGGTAGGTTAGGTTAGGTTAGGTTAGGTTAGGTGCAAGCCTCAAGCAGTGTTGCCAGCTCCTTGCTTTAGGTTAGGTTAGACCGAATAAAAACCTTGGTGATTTTTTCGAGTGAGGAGTTGGTAACACTGCGAGAAAATAAGGCTCATGCCTTACGAGAGAAATCCATTAAGGCGAGCCTCACCAGTTAGGTTAGGTTAGGTTAGGTTAGGTAGGTTAGGTTAGGTTAGGTAGGTTAGGTTAGGTTAGGTTAGGTTAGGTGCAAGCCTCAAGCGTTGCCAGCTCCTTGCTTGAGGTTAGGTTAGACCCAAAAACAAAAACCTTGGTGATTTTTTCAAGTAAGAAGTTGGCCACACTGCGAGCGCCACCGAGCGCCATTTTCGGGCGCAGAACTCTCTTACCTGCTCTACTACAACAGTAAGACTTGGAAAAAATCTGTTTGCAGATTCATCACATACGCCTATACGTGAGAAAAAATATAAATAGAACCTATGTTCGGAAATCCAAAATAGCAACCGGAAGTGGGGTTATCTTGGAAACAGTGAGACTTAGAAAAAATCTGTTTGCGGATTCATCACGTACACCTATACGTAAGTAAAATATGAATAAAACCTATGCTCGGAAATCCAAAATAGCAACCGGAAGTGGTGTTATCTTGGAAACAGTAAGACTTAGAAAAAATCTGTTTGGGGATTCATCATGTACACCTATACGTGAGAAAAAATATGAATAGAACCTATGCTCGGAAATCCAAAATAGCGACCGGAAGTGGGGTTATCTTGGAAACAGTAAGACTTAGGAAAAATCTGTTTGGTGATTCATCACATACACCTATATGTAAATAAAATATGAATAGAACCTATGCTCGGAAATCCAAAATAGCAACCGGAAGTGGTGTTATCTTGGAAACAATAAGGCTTAGAAAAAATCTGTTTGCAGATTCATCACGTACACCTATATGTAAATAAAATATGAATAGAACCTATGCTCGGAAATCCAAAATGGCGACCGGAAGTGGTGTTATCTTGGAAACAGTAAGACTTAGGAAAAATCTGTTTGTGGATTCATCATGTACGCCTATATGTGAGAAAAAGTATGAATAGAACCTATGATCGGAAATCCAAAATAGCAACCGGAAGTGGGATTATCTTGGAAACAGTAAGACTTAGGAAAACTCTGTTTGCGGATGCATCACGTACGCCTATATGTGAGAAAAAGTATGAATAGAACCTACGTTCGGAAATCCAAAATGGCGACCGGAAGTGGGGTTATCTTGGAAACGGTAAGACTTAGGAAAAATCTGTTTGCGAATTCATCATGTACGTTTATACGTGAGAAAAAATGTGAATAGAACCTATGTTCGGAAATCCAAAATGGCGACCGGAAGTGAGGTTATCTTGGAAACAGTAAGACTTAGGAAAAATCTGTTTGGTGATTCATCATGTACACCTATATGTGAGAAAAAGTATGAATAGAACCTATGCTCGGAAATCCAAAATGGCGACCGGAAGTGGGGTTAACTTGGAAACGGTAAGACTTAGGAAAAATCTGTTTGGTGTTTCATCATGTACACCTATATGTAAGTAAAATATGAATAGAACCTATGCTCGGAAATCCAAAATGGCGACCGGAAGTGAGGTTATCTTGGAAACGGTAAGACTTAGGAAAAATCTGTTTGCGGATTCATCATGTACACCTATACGTGAGAAAAAATGTGAATAGAACCTATGTTCGGAAATCCAAAATGGCGACCGGAAGTGAGGTTATCTTGGAAACAGTAAGACTTAGGAAAAATCTGTTAGCGGATTCATCACGTACGCCTATATGTAAGTCAAATATGAATAGAACCTATGCTCGGAAATCCAAAATGGCGACCGGAAGTGGTGTTATCTTGGAAACGGTAAGGCTTAGAAAAAATCTGTTTGCGGATTCATCACGTACACCTATATGTAAGTAAAATATGAATAGAACCTATGTTCGGAAATCCAAAATAGCAACCGGAAGTTGGGTTATCTTGGAAACAGTAAGACTTAGGAAAAATCTGTTTGCAAATTCGTCATGTACGCCTATATGTGAGTAAAATATGAATAAAACCTATGTTCGGAAATCCAAAATGGCGACCGGAAGTGAGGTTATCTTGGAAACGGTAAGACTTAGGAAAAATCTGTTTGCGAATTCAACAACTGCAAGATCAAAAATATTTATCTCAAGAAAAAAAAATAGGTTAAGTTATATCACGTAAGATCGTGGCAAGTGTGAGGTGGGAAAAAAAAAATTTTACTAAAACATCGCTAAACGCTAAAACATCGACAAAAAATTGTCAAAATATGTCAAAAACTGATATTCAATTGATAAAAAAAAAGCTACAAATGCATACCTACCAAGTGTGAGTGGGAAAAAAAAATTTGCTGGGAAAAAAAAAATTTGCATTGAAAATTGTACTAAAAACATCGCTAAACACTAAAACGTTGACAAAAAATTGTCAAAATATGTCAAAAAGTAATATTTAATTAATAAAAAAAAAATACCTACAAAGTGTGACTTAGAAACTATCCAATTACACTACTCTTTTGTAATTTTGAATTGTTCGTCTAGAAGTTTGCCGGCAAGAGCGTCCAGGCTGGCAGAGAGAAATCTGTACGAATCCAGAAACCTCATCTCGATGGTATTTTTAGTCTCGGGAATCATAACTTTCTTACTTATAGAGATGTATCGTTCTTCGTTTTGAGCAAGAATATCTACTTTTTGAGTGTCGTATCCAAGTTTCCTAATTAAGGTATGAAAGTCGTAATTAGAACCATTGTGAAAAAATATGGGGACGAATTTTGGTTTTTGGATTTTGAGGTTGCATGCATTACAGATTCCGCTTATGAAGCGACCGTCCGTATGCGAATGGTGAAACAATTTACGATTGTCGTCCGTGAAGTGGTTATCGCACACGGGACACTTGACAGTGTCATAGTAATTTTGAAGTTCGGTAGCAGATAACGGAAGCATCGGTTTCGATGTTTGCAGCATGCATCCAATTTTCCCCACCTCCTCGACCATCTTTTCGAAGAAGCGTTCGATTGCATCGGGTCCTCGGTATACGTACGGTTCATCTATTGTATCCTGTCGCACGACAACGTAACCGAAACTGTTTGGTTCGTGAAGCTGGTAAGGTGTGGTGGAAGAAACTTCGGGATCCGGATCGCAGTACGAGAGTGGTTTGAGAAACGCCTCGAAATCAGCAACGATGATGGCCGGATGTTCCAACAACGCCTTGTGCATTTTGAATTCTTCCACTTCGTTCTTTTCGGGCATCAACATTCGAACCGGTCTGTTGTTCCCGCAATATATTTTATGTTCGGCAAGTTTATCGATAGCAATCTGACGTCCGGTGTATTTTCGATAATCGGATTGTTGTCGATCGTCGAACGTGGTTAGGCATCTCGGGCAAACTTCGATGTTGTTTGCATGCTTGGTTGATTGACTTCTGACCAAGCGTGATAGTGAACGAATGAGACAGTAATGGTGAACACCCTCGTTTGAAATAAGAAGAAGATTAATCACACGAGCATCGTCATCGTCGACATCGCTTATCCTGACGGGGTGCACGACATGTTTATCCAACGTATAGGAATACACGTTGATGATTAAGCGTTTTCCTTCTGCATCTCGTGCTCGTGTTTCGAATTTTGATATATCAGAAATGGTCACCGGGTATTCGATGCCAGCCATTGCATTTTCCAGTTCAGGTTCATGCTGCTTGTAATGATAAACCTGTTCTGGATTATTTGACCAATGAATCGGGTGAAGTTCCGCCAACACACACCAAAGAAAACACTTGTTATCGCTGTTCTGTATATTTAACACAGCCCTCTTGTGTTGAATGTTCGGTGGAAGAGGAACGTAGCTGGAAGCGCGAAGAGGCGAGAATCGGTTCACGTAAACGGTTAACGTGTGAGGACTTCCACACAGAGACCATCCCGACCCTTTAACCTCGAAATCGTCGTGTTTCTTAACCAGTTCATTTGAAAGATCGGAATAAAATTCGTCCAAATTATCGACGTCCACCAAATGAAGAGCCTGGTTTTTTGTTCGATGATAAAAGACTCTTGTTGTACCATCGACTTTTTCGTATTCGGAAAATAGATCAACGTATACTTTTATGGAATTATTTTCTAATTTATTTTTTAGAATATTTATCACGGATGTTTTCGTTTCACGCAAGAAACTAAGAATGTCGTAGCCTGGTTCCGAAGTAAAAGAGAAATCCTGAATATGACGGTTGAATGCAGATCTAATCGGTTTTCGTTCATTAGATAATTTAATTTGCTTGGAAGTGGAAGCTTCCGTTTCTGGATCATCGATTTTTCTTTTCAATGTTCCTTGTTCGGTCGATGGTTTGCAAATTTTCAGGTGTTTACTTAAATGTGCAATGCTGATCATCTTTCTGCATCGAACACAAGGCTTAGAAGGTAACGAACGATTAATTCTCGAACCTGTTTCGCTACATCTTGCCCTGTGTACCGATAAATTGTTACTTGAGATTAGCTTCCCACAAGTAACACATTCAGTTTTATCATTTTTACGATTGAAACTGGTGGTGGATGCCATTATGCTTTCTCCAAAATCACAGAAATCAAAAAATGTCTAGTATATAATAGCGATACAATTTTCAGGTATGTTATTTTATATAGAATTTCTTGGATGCGAATACAAAAAAACTCAAGAATTCAATCTATACTGTGAATACAATTTTCAGGTATGTTATTTTATATAGAATTTTCTCGGGGTTCACATACGTCCCTCTACCCGAGCGTCATGGTCGCAGTGGGATTCTCGCCACTCCAAGTTCACGTTGAAATGGCGTGAATTCCACACCGACAAACGTCCGTTCCGCCGGGCACGGAAGTCGATGTTTATCGCGGCAACACGAATCCCCCAAACCGGCTGCACGGAAGCGGATCTCCACGTGTATTTCTCGCCCGACACGCTCAACGCCACGTGCATCCGCAAGATCATGGCCCTGCGTAAAAAAATCAAGGAAGCTAAGAATTGCGAGAAGAAGACCTTGCCGCCGGGCAAACTGCTCGAAATGGACGCCAAACAGAACACGGCTAAATTGATGATGAATAGCATGTACGGTCAGATGTACGAGCTGAAAGACATTCCGGAAGAAATTCGATCTCACGTAAACCAATTTTACGTTCGAAGGCCGTACGGGAAAACTTGGAGCTCGTTCGTTTCGAAGAATCCCGCTTGCGCTTCTCTCGTTACTTTTCTCTCACGAACCATCTTATTGAAATCGCGCGACGTGGTTGAAAATTTCCCCTCGAACCCCAGCGTCCGCGCATGATGTACATGGACACGGATTCGCGTTTCATTCTCATGGATAAACGTCATAAGGCTAACCTGATCGATTATTTACACGAGCGGTTGGTTCCCGAACTGCGGGTGAAGGTCGAATTCGTATTGAAAAACTTTCTTGCGCTGACCAAAAAAAAATACGTCGTGCAGCTGGCCGACAACAACGAGGTGCAATTCAAAGGGTTGAGGACCGCCATAGACGTGCGAGAGAGAAATTTTCTGCTCACGATCTTGAAGAAAGCGTTGGGGGCGAATACTTCGACACGGGATATCGAACCACTGACTCGGTGGAACAGATCGTCACGAGCATCGTGTGGCCCACGGCGAAGGCTTACCTGGAGTTCGTGGAAAGGCACGCGACCCAATTCGATCTGGGAAGGAAGCTCGATCTGTCAGCCCCGTTGGCCAGTTTCAAGAGCGACTGCATCAACGCTCTGGCTTGGCGTCACGTTTTCGAGAAGGTTTTCGGAAAGGATCCGGCCAGGTACTTGCGAGCGATTTTTCCGAACACCGTCTGCGACGGCCACGTTCTCAACGAATTCACGTGGACGACCCAGCATCGTTTCCACACGCATTACTTTCTCGGCTGGGGTCTGATCTATCGATTCTGCTGCATCCTCCCGCCTTTCTTCATCATACACTGCAACATCAATTACTTGGTGTTGCATTATACGGTTCTGGAAAACAAGTTGAACGTCCTGAAAGATTTGTACCAGGACGTAACCGAAACTGACGCGTTCAAAACTCAATTTCTACGCCTCCTGAGGACGGAGAAGAGAATATCGACCCAGTACAAAACCTTCGAACGGACTATCCTGCCCGATAATTTTCGTTTCCACCAGGTCGTAGAGGGGAGCGGCGAACAACAACAACCCCAGCACAACGTGTGGTCTTGGGCCACGTACATCGATTCTCTCAACCTGGACGCGAGCAAAGAACGCTACTTTCCCAAAAAGGATTCCGCGTTCGTTCGGGAGCGCATCGAACGCGTGAACTGGGTAAAGATCCCCTCGCCGTGGGTCGAAGTCGTGCGAACGCTTTTTTCTTACTTTCACATGAAAAATCGCAATTTCGGAGCCAGGCAATTTGGAACCGAGGCGAACAACAACACCGTGAAAGCGGTCGTTTCTCCGAAGTTGGGATTCAGCTTGATCCTCGACCAGATCGACCAGCAGGAGAACGAAGCGTGCTGCCTGCTCCATTTCATCCCGGGAATTCGCATCGAATTCTCCTGCTGCGACGTACCGGACTCGTGCTGCGAATTTTGCCACACGATGTGTTTCCTGCAGACGCTGACCAACACAACCCCGACGCTCATTTCTTCGGATTTGAAAGTTATACTCGTAGGCACCGAACCTTCCTCGTTGCAACCCATCACGAACAATTACAGAGTATGCCAAAAATGCCGCGCCTGGTTTAGATCGTCGTCCGACGTCGATGCTGCAAATGAAAAAAAATGATAGGTCACTGAAGATCGTAAAAAAAAAATCGTAAGATAGGTTAAGTTATATCACGTAAGATCGTGATCGAGTAAGATGTTGGCAACACTGCGAGAAAATAAGGCTTGTGTCTTACAAGAGCAAACCATTAAGTCGAGCCCACACTTTCGGTTGGTGAACTCTCTCCATTTGGGTCTACTACAGTTTGGAGTGCAAATAAAAAAAAAAATATATAGGTTAAGTTATATCACTGAAGATCGTAAAAAAAAAATCGTAAGATAGGTTAAGTTATATCACGTAAGATCGTGATCGAGTGAGGTGTTGGCAACACTGCGAGAAAATGGAGCTTATGCCTTACAAGAGAAAACCATTAAGGCGAGCTCCACCGAACCCCACTCCGAGCTCCACTTTCGGGCGTAGAACTGTCTATTTGGGTCTACTCTAAAGTAGGTCAAAGCATGTAGAGGCTCTCGTGTAGTTTAGCACGTAATAAAAAAAAAGGATAGGTTAAGTTATATCACGTAAGATTGTGGTATACCTACCAAGTGCGAGTGGGAAAAAAAGGGAAATTTTATTAAAACATCGCTGAGCGCTAAAACGTCGACAAAAAATTGTCAAAATATGTCAAAAAGTGATATTCAATTGGTAAAAAAAGAGGATACAAATGCATACCTACCAAGTGTGAGTGGGAAAAAAGGGAAATTTTACTAAAACATCGCTAAACGCTAAAACGACGACAAAAAATTGTCAAAATATGTCAAAAACTGATATTCAATTGATAAAAAAAGAGGCTACAAATGCATACCTACAAAGTGTTACTTTGAAACAACCAACTTACACTACTTTATTATTGCCTTTACGTGCTAAGTATTAAAATTAGAGCGAAGTAAGATGGCAATAGAGTAAAGAAAATTGCACTTTTATTCTCATGTTTCATTGATTTATGTTCAAGAAAAATACCTCAGAAACGAATTTATATTATATATTATTCCCTGATTCATGTTCAGTCTAAACTCAATAACGAAAATTTTACATTAAAAAAATGATAAAGAACAGACTGATGGAATCTACGAGTATTTGCACCTTTCTCATTTCGTCGTCACTTTCTACCTCTTTTGGCAATGAAAGTGGACCATTTTGATTTGATTTTTCACTCATGGCCAATCGCGACGATGAGGATTAGTGATGATATGATGAAACATGCCCAGATCGGGATATTAATTGTGAATGTCGTAGCTCGCTCTCCTAACCACTTTGCCACATATGTTGGCAAAATCGACAACTTAACGAGACATTATTTTAGAAAAAAAGTCGCCTTGAACGCTGTCAAATTCCAATTTATACTCACATAGGTTAACGACTGGATCTACAATTTAAAGTTGTACCCGAATCACTATACCATGCGCCCCCTCTGGGAATCTAACAGGGGACACCTTGATTGCAAGGCTACAACGATACCACTACGCCATCGAGGGTGTTAGGAAAACAATGGAATGTGTGTTCTGTGTCCATTTCACTGTCCTTTAAAAGTTCATATCCTGTAAGAAGCGGCCTTTACGTAACATCTAATTCGGTTCCCAACTACTTCGCTGAGAAACAAAATTATCAGTAATTATATGAATTCCAATATTGACATCCGTGGCAATGTGAATTAGGGTACCTATAATTCCACATTGTAACTTGACCTGAACTGTGAGGCTAGTTTTGATACTCTATTTCATGGTTCATGGAATAAAGAAAGTATTGGACATCGAAGAACACTTTTCAACGTTCTCATTAGAAAACACCATGTATAATCATGTTACGTCTTTCCTAACGTATCCGGCCTCATTCAGTATGTCATAATTTATGACCTGAAACTTCTGATATTACGTAATTTTGGATCTTTGTGTTCGCAAAACACTGTGATCTTGAGAGTAAGTGTTCTGTGACGAATATTTTGCACCAGATGTCATTTTTAGATCATTCGTCATAGAGTTCTATCACAGAGTTGGTCTGCATACTTATTAAATTCAATTCAATTTTCCTTTATTAAAGGGCGAGGTTCAGCCTGCGTTGTTCTACCACCTAACACTTAGAGTGACGTCACTAGAAAATTATGTTTGCAGAGGCTTGAGAGGACATAATATTTTCAGGTGCTTTTTCGGTTGAGGTTCCCAAGATTGCATTTATCTCGCCCCTTTTCTCTCTTCAACTTCTTTCCATCCTTCTTTCTTTCTTTCTTTCTTACTAGTGTTGGGCGATATCAACTAGACGATATATCGTCACGATATCTTGGCGATATATATCGTTCACGATATTTTGGCGATATATATATATAGTATTGGCGTATATCACATTGGCGATATATCGTCACGATATTTTAGCTATATATATCGTGTCAGCGATATATCTTCACGATATTTGGCGATATATATATCGTAGGGACGATATATCGCCGATAGCACAATACGAAAAAAATATCGTATCGTGCTTTCGTGTCGTCTGGGATGATATTTTCTTGACGATACATCGCGATATCAAATTTCCGATTTAGTCCATCCGAAACCTATCTATTCCTTTACATCAGACAGAAGGTACAAAAGAAAGCATAGACTGTAATCAACTTTTATCACAAGATACCTTTAGAGACGATGTTTCAAGTTTTCTGGTTTCAGCTTCAAATGTAAGGTACGTACATAACGAAATATGCTTAGCTACCAGTACTTACGAGTTAACTCCATCTTGTTAAAGTCAAGGACTGGCATTAGATATTGTTTAGTAGACTTCCGTACGGTAGTCATTTAAATGTTCATACTACGAGAAACTCTAACATAGCTATTTTATTGAAATGTTGGTGTTTGAAGCAAGTAACTTCCCAAGTTCGCATAAGCTTACCTCGTTCAATTGAATATTAATTTGAAACTTTACGTTAAATGTACTGTTTTCGCTTGTCTACTTACCGAATCTAGAGAACTTTGGCATCATCCATGAGCTTGTTCTAAGGTTTTTGTCTTTCACCTGCTCTTGAACGTGTACATGTTCTTTCTTTTACAACGATTCTAGTTAATCTTTCATTTTATAACGAAACTTTTTGGACCTGTTTAACAACACAATGCACTGCTAAAATCTCACCACGACATGTCTGGACTTGATTCTTTACCGGCTACATTCTGTGGCTACATTTCATTACCCACAATCCCTGCTGAACAAGACGGACACATGCAGGTGAGTCAAATACTGGTAGCGCACGCGCATTGGCTGTCATCGGATGATGTCATCGGGTGAACTGCCAAAAGCCAATAAAGCAAACACGCAAAAAATTTCAGTCCACACTTTATCTTTGGTATACATGTAGGCCTATCTCTCTCTGCCTATTGGAAAGAGGTGATTAAGTAATGTCCATGCAGAAAATCGTGATTATGCACCTGCGTCAACTTTTTTAAATTTCTACACTTCAAAACTAATAAGGTAGTAACTTGGCATGTAAAATAAAAGGTGCATAATACATAATAGTACCGGACTTTCTCACGCTGTGGCAGCACTTAAGGTGACTCTGACTGTGTTCCCTGGTGGGAAATTCCTGTACTACCAACACAGAATTTCTTGCAATGTATTGCTTGTCTCTTCGCTTGTAGCTTACGTATAGCCAGACCAGTCATTTTTCATTTATAATAATAATAATAATAATATAAGAAAGTACTCTCAAACTAGACCATACTTAAGTATGGAAATCTCTTCCCACTTATGAAATTCATGAGACTAATTTTTAAAGTTTCCTTGTGTAATTTAACGTGCAATTTTTAAAACCACAATCAAGCTGCAAGTTAATATATTAGGGTTGATCAAAAAGTAGTAGACATGAGATTTAAGAAAGTCAAATAAATACTTCCAACTTATTTCACTCTAAAATGAGTTTATTCGATTCCTGATGAAACATACAGTTACAGAAATTTAAAAGGACTCCAAGAAGGTTGTCCATAATATCAAGGGCTTTAATTTATGGGAAAATTGCCCAAAATATGAAAGCTCTGTTTTCATATTCGAGGAACCGTAATACCCGGAAGTGACTGATAAACAAAACAGAGAATGGGTTCCATTAGTTAGAGATGTGGGAATTCCCACCATAGATGGCCCATGGATGTGGATATTAGAGATTGTGGAATTTTTACATCTTCCTAAGTCAATACAATTATGTTACTGAGAGAAATGTTATGGGCTTTACATATCTTTGCCTAATTGACATCAAACTTGTCAGATGGCGATCAAGTTTTGAATTTTTTCCCCCCATAGCATTCGCGATTAGCCAAAAGCGTGGCAGAAAAGTGAAGTAAAATAAACCAAATCAATTAATTAATATTAAGATTTATAATCATTTGTCACAAATTCCCTGGGGACAAAGCAATGGGCAGGGGTTGGGCTGGTTACGAATACTTCATTTATTTATCAGTATCTCAGATAATAGAATAATGCCGTTGAGAATAAGATTGACCCTGCCTCTACACCCAAAATTGCAAGAGGAGAGTGGCCCCTCGCACTCTTTGAATCTGCCCTTGCAGAGAGTTTGTGAAATTGAGCCAAACTATATTGAAATATTGATCAATGGATTGAGGATATTCTTGCATCCATGACAAATCTTAACGATTATAATTTGAAGCAAACTAGCAATGGAGTGATTATGAAATCTCTTCAAATTTCGAGAGAAACGTTTTTCTTCTCATCTAAAACAACTAGAACGCTCAGCATATAGACACATCTAGAGTAGATGTAATATCCAATTTGAGGTTCATGCAGTGGTTTACAAAGTCTTTAAAGATGTGATAACACTTTTTCCATAACTTTCAATGCAAAATCAAAGCTTTTACTTACTCTGCAAGGAAGTCTTTTTACTTTAGGGGGTTTAAAGTTTAGATCATTTTTCGTTGGAACACAGAGGAAACAATGGTATGCACCAAGCTACCTTTATAAGGTAGGCCATTCCCGAGGTTCCGAGATTTTCTCCCATGATTCTGTGCGCGCTATGACGTCATTAAGAGGACAGAATGGAACTTACTTCGTTATCGTATACGGAAGCTTGAGATAAATGGGTCGATTATTTACTTATACACACCTTTTCTTGAATGCCGGTAGAATGAGAACAAATCAACCTGTTTGTGCTCTTGCCACGTGCAATAATAATAATAGAAGAAAATCGCCTGGAATAAAGTGATCATCACTTCCCAAAAAGTTGCTGTAGCAGGATTGATTCAATTTGTTCCTCCAAATTTCGGACTTACTTAGTGGTGCAACCACAGGGGAGGGCAGGGGCATTGTCCTCCAACCTTCGACGGAAGTCAATTCTAGGGGGGGGGGGGGCAAACATTGATGGCCAAAGGCACCTTCAGGGTGCACAGAGGAGAAATTGCCCCCTTCTATTTCAAATTTTATACAAATAAAAATACATTTCGTAAAATTTTCTTGCTCGCTTCGCTTGCAGTGCCAGCTTTTCTCAGTCTCGTCAAGTTCAGAGACGTAGCTAGGGGGCGTCGGGAGTCGGCCATGGGCGCTAAATAATCTAATTTAAAAAAAAATGTGAAAGAGAAAATGCCTTGGCGCCATGTGATATTATTTGTTCCTTATTAAATCAATATTGTTTTAAATTGCAAAAATTGGATCAAAAAATTTTCTTTCTCGCTTCGCTCGCAATATAATTGTTTTTTTCTAATGTGATGTATTTAAATAATATGTTTTGTATATATGTAATGAAAAAACTTTGAATACGTACATAATTTAGTGTTAGCATCTTGCATATGTATTTTGTTATTTTACGCTCCATGTTGCATATGTGTAAAACATATGAAAGTTATACATGTTATATGTACAAAAAAAATATCTTCGGCATGCATTTATCATTCATTTTCTGCCATTCAAAAATACAGTTTGTGTGCTTGTTTTCAATTATTAGCTAATGTAAAATTTCTGGTGTTGAAAAAATATTTCAAATCGTTTGTTCCAAATAAATGCTTTAGCCCAGACATCTACCTCCCTTTTGCGTAATAACGTCTTTGATACTACTACTACTACCACTAGTAATAATAATGCCATTATTAATGTTATTATTATTACTATTATTATTATTGGTACGTTTATCCTAGTACTTTCTCCCTCCAGATAAAAATTCGGGGTGCCCGACCCTGTGGCCGAGTGGTGTCGACCTCCGTGGCGAAGTGGTTAGCAGAACGCGCTACAACGCCAGGGGTTCCGGGTTCGAGTCCCGGGTAAGGCATGGGTATTTGTGATTGTCTGTCCTGAAAAAGTCCTGAAATAGAAATGTGAATGAAATTATATGAGTGAATGTGAGGGGGGAAGCTTCCGCTTAGGGGGCTTTCCTTTTGAAAAAAAAAAAAAAAAAAAAAGTGGTTAGCACATCGCGCTGCGACGCCAAGGGTCCCGGGTTCGAATCCTGCTCGGCCATGGTTGTGTGTGAATGTCCATTTATCATTTTCATCATTTCATCACTCATTCACATCTTCGTAAATTAGCTAAGAGGAACAAAACGCGAAGTAAAATAAAATAAATCAAATCAAAAAAAAACCCACTAATTTTATGTAGCGTAAACTGCAAATTATTAAGGGGGGCTCCAGCCCCCTGATCCCACCTTGGATACGCTCTATTAACAATAACAGGGTTATAGAACATTCTGTGTCTTGCCTCGATAATTATTTATCTCAAATTATCATCACATTATTTAAGAAGCCATGAACCTAATTTTATGTAGCGGAATTTCCTGAACGAGGTGCTGGAGCCCCCTAAGCTCCCCCTTGGATACGTGCCTGCTGCAAGTGTCCCTTCATCAATTTAAACTAATCATCACTCATCCTGTTCGTCGCGATTAGCCAAAAGTGGATGAAGACGCTAAATAACAAAAATAAATTTATCCTCATCGTGGCGATCAACTGGAGAATCTGAAAAGTAGTGTAAAAATATTAAAGGGAAATTCCAGGACATTCAGTAAAAATTCATATCAAAATATGGCCGGACAAGAACTTTCCTTAGAATTAGACATTTAAAATAAATGCAATAGGTTAGCTGGAAAGAAAACTGGCAGTGGACTACAGCCTACAGGGACAAGATATCACGCATATAATGTATGAAAAATAAACTAAGCATTGTTTCGGAATAAGTGTATTCTTCTATCGCGTATTTGATCTCTTGTTGTCAAATTAAATTAACAGCTTTGGTGTATAATATCAAAAGATGCATGAAAACACAGCGTTTCATGGGCCATCTGCTACATTCTACGCATAGCTTTCTTCCGCTCGTGTCCGCTTGGTGACGTCACAAGCTCTAGCCAATAACGTGCAAGTCGCGGAGTGGCCCCCTCTGGGTATGCACAACACTTCAGCTCCATCTGTTGGTGTGGATAGTTAAGTATTTCAACGCTTAGTTAGAACTTCGTAAATTAACTCAATCGTTTCGAAACACACAACTTTTGGAGCATAACATAGATTTTGGGGAAGAGAACCAACCCACAGTGTGCCCTAACATTATTTTTTTCCATATCTACATGCAATAAATGTAGGTTATTGAGTTTAAAACTAATTTCAGGCCATATCTGAAAACTATACAGCACTTTCTTTTTCTATCGGTTGTTGCCTGCTTCATTCATAAGTGAATACTTCGAAGATAACTGCTTTTGATTGCCCTATATGGGAAATCTATTGATGTGAAGAACTCGGGGGTCTGCCCCCCCCCCCCCCGAAAGACTTACCAAGTTCTAAAATTAAATAATGAAAATAATCTTGTTTAGCATTTCTTGTATAATCTCGGGTTATTTATTTCTTCCTAAGTTATTATAAAGGATTATATTGGGATCATACAGCTTTGAATAACAGTACCAAAGAAGATTCATGCACACTACTACCACAGGCAAAGGTAAGTGGAGGATCCTCTGAACTTCTTGCAGAGACCGCAATAGGTTTGCTGACTGAACTCAGTGACTGCCTATCAGTGACGTAGCAACATATCGCGAGGCCCTTGACGAGATTAGAATGCGAGGCACCCATCCGTTCTTTGAATTTGAAATCTCATGTGAATCGATACAAAGTATTCAGGGATACGTCAGGAGAGGTATATTCTTGTAACACACTGCTGGAATTTTCTATAACCAAAGTAGTAGTAATAGTAAGTTCCTAAAGATATTCTTCAGGCACTAAGACATAACTGAAATATCCATAAATATCCTATTTTGTTAAAAAAATACAAAGTAGGAATCATTAAATATAACCTATAATATTTTTAATGAGTTTTTCTTTGTTTCCTCATTTCAAAATTTGAACGAAGATTTCTTTTCATTGATTGATTGAGTTGGTATTTTAAGTCCACTTTATGCACAATAAGGCTAATCGGTACTGGACCTACAGTTTAAAGTGGGATCCGAACCACTATGTCCCTCTGCCGGGTACCGGGTATCGAACCCGGGGCCCCAATTTGAAGGAAAAAAATATCGAAGGACACACACAAATTGTCGGTGTTTGGTAAAGCGGTGGTAAGGGGGGCCACTAAACCACAACCTGCCTAGGGCGCCAAAATATCTAGCTACGAGGCTGGCTCCTCAACAGAATCGGTTTTAGTATCAACAAATCTTGTGAGTTTTTTTTTTCCAAGAAAAGATTAAAAACATGAAAATGTCCACCCAAGTTATCGTAAATTTTTGCGTATATGTTTCATATGAGAAAAACGAAAATAATTTTTACTTTTTTCGGGCCCCCTTAGGGTTAGGGGGCCCGCCTGTAGGTTACGCCTCTGATTTGACGCATTCATTCAAATTATAACGTTGAACTAAAATTTAAAGCCATCTAAAAACAGAATGTTCTCATTTTATCATTATTAGCCATTTTCATCTATTTTTCTCACTTCTATTTATTACATTTTTCGTATCAACCACATGGGAAGCGAGGCCCCTTCAAGTGCGTGGTCCCAGGCGGTCGCCCACTTTCGCCCACTCCTTGCTACGCCACTGCTGATTTTTACCTTTGTCAGTGCTACTACTAATAGCAATATGCATAAAATATTAATGAAGAACTTTACTTTTCGTGAACTGGATCTAACATCCTTTTTTGATAATCACTAGGTATCCAATTCTTTATCTTTTCGACCTTAATTTCCTTGGCTGTTTTTACACAATGTTTTGGCGATCTTTAGTATAGGGTCAGATCTTCAAAATTAAATAGAATAAAAACCACAAGTGATAATGACATACATTTTTTTTTATTTTGAAGAGCAAACAATGGAATTATGTTTTGAATAATATGTCGTTCAAATGTCCTCCTCTGCTTCGGTGGGTGGAATGGATTCTGAATGTCCAATTTTCCAGCACGTCTGCACACATATTGAGCGGTATAGCCTCAATGGTTCGTTCGATGTTCCGTTTCAGGGCACGAACTGTGCGTGGCGTCTCATAGACCTTAGATTTGACATAACCCCATAGAAAATAATCCAGGGGGGGTTAAGTCACATGATCTTGGTGGCCAGTACACATCACCCTTTCTGGACAGAACTCGTCCGGGGAACCTTTCCTGCAATAATTCCATTGGCAAGCTTCATGGCAAGTTGCGCCGTCCTGTTGGAAAAACACATTGTTGATGTCAAGATTTGCCAGTTTAGGCCACAGAAACTGCACCACCAAATTCCTGTATCCCTCCTGTTGACAGCCATGTGATTTCCATGTTGGTCGTCAAAACAATAAGGCCCGATCACGCCATTGGCCCAAAACCACACCACACAGTCACTTTTTTAGGATGAAAGGGTACGTCCAGAATCACTTGCGGATTTTCATCTGCCCAAATCCTACAGTTTTGTTTGTTAACGTAGCCATGAAGAAAAAAAATGTGCTTCATCGGAAAAGATATTGAAATTCCTCTCAATGCACGAAATATCTGTCGAACTGAACACGAATTTTGATAATAAATTCGAATAATTTCTATGCTTTGTTGCATTGTGTATCTCTACATGATAACTTGCCACAGACTGCTGCACACAGATGTCACAGTTCCATCTCGTCATTCCAGTCAGTGTTGCCACAACACTCATTCAAATTGGTAGACTCTCTACAAGTAAGCTAGATAATGAATAGTGCTGTTATAGGAGTACGCGTATATCGATTCGTATACCGTCTTTTTACCTAGTCACGTAATAATAGATATTAACTAATGTATACATTATGAATAGACCTATAAATAATATTGAAGTATTGTAAATTAAAGTACTCGTATTAATTTAAACATTTATGTTACCATTATTGTTATTATTATTAGTTCTGAGACATTTGGTTCGGACTCCCCTCCCCGAAATATATTTCTAGATACGTATACAGTTAGCGGCAATAAAAATGGGACACCTATATCCCAAAATTCGCCTTGCAGGGAAGTGAATATTTCAGGATATATGTTTCCCATCTTTATTGCCGGTAAGTGTACATTAAATGTAGTGTCTATTTTGAGAGCTTTTAGTGCCTATCGAATCTCAACCTGGTAGTAGATTAAAGACTATTGTATTCTACACTAGTGTCCAAAATTAAAGCAACAAACAGAAATCCTTTCCTCGTGTGATTTTTTGTTGTTGATAAATTTGTCAAGTTTAACCTGTTGTTATCGTGATTTTTTGTTGATAAATCCTGGCAGGGTTGCCCACATGGGAAGGGTTTATGGCGCAGGATGCGCCATCAAGATTTTTGGGGGGATTTTTTCCCTTCAAGTAATATAAAATTCAACATTTATATCTTTTCCAAAATATATCTAAAAATTTTACACCTTAAATGCACCATATTTAATCCATTAGATGAAAAAATGAAAGTGTTTAGGACATTATCGAGGGGGTATCAAACTCCTATATATTAGGCCTTAATTGACACGTGGGTTCTGAGGGGGATTCTGAATTAAACTTTGGGGGGACAGTGTCCAACTCTAGGTCTTAGATTATGGCGAGTACTTTAGTTAGAGGGGGATTGAGCATTAAATTGAAGGGGGTATCCAATTCTTGTCTTAGACTGTTGCGGAAATTGTGGTGTGGAAACTTAGAATTATTTTTTTGGAGGAGGCATTATCTACTCTTCAATATTAACAGTAAGTCTAAAATTGGCATGGAAATTTTAGTGGCAGGATTGAGTATGAAATTTAAAGGGGGAGATAGAAAGCTCTTGATAAAGTGTTAAATCTTAGATTGTGAAGGGATTTCTGTAGTTGAGAGAGAGTTCGAATATTACATTTTGGAGACTATTTAGCGATAAGGCATCCATGCGTTTCCGACCACGAATGTGCCAAAGGAAAAGTTGGAAAAGGAAAAGACTAAATATCTCGGGATCTTAAGAAAGTATTGACACACCATTAAACTAATGTTATTCAAAGCCTGCAAAGAAATGGAAGTAAAAATTTTCTTGCTCGCTTCGCTCGCAATGGTGTGTTGTTATGGTGTGTGTTTGGCGCTTTAATGACAAGAATATGAAGTTTTTATACTAACGCTGCATTACAAGACAAGCGATATTCTCGGTTGATTGGTTTGGTTTTTTAAGACCACTTTATGCACTCTAAGGCTAATCGGGACTGAACCTACAGTTTAAAGTGGGATCCACGCGATATTTTCGATTATGATGAACGATTTAGGGGTGGTCTTGAGTGATGGCACCCCTGTTTAGGGAGGAGGGGCAGATCAATTATAATGTTCAGTAAAGCTAAGAAAAAAGTTACTTTCGGTAGACACGCTGTCGTAATTAAATATTTTGTGGGGATTACGATATGGTTTGAGGGCGCGAATGATATGATTTGGGGGAAACGCATGACATGATTTTTGGGGGGATGCGCCATTGGCCTTGAGGGGGATGGGCACCCCTGAATCCTGGCACATTAAGGTTAGTTTATTTTCTATCTTAAACCAGTTGTCTATGACATCCTAAATATTACTATCACCTGATCATATTATGCGGTCAAATGGACACACGGGAAAGAATTTCCGTTTGTTGCTTTAATTTTGGACATTAGTATATTTCTGGGGCTTTGAAACAAGATAGACACCTTAAACACGTCACTACGTATATTCTCTGTACATCACGTGATATGCAGCTACGAACGCCACCATGCGGCCAATCAGTCAGAAACCTTTCACGACTTTGAAGTTGCAAATGAATTTCAAGCATGTTCATGTACTGAAAGTATGTAGTAATATCGACCAAAAAAGTTTGGCGTGCCACGTCCAATGCACAGAGGGGGAAATTTTTCGCACGCAAAGTATCACTTCTTTCATTTCTGTGTCTGTTGGTAAGAAATCAATACATCTTCCGCGTTCTACCTTCTACCCGGTCATGCCAGAGAACGAATTTTTTTCAGGATCCTGATTATCCCAGGTTCGAACCTCCAAATCCTACCGAATCCAGTGCAGAAAGATAGGACCAGGGATCGAGTAACTTTCTTTTTTTTCCTCTCGCACCAGGATTTCCATTTCCCTCCATTCGCTTTTATCATCCCGTTGATCCTAACACATTGAAGTGCTGGCAAGGATCCCACACTAGAGAAAAGTGTTGCCAACTGTTTGAGAAAATCACTGAATATAGTTGAAATTTCAGTGTTTACCATGCACGGAAAATAGGGAAAGAGGGGTAATAGCACGCGTCGGGCAATGCATGTTGAGAGTCACCCCCTTGATCATAATGGACTCTACCGAGCATCGTTTGGTAGCACAAACTTGCACGAGTAGTTCGGTCGATTTCGAGGGAATTGTAAAGGCGGCAAAGAGGGTGGTGTTGATCACATCACCCCCAACTCGGTCGAGAACAAGAAAGTGTGGGGCCCTAACCCCACAACCCCTATACGCCTTCATGGCGTGGTGCAAAGCACACGTGAGCACTTTACCTTACATTTACATCACCTATTCATTATTAGTTTACATGTAAGTACTTTTGATCATGAAAATGTGTATAAAACAACTGTCCTGGCTAGGAAATTAATGTCAAATAGATAAGGAATTGAATATTTATTGAATAACAAAGAAATATGTTTGATTCAGTAGACGAAAAGTAAAGATCCTGATTATTATTGAAAGAAGTTGTGTGCATAATTTTTCTTTGATAGTACTGCTCTTCAAAACCATATGATCCCCATATAATGCTCGCCTTGCAATAAGTTCGGTGAAAATAAATAACCATCGATTATACAACAAACATTAAAAAAGAAAAATTTTCTGTTTAATTTTTCTGTGCCTGCGGTTGTAAAAATATACGTCACACTCGTTCGTCCAGTACTGGAATACTGCAGTCCCATATGGAATCCACAGTGCAAAACATGGCAAGAGGAAGTGGAGAGCGTCCAGAGGCAGTTTGTGAAATGGCTGTGCTTCAAGGTGAACATTGAATATCACAAAAAGAACTATACATCTTTATGCAAGCATTTCGGTCGGCAAACTTTGTTCAACAGAAGAGTCGTCAGTGATGTCATTTTTTTACAGAAACTGATTAATCACGGCTGTGAGTGTTCTGCACTGTTAGAAAGTATAAACTTTAATGTAGGCCGACACAGTGCAAGAAACCGAAAATTATTCTACACTTGAGAGGTCAAGGGTCAACACGCATAGGTTTTCACCTGCAGTGCGCATGCAGGACACGGTGAATGAACTATTAAAAACTGTAGACTTTGATATGTTCACAGACTCACGTAGTGTGCTGAAAAAAAAGATAATCACAACAATAAGTTCATAAATTGATGTACATATTGTGTACATAGACGTTCATACTTTCATGTATTCTTTTTTTTCTCTCTTCTATCTTGTTATTTATTCACAGTGTGCTATGTTCAACATAACTGGGAAATGTATCCTATGCTGAACAAATAAATAATAATAATAATAGTAATAATAATAATAATAATAATTTAATTTCAGTACTTGGTAAGTTTTTCGGTGGGGGTCCGGACCCCTTGAATCCCCTGGACCCCCTAAACACGACCATGGTGTTTGCCTATTCGAAAAAAAGAACGTTTGGGTGATATACTGAGTGGTGACATTCGAGTCCTGGCCTCGACATGGTGTTTCTTTCGACTTAATCCAACCATCTCACCGTCGCGATTAGCTAACATTGGAAGAAAAGCGACGCTAAAAACAAAAATGCAACCAAAAGTAGAATATTTTTTTAAAAAAATATTCTTGACATCAAAAATACAGTGAACGTTGAAGAATCTGCACATTACTTGTATTTCTCTTTGTAAAATCTTAGCAGTACTTTGCTTCTATGATATTACGTTAGGATAAACAAAGGCCTCTGTTTGACCAGGAAGGCTTGGACACCATAAGCTGTTTACCTAGCATACCGAGAGGCCAAAAATCTTATTTCTTCTGATTTGTTACTACTGACATTACCTTTCTGAATACCAAATGATTATGTACAAAATCATTCGTAGCGTGAATTCAACTCCTTGGAGAAATCTAATTGAATAATGAATGCTGTATATTTGTATGAGGTGCATTCCAATTCAAAAGCCTCGTTTTTTGGGGGTGGGGAGCAGGTATAAACATGAGAGTTATTTTAAGAGACGCTGGCATTCTTTACTGCTGTGAGGGACAGATGGCAGCATCGTCCAGCTTATAGAAGCCTCCTTGTGTCAGCTGTCATTGAGTTTATTTTAGACGCTACTGACGATGGCAGTTACGTTCAAAGAACAGCATGTAAACATACGTTTTCTCTGCTTGCTTTGCACAATACTGAACGACATTCATTGCCAGCTAAGTGAAACACGCATATAAAGGTAGCAGACACGTGAGATAAAATTGTGTTTATGGCTGCGGAAGTTACTAAGAAATTTTAAGGGTGACATAAGGGAAAGGACCAGAATATCGACCCTTTTTTAAAACACAAAAATTTCAGTTGAAAAAGCTAAGTGCAAAAATGGAAAACAACACGATTCAGTAGAATATTATATATATTTCTTATATATGTGAGCTGTATATAAATAATATACAAAATACCTGCGAAAAAAAGTTTCTTAAAAGTGCTCAAATGCACGAAAGTAAGGAATGGGTTGCCTAATATCGTCCCCTGCAACCATGAGAAAAACGTAAGCTGATGGATGTTGGACTGAAAAAAAAATGCAAACATTTATCTACGCACTTAAGCAAACTGAAGAGGTGAAGTGAATAGGTGGCTTCTGTCCTCCAGCACAGTCCTCGTGGCACCACTTTTTACAAGTTGAGCATTGCACCCATTTTTCACCATTCCTGTCGGCAGAAAATAAACCATCACAATACAAGTACACGGCATCTTCTTCACTGTCTTCATAATCCTTGTCTCCGTCTTGATACCGTAATCGTCATCGCTGTCTTCATCATCTGTGCTTACACGTTCAGGTTCTTCCTCATCTTCCGATGACGAACTTTGATATTTGATGTTCTTCTTTCTTGCGAACTGCTTCCACTGCTCGAACCATGGCTTCTTTAACCCACTGTTTTCTTCGTTTTGTAGGACCAGGAGGCATCTGAAACGATGAAAGCGCAATGTAACTGGGAGCCTACTATCGTCCCAGGGACGGTATTTAACATACATGGGGGGGATCATATTGGGATCTATCCTATAAGCACTATGACGTCGTGATTGAGCATGACGTGGTACGAGAAACGACCAATCAAATACATTTAAATATACTTTACAACCTCTATTTTGATGTACTATATTAAGGTAAAGGGAAACACCTACCTTTCTGTGGTGCGGTGGTAATGCACTCCTAAACGTTTGGAAACAGCAAAACACTTATTTTCCACAACACAATCTCCAGCGTGCACACACCAACCTTTGTTCTCTCACTGCATACTAAACAGGCCACGTTCAAATAGTTCTGTCTGTTTTCCGTAGTTGGCAGCACGTTACGACGCCAATACCATGGGGGACGGTATTGGGAGAGGGGACGATAATCGGGTCCTTTCCCTTACTATTTCATGTTTAATTAATTTTAATTCAGTGTCTCTATTGATCGGCTGGTAATGAAAATAGTGCTTTTACAAAACAAGTAAATGATACTGAACAATGTAACTTTTTCTTTTGCCTGTTTTCGCTTTTACACATGTCTCGAGTTGACATAAACAGTTGGTCACCCTGTATGCAGTACGAGATCCATATCAACAGGGTTACCCTGTATGAATAGTAACAACAGTGGTCACATTGTAAGCATAAAATCCATATCAACAGCTGGACGCTCTGTATTAGGAACGAGATCCATATCAACTGTCATTTACCCTGTATTAAACAAGAGGTCCATAACAACAGTGGTCACCCTGTATGAAGTAGTACGGTACGGTAAAGTTCTCCGTGTGTATTGGACCGTGCCATGAAGACATGTTTTGGTATGTGGGAGTAGGCTCCAAACATTATCGAACTCAGGCAATTTTTTAGGTAATGATGTAATCAGCAACACGCTCCAACCATATTTACCCCCAAGGCAATTTATTAGAGGTTGGGTGAACTCCAGAATTCTGACCTTAGATCATCCACCCTGGGAATCGAACCCAGATCACCCTGTATCAAGCACGGGATCCTATCAACAGTTGGTCACCCTGTATTAAGCACGAGATTATATCAACAGTTGGTCACCCTGTGTTAAGCACGGAATCCTATCAACAGTTGGTCACCCTGTATTAAGCACGGAATCCTATCAACAGTTGGTCACCCTGTATTAAGCACGAGATTATATCAACAGTTGGTCACCCTGTATTAAGCACGGAATCCTATCAACAGTTGGTCACCCTGTATTAAGCACGACATCCATATCAACAGTGGTCACTCTGTATTAGACACGAGATCCACACCATCCTAAATCAAATCCTGACTTTATGTGTTTCCACTTAACGTGACCGCTGGAGTATTCCGCCCGATTAATCCTGCGCAACACGAACAGGACGATACTGCGCGAAGGGAGTTAGCAACATTGATTGATAGAACATTTCCTTTGGACTTTGCCGTCGGTGAGTTCACCAAGCAGTCTTCCGCGATCTTTCTACTGCTACGGATTCAGACTCGGGGGTTTGCAGGTCGTCTAGGCAACGCGATTTTCCCCTCCGAAAACACGGCCATAATTCTCAACCCACCCTGAGCGAACAAGCCGAAAAACAGGTTTCATCCATTCGGTACGAGTATTGGGCGAGAAGTTCCTGTTCGACTGAGACTGACATCGTGCAATTCAACAGTATTCGTTCCAATTATTTAGTCGTTGGAGATTGGCACTTCAAGACTTTTGATCATATCTCTTGCGCTAGTGAAAAGCTTATACTTTCTAGTGACCGTGCTTCAACAGGTAGGCAGGCATAGTTCCGCACGACATATAGCATTTCTTCGTGATGGTTGATACCAAGAACATGATAGTCGTATTGGTGTTGGTGTTAGTGTCCAACTGCAGAAGCGATTACGAACCGAACATCGACGGATCACGAAGCAGCACTCAAAATATTCACGAACCTCAAAACGACAGACCAACAGATGCAGGACAGTGAGTTCATTTAGATTTATATGCATTTTTTTATGTATTAAGCATGCATTAACAGCTTTGATGTTTGACCTTTACAGAGCGACTTATTTAAAGGGAAGTATCGGGCTTGAGTACCCTTCAAATGTCCTGGAATCCCCTCTCAAATTGTTGATTTAAATACAGGGTGTCCCATTCGCCACCGAACCCGGCATTTGCTTAATAATTTTGACACTAGTGAAGATATTTCAACGAAATTTGAAGCGGGGTTACCCTATTTTATAAGAAATGTGATGACATCATAATATTTTCTGGAAGTGGTCACCATTTACGTCCAGACTACACTGAACCCGGTGCACCATATTTCGGAACCACTTTGCAAGTTCTTCCGCTGTAACTGCCTGAATTTCTTCGTTGATGATTGCTTTCAAGGAGTCTTAGGTTCGTGGATTGTTTGCGTAAACTATCCCTCAGACATCCCCATATAAATAATCAGATGCTGGACTTACTCGTTGGAGTTCGGTAGCGAAATATGGTGTACCGGGTTCAATGCTGCCTGGACGTAAATGGTGGTCACTTTCATCACATGTTATAGTGTCATCACGTTTCCCAGAAACAGAGGTAAGCCCGCTTCAAATTTCGTTGCAATATCTTCATTAGTTTCAAAATTATTAAAGAAATGCTGGGATCGGTAGCGAGTGCGACGCCCTATATAACTGCAATAAAATCATGTGGTTGGCATTACACAGATACAAATTTACGCAGAAAAAAAAGTAGCCTTCGAAATGAAAGTGTATGTACGCCACTGATTTTAAGAGTCTCTCAGTGCAACTTACTGGTTTGTTCCGGCTAATTATAAATATTTCAGTTTCTAATTAACTTTCTTTGCGACACTAAAATAGTGCAAAAAAAGTTTTTTTTGTACACAACTATATTTTGTTTGTGGCTACTGAAACACATTTTAGCCTTCATCAAAACTAAAAATGTTGGGTTTGGGTTATTTTCTGGTAATTTCAAAACGTATGATCCTGATCACTAAACAAAATTCATGCGGTAAACAATAATTGAGGACTAAAGTGGTAAACGTTGTAAGTGCCAAAAGCGAAAGTGTTGTGAAATCGCATCGTTCCGCTCATCAGCCCGTAAGAACGTGCACACTAGTGACCTCTTTACACGCCCTTTGAACTACTTAGAGGGCTACCAGCCACATTTCACGTTTAAAGCATGGCACATTTCACAGTTTAACGTGGAAAACGGTGTTTGAATTATTGTGGCACTTACCCGTTTACCAATTTTAGTCTTCAATTCCTTTTTCTCTTGGCATTGGTGTTCTTTGTGAGTGTCCCTTCATCAGTTTCATCATATTATCCTCGCCGTTGCGATTAGCCAAAAGAAGCAGAAAAGCAACGCTAACTAACAAAAATCAAATCAAATCAATAATGCTTTTATTGCCAATTTTTTGAAAAAATATTTTGTCACCGGTGTCTGTTTTATAGATAGTTTTCACTTTTTTTCAGAATCAGAAATGTTTGCTTTCAATTAATTTCCTTAGAAGCAATAAAATAACACAAAAAATGTTTTCGTGTACTACTTTTGTTTGTTTGTTTGTTTGTAGTTTCTAAAATACATTGTGACCTTTACCAAATTTGAAAATGTTGGATTATTTTTTGGGAAATTTTCTAATAATTCAAATGCAATGAACAATAATTTGACTTTGTCAGTTGAAACAAATATTTGGTCAATTGCTGTCTCTTTACTGGTCATTACAAACAAGCATTTTTTCTGTTCGGTTATGCTTTCTGAACACATTTGATTGAACAAGAAGTTCTGAGAGAGTTCAGAGGGACAGGCGGAAACATAGAAAAAGAGGATCCGATTTTAAACTGGAGATAATGTGCCGATTGGCTTACAATATGCATAAAGTGGACTTCCAAAAACTTGAAAATCGATTTATTTGAAATAAAATAGGGAATGTACAAACAATTTCTGGATGAGGAACATTGGTACTTTGTTAATCTCATCTTCATGACATTTGACAAGATGTGCTGAATGCAGATATATAATAAATGTCACTACAAAATCAATTTGAAACAAATTAAATTTCACTGATATTGTTTATATTTTTTTTTATTTTTGAGGGGCGGGGGCGAATTTTGATTCTTACTTGAACCCTATTATTTGTTGTACTCATGTACTTTATCGAGATACATTTTGCTATTTAATCTCATCGTGTTCGCATATTGACGCACTGCGAAATAGGAATTCAGAAGTCTTGAATTCGATTGATCGATTGATTTGGTTTAATTTACTTCGATTTTCTGCCACTTTTCGCAGAAGATGAGTATGATATGATGAAATTGATGAAGGGACAATCACAAATACATACGGGCAACACACGACACGAGCCCCACAGAAGATTATACTGGTTGTGGGTCCAGACGCCAAAGCTTGGATAGTCTACAATATGCCATCCAGGGTGTACTACATAGAAAGGAGTTTGACATTTGTGTAACTAATATCAAACGAAAACTTGTAGAAAGAGATGCTATTAAGGAAATGAGACTAAAGGTGTGTCGATATGCAGAGCTTTTTTGTTAAAATTGACATACAAACAAACACACACACACACACAGATAGAGAGAGAGAGAGAGAGAGAGAGAGAGAAGTAAATACGTTAGTTAAATGAAAAATGTGCATAAAACTTGTACTTTCGAGTTAACGTCTAAAATATCATATACTATCTGATTACCTGGCGTTGCCCGGGTATTTATTTATCCCAATCTTGTATTAGACAGGAAAATAATGAATTCTAACTATAGTGTAAAATTTAACTAATTTTAAATGTGATCGTGAATGTCACTAATTGGCTTAGCGACTCCGAAAACTATGGATTCGACACTAATCTAGGTCATTTGTGGCATTTTATTTTTCACCCCCTCTCACCCCCCCCCCCTGCCGATAGGTGATGAACTTGGAGTTGAACCGCATTGGGAGTGTCACGAAAACTATGGATTCCATTCGCTACACAGCCTGAATGTTAGACAACCCGAGAAACACTGTCGTTGTGCGGGATTGCATAGAGTCACGGATGTCTGTTTGTGCGGAATTTAATATCGGTCGTTCTCGATTATTTTTACATGTCACCCCTTCCCACCCCACTCCTAGGGGTGTCAGGGGTGTCTTACCCCAAAAGTATTCTTTCCAGATTGCAAGTGATACGTGTACCAAGTTTGGTTGAAATTGCTCCAGGCGTTCGAGAGTTATGCCGGAACAAACATATATACACACCCACACACATACATCCATTTATATATATATATAGATTGAATAAAATATATATGTTTTTATAAACATACTTGCAATTCTCAAACATGCATAACTATTTCATATATTTCCATCCAGACAAAATTACAGTGAAAAGTGATATGATATCTTTAAAGTGATTTGTATCAATGATTTTTTTTTAAAAAAAATCACCTGATTTAAACATTGATTTAAATAGCGATTTGAATCAACCTAATTTAAATAAATCCATCTTGCTCAGACACATAAAAACATTCATCATAATGCAGTTTCATAAGAGAGCCTTTCATCGTTACCGAATGCTGAATTTTGGAAAGAAATTAAGAAGCAGCCGTTTCACGAGTACGTCACTGACACGTTTGCAGCCTTAAGAAGAATCGATTCAATATACAAGAAACATATATGAGTTCTATTGTTAAAATAAATATGTGTAACTATTGATCTAATTTTCTCTATTGCCCCATTATTATAGTACTAACCCTTCAATAATTTCAGAGCCACAGACCACCGCTGGATATCTATGCTGTCACTTTATAGCACTTTGTCCGACAGAAATTATGAATGACAGTGGAAACCATGACTCTCTGCTGTGCGATTGCATACCTACAGGATGTAATATGCTGTTTTTCAAGGCCTGTAGCTTCGAAACAAAGCCTCAAGGTTTTACATCGTACTGTGCGCACTCACGTTTTTACGTGAAAGTTTGTAATTGTTTCACGGGAACACAGAACCCTGTGTTTGTGTGTTTTAAATAAAATATAAGCCGTGGAGAAGAAAGAGGTCCAAAAATCAACGCCTGGATAGATGAAGCGACCAGTGAAGCTGGATGTAATACGAGCCATACACTGTGTATAAATACTTTTGAACAGGACAAGAAGATCAGTACAAGTTTAAGGAATCAAAGATTTGATTTTTTTTTATTTTGATTTGTTTAATTTTTCTTCGCTTTTTGTGCCACTTTTGGCAAATTTGCGAAGATGGGAATGAGGAATGATATGATGAAATTAATGAATGGACACTCAGAAACATCCATGCCCAGGCCAGGATTCAAACAAAGAGAATAAACTTACCGATGGACAATTTGCTTGGTAATACTACAGATAAACGTATTATAGGCAGTTACTTTTTTGTGGAATTCTAACTGTAACGAGTTACTTTTGAAAGTAAGTAGATGCAACTGTAACAGAGTTACTTTTTTGCAATAAAGTAACGTGATGAGTAGTTACCTTCACGGGTACTTTGCTATACTTAAATTGTTAACTTGAAAATTTGTAGTGTGGGGAAGACTGTTCGCAAGTATGTGTCTTCTCTGGACGTTAAGGTGAAAGAATGTTCGTGGAATCACCGAAGGCAAGGAAACTAGGCTCTGTTACATTAAAAAATTTATGCTTTATTGTAATTTATCATTCCTAACTGGGCGTGAAGACTTCATATTTGAAACGTGGCAGTCGAGCTCACTGTTGGGGAGTGAATATTGTTGAGTTTGAAATAGAATTACTTTTTAGCATTGAATGTAATATTTACTTTTCTACCTAGTTCGTCACAGGTGAACTTTCTTGTTTAATAAGAGAAAGTGTGTGCATATACTAATGCAGTGGCGTAAATAGCACCCCTGCAAACCTCGTGGTGCGGGGGGGGGGAGGGGCACGAGCTAATTAAGAAAGTCCGATAGTTCACAAAAGTTTTCCTTTCAGCTTTAAAATATATTTTCAAGAAAACAAAATGTTTTTCTCCCCCTACAACTGCAAACAGAAAATG
The DNA here is from genome assembly GCF_977018435.1 of Lepisma saccharinum. Lineage (NCBI taxonomy): Eukaryota > Metazoa > Arthropoda > Insecta > Zygentoma > Lepismatidae > Lepisma > Lepisma saccharinum. The sequence goes on along the minus strand of NC_139247.1, from coordinate 47,552,476 downwards.
TGAATCACTAGAAAAGTAGAAAGTGAATTGCCATATTAGAATAAAACCTTCATTAGCTGAGTAGTTTAATAGACGACAGGCAAGAAAATCCGCTGTCAACGCTCCTTCGTCGACGAACTGAGAAGGTATTGGCTTTCTCGACCCATTGGATTGTTTTAAAGTAAAGATTTTATACCGTGCTTTAGATCGTAGTGATTCAAGTAAACAATAGATTTCAGGGTATGAAACAAATTGAAGAAACCTTCGCCTTTTTTTATCTTTTAAGCCCCACCGCCTTACGGGACACACCGATAGACAGTTACTGAAATCCGCTACTGATTCCTGAAAGAAATTTGAAGATGTATGTTACGCTATAGCTACATAAATAGTTTGTTTTCGGAATGTAGTGTCAATTGAAATTAAAAGAAGAAACATGTCGAACATCAGCGAAGTTGCAGAATTCATCTTGATAGAAAACAAAACTTCTGGCTAGTAGCATTCCTGACATATGCGCTGCTTATATGCTGTATTTGACCCTACCTGTGGCTGGGGGAGGCTGAAGCCCCCCCCAAAAAACAGGTCTCAGCCCCCCCTGTAGCCCCCCTAGATTATGTAGTACGGTAGACGCATTTCGACTGAAAACTTAAAAAGTAGAAGTTTCCATTTTCCATTAGAAAACGTCCATCTTGAAGTATATTTTCTAGTAGTTCGGTTAGATGCAAGATTACTTTATTACGATGTGTTCTAAAATCAAGAGAAGGGGTTAGCTGCAGATATGCCTGGATAACAGTGGCCACTGGTAATTTGATACTAAGTAATTGGCCAAATCATGAGTCGCAATTCGCCTAACTTGCTACGATATCTATTGCCTGTCTGGTAGGTAGAAGCATTCAGTAGCTGTGGGATTGTTCTTTCATTGTTGACATATGCAGCTAAATGTGTACAATTATATTAGCCGCTATAAATCGTAACACTGTATTTCAGAATAGGTCTAACAGTTGTAACAAATGAATTTTTATACGTATGACGACGTTCAAAATCTAAAGAAGGGCTATGTGTCTTTTCTGTTTCTTAGTTCGTCATTCGAGTAACGATGATTGCATGGGTGTTATCGATTCTTTCATTGGTCCCATTGTTATATCTATTCTTATCGCTGCAAATATTCAAGAGGAAGAAATACGACGTTAGACTCAAAGAGTACACAAACTAATTCTTAAATGTTAAGAAGTGGAAGATTAAAATTGGCCTCCCAGCCCCGATAGTCTAGCGATAAATCTGCTGCCTTGATATCAAGGGGTCCTGGGTTCGATCCTCGACGGAGGTAACATTTCACTAGAAGCTGTAGCTCTCGTCCACATTAGCTTGTTTGAGTTTCGTTTTAAGTCCACTTTTATGCATAGATAGACTAATTGGAACTGGACCTACAGTTTAAAGTGGAATCCGAACCACTATGTGCCTCTACCGTGTATCGACCTGGGACCCCTTGATTACAAGGCTACGACGTTACCATTAAACCGCTGTGCATATGGTGGACCTTAATACAAATCCATCAAGTAATCAATATGGTGCAAAAATCAGCACGCTTGGGCCATTTCATTGCTCGCAGCCCTATTCCTACATGTTAATTAATTAGAAAATAATTTCTTCAGTACCGTCATAGTGACCGAATTTGATTCTGTGCAGGAGAATCAATCTTTGAAGCTCATCTAAAACTACTGATCCAATTCTAATCACTATTTATTCATAATATATTCTGAAATAAGATTATAATCTTCAGCAGCTACATTCTCTAATCAAAATGTCCAGTGCAAGAGTTGAAATTATATTCATTACTTTTATGCCAATGTATTTTTCTCCTGTGGAATTGAATTTGTAGTGAAAATATATTTTTCCTTGAGAGTGGCACCTCCTTGCGTAGACTGTATTTTCTTGCATTGTCTCCATTTTTAGACCTATTTTCTGAATTCTAGTCGTTGAGAAGACTTTAGATATTTCAACATGGCAGAGAAAATGGTATCACTAACACACTTTCTATTCAAGGGTCGTGGTGTTTATTTGATGCCTACTTTATTAAGTTAGTGCCGATTTTCTGAAGCACGACAAGCTACAATGTTTCGTCGCTTCGTGCAGTTGTGATCTGGACAGTTTAGAGTTATGGCACACTATGAGGCAGATAGAAACTTAAAATAAAAACCCTTCAGCAACTGCTTGCAATGGTTGAAAAATTCAAAATTGCCTTTTACGAATGCTATAAACTTTGGATTGAAAGCTGCTCATAATAACAGACGCATCTTAGTAGTTTCTTGCTGTGGTTCATTTTCTCATTTCAGCAAAGAAACAACCTAGAAATAGTGTTACGAGTAGTATTTATTCGTATATGGCGTATCTTGTAGTGTTCGGTTCATATGAATAGTAGATCTGTGATATTATTCCATTAAATAATGGCTTAGGAAAAGAAAACAATATAATTGTTGCATTTTATTTGATATAAATGATTCGTACCTAAAAGTTTTTTTTTTGTATATGATAGAACAAAATGCAACATCAGTGATTTACCGGTATCTTTCGTTCTGACTGTAAAATATGTCACTGGTTAAATTATACCAAACTAAAGTATTAAGTAAATACCTTTCATTCAGTATTAGTTAGCCGCCGACAATTTGACTCCGAAATCTGTAGCCCCCCACTTATTTTAGGCTGGCGCCGTCACTGCCTGTGACGTCCTCATCAGCTGAGAGGTCGTTTTCCAAGCTAAAATTGATCAAAAATTACTTGAGAAGCAGAATGACAAGAGTGAGATTGAGTGGACTGGCGCTGTTAATCATTGAAAGCGATCGGGCACGAAAACTAGATTTGACCAAACTATCAGAAGAATTTACGTCCATCAAAAACTCAGAGAACTGGTAATGAGCATTTAACAATATCGTAATTTTTGTAGTAAGTGTATTTTCACATACAATTATAATACATAAATTGTTAGTTTGTTGTCTTAACCTTTCGTACCAGTTTTTACATTGATTCAAAATACATGTATGTATTTTCATTTTTGTATATACTTACCTAATATAAATGTAGGCGTGAATTAATATATTAGAAAAAAATATTGCTTTTTCAAACGAGGGGCGCACAACTGAAAGTTGCGAGGGGGCGCAGAGCTTGTTAGTTACGCTACTGTACATATGCACAGTGGCGGCCGGCGGCAAGTATGATGGGTAGTGCCAACGTGATCAAGAAATAAAAAATAAAAAAAACATCCGCAATGCCCCCCCCCTTCTCCTTGAGGTTGCCCCACTGGCCAAGATGTTTATCCTCGTTTGGTAACGTGGAAAACAGTGTGTGTTTAAGTAATAACACACTAATACGATTCATCTTCACTCACTAACCTATCTTTATACACTACAGGACACTTCACTAAAAACACAATTACAAGAGGAAGGGAAAACAAATCTTCTCACCTTCTCCTCCCCTATACACACGTATTCCAACTGGATGTTGAAAATATTCTAGACATTTGATGTAAAAATAAATTGTCGAAATGCCAAAGGAAACTCGCATCACCATAGGATTTTTTACTTTTATATTTTTTCAAAAGTCTGGATGGCCCTGTAGGCGCATCTATCTATTATCAAAATGTTCATTTAACTTTGAAAAAATACTAGGTTCGTTTCTCCAAAAGTTGGCAGAAAAGTAGATAGTACCTTTTTCACGAATTACTTCCCCAACGGGTCTTAGAAATCCGTCGTATTTAGCGACTTATCTCTGAAGATGGCAACTGTGTCAACACTGCGAAAGTTCCCTCGCTGTGCCAAGCGAAAACGGGCACGGCTGGTGTCTTATGGGCTAACCCCATTGGCTAAAACCACCCCCTGCCACCTTCCTCCCGGCTCATGGTGGAAATGTTACTCGCTGAGATTTCTCCAACCCTGTGCACGTGTTTCAACTTTGTTAGGCCAGCTCTTGGATGGCGCGGACCGCTGCCTCGCCGAGGGTACGAAACAGTTGGCAGTGCAGTGAGGAGGTTGGAGCGGTTCATATCTAGTCTGTGGTTGTGGCGGTCGTCACGTCAGCTTGACCGATAGCAAGATTCGAATCTCCTTGTCTGTAAACTATCAATGTATTAATTAACAATACTTGGGCTAGGCATGCATTTCTTTCTTCTGAGGGTAGTGCCATGACACGGCGGCTCTCCCCCTTGAGCCGCCGCTGCATATGCATGTATGAACGTATGTATGTATGTATGTAGTGTGTGCACCGTAGAGTGGGCCCGCGCGGAGGTTTGGGCCGTGCCAAACGTAGACGCCCTCCGCGGGACAGCACCGCGGGAACATCAACAGGTGCAGTGATGACAACTGGTCCTTCTATTATCAGTATTTAATTACTTTTTGATCCGGCTCTGGCGTAAACTTCCCCCTCGTTACCTGAGTCCTAAATAAATATTGATAAGGGGCAAGAGCATTAATTATTGCGCCTCCTCACATTTAAGATCCTCTCGCAGCCAAGCAGTTTAAGCCAGCGAACGGCCTAAAAGTAACATTACACTTTCATGTTTCGAAGATTATCCATCATTCAGTTACTTGAAAAACACAACAGGAATAAAGAACATTTAAAAGAGAATCGTAAAATAATGTCAAAAATCTATCCTAAGAAAAAGTGCTTCAAACATGGAATACCACAGGAAATGAACAATAAAGGGCTTATAACATAGAATGCTAGGAAAATTACAAAAGTCTTAGGCAAATGCAAGTTATGTAACTAGGAGGCATACCGTTTCTGTAAATCTACAAGACTATATCTACAGCGTTTATAAGGAGAATGGGGGGATTAACGCTCAAAATAAGTAACTTTAATTGTGACTGAGTTTCTTTTCAAGCAAGTTCATTTCATGGATATACTATATACAATGTAAAGTTTAGCGAAAAACTACACACTAGACTTTCTTGTTCACACGCGCTCAATTTGTCGCCAGTAACTGGCTGAAATGAAGCAGAACGAAGTGTATTCCGCCCTGCACCCTCCCCACTGGCCGAAACGTGCCAAGATCTGAAACACAAGACCTCCCCCACCCTTTGGCAACAGTACAATAAATCCCCTTCCACTCGACATAGCTTTTTATCCAAGACAAAAAGGGACAGTTTCTCTTTTCGAGTCCACGCAACGACTTTGTCGCATTACGGTTGGCGTAACCAATTTTTCGATGCAGGCGAATGTCCGAGGGGCATTTTCCTCTGGAAGGCTCCTCATGAATATAAAGAAGTCTGCTTCCAGGACTCTGGAGTGCTCTGGAAAAGATGACGTTCTGGAATTTGAATTATATCGGCATTGTCTCGTTTCTAAATTGCAAACGAAGCCGTGCTATTCTGTTAACATGGTTAATTTCGCATACTACGATAACCTTATACACAACATTGACTGTTTCAACCAATGGCATATCAAATGGGGTTGATGAGGGTTGTAACCCCTCCCCTTGATCCAATTTTTCGAAAGAGAAAAGCTGAAAAAATGTCGAAGTGGTGTAGAACAGACTGCTAAAAATTAAACGGCATGACCCCCCTTCTCTTTATGGCCCTATCTCGTCTTATAGGCTTTATTTTTAAGTGTCCCTTCATCAATTTCATATCATCACTCATCCTCCTCTTCGCGATTAGCCAAATGTAGCAGAAAAGCAAGGTAAAATAAACCCAATCAATCAATCAATCAATCAATGCAAAATTATCGGTCATGCTAATGAATTTATCCTGGGCAGACATTGTCCCTTATATGTGCTTTGTTTACAGCGCAGTAAACGTTATTTATATCTACAGGGTGCGGCATTTAACGTTTCTCATTTTCAAAATAGCATAACTGATTTATTGTACAAAGAAATTACTTGAAATGAACAATGTTAAGCACGTTATAGCCTTAGTTTTACAGTTAAAATCTTATTATTTTTAATAATACGTCCATGAGATGCCATACATTGGCGTCAGTTAATTGTTGGAATCTCCCTTGCACACTGGCCATTACACGCTGCAGAGTGTCTGGTGTAACATCAGCATTGCCTCATGAACAGCATTTTTGATGCTGTTGAGATCAGGGAGGGTACGAGCGTAGACCTTAGCCATCAGGTACCCCGCCACAAAAAGAAGTCCAGTGCAGTGAGGTCGAAGATACGGAGGGCCACTGAATGTCACCGGACCTGGAGAGAAGTCGCCCGGAGAAAGCAGAACGTAGCATGTTCATCGACAGACGTACTGTACGTGATGTGGCTCCATCCTGCTGAAACCACAAGCTCTCCAGTTACAACGTGTCACCACAGGCAGAAGGTTGTAAGCATGATGTAACGTTGGGAATTGACAGTCACCGCAGCACCATTATCGTCCTCGAAAAAGTAGGGGCCGATAATTCCCTGCGATGCAATGACGTAACAGACTACGACCTTAGGACTGTGTAGTGGCCGCTTGAAGATTTTGCATGGATTTGATTGAGCCAATATCGAAAGTTCTGCTTAACTGCCGTTAAACACCGCACACTCTTACCCTCGCTGATCTCAACAGCCTAACAAATGCAAGAAATATGTTTTGAACCGTAAATCCAAGACTATAACGTGCCTAACATTTCGTATAATTTCCTTGCGCAATAAATCAGTTTTGGTATTTTGAAAATGGGAAAAATTAAACGCCGCACCCTGTATATCTACACACGCATCCAAAACATAATGAGAAAAACAGAAAAGTGGAATGGGGAATGGCAATTAGTAAGAAGTGTGACGCACCTTACTGCATAGGTAGGAGATATTATCGTTGGTGAAGTATATATAGGGTTTTCATAAAGTCCCGGTACCATTACAATGTATATTACATTTGTAATGGTGCCGGGACTTTATAAACACCCTGTATATGAAGTGGGAAGTAAGTGCTTATCTTTGTTGTTACAACAAAGTCTCTTTGTCCGCAAGGTTTTGATGATGGGGGACAAGATTGTTGGTGGTGGTGGGGGGGGGGGTGATCCCCCGTCCTCCCCAGAATTTCGTGCCCTGATTTTAATTTACTTACATTTCTATACTGATCGCAGCCTCAACTGGCGACTGACCTACATATTTCAATCTGTGCACCAATTGTCTTCGGGGATATGTCAATTGATAAGTGTCAACAACCTCAGTTGCGAAGTTAAACCTGTAGGGGTAACATCGCTCTCCCGTTACAACTTTGACAAGAGTACGTCTGATTTTGTTAGTTGTTTCTATTATATTGCTTTTACAGTGGTTGGGTGTTTTGTGTACTAATTTTCCGTGCTTTGTGTACTATTGTACGTACAACTATTATCCAATAACGGTGCTGATAGACTCTTCCTAGCTCCAGTTTTACAGTACGTTTGGCAACATGCTGTGTATCCGACGCTCATTTGTTTCGTCCCGCCAGCAACTTCGGTAATTCGTGACTCGAAAATGCCCGATGTCAGTTGAAGAGAATTCAGCTGATCGCTAATTCGTTGCTTTTCCCCAGTGGCGAAGCAACATATCGCGAAGCTCTGAGCGAGATTAAAATGCGAGGCCCCTTTCCGTGTTCTAAATTTGAAACAGTGTTGTTCGATACAAAATCTCCAGTCATACGTTAGCGAAATTTTAACAACAAAAATAATAATAATAATAATATTAATAATAATAATAATAATAGTAATAATAATAATAATAATAAACTTATGAAAGTGGACTGAATAGTCCAGAGTTGAGACGATATCGTTCTCTGTCGATAGCATGGCGAGTTTTTTAGCTTCCTGAATACGTGACTGTGTTACATGGTCAATAGAACTCCCTTCTAACAAACGCTGTTCTAATTCAAGCCACTTTAACATGGAGTTGATGTGACTCACTGTTTTCATGTTTCTGTAACACACTGCTCATATGTTTCCAGTCATGACATCCGCTTAGCACTAGGGAGGTCTGTGTACAGAGAATAATCTACATGAGCAACAATAAACGCAATTGTTAGAGACGGAATATACTAACCAACGTCTGTTCAAGTTCCCGCTATTTTTTATTATTCTGTGATAGTGAAAACTGCTCTGATCATCCTTTGGGTACTGTTCGTCACTCAGCAAAGGGCGCAATGGACCGTTGTGTACTATTTCGCAGCTCTGTTGATCACTTAAATTTAATATCCACTTACCTGGATCTTTGAAACTTGGTTCCGCTACGTCTTTGCTTACTGACGAACAGGAACTCGAATTATCTTCTGTAGCAGTAACACAATGTAATTCACTTACACTATGATCTACACATGCACCATCCTCTGAATGTACTGGTTGACACTCATCTTCGTGTATTTCATTGACATCACTTGCAACACTTTCCCCTGCATATGTTTTCAGATATTTCATCAGCGAACCACATGAACATTTATTCTGTTTTGTTATTTCAGCTTTTCTATTTCTCTTAGACGCACCGGACGGGAATTTTCTTCCCACATCGCGATCTCTAACCGACATTACTGTAATATCACTACCGAACACTAAACACGGTGGAGAGTTAATAAAGCGAGCAACGCTAAGAACCGCTTGTCACCGTGCACAACATTCTGTTTGCATTGCTGTGCCTGGCTTCAAGGCTTCAGAATATGTCAGCAGTGAAGATCTTACAGTTGCAACAATCGCAATAACGCTTGTGTTTAACAGAACTCCAAAACAAAGAAAAATTGGATTTTTTCAGTCTCTTTTGTTGTCGACGTGCCGCGTAAGGTTTGGATTTCAATGCATTGCGACATCTACCGCTGTGGGTTGCAAGTTTGTAGACTATTCTTTCGCTTGAGTTTTTCTGATATCAGAATTCAGATAAATATATAACACACTGCCGTAAAATCTTTCGTGAATTTAAATTTTTAGTAACCCTATGTGTGTGTGTGTTTCAAATTCTTTCGTCAAGCTTAAACCAAGCATACACAGAGAAAAATGTTTGTTTGGATTAACCAAAGAAATGGAGTGGTGAACAAATCGTTTGTTTAAATAGGCATCAACCAAACAATTGTTCACCATTACCAAAAGATTTGGTCAAATTCTATTTGTTTGTCGTAAACAATTTTTTGGTGGTTACCAAAACCAAATATTATTTTGGTAAATCTAACAAAATGTAACCCATTTCTTTAGGAAAAGCAAACGGTTTGTTAAATAATTTTCATAATTACTTATGTTGTAATTTAGCTAGGGTGGATAGTTTGTAGAAAATAACTGATCTCAAAGTTGACATGAACTAACCGATTTTGGAGCGTGGTTTTTTTTTTCTGCAACACACTTACCTTCTACTTATATAGTCCAGAATCAAAAGGTTGCTCATGGGAGATTCACTTTTATTCACTGCAGTACATTTTCTTCTTAATTTGTAGCTTTGATGTTCACACATCTTTCGAAGAATGTTAAAGCACAATTTTTCATTATGATTACAATCAAACGTACCATTATTTGTTGTACAAAAACTTATGTTTCTTGTACACATTTTGACAGAACCATCTAGAGGCCGGTGTAGGAAACTCAGTATAAAGTAAGTATATTCTGAGCTTTTTTTCAGAATATTAGCTTACACAGCAACATAAAGACTCGCTTCGAGTAATTATCTATTTACATGAGTTTCAATTTTTGACAAAAGATTTTCATACTACACTCGACGAAACTGGACAATCGTTATTTCAAATTCGAAAGCACGCTCACGCACATATAGTAAATTTAACCAAACGTTTTGTTTCTCTTTACTTACATATGCATCATTTTGTTTACGAGTACCATATATTGTCTGACCAAATTTTTTGGTATTCTTAAACAAAATTATTTAGTAATTACAAGCAACATTTGGTTATCGGAAACAAAAAGCATAACCAAACAGCTCAACCAAACTTTTTTGGTAATTCCAAACAAACCAGTTTTTTCTGTGTAATTGGAGGTTTGCAACACTGCTTCCAAGCGCATAAAACGAATGAATAATAGACAGAGAATTGACAAAATGGAAAATTATTATAATCTTAGTTTGTTTATAGAGACGTGGCTTCTCAAATGCTAAACATGTAACGTATTCAGTGTTATTTTTATTGCCGGGCAAACAATATAACTTTTTCACATATTTTTCTCACTTCTAATTATTATATATTTTTTCGTATAAACCTGGGAGCGCGGGGCCCTTTCAGGCGCGAGGCACCGGGCGGTCGCCCGCTTCGCCCACCCCTTGCTACGCCTCTGCTTTTCCCAACCCGCTAGCTCGGAATGTAACCAGTATAGTATCATGATGTAAAATTATGTGCACATTGTATAACGGGGCAAAAATCAACTAGATCTTACACGTGTACACTGATTACATTTTTACCACATTTCAAATACAATATCGCAAAAATGTATGCAGGAAGCTGACATTAATTCAGAGCTTCCACAAGTACATTCTAGGCTGCGGAATACGTATGTGTGTTGGTGCAGATGCAGGGAAATTTAATTATTTCATATTGCCCCTCTTCCCTTCTCTGACTTCATATTGCAATGAAAATGGGAGAAAATTAGGAATCACTTCGAATTATTTAACTTGCAAAGTTAAAGTTACTTAGGCTAATTAGGAAACCTCTTAAAAAACAAGACTCTCTCTCTCTCTCTCTCTCTCTCTCTATCTCTCTCTGTGTGTGTGTTACTACAAAGCAATTATAATTTTTTTTACTTACAATTTTCCTTTTCCAAAATGTATGCCCTGAAACATGGTTGAAAAGCGAACAGTAGGCTACTAGACACCACAACCTATTGTTATTAGGTTCAATACTAGCTGTACATTATTCTATAAATTATTTATTTAGAGTAATTTAAATCAGTGCTTTCAGATATATTCAATTTTACAACCTCCCAACCAGGGTGGATTGACTTAAATAACGATTTAAATCTGATGATTTTTTTTAAAAAAAATTACTGATTTAAATAACTCTAAATAAATAATTTACAGAATAATGTACATAAGGACTTTGTAGACATCAGAAACACTTTTGGTGAAAGTACATTAATCTCGTAATCATTTAATGATGATTATTAGGTTCTAAGATAGGAAAATTAAGGAAATAAAATATATGTTCTGATGGTGTGAAGTTCATACGAAAGGAAATGTAAATAAACACAGGATTTCTCTTGATTTAAAATTCAATAATTTTATGCGCAAAAATAGCAAACATTTTTTGTAGAAAAATATACAAAATACTAATCATGTTAAACCATAAATAGTGACATTATCATTAAAGTGTAAATGAACATGGCAGATGATATTTTTTGAACTATCATTACAAAAACTCTCCAAAATTCAGGTACAAAGACTTTAAAAATATTTAAGATTATATTTTAAGTTGCAATTTTATAGTACATCCAGAATGTTTTTGTTTCACTGGAAGAAACGTTACTGAAATTATTATTTGTTTCATTAAGAAACTCAACAAACATTTCCATAGTAGTTACAGTATCAGAAACAGAAAAATGTATGTTTACGCATTTTTTTATTTGCTTTAATCGAACTGTTCAAATATTTTACAGGGGACATTTACTAGAAAAAGCATTTCTATAAAAAACATATATCTCTGTGCATGATGCCAAAAACCAAGGAAGCAATTTTAAGCATGTTTTTTTTTAAATATAAAAATAGATTTAAATAAAAGAAATCTGATTTAAATAAAAAAATCAACAAAAATGATTTTTTATATAAAAATTATGATTTTTATCCACTCTGCTTCCAACTGTTTGCTTTTGTTATTGTAAAACACTTGAAATTCCTGGTTATTTACAATTGTTGTCAACAATAGAGAATGAGAGCTCCTGCTCATTACAAAGTTGTTTTAGCAAGGTTGAAAGAGAGGCCCAAGTCGAGCAGCCTGTTGCTAACCCCACCCTCACTACCATAGTTGTGCGCACGACAGTAGCGCCAGAACCACAATTTTGTGGCAAACGTTCGCTTCTGGTTTCTCTTCAAGACGGTCGCGATAATACAGTTAAAATGCCGGGACTGAATTTGATGTAGCTCGTGTAGTATCTTATATTATTAAAATGGTATTTTTTACAATTTTGATTAAAATAACTAAATATACATTTACGTAATAAGCACATTACATTCGTATTACGTTTAAATCCGTTCCCTGCCTGTAAATAAGCATTGAAAATATGCAATCATTTGTTAACAGTGGAATAGACAAACATTTACTTCAGACATTTGTAGTGATGAACACAATTCGTAATAAATATCAATTTGCTTTCTCGATAGAGGGCAGCATTGTCTCTAACACAATACTTTTCTAATAAGTTCAGTGTGTTAAATGTACGATGTAAAATTTTGTTCGCAAATGAAACAAAAAATCTTTCTCCTTAAACCTGAATATTCAATGTTGAGGATGTTATTCTCAAAATAAGCTTTAATGAACAAGAAAGATATTTACATATATATTTTTCATTTCGATGTTTCTTCGAAATCGTGATTCTGACAACCTTCATTATCTTTTGCAGGACTAGCCCGTACGCCAATTTCAACTGGACCAATGTGATTAAGAATTCCCCAATCATAAGGGATATGGTACCCAAGAAGAACTTCTTACTCAAACAAATGAAGCGATATAAAAACTACAATATGGAGAAGAGGCAAGACGATCAAAGTGTTCACCAGTCTACGCCAAGCAGGAGGCAGTTAGCCACAAATATGGGTATGTGCTTACTTAAAATCCACAGCAGTTCGTCTGGGTATACTGGCAATATAAATGCGACACCTAGATCCTGAAACACTGGCTTCCCTGCAATGTGTTATGTGTTGCAATATTCTACGGCGATAACAGAACTTCGTGTTAAAAGGTTGATGTTGAAGTCGTCTGATCGCTATAGACTTAATGGAACATACATAATGCATTGTAGGGAAGACAGTCTTTCAGGATCTAGGTGTCTCATTTTTATTGGTGGCTGTACCCGCACAGAATTGAGTCTCAACTACCTCTTAAGGTTTCTATATTTGGTACGGTCAATAAATAACCGGATTAATGCCGTGAAAAAGCGAAATAAAGTGACAGAGCGATGAAACTTACGGAATATGTAGACCAGGCTGGGGTACGCCACATGTCTGCGAGACGAGTCGCTAGGTGGCAGCACTGGCAGGGAAGGGAGGTTCTGTATGTGCAATTTGCCTCCAAGGCGCCAGTCAGTCATTCAGTGAGGTGAATCATGGCGTTCACGGTGTCAGGTGCCACAAAGAGGCTCAGCGATCCGTGATACAGTTTTTGACGGCAGATGGCAACACACCAGCGAACATTTACGAGCGTAAGACTGCTGTGTATGGTGGTGAGTGCTTGTCCCGAACACACTTCCCTGAGAGTGCTGCCACCTAGCGACACGGTCTGGAACTCGTCTTGCAGACATGTGGCGTACCCCAACCTGGTGTACATATCCCGTAAGTTTCATCGCTCTGCCAGTTTATTTCGCTTTTTCACGGCATTAATCCGGTTATTTATTGACCGGACAAAATAGTATAATTTGCTAAACCTGTATGCTTTCACTATCAAACCAATATGTCACATTTTGGGTTTATAGTTGAGTTTTTAAGTCTACTTTATGCATTGATAGGCTAATCTGGACTGGGCAAGTAGTTTAAAGTTGGATCGTAAATGTTCTGCAATGTAATTCGAGAAACTTGATTTCATTGCGACAGTTGAAGGCATTACGCAAACGCAATAGCTCCTGATTAAATGTTACATGGCTGTAACCAGGTGTAGAAGAAACTGAAGCTAATTCAGGACACAGCCCCTTTTTCTCAGCAGCTAGCTGTTCTTTCTTTTTGTAAATACGAGATAAGAAAGAAATGAATCCAACTATGATAAAGATACACATTTTGAAATGTGATATAAAACCATTTATTTCATTAATTAGTATTAAAAGTAATTAATTCTTTTGTCGGAGAAGACTTAACTGGTAACAGCATGTATAGCTATGCAATACATTCTAATATACAGCAGACTCTACCATATCATTGCAGATTTTAAAATTTGGCTAGTAACAGTGAAAAAATACATACTGTACTCGTTATTTTTTCTTAAATATAATGCAAATTTCCAAAAGCGAACTCGAAATATTAATTTGTATATGTATAGATTTTTAGAACTGAATTTGAAAATTCAGGCGCAGGTGCTGTATTTTTCTACTTCTGGTTGTAACCATTTTGTGGACCTAGACAACGCTTAGATAAAAATAATAGATATAATATAATCCTCGACTAAAATGATTTCCAACGGCTCATACATGTGACGTTACCCTGACTTTGTTATACACAATTTATGGATTCAACAAAGCTTTTACCCATTCACCCGTTGTATAAAAGTTTATGCTGTCACTCATGGACTCAAATTTTATTATTTTCTCAATTCAGAATTCATTTTCGTGGACGACTACGCCCAGCAGCCCAAAATGGAGGTTACCGGGAAAACAGGAGACCCCTCGCACATCCCCAAAGTGTCACAAAAATTTCCCAACATGCCCGTGCAGCCGGCAGGACCAATCGGGCAGCTCCTGGAAACTCTGGAGAACAAGAAGGAGGAGTCTCCAAAGTTCGAGGTCCACTCCAGGCTCCAGAAACTGGACTATTACTTCGAGAGGTTGAATGTGCTCTCAGAGGACTGTCGGCAGAGGATGCTGTGTGAGGCTGCAAAGGACCCCAACAAATTTTACCCTCTGAGCAACATACTATATGATGAAACTAGGTGAGTTGATGAATAGAGGTACTTACTTATAATCCTTTAGGGTCAGGCACGTATCTAGAAATATATTTCGATAGGGGGAAGTCAGAACCAAGTGTCTAATAATAATAATAATGGAGTAAAAAATAAAGTGCTCCCTTGTGCTTTGCACCACGCATGAAGGCGTATAGCGGATGTGGAGTTAGGGTCACACACTTTCTTGATCACTGCCCAAGGTGAGGATGATGTGATCAGCACCACGCCCCTGGCAGCCTTTACCACCAGAGTATCCTCCAGGTACCCACTTTATACGAGGCGGCTGGTCGCGGCTTGAACAGGCAGAAAAATCCCGGTTCTTCCCCGCCGGGTATCGAACCCAGGTCTATTGCATGGTAGTCAGACGCCATAACGACTAAGCTACCGCGGTTCATTATAATAATAATAATGATAATGTTTAAATTAAAATAATTATATTTAATTAATTATTCCGAATACGAGACCGAAGGTACCACCAACAAAACGTAACTACCACCTGAGTGGTTACCTGCGAAGGGTCTTCCAATGAATATAATAAAAATATTTGCGATGCGACAAAACGTACCACTTGGTGGTTTTGCTGATTTCCATCACACTTTATCCACGCTTTGGACTGGCAAAATTACTATATAATGCATATATAGCTATTTTGGCGTGTTTAAAATCAGCTGTGCTTAAGCTGTCGTCCACATTTTCTTCTGTTTTTTTCGATTTTCGTTTGAGTTATGTCAGTTCTAACCTAACCTAACTTAACCTAACCTAAACTAACTTTCCTTAACCTAACCTAACTTAACGTAACCTACCTTAACCTAACCTACCTTAACCTAACCTAACCTAACCTAACCTACCTTAAACTAACCTAACCTAACCCACCTTAACCTAACCTAACCTATCCTAACCCTACCTTAACCTAGCCTAACCTAACCTAACTTAACCTAACCTAACCTTAACCTAGCCTAACCTAACCTACCTTAACCTAACCTAACCTACCTTAACCTAACCTAACCTAACCTACCTTAACCTAACCTACCTTAACCTACCCTAACCTAACCAAACCTAACCTAGCCTAACTTAACCTAACCTAACCTAGCCTAACTTAACCTAACCTAACCTAGCCTAGCCTAACTTAACCTAACCTAACCTAGCCTAACTTAGCCTAACCTAACCTAGCCTAACTTAACCTAACCTAACCTAACCTACCTTAACCTAACCTAACCTACCTTAACCTAGACTAACCTAACCTAGCATAACTTAACCTAACCTAACCTAGTCTAACCTAACCAAACCTAACCTAACCTAACCTTTGCCGTGAAGGTTGCCTAGAGTATCGTTGTAAATCTTGGTCATTGGCGTGTCTTCCTCTCGAACCCTTTTCTTCGCCTCTTGCATACGCTTCTTCACATGTAACTGAGTATCATTCGGGATTCCACAAACGTGATCACTGGTCGGGCCACTAACCACTTTATTCTCTTTTGATTTTAAGTTCAAGCGTTTTCCTCGAAATGGTACGTTTTGTCGCGGAGTAAATATCTTGAAGGTAGGTGTTTTTCTGAGTGGTACGTTTCGTCGCTGGTACGTTCTGTCGGGACACCAAATATTACAATTATATTTTAATTGCATAATGTACTAGGTCGGTAAAATTTGTAAAAAAGAACCTCACGTGACAAGGTAATTGACGTCAAATAGATAAATAATATTTATTGAATATCAAAAAAGGATGTTAGATCCAGTTGACGAAAAGTTATGTTCCTGGTAATATTTGATGCATATTATTATATCTACATAGTAATAAATCATACATAAATATTCTCTGGTACTGTCATTCAAAGCCACATGATTCTTGCCTTCCAATAAGTTGGGAGGAGATAAATAACCCTAGATTAAACTACAAGTATATTTTCATTATTAAATTTTAGTTATTTTATTATTTCATTATTGTCATTATTTAATTTTAGTACTTAGTAAGTCTTTCTGGGGGGGCTGGACCCCCGAAATACGTCCTTGTTTATGATGTCTGCAAATTACGATGTGTAAACAATTTTTCAACACTTTATTTAATTTGTTATGCCGACTTCCGTGGCAGAGTGGTTAGCACAGCGACGCCTGGGGACCCGGGTTCGAATTCCTACCTGGGCACTGGTGTTCTTTCTGAGTGTCCCTTTACCAATTTCATCACATCATCACTCACCCTCATCGTCGCAAGTAGCCAAAAGTGGCATAAAGTAATAAATTGTTTCATTTGGTTTATCTTATTTAGCTTTATTTAGATGAGGATGATTTATGATGCGATGAAATTGTAGAAATTGATGAACTCACAAAGAATAACACCTTTAAGCCTTGTTTCCATGATAATCAAAAACTCAATATGCTTACCAAGGCAGAATTTATTTTATTATAAAACATTAAACTAAACGTTACGTTTCAACCTTCTAGCAATGAAGAAAGAAAGGATAAGGAAAATTGAGCATGAGATAAGGAGTCCAACCACTTTCCAGATAAAAGGGAATGTTTATCAAAATCGCCTGTCAGATGAAACAACAGTTGGCAGGAGGCCACCTGCTGGAACACCTGGAAAGGAATGTTCCAGATAAACAACTTTCTAATTATCTTGTGTGTGGAGGGGAGTTATTTTTGTGTATATGGATCTTCCTGTTTTGTACCTTATTTCACTTGTATTTGGTACAGAGTCTGAAGAAGACCTTGCTAGAAGGTTCAAACGTAACGTTTAGCTTTATGTTTTGTAATAAAATAAATTCTGCCTTGGTCAGCATATTGGGATTCTCACAAAGAACACCCATGGCCTGGCCGAGATTCGAACCCTGAATACATGGCGTCGTAGCACGCTGTGCTAACCACTCCATCACGGAGTTCGGCGTACCAACTGAACGAGGACTGACACAGTAAGATGTGTTATTCTCATAAATCTGCAGAAGTCAATTCTAATGTTGGACCAACAGTGTTTCATGGTATCCAATATTTGTAAAAAAAAAAAAGAAAAAAAAAGTACTACATATATGTGCAGTCAATTCACAAGATGAATTTGGTTTATATTATGCTTTCCTGTGCTTCAATTCTATTCCACATCAGAAGTATAGCATGTATGTAATTAAGTCTAAATTACACAAATACCATTTTCGAGTGGTTCTGACCCAACGCCCCTGTTCTATACTCATAAATACAGAGTCTGCAAAAACAGTATAGTTGTGCGTAATGTAGTTTTTCTTTCCTCGACTTACCTTAAGTAGTTGATTTCGCTCCCCACCCCCCACCCCCAATGGGAGGATGTGAACACGCCTGTGGGATATGGACATATAAAGATAAATTGATTGATTGATTTGCTTTATTTTACTTCGCTTTTTGTGCCAGTTTTGGCTAATTTGCGTGGATGGGGATGAGTGAAGATATGATGAAATTGATGAATGGACACTCGCAAACATCAAAGACCAGGCCAGGATTCGAACCTGGGACCCCTGGCTTCGTAGCGCGATGTGCTAACCACTCCGCCACTGGAGCCGGCCACAAAGAGAATGCCCGCAGAATTTTTTTCTTTGGTGGTGGTGGGGGGGGGGGGGGTCAGCAGTACTCAAAGTGGAGGAGCGTGGTGAATGCCCCAGTTAAGACAATGGACATTTCCACTATGACATGAAAAACGTTTTAAATATATGCATTTTACTGATAATGACACCAAACTGAAATGTGCAAAATATCTCGGCGATATTTGTTTTGGTGTTCAAGATACACGCCTTCAAACACTGCTGAAATTCACCTCCTACGTCACAGATTTCAAAACGTGACGTAGAAGGTGACTAGACAGGCCTGACGTCATCCTTTAGAAATGCGTGCAGGCAGGGCTCCTGCTCGTCCCGTAAACTACCATGGGCCGTGCAAGCGACAGTCATTTCTTACTGCGTAAAACAAGTATCTTGTTATAACTTCCAGTGCAAAAGTAATGTGTGCTCCATTTGTTGGATATGAATTATACCCTAACAGTATAGCAGAATTTACTATAATTCAGCCACTCGGTATAGGGTTTTCATTAGGCTGACAAAACAATACTGGTAAGGTAACAGTCAATGGCTGAACACGTGAACAGCCTTGTTCATTGCCAATACATAGGTTCTGACTGGCAAGTAATTATTGTTACAAAAATGTCTTTTCTGGAATTAGAATTATTTTCGTCATATTTTCTTCGCAATTTTTAAAATAACGATACAATTAGACAGGGTGCGAAATCACTGCAGATTGTGGGGGGGAAGCAGCAGACAGTCACACACACACACTATATACCTAAGTATATATACACACACACTATATATATCTAGGTATATATAAACACACACACACACGTATATACAGTCATTAAATAAGTGTCAATTATTAAATAATGAAATTAAATTATACAATATATTATATCGACAGTCCTTCATTCAAAATGTAATTGCAAATTGAAGATTTTAATGTAGCTACTACTGATGCTATGAACAATGATTTGCCTAAGGAGGGAGGGACAAAAATTAAGAGACATTAAGAGAAGATAATAGTTTCCTGTAAAAGATCCACATATAAATGCTAATACGTGTTTTATTAATATATTTATATACTTCGCGGTTGCTAACGAAAGCCGATGAGAAATGGAGAAGGAATAAGAAATCGGTCTTATTTCTGTGTGCTAGGGATAGCGGTGTTCAGTGTCCTTAGAGATGAGGCTCTTTGATGTCCGTTCCTTTTGTACGTTTTCGATATTATTCCAGTCAAATATATTCGAATCCAAAATTAATTGTTTATGTTTCTTTGTTTCTTGTTAAAACAAAAACTCTCCTCCCCGGAAGAGATTGGTGGGGGGAAATTTCAGGACAAGATCATTGGTGGGGAGATATTCCCCCTTGGATTTCGCACCCTGCGTTTAGAACACTAGGGTTTACACGCCAATTTCTTCAATATAAGAGATGATATGGTATATATATAATAAAAATAATAATAATAATAATTTAAAAAAAAGTACGCCCAGTTTTTAAATTTCCTGCAGTAAACGACAGTTTTCTTCAGTTAATATATATATGTGACAAATTTATGTATTTATCCTACTTTTACGTCGCTTTTCCGTCATATTGTTTAATGGTTAGTATGTATCTTCTCCAATGTCACATTTCTTCCCACTTTTGGGTAATCGCTACAATAGCTACGAGCAGTATTCGTAGTCGGGGTGCAGGAGAAACTCCCCCACTGTCACCAACACCAACCAGCATAATCTAAGTATCACCCAACCTGCCCACAAGACGAGACCACACTTTGGTCTGTCCCGTCTCATTTCGAAACATTCTCTTTTCCCGTCTCCTTTTATTAGATGAGACGGAAATGTCTCGTCTCGTGAGCAACACTAACGTTAACAATAGAAGTATCCGCTTGGGCCTACTGTCCCCAAAGGATCGAGCAAACCCCCCTCCTCCACCAAAAAACTTCCACTTCAATGAATGGACATTCACAAAGGAAAAGTCATGCCCAGCTCGAGAGTCAAACCTGAAACATGTGAGTTCCTCAGTTAAATTATGAATTTTGTGTATAATAATTACAACGCCAGTTCATTCGTGGTAATTCTGAATCGGCAGTTTGGTATGCATATAGACGTATAAGCAGGATAATATCCAGTTTTAGAAGGCTCGTAGCGTTGAAACGAGGAGTCAAACAAACAAAAAATAATTAAGAAAAGTTGTTTTGTCTTTATGATCACTATGCACTGTGAAAGTTTGTACGAAAATCCTTTGCATAAGTTGTCAATTCTATCTTTTTCGAGACTTGAGACAAGAACGAGAATTGCCCTCCGAAACCGAGACGAGACTGTCAACGAGGCATTTACAAATAAACACGAGACAGACATTTACAACTCTCAACGAGAACGAAACCAAGACTGCCCTGTCTCGTCTCGATAGGATCCCTAGTAATGAGGTTGTGAACCAATTAATTAATGCGTCCGGAGAAAGAGATGAGGCAGCTTTTTTCGCAGTGCAAAATTCAAAATATATTTCAGTATGTGATAAAGTGTTATATACATTATTCCCTTGGAATAATTACACATAAAGTTAGCTTTGAAATGTACTGTGCAACTGATGTAATCTTCTCAGTGTATTTTCTCTTATCTGCACAAAAAATATTTTATCATAATTTGCGTAACAAATGAAACACAGACTGAAATTGCTTTATGGAAAAGAAAGTAAAAATAGGCGTTATAAGTAAAGTGAAGAATGTGAAAATTCTTATTTTGCACTACATGGTTTATGGTAAATTTCGATAAATATAAGTTTAAAATATATTTTTGAAAACTTGGTCAGTAACCAATTTTACAAGCAATAGTTTTCTCGTGACTTGATGAAAACACGCACGCAGCAGAACTCTTTCGTTTATCTTTCACGTGAGCAGCAGGGATAGATATTTAATAGAAGAATGACCATTATAAAGCATAGCTTTTCCTTCCATGATCGTTCCTTTTTCCATTATGTAACTCTACACAGATTTGCAAAATTACTGTGCAGGTTGACTCTCCGTGGGCTACCCCCAGTAAACTGGACGCTCGAAGCAGACGACAAACCAGCTCTCTCTGAGTAGTGACGTATTAACATGGCGGGGCGTGTTTTTCAGCGTAACGCTAGCCTCGCAACTTTGGAAGTCTGGTTTTCCCCTTAAACTGAACGCAGGAAAACGTGAAAAATTGCAGGGGTAATTTTCTCAGGGTGTAGTTTTTAAAATTGCTTTTAAAAAAATTGAGTGGAAATGTCCATTCTCATAATTTACGTAGGCATCCTCTCACGCACTGCATTTCCTCCATGTCGATCCATACAAGCATCCCCACCTTTCCCCAAACTGGGCAAACCATCCCCTCAGATAGGAGTTTCCACTTAGGGCGCTGGGGGCCAGAGTAAAGGCTCGTTTACATTGGTCGAGTAAGCGGGAGATTTAATGGGACGAGTTACTGGCTTATCTGCTCGACTCGACCATTATGTGGCTAGTAGCTGTTTACACACTTTCTAGCAAAGTGGGATAGTGGCTGCAGCTGTTTGGTGATCTTTTGACAATATGGACACGTCCACGTCGTTGGCGATTTAAAACAAACAACTCTAAAACAGTTCCTTTTGTTTTACGAGACATGAACACAGTAATGCACGAGAAGAAGTCTAGAAAGACAACTAACTTCCTTGATTTTTCTATTTTCAATTGTTCTTGGTTGTACGTAGAACGTAAATTCTTTACTTTCAATTTTACTTCTCCTACGCCTCTACAAACTTTATGTTGTCAGACTTGGATCACCTCGTATTCTTGGTGATTTTTTTAAAAATACAATTACAATTACAATGCCAAATCACAACACTCTACTACCGCACAGACTCCATACTCTCCTCAGAAACCGTTTACATTGATCGAGTGGTCTGTCGAGTTTACGCGCGAGTGAAAAAATCAATGGGAGAGGAAGCAACTTGGTCGAGTCACTGTCCTCCGTAGACAGCCACTCGACTGTCCTGACTACTGGAGCGAGTACTGGCTCCAGTGCTCTCCCCAGTTGTTTACACGAGGAGAGTAGCTCGCTTTACCCTTCTCACTCCAACTACTTTCCCTTCTACTTGACCAATGTATACCAGGCCTAAGATTTCATAGCTTGCCCTTCAGTCATAGAAACTCATATTTTAACTTTTATGATGTTTATTAGTACTATTATTAAAGAGACGCGGTAGTGTAGTCGATAGGGTGTCTGACTGGCACGCGGGAGACCCGAGTGGGTGGGCGATCCAAGGTCTGAAAGCAGCTTTGGGGCTCACCCAGCCTCAAATGATTTAGTGCCTTGGGGCAAATCTGGGGGGTAAAGGCGGCTGGGACGTGATGCTGATCAAATTACCTCCAAAATGCCGAGATCGAGAATGTGTGGGGTCATACACTCACTTCCCCTAAATATGCCTTCCTGGCACGCTGCCCTACGAGGCACGGGGAACTTTACCTATTATTATTATTATCATTATTTTACAAATCATAGAATCAAAACTGAATCGAAAATATATTGGCGTTGTTGTCAAGTTCAGACTTCAGTTAACTATTTAAATAGAAAAAAGATTCGATTTGATTACTGTTCATAAACATATAGCGCTTTGGTGATGAACAATTCTTTGTCTCTTGCACTTTTTTTCACGCCACAGACATCAGAGATCGTTTAATTATGCTTTTATGGCACCCCTTATCCATGTTTTCACGCAACAATTTAACCACTCAAATTCGATACCTCAGAGGAGCAAGAGCCCCCGGCTCCCTCTGCGGATGCCTATGCATAGGAATATAACTGCAAAACCCACAGCATTACATTTGCACAGCAGAGAAGTCTAAAGATAGCAAAAGTTGCATTTGCAGCAAAAGACAATAGTCCTAATGCGGCGCCTGGCCCCTGGATGCGAGCCAGACATCCCAGGAACAATAACATAAAAAACTTCCCAGACGGTTGTTTTGGAGGGAAAGTTTAGCGATTATGACCTTCTCCCCCCTTTTCCCTTAGTTCCTGAATAAGAGGGAGATTTAAGATCAGCCGAGACTACTCCCCATGTTGAGTTTTACACATACGGTCCATGTGATTAACTGGACAGAAATTTTCTCTGCTGAGTTGTAGGATAGGAAAGCTTATGGGTTTTTTTTGCTTGCGAACTTTCTGGCTGTTCTATGGAATGTTCTTATACGAAAGAACAGAGATGTCAGCACTTGTACTAGCCTGTGTGGCAAAGTGGTTAGCGTAACGCGATGCTCAACTAAAAGATTATTCTTATTTGAGCGGATTGAGCGTGTTTGTTCATGGATCAATCATACTTTCATTAGAGAACAAATCATAAGTAAAAAATGCAGGCTATTCACACCTTGGCCTGTACAGTCACGGACAGTTCTGGGTTGTAAGAACCCTGTTGTAAGTGGAATCATTACAACTCAGAACTGTTCGTGACTATACAATCAGACCCAGAGCCGATGTCATCTCGAAATCGAAGTGAAGGCACATTGCAGTGTTTCGGATTCCACTTTCAATTGTAGGCCCAGTCCAGATACCCTGTCCAAGCCTAAAGTGGACTTAAAATAGGTTTTGAAACGACTTTGAAGCTGTGAGCTGATTGTAAATATGTAGGTGCCTATTATAGCTCTTTTCAGTTCTTACGGCGGGCGCTCTAGAAGCTGGCAGGGGAAGTGGGGAGCGGGGAAGCGACCAATCCAGCACGATAAGAAACGTAGCGGCCAGTAGAACGAGTTTAACGTAGTACTTTTTCCGGCCGCGCCGTGTCTCTCGGCGCCACTGCTGTTGTCTGGTTGGTCTGTTGCGTAATCCCCGCTCCCCACTTCTCCTGCCAGCTTCTAGAGCGCCCGCCGTAAGAACTGAAAAGAGCTATAGCGGCGTAAATTCTAGACTAGCTAGTCTATCTGGAGCCTCAAACCCAGAGACCAAAATGTGCAGTTACAATCGATTAGAAAATGCAAATAAAATTGTTCATTTCGATAAGATGGTGATGATTCTGGAGTTGGCAACCTGATTTCTTTGAAGTTTGCAACCTGACAGCCGTTGACCTGGCAACGTGAATTCCTTGATGACGTAGTAAACGAAGAAAAATGGGCGTGTATGACAACTTATACACAGCGTTTGCGAGAGGCTACTTTTCATCCTTGCCATAGTGATATAGTCAAGCTCATAGGCTGAGTATACGCCAGTGGTACCTATGGAGAATATAATTTATATTACGCTAGTTGAAAAAAAAAAGTTTGGTTATCGAATATTTTCACATTACTTAGTAACATTAACGTTGCCTAAAACACACAATTTTTTGACAAATACGTTTGTTGACTTGGAAATACATCCTGAAAGAAAAAAAAACGGTTTAAGCTATGAAGTTTAAAAGAAACGTAAATATGAAGTAAAGATATTAAATTTATTAACTACATAAGTTTTCGAATTTTAAAATCTAATACAAGAATTAATATTGGTAACACTTCGATCTAGTGAAAACTGATTTCTTCATTTTTACAGAAGAAACTACTTACGGAAATCAGTTTCTATAGCATTATCGAAGTTCATGAATGTATTTTCTTTCATCGTGTAATCTTTTTTTGCGCGAATTCATGTTTTCTTCTAGAAAAATGAATTTTTAAGTATGTTTGCCTAACCTAACGGAACCTAACCTAACCTTACCGTGAATGGTTTTTGGGGCTATGAGTGAATGGTTTTTGGGGCTATGCGTGAATGGTGTTTGGGGCTATGCGTGAATGGTTTGCGGGGCTATGAGTGAATGGTTTTTGGGGCTATTCGTGAATGGTTTGTGGGGCTATCCGCTATTATTTTCGTGAGAAAAGCATAATTCCACCCTATAGAATGTTCCGCAATGCAGGATACGTAAGTAGCAATGTTAAAAAAGACGAAATAAATGAGTGATAGGTGTTTTCACGAGATCGAAGCAGTACCTTAATATTTGATATGGAAGGACACTTTGTTATTATGGAAGAATATTTTATCCATTTCTGGATGTTAATTTATGTTACTTTTGTGGAATTGAAATAAGTTTATCTTCCTTTTAGTTTCAATGGAAACTACCGCTATCTGACGTCACAACTCATCAATACCACAGAAGGAGCTCGCCTTTTGTCATACATGGAGGCTACGTTCAGAGGACAAGACAGGTTAGTACATTTCTTGTTTATTATAATTGTGCTAATTATATTTTGTCTCTCTGAGTCAAAGTTGATATCAAAAGAAACAAAGTACATTGCAACGATGTCAGTAGGCAGAACATGAAACCAAGCTGTTTAAAAATTCCGTTTTAGTAGCAATATGTCCTGTATGAAATTGTCGAAAATCCTGCGTTGTTTGAACAACCACATGAGATTTGTAAAAATTGGCGGGAAATTGTTTATCAGCTCAATTTGAAACCTGAAAGACATACATATTTGTTAAAATACGACTATTGCATTTTATCCAACTCCCATCTCAAAAACGATAGCAAAATTTTGATTTTGAAAATATGCAATCAAATTGCAGAAAAGGGAATAATGAAATCCTGAATTGTCATGTAAGCAGTGTTCGCTAATTGTAGTGTAGGTCTAGAGTATGATTTATGTCATTTTCTGACCCAGCTTGACCCTATATGTGTAAATGTATATGCAAAGGCGTAACTTGGGAGAGCTGGGGGACACTCGCCCGCCAATTTACAAATTTTATTAAATTCACAGGACCTGAGTTTCATGTTCTGCTCTCCCCAAAAGTCAGGCCCAAACATATACTGCAGTGTATATGAGAATTTTGTACTCAACGTGCAATGTTCGCATCAGTGGTGTCCTCCAGGGGGGTTTCTGGGGTTCATAACCCACCTTTTGGCCCAGTATTCCTAAAAAAATGAACATCAATGGCAGAAAGAGATAGCAAAATGAGGACTGACTACTAGAAAATTATCCGTAAAGCCCCCTCCCCCTTTCGACACGCCACTAGTTCGAATGTATTTATGGGATGAGGAGAAACGACAAATATTATCTTTCCACATTCTGACATTTTTATGGCCAACTTCATAAACTCAAATCAAGATATTTTATTACAACGGACATAGTAGCGTAAGTAATAATAATAATAAAATACATTTTCTATTTGATACATACTCATAGAAAGTCATGTGCCATTTCACTCATTGTCATATTGATAGGATTAGTATTATTGTTGAACACACTCTGTCCTTCTCAAAACATAATTTTCGTACAAATGTTAGGTTATACACAGGGGTGTAGGTAGGACGATGTATTGGATGGGGGTGTCAAATTTGAATATTTATATCATACAAATAGATATAAATCACACACACGATATTTGCACCAATTAATTTTTCATTAATATGTAGTAGTCGTTTTTAATGAACAAATATATATTAAATTATTAATATCACATTATATTTAACTTACTCTGAACAGGAACCAATTGTGATCTAAATGCATTTTTTTTTAAATTTAAAAATGCAGGGTTTATTTAATTTAAAGTAATATTTGCTGTAGGCTACGGGAAATTTTAGGGACGTTTCGAGGGGTCAGTGTCCTTCGAGGCAACAATGGAAGAAAGTTGCTCAGTGAATATAACCACAAATGGTAATGTCAAGACAAATTAGACCTTACGTTACAACTATACTGCAGGAGGCCTTAGAAAGGGCGTTTCGCGGGCTAACAGCAGACGTCGCTCGCACACTATTGCCGATACTCTCGTGTCGTCTGCTCCTCAGCCGGACAAACAGGCCGAGGTAGCAAGAGGCAGAGGTCACTCACCCTTCCAGAAGGGTGCAGTGAGCTAGCTGTGGCAACCGGGCTCGCTCATTCGCGGACCTGATTGGTTCTCGCAGACACACCCCCACATTGTCGTCTGCTGCAAGCCCGCGAAGCGATCTTTCTAAGGCCTCATGGAGTATAAAAACTAAACTAACTGAAGTTCATTTATGTTATTAAGAACAGAAATAACTAGCCTGCAGAAATCCTGCAATTTTCTTGTTATTTCATGCATACTTAATTCTCTACAATATATTTTACATACCATCTTTATTAAAATGAATATTTTTATGTTTCAGGGCTAGGAAGTGCGATGTGTTTGAGTACAGATGCCCTTCAAGAACTGAAGAGATGATCAACCTAGACTCGCTCTCTTTATGGCGCGAGATGATTCGTTGGTTGACCATCCACGTGATATCAAGGAACCCATGAGAGTTGGAGAAGGGATCCGCCATTTTGTGGGTCTTGTGCCAGGTAGCCCTGCAGCCAATTTAAATCTAATTCGTTGCTTCAGAAATATTCCTGCAACGTTCTCCTCAATTGGTCACATGATATGTAACTATATATATGTATGTTTCTTCTCATTATATAATAAAGACAAAACGGTAAGAACGACTGAACAACAAACGTGACATACAACATCTAATGATTTGATTGTAAATATTGCATTATTAAAACTTGTCAAGAATTTATTGTTGTGATGTAAATTGTTTGAACCTAATTGAAACCCATGTCTCTTCAATTTCAAGCGAAGTGTTGATCGGTATTAGATTTTATGAAGTTCACTATAAAATCACTAAAATCGACAGTAAATGCTAAAGAAAGATTGAGTAGTTATGTTATTACTAGCACATTAAGGGTTCATTAACCTGGAGCAATTTTTAAACTGAAATCTTTGTTGTAAAATTATAGTGAAGACTGTACCAAAAACCGTCGGTGTTGTGGAAAATGTCTGATCATTTAACAAACTTGAATTTTTAGAAGAGATGAACAAGGAATTGAAGCCAGTGGTAGTTCAGTTAATAGTATCATTATTAGGCGTTCGATAACCTGGTTTAAGTTTTCAAACTGAAATCTTTGGTGCCAATTTAAAGTTAAATCTTTACCAAATACAGTCGGTGTTGTGCAAAATGTCTGATCATTCAACAAACTTGAATTTGTAGAAAACATGTACAACGAATTGAAGCCAGTGATGTATTATACACTTCCCTGCTCTGTGCAGTTAACGTATTGTATCTGCACATGATACATATATATATATATATATATATATATATAAATATAAAGATATGGTTTGATATTTTCATTAAATCAATCTTATATAATATGTTTTTATTACGAGTATAGAATAGCATGATCTCAAAGTATTTCAGAAGCCAAAAGATACATACTAGGTTCATTCTAGAATTCTCATAAAAACTATGATGAGAATTATAAATGTTATTGTGCCCTTTACTTGTCTAATTAATTTAGCTAGTTTCTAATAAACTAGAAATACGATACTGCGCTAATGTAAAATAATGAAAGTTTTTTTTGATAAGCCACACGAAACTGAGTTACTTTGGTTACAATGAATAATTATATTGTTTCAAGAGAATTATAACTAGGGAACGGATCTTTATGTGCTAAAAACTCAGAAATATATTTTTTTTTATGTGTCATAAATGTGACAAAAATAAAAGCCATTTGGTAACAAAAACAAAATATTACATGCATTTTAAACACCTGAATTCAGTTTCTAAATGCTTACCTCTTAGTGAGCTATTTTTTGCAAGAGTTGCAGTGGATCATCATAGTTTTTTCCAAATTCTCCATTCTAAATCTGTGACGATTATCTCTAAAAAGCATCTTATATTGTGAGAAAGATCGCTCCACGTCATAAGAAACAATTCTTTCATATTTGAAGCACGAAATGCCACTAACGCTGAAGTTTTCCAAAGCTTCCTCTTCCTCTACTTCACCTTCCAAAACACGTGCAATTTGGCACAAAGTTTGAAAATCTTGGTTTTCCCCAAAAAAATTCTGTACATTTATACATTAGCACTTTTGCGTTAGATCCAGTGGGGGTAATATTTCCCCCCAATAGGATCGTAGGCGAGGCGCCAGAAGTCTGCCAGCGAGCGTGTTCAAAGACAAAACAAACCTAACACTCTCGATATAAAAGAGGTGCGGAGAATAAACATTTTTCCTTCGAGGATTTCGAGGCAGCTGAAGTCAATGAGCGATTTTATGTATTTAAAATGAAAATTCCCAAAATATGTATTTACATACGGAAAACTGGAAAATATGTGTTTTTATGTAAAATAAAATTTGCTGTGTTGACATATAACGCTATGATCAGATTTTTTGCAAAAACGAGGGTCTCTATCTTATCGCAGAAAAAAAACAACATTTATTTACCTAAAGTTCCGTTCCCTAATTATAACAATCAAGTAGTAATTATACACTTCAAGTTTGTTCCACGTGTATATGAATAATATTTGAAGATTAGTAGAATGAAAAATATAGTAATACTTGCCTCAGATCTTTGCTTATTGAATGTAAATATTTGAAGATGGTACACAAATTCAAATCAGTATTAATTACTAATAAAAGGTTTATGATGCTTGGCTAACTGAAGCAAAAGAAAAACATCAGATATTTCTGAGGACGAATAATATAGAACATGGCACGATAAAA
This sequence comes from Lepisma saccharinum, assembly GCF_977018435.1. NCBI lineage: Eukaryota > Metazoa > Arthropoda > Insecta > Zygentoma > Lepismatidae > Lepisma > Lepisma saccharinum. The sequence goes on along the minus strand of NC_139247.1, from coordinate 47,522,810 downwards.
TATGACGTAATATAATTCTAAAATAAATAAAAAACAAATAAATTTACATGTACATATATTTTATATTGAAGTTCATGAAGCATGTTGAAAACTATTAGACCTGAACCTAATTGTGTTACAAACTTTATGAAAATTGTATATAGGATATTTCAAAGAACTATGACAATAAATTAAATTAAGCACATTTTTTAATATTTTAAAATTGAAAAATCTTTTCTCTAATTTTCAACAAATCTTGATGTAAATTATTTGCTTTGAGAAAGAATAAACGGTGAGTTATCTGAACAGTATTACAAGGCTATGCTCGTACTATTATAATTGAATGAGTGGTTTTTGTAAAACAACATAACTTTGACACATATACATATTTTCAGTTCTTTGTAAATTCTTGTGAGGCCGTGTACCTTGCTTCATTGTACCCAGTACTCGTTCTGTACTTAAATAGCTATGTTCTAAAATATATCCATTTTTATTAATAATTTGGTGCACTTGTGTTAACTTTGTCTATCTATGTATTTTGTTGCCTCCATTGCACAATTTATGAAAATATAATTTTTACGTACAACAACAATGCTATGGACTTTTATTTGATTCCTTTCATTCCAATTTAAGTATAAATGTAAATTGTTGTAAATGTTTGAATTGTAAATACAGTAACCCCCAAACTTACGTCAATTCGAAGTTACGTAATAAGTGTACGTAGCTGTCACAAGGCATTTTTTTTAAAGTGTGATTTCAGTTTGTTTTTATATTATTTTTATATATTTTTCATACTTTTATAGTAAATACTGCTGCATGAAGTTTCATATATAAAATAATACTGTGTAAATAATATACATACATATAATAATAATAAATATTGCAGTTTCTTACGAAGTTACACTTAAGCAATTTACAAATTCGACGTACGTAAATTCAAGTTACGTAAAGGTTTACGGAACGCATTACGTAACTCGGGGAGGTTACTGTACGTCAATCTTGATTATCAACGTTCGCTCGTTTGTACTGTTGTTTATATGCTAATGTGGGAGTACAGACATCTTGATCCAGGACGTAAGTAGTGCATTAAAATCATTGTTACTGTGAATTCTCGTAATGTTTATTGCACCAATATGAACGAATTTGCGCGTATTACACCTCTTGTTTAAATACACAACAATAATATTGTATGAGTGGTGAAACTACGCGTAAATAATTGCAACATACTAAATAGATATACTCAGTTGCACAAATATTCCTAGTATGAAAGGCTTTCATACAAAAATGACGAAAAGTAGTCTGTGGTGTGCCAAAGGTAGGTTGGTGGGGGTCATAACCGTACTTTGGCCCAAATATTTCTTAAAAAAAAAGAACAATATTAGGGTCATTCACGAAAAGTGGTTCTACTCCATGTAAATAACAAAACGTATTAACATGGAAATTATTATTGTGTATAATTGCATTAAAGTTTAGATGTTCGTGAATGCATGTAATTTACACATTTCACCAATAAAAGTCACTAGCATCTTTATCCTATATGCTTCACCTACAAATGAAGTCACAATTTGCTACATTTTCAGTGTCACACACGTAACGCACTTTTGTTAATGCCTTTCATGAATTCAGGCTATGCCATTATACTCAAGTTTTTTAATTTGTTAGTAGACACTACAAGAGTATTTCATAATTCTATGAAAACAGTTCGTTGTGAATATTTTAATCCAATCTCATGTCTAGAACTTCAAATTTTGTGTGTAAAATGTCACACACGAAACGCTGGAATGCCCCATTAAAGGCAAGAAAAGATGGCAAAATGAGGGCTGACTACTAAAAAGGTATACGTATTCCCCCCCTTTTTTTTTAAATCCTGGGCACGCCACTGAGAGAAGCAAACAACAACTTGAAACAATAACATTCGTGAAAGAAAGTGGTCAAGGTTATGTATGTGCATTTTTCATTTAATACTTGTACTTGGGAACTGAGAAGTTTAGTTGGTATTCTGGTCAGGACATTTTCACTCAATTTTTTTTTTACAACAGTTTTAAAAACTACACCCTGGAAAAACGGCCCCTGCAAGTTCTCGCGTTTCTCTCCGTCCAGTTTAAGGCAAAAACGATACTTCCAAAGTTGCGAGGCTAGCGTTGTGCTGAAAACACGCCGCCGCCATGTTAATACGTCACGACTTAGAGAGCCCACGGTGAGCGAACATGTGCAGCAGTTTTGCAAATCTGTACAGATTTAAATAATGGAAGAAGGAGCGATAGTGGACAGGAAAGCTATGCTTTGTAATTATCATTCTTCCATGAAATATCCCTGCTGCTCACGTGCAAGATAAATGAAAAGGTTCTGCTGCGTGCGTGTTCTCAGGTCATGCGAAAAATACGCTTGTAAAATTGGTTGCTGACCAAACTTTCAAAAATACATATATTTTAAACTTATAGTATTTATCGAAATTTACCGTAACCTATGTAGTGCAAAATAAGAATTACATTCTTCACTTTATTTATAAAGCCTATTTTACTTTTTTTTTTTTTTTTCCATAAAGCAATTTCAGTTTGTGTTTCATTTCTGTTGCGCAAGTTATGATCAAATATTTTTGGGCAATTAAGAGAAAATACACTGAGAAGATTACATCAGTTGCACAGTACATATTAATAGGCTACTTAGTGTATGTATAATTATTACAAGGAAATAATGTGTATAACCAAGGGCGTATTTATGGGGGGGTTCAACGGGTCCACCCCCCTTTGGTTCAGTAAAATTACCAGAGTTACCTGTTCAACTGCTTGTTCATAAAAAAATCTTTGGACATATTTTATTCTCTTAAATTAGAGATGTAGGACGGGATACGGATGGGAAGGAAATTACGTAATTCAACACACCAGATGGGACTGCAGACCAAATGTCTGCAATTTCCTGATAGTTTCGGAATTTCTGCGATAACAAACTGCATTGAGACTATCAAATCAGTTATTTTTTTCCCCTCGAGTCATCTTAAAGATATTTGGTTTTTAAAAAAGCAGTGACACAAAATGAACAGAAAAGTATCAATACTAGCGTGACTTCGTGACTACATACACACAACTTTGATGGGTCCAGCACCCCCTGCTCCCCAACAAGCTTCCGGCCAGCAGTGTCCTGGATTTTCACTTACGAAATAAAGCAACCCTAATCATACCAAAAGTTGATCCATCCCCCCCACCCACGTGAACTATATATACGCCCACGTGTATAACAATATCCCATACTGAAATGGTACGATGTATTTTGAATTTTGTACTGCGAAAGAAGCTGCCTCATCTCGTTACCCCGAACGCATTAATTGGTTCGTTCACAACTTCAGCACTAAGGATCCTATCGAGACGAGACATGGCAGCCTTGATCTCGTTCTCGTTGAGAGTTCTAAATGTCTGTCTCGTGTTTATTTGTAAATGTCTCATTGACAGTCTCGTCTCGATTTATAAACATCCGTCTCGGTTTGGGAGGGCAATTCTCTTTCTCGTCTCAAGTCTCGAAAAATATAGAATTAACAACGTATGCAAAGGATTATCATTATAAATACAAAAAAAAACTTTCTTAATATTTTTTTGACTCCTAGTTTCGACGGTACGAGCCCTCGAAAACTGAATATTGTCCTGCTTATATATGCAAACCAAACCGCAGATTCAGAATTACCAGGAATGAACTGGCGTTGTAATTATTGTACACAATATTCATGATTTATCTGAGGAAGTCTCATGTTCCAGGTTTGATTCTCGAACCTGGGCGTGACTGTTTCCTTGTGAGTGACATTTCATTGAACTGGAAATTGTTACATGGGAGGATGTTTGCTCGAGACTTTGGGGACAGCTAAGGGGATGCTTCTATTGTTAATGTTAATGTTGCTCACGAGACGAGGCATGTTCCGTCTCGTCTCATAAAAGGAGATGGGACAAGTGAATGTTTTCGAAATGAGATGGGACAGAAGAAAAAGTTCGTCTCGTATCGTGGCAGTTTGGGTGATACTTAGATTGTGCTTGTTGGTGGTGGTGTAGTGTGTGTGTGGGGGGGGGGGGGTGTCCTCCTGCACCCCGACTTCGAATACTGCTTGTAGTCATTGATCTTCATTGTAGCGATTAGCAAAAAGTGGGAAGAAATGTGATGTTGGAGAAGATACATACTAAATTAACCATGCGTTCTCATCGTTGCGGTTAAACAAAGTGACGGAAGAGCGACGTAAAAGTAGGCTAAATACAAAAATTTGCAATACATATTAACTGAAGAAATGTCGTTTAGTGCAGGAAATTTAAAAACTCCCCGTACCTTTTTATACCGTATCACCTTTTATATTGCAGAAATTGGCGTGTAAACCAGAGTGTTCTAAACGTATTATCTTAAAATTTGCGAAGAAAATATTGTGACGAAAATAATTGTAATTCCAGAAAAGGCATTCCTATAACATTAAGTTCTTGCCAGTCAGAACTAACCTAGTATTCGCAATGAACAAGGTTGTTCACGTGTTCAGCCACTGACTGTTACAAGTTTTGCTTTGTCACCCTAATGGGAAAACCTCTACCGAGTGTCTGAATTATATTAAATACTGCTATACTGCTAGGGCATAATTCATCTCCAAGAAATGGAGCACAGATTTTTGCACTGGAAGTTACAAGATACTTGTTTTACACAGTAGAGCAAGTGACTTTGCTGTCGCTTCTGCGGCTCATGCTAAGTTGACGGGACGAGCAGAAGCCCCGCCTGCACGCATTTCTAAGTGATGACGTCAGAGGAACTCGTGTCTGTGGAGAGGACGTTTTCAAATCCGTGACGTAGGAGGGGAATTTCAGCGGTGTTTAAAGGCGTGTTTCTCGAGAACCAAAACAAATATTTTACACATCTCATGTTTGTGTCATTATCTGTAAAATGAATGGATTTAAAACGTTTTTCATGTCAAAGTGGAAATGTTCATTGGAGAAACATCTTCCACTGAAACACTAAGAAATATAGAGGCAAATGCTGATGGGATGGGAGAATTCTGATCCACAGGAACACTGTTATACTGGTCGCATTTCCAGCTGGCGACTGGGAAACAACGAATCAGCGATCAGTTGAATTTTCTTCGACTGACATCGGGCATTTTCGTGTCACAAGACACCGAAAGTTGCTGGCGGGACGAAACAAATCAGTGTCGGATACACAGCATGTTGCCAAACGTACTGTAAAACTGGAGCTAGGAAGAGTCGGTCAGCGCCGTTACTGGATAAATGTTTTACAATAGTACACAAAGTAAGGAAAATTACTGCACAAAACACTGTGAAACAAGCTAATAAAACAACTGACAAAATAGACGTACGCTTGTCAACGTTGCAACGGGAGAGCGATGTTACCCCTACATCTTTTACTTCGCAAATGAGGTTGTTGACACTCATTGAGCCACACCCCCCGAAGACGATTGGTGGACAGATGGAGCTACGTAAGTCGGCCGCCAGTTGCGCCTGAGATTAGTATAGTCATGTAGTCATGGAGAGAGGAATCGCCACAGGAAGAAGTTAAGCTTCTTCCATTGGTATAGGCTTCTATGGAGACGGAGAGAATTCAGGGACTGATGAATCACAGGTATTGGACGGTTGGTGTGTGAAGATCTTTACTCTTAGCTTCTGCATTGCTATTGATGTGTGATGCCAATTGATATCTTGTCTCTGCAGAAGTGAACCTATTGTCTGGAAATACAAGTGGGCTGCAAAGGTTCATTCCACTTTTCTCAAATCCACTTACAATGCATGTTTGTTGTAGTTGCAGCTTTACCATATGCAACCGAAAACAGACTTGCAACTTGTGTCACCACTCTTTCCTGGATGGTTATGTAACCATTTTGAAACACACCATTGGCTTTTGGGGGGTGCGTAACACAAGCTTCTTATACACAGAAAAATCTAGACATGAAAATAGATTAGAAGATTTCCCTTCTACTGATTTCCAACCCATTACATGACCTTTCATCAAGTGTTGAGATACAGGGTGTCCAAAAAGACTCCATAAATAGGGAAAAATGACTTTTCTCAGTTGTGTTACAGAATGTTCTCAATGTGGTGACCATCAAGTCTCAGACACAGATCGATGAGTTCCCGTCAGTTTTACTGAACATATAGCAAGATGTCTGGCGTCACATAAGTGCAGGCGTCAATGATGCGAGCTTTTAGATAAAGCCTAGGGCGCTATAAACAGAGGGCGCCATTGAAAACTTTTCTAGATAACAAAGAATATGCGATTGAAAAATTTACACTTGGCAGAAGTAAAGGGGGATGGAAAAAATACAAAGTGTTACTCGACCCATGTTCCCATTGAAGATTAATTAAATATATATATTTCCATATGTATGGAGACTTTTGAGACACCCTGTATTTTCTTTAGAGTATGCCCTTCGGTCATTCATGAGAGGAAATGCTGCTAATAGTACCAAATCATGTAGTCTTTGTTAATCTTTCTCTTTTTTGTTATTTTCATTATTGACGATTTCAGCATGACCATCTGTGCTGTATTTGTAATTTTCTCAATAAATAAATAAATAAATAAAGGGACTAGGTAAGTGGTTCTGTTTGATCACCAAACCTAAGAATTTTAGCCTAGAAAAAGTTAAGTTTTACAGCCTAAAATAGGCTTTGAACGTATCAAATTAAGGTCTAAAATAAAATTAGGTCCTCGATCAAACACTTCAATCAAGTTTTACATAATGTTATAATAGGTGTAGAAATTCCATGAAGTTCAATTCTTACAGCATTTCTCATGTCTTCGAACACAAATGTCTGGTATTTATAATAAATATGCATTCTAATAAATAATATTAGTTTTTTATAAAATTGAAACAATACCCAATATTTCGGGAAGGACTGTAGCCTAATCAGCTCTCCCCTTTCTGTGCATGAATATAGTTTAATTTGCGGTTTCTTTTAAGAAAGCATGATTTATATAGGTGCCTCTATAAAATAAAACAACATGAAGAATCCATACCTTAACAAAAATTCGAAGTTCAGTAATTAAGAAAAGGCCTTGGAATTAAGTTAAATAAAAAATAAGAATATTGTTTTAACTTATGACCCTTTCATCGGAATGTGCTAACTCTCTTAAGCGTTCCAATATTATATTTATTTTATGTTTTACTTATCCAGATTGCCCGACCCTGTGGCCGAGTGGTTAGCACATCGCGCTGCGACGCCAAGGGTCCCGGGTTCGAATCCCGGTCGGGCTTGGTTGTTTGTGAATGTCCATTCATCAATTTCATCATTTCATCACTCATCCCCATCTTCGCAAATTAGCCAAGAGGCACAAAACGCGAAGTAAAATAAACTAAATCAAATCAAATCAAATACTTATCCAGATTGTCATTTTTTGTACCGTATTATGTTCGACCAAGCATGAGGCATGTTGTAAAGTACAGAAAGTTCAGTGAGTTGTCGTCACATGGCGCCACAAGATTGCTTGTTGCTGCCATCTGCAGGGAATGTTGAGAACTATGTACTGACAGAGTCCGAAGCTTTTATTTACTGAATTGAATTGAATTGTTGTTTTAAGTCCATTTTATGCACAGAAAGGTCAATCGGGACTGGACCTACAGTTTAAAGTGGGATCCGAAGCACTGTGCAATGTGCCTCCACCGGGAATCGAACCCGGGTTTTATTTACTGAAGGGAGATATCACAGGGAGAGAGAGAGAGAAAAATAGAGATGGACAATTGATAGATACATTCCGTGAATCACTCAAAGTTGAAAAATTGAAAGAATTACGTATTATCGCTCACGTTGATTTCAGTACATCAATGATTCGAAAAATGTTTCTGCGCTTAAACGGCTAATGATAATTAGGTAGCAGCTACGAATGAATTACATTACGAATAAATGGGATAATTCACTTTAATTTTTGCTCTGTATTAATAGATGGCACTAGTGTCTCTAATCTAGGAATGTATAAAAGGTGCGAAGATTTCTATAAGTAGTGTGATCTTTATATCAAGAAAAACATCCTTATTTAGATGTTTATGTAGCCTTATACGTAATGACTAAAATTGTTATTATTATTTCTTGCTTACTATAAGGTTACATGTTTTTTCACATGTTCTTTTACATCTTTTATGCATCATGTTTCCCTACATATATTGGAAGCATAATATCGATATTTAAAAGTCTCTCGTTATTTTTGGGTGGTACTTGAAAAAAATGGATTTGCATTTATGTGCATAAAGTGGACGAGGAGATGGTTTTGTTGAAATTTGTACTGCGGTATAGTAAACTTCCACGTATATATTCACTAATTGTTATTGTTGTTATTATTATTATTATTACTATTAAGATAAAAATTGGAAGTGCTGGCCTGAATACAAATGGTGTGGAAGCAGCAGGCTGGCGCTTTCTGTCAAAATTTCAGGCGTAGAGTTGAGGAGATTAACATAAAAAACAATGGATTAATATACAGACAATTTTCTGCATCTATATTAAGCTTTTTTGGGGGGTGAGGGGGTTATGAACACTCAGTATCGTATTTATGATTTCATCTCGGGGGTATGCAAATTTGTATATGTTACCAGTTAGTAAACTAAACTATTTTCTGGCGGTTCTAAGTACCTTAGAATATTGGTTCTTCTAACAGAGGTCGTAATATCTTATTACATCATTTAAACGTAATTTAGAAACAGTATTTACCAGTGGCGACTCTTGGAATTTTTGGGGTGTAGGAAGTTATGGTAAACAGACTGAGGAAAGTTTTCGAAAATGCATTCAATTAGACAGTGCACCTTGGATTAGCATTGGCAGGCCCTCCCTGCCTGTCATGTGTGGATTAAGAGTTGCTTTGCCAATACCAACCTCCTGATAAGAAAAGGTGCTGTTTCAACTCATAAATTACGCTAAATATGATAAAATTATGCTAGGGTTTATTTTTATTATACAATTATTATTAATTTATTATCATCATCTTCTGATGACTGTAGCAGTTTTAAGTTCAATTTTATTTTGCTATTTTCGAGTTGTGAAATGAGTTATTGATTATTTATTGTAATTAAGCAACATTAGGGATTTTGACCATTCAATAAAATGGGTTTAGCATAGCGCTTGAAAAAAGTTGAAGAAAATTCCATGACTGGTAACGGCGTCCGTTTGTTTTATTTGTGACCTCCAAGTCTTTCTACCGATTTCCTTTTATGAAATGTTCCTTCCTTGTTAAATCGGGGAGGATAAAGAAAAGATGAAAACAAGGGGATGGATCAGGGCCTGTAAAAGCTTGTCGGCATACTTCCTTTTGTTTGAAACAAGTCCGCTAGAGAAGTACAAACAAGATCTGGAGATTTTCTTAAAAATAGATATTTCCTCAAAACATCTTCATTAGAATTCAATTTCTCTTTTTCCCAGGGACGCCCGCTTGTGAGATGATGCTGGATTTTTCATTATGCCAAACACAGAGTGCTAGGTGCCAACGAAGTTCAAATTTTGCTAGGTTTAGAACCATTATGCTAGAGTTGGCATCACTGTTGAGGTACCTATCGGACCTTCCTCGCGGACCGTATAACTGGGCAACTCTCGGCGTACCCCCGCCCTCCCTTGCACTGCCCCTCACCCATCTGCCTGTAGGATGACGAGAAAGGTTCCTCAGCGGCAGGCAAAGACAGTCGTCTTTGGGCAACAGATCTAGCTAGCACATTGTCTCTTGACAGTCGAGTAGCGAACCTTGATTGGGCTCAAAATTGTATAACGCTCATTAAACTCTTAAAAAGTAGAAAACTGGAAATAATTATAAATGAAACTGCAGGAAGTTCCTCACTTGCTACATGGAGGAATCGCCACTGGTATTTACATTTTATGAAAACCCAAACTCATACACAAGTTAGAACCATCCAACTAGTAACAGCGAAAACTTGACCACATTTCTATCCCAACATCAAACTTGATGTACATTTATCCTAACTACAAGTTTCTTGTGAACACTTTAATACATGTTAAATATCTGCACTGTCCCATGAAAACTTAATTGGAAAACAGCCTGTTTGTTGCATAGTTAAGCATAGTATATAGTATAGTATAGTTTATAGTATATGAACTGAAAGAGTACAGTATGTACTCTTTCAGTTCAATTTTATTTGAGGGGGGAAAAACACTCCTGGCAGGGATATTTTTTTCCCGGGAATAAAATTTTCTGTGCGGGGGAAATCCCAGGCAGCCCCCATCCCCGCGTTAATTCGCACACTGGGTCACGAGCAAAATGGTAATGTAAAGTAAATGGAAAACTACAGTATTACAGTGGGACCCATGACCATGAGCATTACTGTGAAAATTGTCCATGACTATTTTAATTAATTTTTCTCTTACATTCTATGTGTTTTTAAGCTATGGAATTTATGCTGGTGCAGAAGTTGTCAACAGTTTCTTTTGAGTTTTGTTTTAATTCTTGAAGCTCTTAATGGGTCAAATCAAGTGCACGAACGTGGTATGGATCACACCTAAACAACCTGCAACAATTGCAAGAACAACCTTTCATTACTTTTAATATGTTGCAAACATACTCCCTTCTCTACGAGAATTACATGCGGAAAGTAATATTTACGACAGTATGGAAAGGTTTTGCTAATTAAAAGACGTATAAAAGAAGTAAAAGTAAGATTGCGTAAAATACTAGCAAATTTTTAATGATTCCAGAGTTGAGAAAATTGACAAAAATACATTGAATTTAATAAGATTATTCATCCCTCATAGCCTGCCATCTGTTGTTCTTCTTTGGAAACACTAACAAGATCTGCGTTATATCGCGAATCTATGCGCGGAGGGATACCTAATTATGCAGTCTATTCAAAAATCAAATTATTAAAACATCCATTGATATGTTTTTAGATTCCAGCATTATTACATATTTCGAAGAAATACATTTATATTGTGAAATGAATGACTGTAACTGATTCGAGGTGTTTTAGTGTATAGAATCTCAGAAAATACTTGTCATTATTGACGTAATGAAAGAAGTCCGCGATAATGGAAGGGGAAGAAGTAATTCAGAGTGAAGAACACGCTCCAAAGAATAAGTGTTTTATGCGATCTAACAAGCATGACGACGAATCAAGTAGTGATGGCCGACTTTTGGAAGTTCCAGCTAAGAAATTAAACATGATGCCGAAGACAGTAACATCAAATTCATTGATTTTAGAAGTGAGGTTTGTACTCGTCTTTTCCGGGTATGGCGCCTTTCATTCAAGCATAATTCCTTATCTTAATTTTTACACAAGGCTCGATTGAACATTATCCCATCTAACAATATTCATTCGCATTGTTTGCAGTTGTCATACATGGATTGGAACTGTTATAATGCGTAAAAATCACTAATTAAACTTGTGTAAGTGTTCAAGAGTAAAGTGAACTGCTACGAAAAAAAAATCGGTTGACCTTGAACTCGTTACTGACCAGTTGGTTACGTAAGATAGGAACATATTCACTTCGTTTCATTTCAAGGCTTATTTTATTAATGCTGGTGGGAATGAACCATTGGCGAATTTTCAAAGAAGAATTAAAATTTACCGATACTTTTAGTACGAATATTTAAGTACAGTTGTTGTTGTTATTATGTTGTAAAAAACATATCAGATTCGATAAAAGATGGTGGTACAATTGTAATAGTTTAGATCCCGCTTTAAACAGTAGGTATGTCCCAATGGAATAGCTTATCTAAAGGTAGCCTATTCAAATTGACACATACATTTCACTTATGATAACAGTATGCTATAAACATCCGAGTTTTCATTACGGTAGAAAATTAATTAAATCAACAAAAAAACCTTTGTAATTTTGTACACAATATCTGTGAGGTTGATATATTTACATGGTAGATCAATCTAGAAATTGGAATTCTTGTGTTGTTAGTACTGTTCTGTATACAAATTTCATAACTTAATTTAATTTACTATTGAATTATGGGTAATGTAATATAGTTAACTACATAGCTAGGGTGGGAGGGGTGTGCATGTAATCAAATATGTTTAGGTGAGTTAAACCACCTAGGAAGTCTCGGTTTTTCAGGCTTATACATATAAGTATCGCATTAGTAACAGTATATAATAAATAGTACGATATTTAGTAAGTAATAAATTTACATTCTGCTTACTATCAATACCAGTTGCATATTTGTTAACTAGCGCTTCATGGGAATTAAAAAAAATGATGAAAAATCCAATTTATCGAATAAATTTCAATGAAATTACGTACAGAGCGTGTTTCATAATCAACTATACAGACTTGCCTCCCGTGGTAGAAAATGTGCAATTCTTAAGTTCAATGTTGCTTCAAGTGCTCTGCGTGGCCAGTTGAAATAGAAATGAATGGGCGATCAATTACTTTTCAAGTACGTAGATTGTTGAAACCATAGTTTTGTGAACCTCTGCCCGGCTAGTTAGTAGGCAAACTAGCATTATTATATTTTCCTATGTTAAAATATTGGAAGTGTTTCGCCTTCAACTTCAGTCCCACGTAGGCACTGGCGTACACAAGGGGGAGCTGATGGGGCTATAATTGGAAGTATTTAACCTTCAACTTAAGATATACGCAGGAGGGGAGTGATGGGGCTGTAGCCCCTCCCGTGACGGTGATTAAATAAAAAAAATGCAAATGATATAGTTCGACCACAAGGAAAAAAACCTTCCGTCAAAAGCGTTCGCGCATCTTCCCTGACGTTATCGGTACTCGGGGCAGTGTTGCCAGGTCAGACTTGAAAAAACCGGGATATTATTCCTTGGGAAACCAGAAGATCTGCTACAAAATCCAATGATCTAATAGCATATAATAGAATAGTAACGGATGAACGACGTTTTTTGTGGGCGGGGCGGCATAGGCGTGCGCACTGGGGGGCAAGGAGACGTCCGCAGATGTTTTTCCAGCGAGGGGAAACAATGTATTTTTTTATCAGCGGATAAACGAGGCATATTAACCCGTAATAGCGTTGTCCTCTCAGAAAACACCACTTTAGTTTGAAATTATCACGTTCCTATTATAATAAAGGATGTAAATTACTGTGACTGAAATCAACTCATATGTCTGAAATACTAGATACCTTTATGTCAACATTCATTTCCCAGAAGGGAAGGGAACGAGATAGGTTGTGAATAACCTAGAGTCGCCAAGCAAAGGGTCACAATAAAAGCCCCCTGCTTCAGTGGCGCGTTGTTTACGGTGTAAACGTCACAGATACTTTGGTAACAGTGTTGCTAAACCCAGCCTAGCACCCTGTGTTTGGCTAAAATAAACCGAACATCTCCATTTCAGGAGTGGACGTGTTTCAAACGAAAGAAAGTAAACCGTCCGAGTGACCCGACCAATGTCTTTCATCTCTTCCGCATCTTCCGGTGGTAAAATCTACGAGGGTGCATGGAAAACACCCTCAAGTTTGCCCTTTCTCAGCACAGACACAAGGGGTCTGTGTGCCTCTATTTTCGCAAAGAATATTTATGACAGTAAATCGTAGAAAGTTGTGTTCACAAATGAAGCTAACGTGCCGCCTTTCGTTGTCGGGGATTTTCCACAATCTTTCAAGTCGAATGCTAACAATAACAAATTAATTTGCCTTTTGCTGGTGTTAGGTGCACAGGTATCGTTAGGGGTTGACACGCGTCCTGCACCATAATGAGAAAATGAATTACGTATGTGAAATATATTGGTGATTTATACAGCATGTCTTCCTCAATAATTGAAGATAAAAACGCTTATGCTAGGATTCCCCTATCCTCCCCATCTGCTAGAATTACACACACACACACACACACACACACACACACACACACACACACACACACACACACACACACACACACACACACACACACACACACACACACAAACACACACATATATATACATGTATAAAATAATTGGCCCACGCTACGAATTCAGAGGTTCTACCTAGTAAGACATGGACGTTTCACTGTTTTTGTGTCACTTCATCCATTTCATCACTTCTTCATTCATCCTTGTTGTCGTACTTACCCGTAGAGGCACAAAAGCGACGAAAAATAAGTAAAATATAAATAGATTTTTGGGTGGGATAAAATACAGCCATCTAATCTACATTAGTAATGTAGTAATAGTAATAAAATAATAATTATTATTATGTCCTAGTACAATTGAGTAGCGTTTGGCATAATTTCACAGTTCAAACAGCACTTTTCACGGCTGAGTGGAGTTCCACTCTACCTCTCCCCTCCATGTTCAAGATGAGCAGGAAACGTGTTTTTGAGCGGGCGGTTGGAGGTTCCATTGCAATAGTTCATTAAGGAATTATCCCGAGAAATCAATAGGCCTGCCCTTTCCCACTTCCGCCGGCGCGATGTGGTTCTGCGCAGGTTTTTTTGCTTGTGGTTCCACTATAGTAAATAAATCGGGGAAAAAAACAAAGTGATAAATGCAGACTCGCCTTAAAATGACACCGATTACCATTTTTGTCTTTGAAGAACTTTTAAAACGAAGACTAAAAATGGTAATTACGAAACATTTTATAGTGTATTACGCCTCTATCTAGAAAGCAGCTATGTGGTATCTACGTTTACAATTCCAGACGTTTCCGAAAAAAATCCCATGTACGCATGTTGAATCATCACTGTTTAGAATATCTTAAGATGCCAAACATTTAGAACTACAATATTTTCTTTAATTGATTCAATGTGACTTTAAATGGAAAGAGCAGCAAATAGCAGTTTGTGCCTTATGTCCCTTTACACGCCAGAATTTTATTAAGCTGACGTTACACGTGATTTCAGTGGGTAATGTTTTGTCATTGCGAGCATATGCATTCGTGTGCATTTGTCACTAGCTTGAGGTACAAACTGAAATATCGATAATAATATAAATTTTTTCCCATCAAAAATTATAAAATAAGTAAAGTAATAATGATTCTTTATAAAGGATATCTCAAAACATTAAAATAAAACCAAGAGAATTTAAATAAGCTATATGTGCAAAACTTAGTGATTGGATTTGGTAACGTTTTTGAATTTCCACAGCTGTCATTTTAGCATCAAAGACGCAAAAAAGAAAAAGGGCCACACTTATTCTCACAAGAGGCTTTATACCAAAATTTTACATGAAAATAGGGTCCTTAGAAACTTGAAATTGATCCATTTTGAGGTCTTTCGAAATATTTTTTCAACATGCATAGACAAGGGTATAGCTATTGGCATGTCTCTTGTGATCATCAGCCTGCCCCCGTGGTGGAGTGGGTAGCACATCGCGCAATGGCACCAGGGGTCCCGGGTTCGAATTGCGGGTAAGACATGCATGTTTGTGTTTGTCCGATTTCGAAAAACTGAGAATTGAGAAAAACCGATATATGTGAAATTCAAGAATAAAGAGAAAAACGGGGGGTATTCCTTACTAAAGAAAAAGAAAGAGAGATTAGCACATCCCGCTATGACGCCAGGGGTTCCGGGTTCGAATCCTGGCCTGGGCATGGATGTTATTTATGAGTATCCATTCATCAATTTTCATCATAATTATCACGTATCTCCATCTTCGCAAATTAGCCAAAAGTGGCACAAAAGGCGAAGTAAAATTGATCAATCAAGTAACCAATCAACTTTGTGATCATCAGAAACAATTTTTCACTAACATCATAACATTAACGAATTAAATACCATAAGACTTGAACAAATTACAGCTATATATTCTTATTCAGCATAGTTTTTACTATAAGATCCCAACCAAACAGTATTAATCATTTTTTTTAAAAAAAAAAGTTATGTAGAACTCTCTAACTTGAAGATCAAATTAAATTTATTTCTTCTTGAAACAAAGATATAATTTGAAGTCATTAAATCTCAAATCAATTTTTTTTTTTTAGAAACTGAGAGAGTGGGGCTCTTAAGACGTTGTTATTACAATAATAATCTTAAACTGATATTTTTTGAAAACCGTGGAACATATTATGTTCTGCTTTGTTAAGAATGTAATCATGTGAAGAGTAACAAAATAAAACATATAATGTGAACATATGGCCAACAGACCATATGACCAACATTGTCTCCACCTCAAAAAATACTTAATTTTTTTTTACAATTAGAACATGAATAGCCGGCCCCCATGGCGGAGTGGTTAGCACATCGCGCTACGACGCCAGGGGTCCCGGGTTCGAATCCTACCCTGGGTATGGATGTTTGTGTGTGTTCATTCATCAATTTCATCATATCATCACTCATCCCCATCTTCGCAAATTATCCAAAAGTGGCACAAGAAGCGAAGTAAAATAATGCAAATCAATCAATCAATCAATCGAACATGAATAGGTTGATTTGCGAATTTCAAATATATATTTGAAGCAAGACCAAATGGCATATATCAGTGTTGTCCAAATGTTGCAAAAGCAAGGTAGAGATTGCAGGATTGTATAGATGTGGGTTGTTACATAATGCATAACATATTGCACTACTTTTTATAACACAGTGTATTTACAGTTAGTTTCCAGTGTTGCCATACGCATGTTTTTTTCCTTATTATCTGAATATTTTATTAGTTACATAACTCTTTATTAGCGCACACACACACCCTCTATTGAATGAGCCAACCTCGGTGGAGGAGTGGTTATCACAGCGCGCCACGACGCCAGCTGGTGCCGGGTTCGAATCCCGGCCTGAGTATGGATGTTCAGGTTCGCGATAAGCATAAAGTCACAGAAAAGAGAAGTCAAATCAATCAATAAATCAATCTATTGATTGAAATATTGACTGATTGAGTTTGGTTTTAAGCCAACTTTATGCACAGAAAATGTAGTCTTGGCTAAAGTGAGATCCGAACCACTATGTGCCTCCACCGGGTATGAAACCAAGGCCCCTTAATTACATAAAACGACGTTACCACTACGCCATCCGGAGTGCTGTACAAAAGCTATCATTGAGGCTTGGAGAAAAAAATCTGTGATAGTTCCATTTCGTTATTTTACAGTATTTTGACAGACATATTGCTCAACCTGACCTGCTTTCGAGAATTCATTTTCTCCCTCAAGTCTCCTCATCCCCCCTTCTCTCCCTTCAGTTGTGGCAGCAGCAAAATAATTTCAAGGCAAGCTCCCCTTTCTGTGGTCAGTTGTTTCCTCGCCCGTCCGTTCAAGCCTGCCGAATGCGGTTAGTTGAATGGTCTGGGAAATGCTTGGGGTGTCGTGCGTTTTGCCACTGTGGAAACGAGCGTTTCCCATGTTTGGAATTCATTTGGCATTTCAGGTGTTGAGAGGGCCGTGTGCGGTTCTTGCCATGGATGCAAACGGACGCTCGAAGCGGAATTAAACAGATGATTGCCTGAGTGCGAGATGAGTCTACCTATTTTCAGTGCTATGCTTTATGTTTATTCCAAAGTGGATTGTAGCATACAATACATACGAGTTGCGGCTACGTCACTTGAGATAAGAGATAAGTAAAACACGGACAGGCAGGCAGGAAGAGAGAGAAAGAGAGAGAGAGAGGAAGAAATTAGTATGGATTTTGAAAGAGTAAGGAGATAGGAAAGGAGATCCCTTGCACTCCGGAAAAAAAGAATAGAAGAAATAACAGAGAGGCAGAGAAAGAAAGATTGATTGAGTTGATGTTTTAAGTCCATGCACAGTAAGGCTAATCGGGACTGGACCTACAGTTTAAAGTGGGATCCGAACCACTATGGCCTCCATCGGGTATCTAACCAGGGGCCCCTTGATTACAAAGAGACGACGCTACCACTTTTTTTATATATATAAAATGAATACCCCGAAGCGGAAGTATCCCCCGTTTTTAATTTTTTCTCAATTTTTACATTTCTCTGTTTTTCTGAATTTTTCAGTTTTTCGGAATAGGACAAACACAAATATCCGGGATTCGAACCCGCGTTGTGCTAACCACTCCGCCCTGGAGGTCGACATCCACTACGCCATCGGGGAGGCGTGGAAGAAAGAGATATAAATAAGTATATACACGAACAGAGAAGACAATTGATAGATAGAGATATACAGGGTGGCTCAATAAGTCACTTAACACCCCCAGTACAAGGCCACTGCGGCATGGAACGTGAAAATGGCGATGACCAATCGTTATCAGGCCAAGGGGGAACCACATTGACGTCACCCGCATGGTCGGCAGCCATCTTGATGTCCGCCATCTTGAATTCAACTTCAGAAATTTAAATGGGAAGGGGGTCGTGCGACATATCAAAATGGGCTAGAATTTCACCAGGAAAACAACTGTGACATTTGTTTTCACCTAACTTTAAATTTAAGGCGATTTCCGCATGGGAGAGTGACACGTCCTTTCCTTTTTGCTTAAATGTTTATTGTTCAAATAATCGTTAGTATTTGATTATGTGGTATTTATTGTTAGACCAATCACTGAAAATGTCCGGATATTGACTTACCGGTATGTACATATCTTTTAGTATTGGTTGGCATGGGAATTACGATTGTGTTTTGTCTTTACATAAAAGTTTAAAAGAGTGATGATGTGAATTGATCGTGTCAAGAGTAGCATATTTCCTTTTTCACTGATCTGAACGAAAAAGCCACTAACACGTGATTAACGGATTGCCATCATATTGATGTCAGGGGAGAGAAGTACGCGTGACATTGTCGCAGACTTCAATAACCGCAATCCTGCAAGACAACCGGTGTCACATGTGGCCGTCAGCCAGTTGCTGGCAAAGTTCCAAGATACTGGATCTGTGGATGACAAGACGCGACATGGACCTCCGAAAACAGCCACGGATGAGGGTACTGCTGTAGCGGTGTTGGCATCATTTGCAAAGTCCCCAACCCGTAGCACACTGAGACTGGAGCTGGAAAGCGGTGTCAGCAGGGGTTCAATTCAAAGGATTGTACGCGACCACCACTGGCATCCGTATAAGATACAGCTGCAGCAGCACCTTAGTGAGGACGATCCAGACAGGCGTTTGCAGTTTTGTGAGTGGGCTATAGCATAAAATGCAACGTGACCCTGCCGTCGGTAGCAAGATTCTGTTCAGTGATGAGGCTAATTTTTATGTGTCGGGAGAGGTGAATAAGCAAAATCTGCGGTACTGGTCACCCGAAAATCAACATTGGACAGATCCCAGCAAGGTGACGGGAGGCGGGAAGCTAATGGTGTGGTGTGGTACTTGGGGTTCCCGACTTGTTGGTCCATTTTTCATTGAGGGCAACTTAAATGCAGAGGGCTACTTGCTTCTGCTACGGGAGCAGATCTTACCAACCTTACTGTCCGAGGATGTGAGCTATCCTGAATGGTTTCAGCAAGATGGTGCTCCACCGCACTATGGGATGATAGTCCATCAGTACCTGGATCAACAATTCCCTCACCACTGGATTGGTCGCCGAGGGACTGTGGAATGGCCTGCACGCTCACCTGACCTGACACCATTGGACTTTTACCTCTGGGGACACCTGAAAGCCATGGTGTATGCTACGAAAATCAGGCCCAATTGCGCACACGCATTGTGGATGCCTGTACTGCAATAACTCCTGGTAAGGTCATGGGAGAGACGATTACACGTGTTTGTTGCGCAAGAGGGACGTCATATTGAGCATGTGTTATAACTTTGTGGTATTGTTAACTCTGCAACAATTAAAGTTAGGTGAAAACAAATGTCACAGTTGTTTTCCTGGTGAAATTCTAGCCCATTTTGATATGTCGCACGACCCCCTTCCCATTTAAATTTCTGAAGTTGAATTCAAGATGGCGGACATCAAGATGGCTGCCGACCATGCGGGTGACGTCAATGTGGTTCCCCCTTGGCCTGATAACGATTGGTCATCGCCATTTTCACGTTCCATGTCGCAGTGGTCTTGTACTGGGGGTGTTAAGTGACGTATTGAGCCACCCTGTATAACAAGAATGGAAAAGGAAAGAACTTAAGAAAACAAGGAAAATGAATCTTAATAGTGTGTATTTTTATACTTGCCCACCATAATTTATCAACATCTGCGAACCTAGCGCTGATAGTATGCGTGAAAACGATACTGCCAGAGCAAAACTTCAAGAAGAGAATTACTGAAAAATGAATGTTCTCTACCTTTCAATATTTCAAAAGCCCCGCCCCGCTTCCCTTTGATCTCCCCAAATAAAAACAGAGTGGGATACTTCCGCACGAGCGACCACTCGATCTGCCCTAACAGGATTCTCGACTTAAGACTTATTTGCCTTCCTCCATCGCTCGAAGCGCGCAGTTTATTCAGCCTGGCGTGTAGGTTCGGCCTTTCCTGGGGGAAGACGGGGTGTGCAAGTAGTGTTTGGCTATCCGCAGCGCCGTTCAATAATTCATTCGACGGTTTGTGACAAGTTCGGAGCCTGTTTGCTCAAAATCTGACTTGCAAAACCATTATTCCCTGACACCATTGGTGGGATAGGCTGCCTAACAATGACAAGTAACTTTCAAATTGAAGCTTTATCTCACTTTCATCATAATAGTAGTAACAAGAAAGGATACTAGATGGCTCTGGGAATGATAAAAAAAAATATATTGATCCGTATTTGCCGGGACATTCCCTTTTTTTTTAGTTTCTCTCCTGATTTTTAAACGTAAAATAGGACGCCAAAATGTCAATTTTTGTGACTGACTTTTCGGCATGAAATAACTGTAACAATACACCTTCTCTACTACGTATTACTAAGAACTGTGTTTTCGTACATGAACAGTTGGAGTGAAGAACAGTTGGAGTGAAGAACATTTTTTGTTTTTTCCAGTACAAACTTTCATAGCTATGTTGATTAATAAGGAGAACTTAATCACACGTGTGAAAACTTTTACAAAATATTATTTGGAAATAAGGATGTACTGAAGAAGATCCATTCATCGGCAAAATATCAATGAATGACTTTCAATTCTAAAGAACTTTTTGGTTGGACTGCAGTGCGTATCACTACAGCACCTTGAATAACGTAGTGTGGAAAACGACCCAAGAAACTGGTTCCCCAGACGGATGAGAAACATAGATGGCAGTGCGATCAATCTCGGTGCTAATTTTCTTATGAAAGTAATGCGGCTTTGTTAGTTTTTGGAATATATTATGTAGATTTGTGTCTCTTGAAAGGCGGTACGTGAATTGATGGAAACAGTTATTTTTGTGGAGTGATTTGCAGTCACGAAATGACATTAATTTGGAAAGAAAAGTAAAATAAAATTAATAAATAAATAGCATGCGTAACACAAGAAGAAACATCGCAAAGTGATTCCGGACGTCAGGTGTTGGATTGTGTACTAGAGTTTTATTTCTCTATGTTATTAGAATATAAATAGTATCCTGAGAGATATTTCATACCGAGGCGACAAACCATAAGTGTCGCTTGGAAGCGAGCAGTCCGTAATCAATGCAGCCTTTCGAACCGTAGGGACAAAAGCTCTGACTGCACCGTTTCCTCAAGGAGATTTTACACCAAAGCGACATGCGACAAACGATACGAGGATTTCACACCAAAATAACACGGGTCCTTCGGTCCAAGGCAACTTTCATACCGAAGCGACACATGTTGCTTGGAAACGAGTCAATCAAGAGCAACATTTCACATCGTAGCGGCATGACGGGAAGCACAGGCCAGCATTCGGTTGGTGAAATCCTCAAGCGATAAGTGTCGCGTGCCCCTTGTCGCTTTGGTGCACAATCTCCCTAAAGCAAGACACTCATTGCATCGCGCATGAGCGAACAACAAACCACGGCAACATGTTGCAAGCTATTGAGGAAATGGCCCAGTTTGAGCGACGCACAAGCGACAAAGCGACACGTGTGACTTATCGTGTCGCCTAGATCTGTTGTTCGCACAATTAGCAGCGAACGCTTGCTAATAGACTGAAGGCACCATGTCGCTTGTCACTTAGTTGGGCAGTCACCCTGTAGCGCGTCGCTTCGGTCTGAGCACCCTTCCTTTAAGGAGCTTTCCGACCGAAGTAACAAGTAGCACGCGAATACGCCATATGAACGTGTCGTTTGCTGTTGGACCCTCATGTGCAATGAATGCTATTTTACAGTCTGAAAGTGTGTGTCACTAGTGTGACAGTGTGAACATCCCGTGTCGCTTGTCCCATTGGTTTGAAAGTTTCCTTACACTCATGTCGATGGCACTAAGAAAGTTTTGTGGGGTTCCCCTTGTCGTTTCATGGAATCATCATTATCATCATCGCCGAGATTAGTTTAAAGCGGAAGAAAAGAGACAGTAAATATCCAAAATACAAATGCTTCAGTGCGTATATCTTTAAAAGAAATGTTGATGATGATAATAATAATGAACCTAATTCATACACAAGAATTTAGTTGCCAAGAGCATTCCACGCGTACTTTTTCTCCCGTATTATTAACGAAAGTATGACGATAACAGGACGTGGTCGACTGTCTAGAAAAAAAAGGTAAAGTGCTCCCCTCTGCTTAGGACCACGCCATGAAAGCGTATAGGGGTGTGGGGGTAACGCCTCACTTTCTTGATCCGGTCATGAGTGGGGGTGATGTGATCAGCATCACGCTCTGACTGCCTTTACCCCCCAGGGTTTCCCCCAGGTACGCAAGTTAATCGACGCTGGGTGGGCGCCGGTGCTGCTTCCAACGTTAGAAAAGTTCCCGGATTTGAACAGGCCGGGGATCGAACCCGGGACCTTGAGCATGGTAGTCAGACGCTTTACCGACTGAGCCGGAATGTTCGTTAATATCTTCGCGATCACTGTACGAAATATCATAGCAATTATCACATTCATAGAAATGCTTCATGTAAAAGAATCAGACGTTGCAGCGAAAACTCCATTTACTTCCATTCTAAGAAGACGAATACCAAGCACCGGGTTCAACACCAGCGCCTCTAGCGGATCATTTTCGAGTGGAACCAGTCAGAGAGCGCAGAACTGTGCCGTTTTCCACACTACGTTATTCAAGGCGCTGTAGTATCAACATATTATGTACGGTACAGTAATTATTTACTTATTTTTCAAACATTCTATTTATGACGAAACAGTTTTTATATTAAAATATGTATATATTTTTCTCCTTCAGGAAAATATAAGAAATGTCTCGTTTTGTTGCTTTAAAATCTGGTCATCTTATAATTAAAGGGCAAGTTGATGAAGACAATTGATAGTGACTTTCTACCGCCTGGTGACCGAGCGCTTTGAGCTGTTGATTTCCGATCACCCTCATCAGTCGAAAGTAGAGTGAGATTACTTTCGTAACATCTCTGGATGTTCTGCATTTGCAGCTTGGGAGCGAGTCAAAAGGTTCGAAGCCTCCAATCAGGAAGCGAGCCGCTGACGTCATCTCAACCCAGCAACTATCGCTAACTCTCCCGCTCACGCTCTACACTGTTGGTAGGCTCGCTTGCTGGACTCGCACAGGAAGCTGGAGATGTTTTGAATGTAATCGGACTATACCAGTAGATCCAGCAAGATCGGCGCCAGGTTCTACGGGTGCTGAGGGGGTACAACAAATGGTTGCTAGGTTGTTTTGATCAGATTGATTCAGTTTTGTTTTAAAAGTAGCAACATAGGCGCCGTCGTTTTTGATTCTGCAACACAGGGAAAATGCAGGCAGCAAATATTTTCCCCATAAGTATTGAGGCTGAATGGGGGAAGTATTTTCTTTCCATGGCCGTACGTTCGAGTTCAACAAATTTATGAGAACATTGATGGGGTGACAACACGACCTCGCTGAAGTTCACGGCAACAGTATCGTGAAAATTACCCATCTGAAAGTGTAGATGAGTACTTTCGTCTACCTCATATTTTTATAATGTGTTCATAAATTTAGCTTTGTGTTTAGTGTTTCAAATATGAAACGTATAACTGCTTCAGTGTTAGAAGTTACCCTGAAATGTACAATTTTCAACCGTTAAAATATTTAACAGCCTGCGTGTTAGTTTAGAAAACGATGCACAACCGTTTTTTATTTCAATTTGAATATTTTATCATGCATAAAGATAAATAATGATTTATAAATTACACTTGCTTGCACCATAAATGTATTGTTTGAAACTGAATCATTCAAATTACATTAATTAGGGTAATTATATCATGGTCGTTATTACTTTAGAAACGGTCATGATCAGTGGCACAAGGCGAACTCTCAGCATCAGTTCTATTCGCCGTATGTAAACAAACAGTGTTGCCGACCCAGTGATCGAAAAAAAAGCACAGAGTGCAGTTCAAATATCGATATGAGACTGTTCGATATACCGAAGAAGATGAGTAGTTGTACAGTGGGATGCGTAAGTATTCCCACGCAAATTGTCCTTCACCATGTTTATACTTTGCGCCACCATACGTAAAAATCAAAACCTTAAAAACATGTACGTTGTAAGAGAACATTTAATGAAAATGGTTGTGGGAAATTTGCCGAGTAAGTACATCCGAGTACATCCCACTGTACAGAATGTCATGCACTTGTGTCTCGGAAGGACATTTCCTACAAGTACAGTGTTCAAACTTGTAACTCTGAAAAATATGATTGAACGTTCATAGAAACATTTCTGTTAATCTGATATTATAAAAAGAGCATCAGATATCGCCAATGATACTTGAAACACCAAGCAATAATTTGTTAAATGAATTTTATTTTGTAAGCCTTTCAAAGAGACGGGAAATTTCTCAATATTTTTTTCTGTATAAAATATTAAATGGATGTATTGATAGTTGTACTATACTAGAAAGAATATGGTATAATGTGAGACAGGGCTATTTACACAATAGACGTTTACTTACATAATTTCGAGAACAGAAATATATGAAAGTTCCCCCTTCAAGAAATGACTCTTGAGTATAACAAGATCTCGAATCGTTTGGACTTTGGTTGACGTAGTCTAAATTTATGAATATGTTAAAGGTGTTTTGTTATTAAATAATGCATTTATTATGAGAATTGGATTTGTTACATTGAAGTCTGCTGTAATGATACTTGGTATGTACAGCTCACCGCTCAGGAGATGATCCCCGACGGAAGTGGAGTGACGTAGCGATAGGAGACTCCACTATTAGGGTTGGGGGAGTGCACCCTGAGTGAGAAACACAGGTGGGCTTCGCTGTAACCGGTGCAGCGACACAAGTCGTTTAGGGTCTCTTTCCCGGACAAAACCTCTTTTTTTGGGTCCTAAAAATGGGCGGGTTTTTCGGAAAATTTGGAAATTTCCTCTTTTCTGGGATAAAGACAACTGCTTAATTTCAATATTAGTAACAATATGTTATTTGTAAATAATCGTTAATATTGTTTCCGTTTTCAATTTGGTAGTAAAGAAATACAACTCTCTCAGTTGCAAGCGCACAGGTAATATTTATTTTCTTCCAACAAAAAAAAATTGTTGGACTTTTGCGTCTCTTCTGTTGTCGCCGCTCGCAGTGTGAGGCGTTGATTTCAAAGCGCGGCTCGTCGTGGTGAGCAGCAAGTTTCTAACAATAGGTAAGAATATGCGATACGTCGCGGCTTTCTTTGATTTGAGTTTCATGACAGAATTTTAAAAAATAAGCCGTAATTTTTAACTGCTGTACTCTTAGGTGGTACATGGTAGTGGAGAAGTGAAGTTCAGTCGATCAGCGATCAGAACCATTCTGAAACGCAAATGTGTTTTTAGTGACGACTTACAAAAACTGTTTGCTGACTTTAGGCCTGGAAGACACAACTCCAAGGCAGAGAGTCAATTTATATTATTCTTTTTAAGTAAGAAACCAAGTTTCACAAAAATATAATATTACGGGAATTGTGAATAAATATTATAATATTCAGACATTTACCTATAATGAGGCCTATTATTAGTTATATGGAAACGGTGTAAAATTGTTTTACAGGGGTCTGTGATCTATAAGCACACCAAAACACCAGTAAGCACAAAACGTGTGTTCGAAGTGCTGCATCTTCGTCGAAACTTAACTTTTTGCAATCTAAAAATGTGCTCTTTTTTAAAGTTTGTCAACTGGTAACCCTAAAGTCGTTGCCGTATATTGTTTTTTAAATTCTTTGAAATACAGTCTATATATAATGCACAGGATAAGCAATACAAAAGTATTGTAGACACTGAAAAAAAAAGAAGCAACCTGTTGCCGCAGACTCATGCTCTGTGTGGTTGACGCAAATCAACTCCTACACACTTCCAAAAGGATACTAGAACGCAGTCGCAGCGGAAGACTTTCTGCTACCCCTAAAATCTGCAAATGGACTGGTCCCTCCCTTTACCCCCGCACCCCATCTCCCCTCGTTTGGGGAGCTTCTCGTGAGCTGACTGCTGTACCTGTGTTTTGTGATTCAGATGAATTAAATTAACATTTAACATGAAATATATATCAGAATAGTACTAATTAAACTATTACTAATGAATGAAAATTAAACTTTTCTTTCACAGATCTGCGACCGTACTGTTGATACAACCTTGTAAACATTGGAAGCCGGAATTATTTTTCAATGTCGATACCAACTGTGTCCAATCAGATGTGACCTAGAAAAACGAAGTTTGCAGTTACCTGCATCAGGTAAGTCACCAGTGAGATTTGTTACGATAAGTATCAGTTACAGAGCTCTTTGGTGTGTTTGTGATATTATTTCGGTCGTGGAGAAAGGGAGGGGGCCCGATTGCCTATAACATGAAAATCAGGAGAGACATTTGGACGGTATTTCCAATATCACAAAGCCTCGTCCATTGACATATTGTAAAATATCTTTAGTTGCCACTTTACTCCACACATAAGAATAATTTAATGGCTCAGGTCAGAGTGAATTTATTTTCCGATTGCCAATTTTTTGAGGGAGAAAGGTGGATAAATTATGTCAACGCCATAATTCGAAGTTTTTGTGACAAGAGCAGTGGTATTCTGTAATTTGTGACCAATAGAGAGAGATGTGTGCAATAAATTTATGTCCACACAATAGATAAATATTGTTGGATTGATGTTTTAAGTCCACTTTATGCACAGTAAGGCTAATCGGGACTGGACCTACAGTTTAAAGTGGGATCCCAAACACTTGTGCCTCCACCGGCTACACAATAGACGAATTTCAATCAGCACCTGGACTGCCGACTTCCATGTTTGCAAACGAGAGTACTAAACAAGTGACCAATGTCGAGTATTGCATACTGCGAACTCTATTGCTCGTTTAATTGGCATTCTCGAACTGTACTAGGTGACATCACTTCCGACAAGACCGTATGTACTTCAAGCCAGCTTTTTTAACCTTTCGGACATAGTCTAAGGCTGTGTCCGAAAGGTACACAGAGGAGACTTGAAGTATAGTCTTGACGGAAGTGACGTCACCTAGTGCAATTCGAAAACGCCAAGTACAATTCGCGATCAAAATTATCCGATATGACATCTGGTGGGATTTTTCGGAACTACTCTATGTAGGATACTACGTTGTGTTGAAGTCGTTCAAAGCATGGAAAATGTTCGAGAGAGTAACGTTTACTGTTTAGTTTTTTGCTGTAAATAGTTTTGTGGGTCAGGACAAGTGAAAAGTTTACATGTGTTTCCACCCCGTGGAATCAACAAAATGAAACTTGTAAATAAATTAGATAAATCAGAGTTGATTGACAGAAGAAGATTGACATGGGGGATAGCATTGAAATGCGGCAAGGAAATTGCAAAGAATGCGCCAGTCTGTTCTCTTTATTTTCCGAAAGACGATTCGATTACCATGAAAGTAAAGTCTTAATATGAATAAAACATTTTTTTTCGAAAAGTCATTAAGCGTCTTGCCGAATGCATCCAGATAAACAATGTATTATGTGTGAAATTTGGAACATGTGTAAGTCGATTAAGTGCGAAGATGAAAATAGTTTGAGAATTAATTAATGTGTGTAATCATAAAGGTAACCAGGAAAAGAAAATCGACATGCTAATAATGTTGCTGTTTCATTCAGTAAGTCCTTTTTCAGTGAAGATAGTCTCGATGAAATTGTGAATTCTATATTATTATCCTGTGTTATTATTTAACCAGCCTACCTCTTTGGGGGAAGAACAGTAACGGTATGTTTACATTTTTCTCCTGCCCAAGCTTTGCAAATACAGGTGAATTGCTTTATTTTCAGATCATTTTCGAAAGCCCCAGTTACAACCTGAGATGCACATGAAACAGCACTGCTTTCGTCTGTGTTTTCCGTGTTATTTTTGCCTGTCATAATTAAATGCTTCGTTCTCAGCACAGCTTCACCTTCGTTATAGCACAGACAGTTCTTTGTCTGTGGTTATAGTTCCTGAAATTCACATCGCATTCGCAATGTTTAAGAATATCGCGTAACTTAAACGATTCCCCCATACCAGCAATGACAACACGCTGCTATTGCGTACTACTACTGAATGTGAACAAAGATTTATCCTACATAGAGCGGCCATATTGGAAGCGACACTAGCGCTCAGGTGGTAATTTTAATCGCGAATAGCAATCGAGACCACAACGCGGAGAGCACATCGTTGTAGGCTTGATCACTTGACTTTTGCACTCATTGTTCATTTGTTTGAAATCACGGAGGTAGGAAGCCAGTAAGTTGTTGGTTGAAGTTCTTCTAATGTGTTCAAATGTATGTACAATAACATTTTAAAAAGCTATGGGATTTCTATGGTGAAAAAGAAGTGTTTAAAACGCGAAAAGAACAACGTGTCCTCGGTTTAATCTACCGATCGTATTTGGCGCTGCAGTCGAAGTGCAGTTCCAAAGTCCACGACTTCCAAGACTGAACTGGAGTATTCTGGAAGGATGCTAGTTTCAAGTACGGTCTTGCACCTTTCGGACACGGCCCAAGTACC
Organism: Lepisma saccharinum; assembly: GCF_977018435.1. NCBI lineage: Eukaryota > Metazoa > Arthropoda > Insecta > Zygentoma > Lepismatidae > Lepisma > Lepisma saccharinum. The sequence goes on along the minus strand of NC_139247.1, from coordinate 47,494,146 downwards.
AGTTTCTGAACGTAAATCTTTCGATTTCCTGATCGTGTCCGAATCGAAAGCTAGTGGCCACAATTCTGATAGCGTCACATTATTTTTATTACCATAAAACGCACTATTTTTATTAGAAAAATTAGTAAACTCGAAATGTCATTGTTTTAGGCATTTCACTCGAAGCTATCTGAGCATATTCTTGTTCTCATGAAGTGTCTCTCTTCGAGGGTCCAGATTTTCCCGTCCGAACTGACATCGTACGAAACTCGTGTTCAATGGAGCGTGCCTCCAGGAACCGAAGTTGGAGTTTAGTGCCGGATGCTGAGGAAGACTTCCGCGCTGCACTTAGAAGAACAAAGAAAGCTTCTGGACCGGTCTTCGGCGTAGCCATGGCAGTGACCAGTGGGGCGTGACGTCATAAGCCGTCCATTTAGGTGGAATGGAGGGAGAGATGGAGGAGCGAGGCTATTAGATTTCGGGCGGCACATTTAACGCTGTTACCAAGAGGGGTGCATTCGTGGAAGAGATTTTCTTTGCTCGACATCAAGTCGGAGAGGAAAAAAATAATTGGGTGCTTCTTGCTTGCAGAAATGGAAGGATTCCGGCTTACGTGCTGTCCAAGTACTGGCCAGAAATAGCAAGAGATCGTCAGTACCTTATAATACCGTATCTATTTTCCTCGAGACAATTTCTGCTACAGTAGAGTCCGATATTTCGAGGTATGTTTAGAATATTGCATTGACTGTATGGAGGCCACTAACAATAGCCAGTGGCGTGACCACAGGGGTAGGCAGAGGGGACGATTGCTCACCCCTACCTTGGACGGAAATCAATTCTAGGGGGCAGGGGCCACAGAGGGGCGTGCGTATAAAAACGGAACCTTTTATTCCATTATGATAGCTAAATGCTGAAGGTTTCTATCTATGCAAATGTAATGCAGTCAATCTCCGTGGTGCAGTTGTTAGAAGCGCGCTATGACTCCAGAGGCCCAGGTTCGAATCCTGACCTGGGAATGCTTTACTTTGTGAATGTCCATAAGTTTCATATCATCAATCATCATCATCTTCGCGATTAGCCCAAAAGTGGCAGAAAAGTGAAGTAAAATAAACCAAATCAATCAATAAAATGTAATCCTACAGTCACTTAGTGTGTGTGTGTGTGTGTGTGTGTGTGTGTGTGTGTGTGTGTGAGAGAGAGAGAGAGAGAGAGAGAGAGAGAGAGAGAGAGAGAGAGAGAGAGAGAGAGAGATAGAAAGGAGTTACTCTCTACTCTCTCCTTGGAGTCTGTGGAGCAAGAGAACGAAAACAAGTCCTCTGCGCAAGCAGTGACTCGAAAACGCTCGATCTGTGAACACTTGAGAGAGAAAGGGATTGCATGGAGGGGGCAAAGCGACTATCCGTACCAGCCGTTTGCGGCAACGCGCATTGCTTTGCTCCACCCACTCGCTTTCTCCCCTGCTCTACCGTTAGGCGGCATTGCACCCCAGATTCCTGGGACGTAGTAGTGACATGGCGTGTCGAGTGTTCGTCTCAGAATTTCACTTCGTACAGAAATGGCAAAGTATAATTACAAGCTGATTCCACGTTCAATTGCTTGCTAAATTTTAGTTTCTAAACTACTCAAACATTTACTGCCCGGATGTTCCAATTTTTTAAAAAAAATACCCCAAAAATGCAATAGATCATTTCGTTTCCATAGCAGCAGTAGCAAAGGCAACCAGATGCTCTTCCTATTTGCAAGAAATAATTTCCTTTATATAAAAAAGGTGCTTCTCATTACTGTACCTCAAATTTTGATTACACACAATAATGAGACCGTATCTTGGGTCCCGAAGCAATTCCTCCGTGTATTTTGCAACCTAAAGAACAACAAACTTTAATTAGAGGGAGTCGGAAATCGATAATCATCTAGATGAGATGAGGGGGGGGGGGGAGGACGCCAAGGAACTCTGAAGACGATATCGACGTCTTAAATAAGCATCATGGAAAGTCCCTGCCCGCAGCCTTCAAGGATCATCACCTGAAGGCATCTCATTTACCTTTGCATACCTCTATTAATTCGGGAGTCGGGGGGGGGGGGGAGGTCCTGTGAAGAGAAGGGGGTAAGAAATTGGCTTCCTTATCGTGATAAGGTATTGGTGTCTTAGTGGTTTTGCGGATTCGTTTGGGGGGGGCTGCAAAAAGAAGAAAGAGGAAGGGTTCAAAGACAGGTAACATCCTCACGTTCAAACATCAACGCGCAGCTTTATTTTCATTGGTCTTCAAGGGTTTTCGTGTGCGCTCAGGCATAAGAGCGTTGCCAACTCAGGTTCATAAAAGTTACCAAAAGTGTTGCAACTTATATAGTTATTGTGAGTTTCGAAGTAAAAACGTTATCTAATTTGATTTAAGTTTAGCGTCGCTTTTCTGTCACTTTTGTCTAATCGCGACGTTGTGGTTGATTGATTGAATTAGATGGCCATTTTGCACCCTTCAATGTATACGGGGAAATATTCCCTTATCTAAAGTTCTTACTTAAGAGTTTGAAACAAGTTTAAAACCCCTTGGAAAAGTTTAAAGTGTGAGGTTATAAAGGGACCTGCACAAGACAAACAGAGCACATTAAGAAGTAAGAGTAAACTAAAAACTTCCTCACAGACAGTGGAAAAGACTATGAAGTTGCTGAACGGAGGCACACAAAGAACACCCTTACCCGGACCGGAATTCGAACCCAGAAACCTTGGCGTTATGGATGCGAAACTTGGCCGCTTACATTGAAAGAGGAACATAAATTGAGAGGATTTGAAAATAAGATCCTTAGGAAAATATTTGGGCCTAAAAGGGATGAGGAGACAGGTGAGTGGAGAAGGTTACATAATTTAGAACTACATAATTTGTATTCATGTCCAGATATTATTAGAATAATTAAATCAAGAAGACTTAGATGGACAGGCCATGTGGCACGAATGGGAGAGGAAAGGAGTTTACAGGATTCTTGTTGGGAAACCTGATGGTAAGAGACCTGTAGGAAGACCGAGACGAAGATGGAGGGATAATGTTGAGATGGACCTAAAGGAAATTGGTAGGGATGGAAAAGAGCATATAATCTTGCTCAGGATAGGGACGGATGGAAGGCCTGTGTTGCTGCAGCCATGAACCTAGAGAGTTAGTTAGTTAGTTAGTTAATAACCACTTATATTGCTAAAGTCTTGGGTATTCTTTGTGAGTGTTCCTTCATCATTTCATCATGTAATCAACCATCCTCATCGTCGCGATTTCCCAAAGGTGGTAGAAATGCGAAGTAATATAAATCAAACAATTCCACCAATCAACGAAAGTCTTATCAAATATTGTGATGGAGATCACCTGTTAAATGAAATGAATTTACAGAATTGATTCGAGAGTTTATGGGAGATGAAATTGAAATGAAGATATAGAGGTGAACTAGAAAAATAAATGAGATATGAACGAGAGAGAGAGAGAGAGAGGGAGAGAAATAGAGATAATATAATAGAAATATAGTGAAATAGAAAAAATTGTAAAATCGTGGAACGAGAGGGAGTATAGGTGAGATGAAAATTGTCAGATTAAAAGACCCAGAAAAACCGAAGAAATAGCTTAGAAAGTAAGAAGGAGAAGTAAAAACTATTTAGATGTTTCTTCTATTTGAACGTTATGAGTAGTAACTAGTAGGCTATATGAAGTAACTCTTCTACTTTTTCAATAGTACGCAGAGGCATGTTAAAATGCAATTATACCTGCCGAGTGGGTAGCATTATGGTCCTACAATTCATGCATAACTTAAGTCTTATCAGTCATCTAGCAGAAATGAGGATATTTCCCAAGGGGAGATGAAGTTGCCTTTACACATCATTAGGTATGCAGAGCCGAATTAATTAGCCACCGGAACTTTGCATGAGCCAGGTCGTCTTATACGTCAACACGGCTCTGCTCGGGGGGTGAGTGATGGTATCAACCCCGCTTATCCATACGCATTAGCAGGCTAACTGTGACGTAATCAATGCGAACGTGGATAAGGAGTAGTGACGCCTACCTCACATGACTTCTGGGGGACAAAATTGACAAATTTTTATGTGTCTAAACGATCGAGACGAATCACACGGAACTGGATTTCCTAGTGGAAGGTCGCCGCTGCATTTGCTAGCAAGCTGCCGGACTGTCTGCTAGACTTGTTTTGTCGACTAGACCGTGTTCTAATTGTAACTTGCTTCTCTGCTAGATTCTGTGGAACAGCCAATCAGAGGGAAAGTTTGGCCACGTGAATATAATCTGAGAGTTTGGTGAGGAAAAGCGGTAGCACTTTTTACCTGGTTTTTGAATGTTGGTTATGCACTTTTTTGTTCGCTGCTCGATAAAAAATATTACAGAAATGATGTGCAGTCGTGTTTATTAATGCGAATTTAGGAATTTATCCATAGCAATGATGTGATTTGCCGGAAATGAAAATGTTCATTATTACCACTGTATTAAATATTTGGCATATTTAGTTGAACAAGCTATTTTTTTTCTTTTTTTTGCGAAAAAAAAACGTCCTCGCAGGACGTTACAACTACGCCATCGGGGAGGCCCCCCTTAAAATAAGTAACTTAAACTGAGTTACTTCTTATAATAATAAGTAATTCTTTCTGTAATCGTATTATTTTTGTTAATTTTTTTATTTTTTAAAAAAATAACACCCCCTTGTCGACTTGTGCATCTGTCCTCCAGCAAGCAAGAAAACTCAAGAAACACAAAATAAAGATGTTTCTCGGTATATCTGCCGGATAGGCTTCTGACCTTTGGATAGTTAATGTAATTTCAATTTCAAGGATTGAAGTTAAGATGAGAGTGACGTTAGCTCTAGAAAGCTCGGAGACGACCTCCGTGGCGAAGTGGTTAGCACATCGCGCTACGACACCAGGCGGTTTGAATCCCGGCCTGGCTAAGATTGTCCCTTCATAACTTTCATCATATCATCACTCATCCTCATCTTTACAATTAGGTGACAGAATCAATCAATCGAAAGCTCGGAAGCCTATTCAGAAAAAACCTGGCTAATATCCCCAGAGAACCTCTTTATTTTTCCCAGCCAGGAGAGATTCAATAATTATTTCAATAAATACATGTTCTTTTAACCGAACTATTCTTTTTGTAAGGTATTTAGGTGTAAACTAAATGTGACTGTCCTTCAAAAATTATTTACACATTCCTCTACCTCCCAACTCATTCTTTTCTCGCGCCACATTCATTGTTGGAAAAACATTATTCTGAAATGGATCTAACATAAGGCTGCCAGCTTACTTGCCTACCTTGGCACCTGCCGAGGTGTTTTCCTTTTAATCAGAGGAGGTAATTGCCACCCGGTCTTCCGTAGACTTTGTAATTTCAGCAACCAAGGCTCGACATCTCCCACCTTCCTGGATCAAAAATTAACAAGCAAGGCAAGCAGGGATTTAAGGAGAATCTACACTTCCTTTTAACGCCGCTGATTGCCAACAGGTGGCAGCGCCGTGCTTGAAACATTCTAGTGTGAATGAATAGACGGCGAAGTGCTTTTATGTCATGACAAAAAAAATAAACAAATTAAGCTGCAGAAGAAATCATTATAGAACAACACAATGTTGCTAAAAGTTACATTTTTTTAATCAGGACCGGTCCTAGGTAGGTTCGAAGCCTGGGGAATACAATTTAACCAAGAGTTTTGAGAAGTTCGAATCTGAGATTTTTGTTCCTTATTGTGAAGCACAGGCGTCCTAATATAAAAATTATTACGATTAATGAACATTAATTTTTATATAAAGGGTGTTCCGTATAGGACTCCGAATTTGAATCGAGTGCTATTGTTTTGTTTCGAAGTTGGCAAACCTGTTCTTACCAATGTTGGTATCTGTTGTCATGCCGATTAATGTAGCCTCAATTGTTTTGACTCGATTGTTGTAGTTTCCTTTCGAAAATCCTCGAATAATCCAGGAACGTGAAATCCATACATCCGCTGTGAACGACTGTGTGGTGTGGATTTTGGCAGGTGGAGTGTGATTTCTTCTTATGGGGGTTTGTGAAATCACAGGTGTACGCCAACAAACCACGAACCCTTTTGGAACTGAATGCGGAAATCATACGCGTGATTGTAGGCATCGGGACAGACATCTGCGAGAGGGTTATCAATAATTTTGAGGAGCGTATAAATGCATGCTGACTCAGTAGGGGTGGACATATGCCTGACATTGTCTTTCATACGTAAATGGGAGATGTTACTGCTTACATATATGTGAAATATAACTATTTCCATAATTTCCCTATTTTTATTTAATTTTCTAATTCGGCGTCCTATACGGAATACCCTTTACACGTACATACACATATACTAATGAAAACAAAAATAGATGGCAGATCATTACTATAATAATAAGAACTAATTTTAACAGATAACCTATTCAGTGTTGTAAAATATTATTTACAATTTTATTCAGCATTAATGGCTGTGTCTACTTCGTGTAAAACCCAGATGCTGTTTATAATCTTCGAATAAGGAATGTGAAATTCTTTTGGGTTTGTTAATCACAAGTATAAATCTTAAACTTTGATTTACACGAATTTTACAAGTTTTTTTATGGAACACAATATTTTAAACTTCGAGCGACAGTTGCCGAAGCTTGTTCTTGTTATTATGTATATGAAGTTAATTGTTAAAGATGTCTACAGAATATAACAGATTGGAGTCAAATATAAGTATGACACTCCATATCGATTATGACATATTACCACACAGTTTTTTTTAAAGTTAGATCGCAAATATGCTTCCTGACTTTCATGTATAATTTAGAAGTTGATTAGATTATATTAGTTTAATCAATTTATGTACAAATAAATACTCGCAGATCACATATGTTACGGCAAAGACTATTTGTTTACGTTTAACCCATACATTAAAATATCATGGTCTACCTCGGAAGAACAGGTTGAGAGTACATGGACCAACCTTCATCTAGCCACCTGGAAGCCGTGATTTAAAAATTAACAATATTGCGATCTCCACGACCACGACAACGGGCGGAAGTTGTGTTGTCAACAATGGAGAACCGTGGTAGAATCCGAGGAAAAGGCATTCTATTCTCTCCAGCCACAAGGGTAGAAACCCTAAGTGGAGAATGAACTGATATTTTAGTCTTAAAAGTTGAGCAGGACCTCTTGTTAAGGTTTAATCAATGGCACTACAGTCTGAGTGTGTTCAGTGGAGTCCTCGTGCTTACTGCAGAAGAGAAAGGGCAATTCCCCAGTGACGTTGAGGTACGTCACACAGGATAGAATAATATAAACATGAAACCAAAGTTAATGTAATTTATTAGCCTATACTCTGTACCAGCTAACTCTGGAGCAGGAGAACGAAAACATGTCTCTGCGCAAGTAGTGACGCGAGGCGGCTCCACCAATGAACACGTGCGAGGGAGACAATTGCGTGGAGAGGGGGAAAGCGAACTGCAGCTACCAGCCTTCGAGTAGTGTGTACTGCTTCGCTCTGCTCACTAGATTTCCCCCTCTTCTCTGACGTTATCCGCGGCCTTGCTACACAGTTAGATGGGACAGGGTATAGATATTTGCCTAACTTGGGGGAAGCAGTAAGGCTCAGTTGTCTCATTCTCACTCAACGAGTTGCCAAGTGCCTCGGCTTGCCTAATATTGATGGCTTTCCTAAGAATGAGTCCTGCCCAGTATTTTTAGTTTAATGAATCAGCTGAACATTACATGTTACACACAAAAAGGCCAATCTTTACAGGACCTACAGTTTAAAGTGAGATCCGAACCAAGTATCGAACCTTGATTACAAGGCGACGACATTGCCACTACTCCATCTGAGAGATCCTAATCAGCTAAACGCAATGCAAGTCGGGAAATGACTTGAACCTGTTGCTCGACGTCTAATTTTCATGAAATGCAATGCGCTAGTCACAAGTAAGATCCAAAACTATGTTACATTACTTGATTGATTTATTTAGTTCATTTTACTTCGCGTTTCCACCACTTTTACGAAGATGAGAATGAGATAATATGCTTGATTGATTGATTTTGAATTTTAAGTTCACTTTGTGCACAGATAGGCTAATCGGGACTGGACCTACAGTTTTAAATGGGATCGGAAGCACTATGAGCCGCCAACGGGTATCGAACCCGGGACCCCTTGGCTACAAGGCGACGACGTGACTACTACGTCATCGGGGAAGCCCTGGTGATAAGGTGAAATAGATGAAGTGACCATCACACAGAAATGTACAGCACTCACAACGCAAGCCCCCATAGATGGGTTATACTGGCTGTGAGTTCAGACACCAGAACCTCGCTAGTCAGCAAAATGTACTACGTGGAAGGAAGATTGGCATTGGGTGTCTTTGGAAAGGTCATCCTTTACACCAGTGGTTCTCAACCTTCTTGATCCAGCGGCCCGTTATTTTTATTTTTGTTAAATCGATGCCCGGATCCCAACAATTTTACTTGTACGAGTAATTAGCTTTCTAGTTCTTTTTTTTTAACTTTCGATATACGTTAATTAATACGTACTCTTGAGTAATCAAGGGGTCCCGTTTTCGATATACGGTGGAGGAACATAGTGGTTTGGATCCCACTTTAAACTGTAGGTCCAGTCCCGATAAGCCTTTCTGTGCATAAAGTGGACTTAAAACACTAAATGATCAATCACTCAATACGTAGGCTACCCTTGATATTTAATATTAATAAATAAACCATGGCGTAATCATAGAGAGTGTAGATTCGATTATGCCTAGGCTTGTTGACAAATATACAGGGTGTTCATAAAGTACCGGTACCATTACAAAAACATAGCTCGGAAACTATATGCAATAGAACAATGCTGTTGATTGAAAATGTGTATTATAAACTGCAACAAAAGCAAACAAACAAACCGTCATTATCAGTGCTATAATACGCATTTTGCAATCAACAGCATTGTTCTATTGCATATAGATTCCGAGCTATGATTTTGTAATGGTACCGGGACTTTATGAACACCCTGTACAATTTGGTTTAAAATAGTTGACAACCACTGGATCTATTGAAACCTCTGTTTCCTCTGGCCAATATCATGAAATTAATTTGATAGGTGCCGATTTTCATTTGCATGTTCCATTTCGGACACGGAAAAATTCAAATTAATCAGAATATCTCCACTGCACAAACTAAATTGACCGTGTTACCCGACTGTCAACTGTCAATTCTGGCTATGGTGAGCATGGTGCCTCCCGTTTAGATTGTTTGGTTGCTCACCGCTACTGTCGCGAAAGAATTTTCTGTTATGGCAACTGAACTCGAAACCCGAAGAAAAGGCCGTCTTTCCAGGTGGTTGCCAGCTCAGGCTGCAAGTCGATTCAACCTTCCGGTCCAACAGTTGCCATTCACATCTGGAGGATGCACGGTTGAGAGTCCCCTCTGAGTAGCTTTGATTTCTCACCAGCACTTGAAATGCAATCTCTTCAGGCGTTTGCCAGCTAGGGCTGCAAGTCGAACACTTTAGGAGAGCCCTTCGAGACCTGGCGGTTGAGAAGCACTGCCTTACCGGCAAGGTGGACTGTGTAGATATCAGAATCACTTTTCGTGAAAGTACATTAATCTTGTAATAATTTAATAGTATTTCTTAGGCTCTAAGAAAGAAAAGGAAAGGGAAAAAAATATATGTACTAATGGTGTGAAGCTCATACGAAGTAAAATTAATATGCAAACTATAAACACACTTACATTTCTCTTGATTTAAAATTCAAAAATTTTTATAGGCAAAAATAGCAAACATTTTGTGTAGAAAAATATATAAAATAATAATCACCTTAAACCCCAAATAGTGTCATTATCATTAAACTGTAAATAATCATGGCAGCTGATATTATGCAAGCTATCATTAAAAAAATTGCCAAAATTCAGCTGCAATGATTATAAAAATATTTAACGTTACAATTATAGTGTACATCCAGAATGTTTTATTTTCAAGAATTGGAAAAAATGTTGGGAGAAGAATTCGAAGAAAATTTACTGAAATTATTATAGTTACATTAACACACTCAACAAACATTTCCAAGCAGAATAATGTATAGTTACATATATTTCTTTTATTTAAAATATTTTGCAGGGCCGTTTACTAGAAGCCTTGTAATCATAATACCCGGTGGAGGCACATATAGTGGTTCGGATCCCATTTCCGATTAGCCTTACTGTGCATAAAGTGAACTTAAAACACGAAATCAATCAATGAATCAATCATATAAGGAACATATTTCTACCGTATATGGATGGTGCCAAAAACCATACAAGCAATTTTAAGCGTGGTTTTAAAAAACTCAAAAACATCGATTTAAGTAAAATAATCGATTTAAATATAAAAATTCGATTTAAATAAAAAAATCGATTTAAATATAAAAATTCGATTTAAATAAAACAATCGATTTAAATATAAAAATCGATTTAAATAAAAAAATCGATTTAAATATAAAAATTCGATTTAAATAAAATAATCGATTTAAATATAAAAAATCGATTTAAATAAAAAATCGATTTAAATATAAAAATTCGATTTAAATAAAAAATCGATTTAAATATAAAAATTCGATTTAAATAAAAAATCGATTTAAATATAAAAATTCGATTTAAATAAAAAAAATCATCAAAGATATATTTTATCCACCCTGCTTACAGCACAGGAAGCTATATAATTTACAAATTTGTGCGATTTCATTCAAAACTATTAATATCAAACGTCAGACGTTTCTTCTTTAGGAAACAGAAATAGTATTAAAGAAAGCTCATCACAGCTGGTAAATAACACCACAACTACAAATGGAGGAGGAGGAAGACCTGAAGGGGGAGGTTAAGTACCAAATGAGCTTACTCAATCCCTAACGAGATGACGTGTCAACCTGCAGAAGGTGTGGAAGTTAATTATCGCTAAAATCGTTTCTCCTGCAATTTGCTTTGGGTAAACAGAAGACGGAGTCGAAAGTAAACTTACTTTGAAGGTGATGTTACTTTACCTCCCCCGTCGTGTCCCTGCCCTTCCAATTAGACGACCTTAATTGGCACTCTTTCTGAGGGTTGCTAATCTTAGGGGGAGGATTCTCGTTAGCTCAACCATAAATTAACAAGTGTAGGAAACTGGTTTTGGGGGTTGGTACGTCTTTAGTTAAGAAAGAGGTGTTACCTCAGTGTTAAACCAAATTGTGGGTATTATTTTTTATTGTCAATGTAGACTAGGTAAAAATTACAAATCAGCTTCGAAAGGGAACACCGAAAGAGAGTGGTTTTCCGCACATAAGATAAATAGCATCGAAAGCTTAAGTTCACTTCATCTGCAGATAGTACAGAGTGTCCGAAAAGTCACGCAACCGGGTGTTTACGACCGTATGACGGAATAGCGAAACTGAATGAGAAGAAACGCTTTCTGCCAAGAGAATGCCCTGTATATTGGGAAAATTTAGAGAGACAAACATATGTAAGAACATGCATGTTTTAATAACAAGTAAGCAAAGTGTTGCCAAAGGCGAATTTTTTTTTTCAAATCGTGTGTATTGATGCACAGAACTCACTGAGGTATATTATTGCAACATTTCACAATACCAACGAACAATTTGGATGGCCATCTATTAAATTTGACGGAAAAAGAACTTTGACGAAGTTTCAAAAACATGCTGTTCCTAAAATCGATGTTTTCACAATATTACGAAGGACACTGGCAACACTGTTGCTGTCACTAGTCACTAACAGACATGTTTCACCTCAGGCTATTACACTAAGGAACTTTTAACGACAAATGAGAAAGTTGGTTATTCTCGAACATATGCAATAAATTACATACACCTTGCAACCCTGAAATGTGGGTACAGAAGAACGTGCATCAATTGTTATGTTTTCTGTGCCTTAGGTGGTTGCTGTTTGCCGCGAACGGCATTCCAGATTGTGTCTACTTATGCTGACGTCGTGTGTGTGTTTCCAAAATGCCATATTCTACATAGGAAACAGTGTTTATTGTTGAAGAATATATCCGAACATCGTCATACTCTGGCGTAAGAGAAGCATTTAGTGCCAAGTTTCCGACTACTCCCTCTCCAGATAAGTCGTCAATTTTTCGTATTGTGCAAAGGTTTCGTCAAACTGGTCAGTACATGACAGGCAACGTTCAGGGCGCTCTTCTGTGTTAGGAGCTGATGTTCTGCAGCGTGTTGAACAAAGAATGGTGACGTCGCCACAAAAGTCTGTTCGGAAGCTCGCCTCAGAATTGGACTTAACGCAAGTCAACTGCTCACAAGGCTATACGGAAATTGAAATTTTACACATATAGCGTTCGTGTTGTTCATGAATTGAAAGCTGTGGATGTCCCGGCACGGTTGCGTTACTCTCATTGGTTTCAATCATTCGTTCGACAAAATAGTGTCAATGTACTGAATAAAGTTTTTTTAGCGACGATGCCTGGTTTGAATTGGATGGGTATGTCAACAGCCAAAATTCCAGGCATTGGGCGACACAAAACCCACATCAGTGGCATGAACTACCCTGCACTCTCCGAAAATCGGTGTATGGTGTGGAATATCGCGACGTCGTATTGTGGGACCGTTATTCTTTGAGACAACAGTGGATATCGCTGTGTACGGGGATCTCATAATGCAATTCGTTGTTCTCCTGGAAGAAGAGGAACATGATGATTGGCTACAACAAGATGGAGCAACTTGCCATACATCTATTGAATCTCTTCGTATGCCGAGAGAATTTTTTGGTGATCGTCTAATATCCAAGGATTTATGGCCCAATCGCTCGCCCGATTTAACATCTGCAGATTTTTTTCTGTGGGATTACTTAAAGGGAAAGTATACCAAACGAGACCTAGAACATTGGAGGAGCAGAAACGAAACATTACACAGGAAATTGATAATATCGGCGCTGCAACCCTCAGGAAGGTATCTGAGAACATGATCAAGCGAACCAACTCACGTATCCAAGAAAATGGTGGACACTTCGAACATTTGCTTGAATTTGTAGGGATACCCACATTTCAGGGTTGCAAGGTGTATGTAATTTTTTGCATATGTTCGAGAAAAACCAACTTTCTCCTTTGTCGTTAAAAGTGCCTTAGTGTGATAGCCTGAGGTGAAACGTCCGTTAGTGACACTTGACAGCAACAGTGTTGCCAGTGTCCCTCGTAATATTGTGAAAACATCGATTTTTGGAACAGCCCATTTATTCCCTTGTGCAACTTTTTTGAAACTTCGTCAAAGTTCTTTTTCTGTCAAATTCAATAGATGGCCATCCAAATTGTTCGTTGGTATTGTGCAATGTTGTAATAATGTACCTCAGTGAGTTCTGTGCATCAATACACACGATTTGAAAAAAAAAAAACAATTTTCCGCCTTTGGCAACACTTTGCTTATTTGTTATTAAAACATGCATGTTCTTAGAGTCCAGCGCAGATATTTCTGCCGTGCGATGCGCGAAACAACTAAAGAAGCAGTGTTGCTAATGGAGCAGATAGAAAAATCGCTGCAGTGCGCCGATGCACAGCTGTTACGTACAACAATAAAATTAGAGAATTCAGGTCTATCTAACGTTGAGTTTTAAACGTCATGCATTATACCAGAACTAGGATTAATATGTACTAACAAGTGGCTTTGTATGTAGCTACATACATATGGACTAAAAATTCGCAAAATATGAACTAACACATAAGTAAAATTACCAAAAATGCTGCAAAGAAGACTTCTTCATACGACACCTTATTTGAGTGATTTCAAACAAAATAAAAAATATATATATATATTATTTTTCATTGCATTAATGCACTGGTGGCGTTCTAACTTTTCACTCCCAAAACCCGTATACACTGGTATGGAACTGCAACGGCAGATAATAACATGCCAACGTGTTAAACCGCTACAATTGCACCATAACACTCCTCCTGAAGCAGTATTATTATTTCCTCTCTGAGATCGGCGACAGTCGGTTGCCTTTGTTGTACATTTACAAAGGATGCCGGCTTCCACAACAATAACAAGTACATACACTGCCACTAGACGATAAGCTGCGCGGCTTTTTCTTTTGTTATGAACCAGGGCCGGCGCTAGTCATTTTTCCTCCTTGGGAGGTGGCGGCAGATGCCGCTCTATTTCGACCCCCTCCCCGGTCATTACGCAGCAACGGAAAATTGAAAATCAATATATTCCTAACTAAAACATCAAAATATAAAATAAATAATGAGACTTCTTATGCTATTTCAATACTATTCAGCGCAAAAGAATATCTCGCTCGATCACAGTTTTCAATAGGCTTATTTTTTTATTCTCTTCAAATTTTGCCGCCCTGGGCGATGGCACGGTTCGTCCTCCCCTTCCGCCGGCTCTGCTATAAACTTGGTCACCCATCAAAGCATGGCAATTTTAACACAGAAAACAATATGCATCGCATTAAGCAGCAAAAATGACAGCCTCCTCTTCCTCCACCTAAATCCCATCTTTCGCAGCAAACGTCGCAAACTCTCTTGACTTCCCGCAAAATGTATGTCCGCCTGTAATTTGACATGCAATTTTTTCAATGTCGGCACTTCATTTTCACGCAGAGCGTAGTCGTATATGCGCCTACGGATAACGTTTTCATCGAAAGCGTCCACTGACGATTTGGTCGCTGGTCTTTGTCGTTCTTTCCCGAGAGTGTGGAATGATGTGGAGGGGCCTTCTGACATCTCAAGAGATTGTCTTTCGTTCATGATAGCCCTGATTGTTCGTTCAGGAACTCCAGTCGTAGCCGCTGCTCTCTTGCCAAAATGCTGTATTGGGATGCTAACACCTTCACTGGCTTCCTCCTTCATGAACTCGTGCATGTTGCTTAGAATTTCTCGAGCTTGGCTATGCAAGGTTTTTGATTTCAACTTTGACAGAACTGGAGGCATTATGGAATTTAACGTTAATTAATAAACGCACACGCAATACACGTACACAACGTCAAACCGGTAAAATACTTAGTAAAATAAAAAATATGGTGCTTCCAATCCAACAAAACTCACCGTCATTTTACCTCGCTTTCCCCTTCCGTGACAGAAATAGTGCTTCATTATTACAGTTGGCAACACTAGTTACTAGCTAGCCAATGAACATGCACTGCATAAAAGAAGCAACCACTACGCCGTGCTATATTGCCACATTACCGTCCCTGCCGAACGGTGTGAACCGCGAGCTGGAGCGCTATTCAATTGTTTTCAATGATGTTTGCGCGAGTGTATCCAGGAATGGAATGACAATATGGCAACAATAGCGAAGGTTTTCGAGCAGGGTAGAACACGTGATACTAAGAGAGAGGGAGACGAAACGAAAATTGGTATCTACGCAACGGCAAATTTATGTGTGATGCACTCTACATATGTTTGTCTCTCTAAATTTTCCCAATATACAGGGCATTCTCTTGGCAGAAAGCGTTTCTTCTCATTCCGTTTCGCTATTCCATCAGACGGTCGTAAACACCCGGTTGCGTGACTTTTCGGACACTCTTATATTAAATTGAGCTACATATGAACCACTGAATGAATTACTACCCAACAAGGAACCGAACTCCTTGGTTTCAAGGCAGTACCAATTCTGAAAACATGGATAAAAAGGAGAAAAAGGTACCTTAAGTTGTTATGGAAACCAAAAAGCAGGAATAACATCGTATATATACACACATATATATAGGGTAAGTGGGGGGAATATGACCACCTTAAGACAAAATTTAAAATATTTCAGAGATGTATTGAAATACAGAAAAAATACATATTGCAAAATTTAGAACAGTCTTTCCGCAATACATAGTAGTACACAAGAGCGGAATTCTCTTCATGCAAATGAGAAACAATAAAAAAAAAGTCTACAAAACTCATTTTACACCGAACAGTGGAGGTAATATGAGCACACTGTTGGGGAATATGAGCATGATGAGTTTGAAAGTAAATATTACAAAATATACACTAAAGGCAAGTCACGATATAACACTGAATGATTCTTCAATACGATACATATCATAAATTTAACTTGCATGTCTCAAATAGCCCTTTACCCATGACAAGCAGGGCAGATAAAATGTACTTCCTCCTCCTCTATGCCAACGAAATTATTATGATACCACACGGAACAGTGTTCACAACGTATCCACTCTTCACCTTCATTGTCTCAATGATACCAACCCTTGCATATAAGGCTATCTTCGACGCTAGATTCTTCTGTAGATGGAACAGTACCTGAACTTTCCATAGATCGTGCAGACACATGAGTGAGACGCTTCTTTTTGACTGTAGAAATAGTTTCTGATGAGGTAAGCTCCCTTTCTTCTCTTGGTTGCCTTCTCCGGGTCACAGGTGCCTTGTGAAGAACTGGAATTGGTGACAATGTGCGCACAAGTTTCCGAGGTGAATATCTTGTGCGTGCAAGCGTGTTTGCACACTTTGATCTTACTGCACGTGAAGATGTAGGAGAAGCAGCGTCATTGAGCGATCCAGGAACTGTAGATTCGCACCTCTGAGATCCTGAGCAGGATGGACTGTTGACAGACTGTTCCACAACCACTTGAGAGCTTCCGCTTGGAATTGGTTGGGCCGGTGTAGTTCTATCCTCTTGGTTGAACGAGGCTGTGTCGTCTTGAAATAAGGATCTTTCATCATGTGTTCTCCATGTGCTCTGCTTGCCAGGTTTGCCTATCTACGTCCTTCTGTACGTTCGTGGCATCTGGAATGCAAGAATGAAACAATGACTAACATAGAAAACCAAGTGACACGATACGTGGATGAATGTAACAACTCTTAGCAAGGGCAAGAAAATATCTATCCCAGGAGGTCACTACGATCAAGAATCAGCAAAGGAGGACTACAATTATCTATGGTACGTATGTTTGATACCAACCTGCTCACCGTGAGGGAGATAGCATTTCTATACACTTCCGTTAGCAGTCCACAGTACAATGATTGTAGATGTTTTAAAGTTTTCAATTCAAACGATTCATACAGAATCTATACTATAAGCAGCAACATATCATAGGATACAGTTTTTCTTTACAGCGTAATGAGATTTCTGAGGTTTGGAAATATATTCCATGTCTCTGAATTATTTGTTTATGAAATGCCCATCTTCCCCTTATCAGAATTCCTATGCCCATTTTACCCCGACTTGCTGTGCTCATATTCCACAACTTGCAACATTTTACGTAAGTGTGTACTACTGCATTCACAACGCGGGCCACCGCATTGTGATGCCATTTGCATTGCATGCTCCTTTGTTGTAGTTTCGTTGTTGCTATGTCAGTTTCCCGCTATTTTACGTTATGCTCTGCTCAGATCTTAACTCCAAGTACTCTAAATAACATCACGTGCATTTTTTACTATAATTTGGAACAGCACTTATCTTTCAACAGGCACACATTCTTCCTTGTCTTCAGCTGCGACGTAACAACCAACACAGACGACAACTTGGTCTCCACTGATGTTGCCAACCTGCAGTAGATTTTTTTTTCACCACTCACAGCTGGTGCTGTGACGTAAAAACCTTACGTGTACCCATATTCCCCCCACTTACCCTATATATATATATATATATATATATATATATATATATACACACACAGACACACACACACACACACACAGACACACACACACACAGACAGATACATATACATATACAGGGTTTCTATAAATTAGTTATACAAAAGTAACCGTTAATTGTGAAGAAAGTGTATTTGTAACAAAAATGTTTTATACATCAATGAATACAGCATATATTCAAGTTTTCTCTACAAGTGTTCAATACGTATGTGATCCTTTCATCACACGGCAAATGTCCCAGTGGTATTCGATTTCCTGCCAAACCCTTTGAAGCATGTTGCTGGGAAGAGAGGGAACAAACACACGTTCGTTAATCTGACCCCAGATAGAGAAATCCGTGGGGCAAATCAGGCGAACGAGATGGCCACGGAATCGTTCCACCAGGATTAATCCAAGTCGGTACGTCACGATTGTGGTAGGCGGTTACTTATTTATGAAAATGCGGAAGAAAATGAAATCAGCACCCATATCTTCACGCAATTGTGGCATTAGATAATTCTCAAGCATGTCCAGGTATGATATGCCTCTGACAGTCCATGATGACTGGCGCAATACTAGAGAAGATAAGCAAATGCTCACGCCTCCAGTGGCGGCGTCTGAAACTAACAACTGGAAGCAAATGACGTGCGACAATAAACTTGAAGATATGCTGTATTCATTGATGTATAAACCATTTCTGTTACACATACACTTTCTTCACAAGTAACGGTTACTTTTGTATAACTAATTTATAGAAACCGTGTGTGTCTATATATATATATATATATATATATATATATACACACAAACAAACAATATTTTATTTCAGCAAATGGATTTTTGTGCGTGCGTGTGTGTGTGTGTAATTACACGTATGCACAATACGTTTTGAACATACCAAAATAATTTGAGTAGTTCTTATGATCAACACAATTACAGTACCAAATCAACTTGTGCCGACCTTGAAGGCGTAGTTGTTACACAGCGCGCTACCGCGCTAGGGGGGGGGGGGGGGTCCCTGGTTCGAATCCCGGCCTGCGCATGGGTGTTGCTAGTGAGTGTCCCTTCGTCAATGTCATCAGCTCACTCATCCTCGTCTTCGCTATTAGCCAAGAGTGGCAGAAAAGCGAAGTAAAATAAAATAAATCAACAACAAAGCAACTTGAAGGGTACAGGAACCTATCTTTACCTTCCAAAAATCACTGTGTGTGTGTGTGTGTACGTGCCACACTGATGGCGTAGTGGTAACATCATCAACTTATAATCAAGGTATCCCGAATTTGTTTCTCGGTGGAGGCACATTGCGGTTCGGATTCCACTTTAAACTGTAGGTCCAGTCCCGGAATTATTGGAATTATTGATGTTTTAAGTCCACTTTATGCACAGTAAGGCTAATCGGGACTGGACCTACAGTTTAAAGTGGGATCCGAACCACTTGTGCCTCCACCGGGTATCGAACCCAGGACCCCTTGATTACAAGGCAATGACGCAATCACTGCGCCATGGGGGAGGCCCAGGTCCAGTCCCGATTAGAGTGTCAGTGCATGACGTGAACTTGAAAAATAAAAGAAATCTCTCGATAAGCATCTTTTACAATGTTTCTATTTGTGATGAACCTAAATTATGTCAAATTGCAGTTCAGCGTATTCAAGAAGTTCAAAGTGATATTCACATTTCTATTTTATATATGAACAATGTACATTTCTCATCCGAGGTTTCCTTGCTGCTATATTTCCTTGATCTCTCTCCACTGTTTCTTAATCTTCTCTTTCTTCTTCTGTTGTTCATCTTCTCGGTCTCTCTCCCTCCCTCCCCCTCTCTCAATTTCTTCCCCGTCTTTGCAATGACGGGTAATCTTTCTTCTTCTATTCTCTGAGGAGAAGCGTAATTACAATGGTGGAATTAACTTTCCATTGCGAAATTTAACAAGAAAACGGCTCGGAATTTAAAGCGCATACATATATTTTCCAGGGCATTGGGGATTTCTCAAGGCCGGGCATCCGACACACTGATAGCTTGTAGTAGAAATTTGTCTTCATTTGGTGCTCAAAATGGAACCAATCTTCCGCGTCACTCCCGTAAAAATGATGACAGTGATTGAGTGTGGAGGAGGTTGCTCTCTCTCTCTCTCTCTCTCTCTCTCTCTCTCTTATGCACGCTAAATATGTCATGTTGCATTTGCACTTGTAAGCATAGAATAATTAATTTGGGGGTTAGTTAAAGATAGTTTGATTTCATTTGGTTTATTTTACTTCTCTTTTCTGCCACTTTCGGCTAATCGCGAAGATGAAAATCGGTGATGATGTGATGAAAGGGACACTCACAAAGAACACCCATGCTCAGACCGGGATTCAAACGCGGGACCCCTGGCGTCTTAGCGCTCTCCTAACCACTCCGCCACAGAGGCAGGCTAGAGGGGAATTTTAATTGCCTATCTGGAAAATGTTAGCCTAATGTCGTAATTTCTTCCCTTTTCACTGA
Organism: Lepisma saccharinum; assembly: GCF_977018435.1. NCBI lineage: Eukaryota > Metazoa > Arthropoda > Insecta > Zygentoma > Lepismatidae > Lepisma > Lepisma saccharinum. Next base: position 47,474,124 of record NC_139247.1, on the reverse strand, counting down.
AACTATTAGGTATTTGGGTAACAGTTTACCATGGGGGTGACGGATTTCTTCAAATTTACAGGAGAAAGTGCTAAAGGATATCATTTTCTGTAGCGTTGTGGAAGTTCGTGAATGTAGTTTTGATCCATTTTAATGCGAATATATGTTCTTATCCTCGAAAATCTCTGTCCGACACGCTGTTTCTACTGCCGCCATTTGCTTTCTGCACGAGAGCACAATGTTCCGTGTGTTAGATAACGTAAACCCCGTAGTCAGTGTTACAAACTCGCCGTGTTTTCACTAGAACATGACGTGTCGAGTATTTTTAATTTTTTTATATTTTGTTTAACTATGCTTGCCTAACCTAACCTAACCTAACATTACTTAAAATGGTTTGTGGGGCTAACGTCAATGGTTTTTGGGGCTAACGTCAATGGTTTGTGGGGCTAACGTCAATGGTTTGTGAGGCTAACGTCAATGGTTTGCGAGGTATTAGCAAATCCGGGCACGAAAGTAGGCATTTTCCGGTGAACAAGGTTTCAACACTGCATAAATCGACAAAACACTCGCACAACGCGCGATGAACCAGTACGCTATCGCCCTCCATAATGTGTTACAGAGTCGAAATAACAAGTAACAGTAAGTACTCGTAAATGTAAGAAATAGACATTATCTTAGTTAGAAATGCATTATTTCACCTTAAGAAATGTTCCGCATTCCAAAATAGTACGTTAGCAATATAAAAAAGTGCGAAATAAATTATTTATAGGTGTCACCCCCATAGTAAACTAGTATCGGTATTTGAAGATGCACATAAAATCTGTCGGTATCTGGTTGATCATTCGAAGTGGGTGAGTGCATAAGAAGCATTGACAGTAAGTATAGCGAGTCGCATTTGAAAGTAACGCCGTGAAGTTATTCGTAACGAAATAACATAACACTCACACTTTTGATTTATATACGTCACAACAACAGTCACCAAATAATCATCAGACATGTGAATTATTGTTATTCAGTACAATTCAAAATCATGACAGTAGCTTATTTCCATTATCCTTACTCTCAATACTTGTTAACTATCATGCACTCGCCCACTTCGAATGATCAACCAGATACTCATTGATGTTAATGTGCATTTTCAGAAACAAAATGTTTTAATTCTGAGTTATTACCTGCTAGAAATGAAATACCATAGATGGGTTATTTCTCTTACATTTTCTCATTAGCTTAGAAAGGCAGTTGTTGCCCTGCACATTTGAATTCCATTTTTGTACAGAAAATGTTATGTTCTCCGATCTGCTCCATCCATCGGTAACTTTTACAACCAATAAGGTTCAAGGACTCGCAGAGATGGTTGTAGCAACCTTTACGTATAACGTACGCAGTTATTCACCCAATGCTATGAAGCCGATCTGAACTCTACAGATATGGCTGTAAAGGGGCAAGTTGAACAGAAGTCCCAGCCTTCACGTGAAGGAAATTGGGCACTAAAATTATGCTAAACTTAACGTGCCTAACTTACTCACCTGATCGTATAATAGAGGCCTCCCTGATGGCGTAGTGGTAGCTTCGTCGCCTTGTAATCAAGGGGTACCTGGTGGTTCGGATCCCACTTTAAACTGTAGGTTCAGTCCCAATTAGCCTTACTGTGCATAAAGTGGACTTAAAACACCAAATCAATCAATAAATCATGATCGTACAATAGGTTAGGCTAATTAGGTGTGATGCTTTATTGTGCAGACCAGACGATAACTCGTACAATTGAAAAAGTATAAAAGAATCATAACTCCTCCTTTTAGTAAACGAACCACTCCCAAATCCAGTCATAAGCTGCTTTTCTGACTTTAGAAGTCAGGATGTTCCTCTGCCGCTAGTTGATTTTCAAAAGACAAATTCAGTCTGAAATAAAGTAAAGAATGAATTGAAAGTCAATGTTGATTGATACACATTTCATCATCGCCAATTCAATACTGATCAAAAAAGCTTGAATGCTGGGAGGCAGGAAGAATGAACAAACTCATATTTCCAACAATGGCGCCGATCATAAAGCTTCATGATCAAATAGCAACCTTCCTTCCCGTAAAGTAAACGATAATTATCCTGGGTACTAGGCAGAAAGCATACTGGTTCGCTGGGATGAAGCTTTATAAAAAAAGGCAACCTTTTATCTCTGGTTGGCAACCATCTCCGAGTCCCCTCCCTCTAACCCTCCCCCCGACCCTTTGACATAATTGAGTTCTCTCCTTATCCACCTCTGCCTTTAATCAGACCAAAGGATTCTGGGTAAGAGGGAAGATGTCCCCGCACTATAAGCAAACCGCCTCCAATGAAGGGGGAATGAAAGGTTTTATTGCAATAACGTCCCCTTTGTCGTCATTCTAATGATACCCCTTTTGATGGAACCTTAGGGAAGTCTGCAAGGGTAAGTGCACTTTAGTTGCAAAGTGATTTGTTCGTGGAAGAAGCAAAAAACTTTTATTTTCCATCCACGATTCACTTTATTACTCTATCAGAGAACCAGTAAATGACTTTAATTTCTATATTCTCCGTCTTAACTTAATCTGTAAAAATGAATTTTGTCCAGGCATAATTTGCCAGTTTTCCCAATCAGGTAGAAATCGTAATAATGATAAGAAAATGGGTTTAGGATTAAACAACTCATGAAAAAGTTAGGGAACTTTCTAAAGCAATTTCAACAAATCTAGAAAAAGACAGAATATTAAACATAATGTCAGAACTTGGAGCGGATAAAAATTTCTTAACATTTTTAAACATTATTATGCTATATAATCAGGACAGTACCCAGAATTTTACTTCGGAAGTGGGGATTCATCCATCTGTAGTCGAAAAAGTGTTGGAGGAAGAAGCCCTAAAGATGAATCTCAATACAGTATGCGCCAAAATATACAGTACTGAAATGAACAGATGAACAAAAGTATAAGACATGTTACAATATAGTGACTGGTCTATATGCAACCCAAATAACAATCGTGTCTTTTGGGTTGCATAACTGTCAGGAAACCTAAGGTTAGGTTAGGTTAGGGCATGTGGAGTGGACGATTGTCATTTGGGTTGCATATAGACCAGTCACCTTTTTCAAACTCGGTCCACCTTCACGACCGCTTCCGTATGAGCCGAAATAATGCTCAACTATGAATACTTTTTCCTCCGTCGGGAGACCCATTTCCAACAACAACTGCACAACACAACTTCATTTTCATTACTGCGAACACGTGCAGCTGGAGTTATGCCCCATCGACAAACGCAACCACGTGTTCGAGATGCGCGAGTTTCAATACTGTATATTTTGGCGCATACCGTATATTTCAACTTATTATACAAGATGTTTAATCCTGCTAAGAAAGGAAAATTAATTACCACTACACACTACTTAAATAAGATATTTGTAGTATTTGAAGGCTGAAGCCCCCCAAGCCCTCCTCCGTATGAACGTATCTGTACAATGACGGACTGCGTAAGGTCAAATTTATGTAATGTGTCTGCTGCCATTCAGAGAATGTATTCAAGGCTGCACTAGTGATCAAATGAGCTTCAAGCCGGTCTCCTTGGGAGAGTGGTTAGCATAACGAGTTGCAATGCCTGAGGTCCCAGGTACGAACCTTTGCAAAGGCATAGATATATCATTGTGTTTGTCCCATCAGCTATTCATCAGTTCAGTTTCATCGTAGCGTTTAACTCAAGAGGTATAAAAGTGACATTAATTAAGTAAAGGAGAGAAAGTGAGCTTCAATGCCCGATTACGTCATTTAAACAAAATGAGGCGCTCCACTGCAGACTTGCGCCAGTAAAGAACCCTTTTCCTGACTTCCGGATGCCTAAAACAGATGTAAATTCTTAGTTGAATGACAATTCAATATCAGTACTTAACTACTTCACAAGTAGATTTAGGAACGAAGGGTAAGATTCGCGAGCAGACGAAAGACTTTTGCAGTGGATCATAAGTGACTGCATACGAATACCAAAGAATATTTTGCCTGAGGTAACCGGTCACTTAATTAGTCCTTACAAATATGTCCTGTACAAGAAAGTAGTCTATGTTGGAAAATGAACTAATGAAATTTTACATGAGAATCTGCAAGTAGTACAACCAAAAAATTAATTAAGGTTTTCAATTGACTCATTCTCGTTTAATGAATATATAACCTGTGGCACAACAGCCCTTGAGGGCCAGGGCCTACTTACCAACTGCCGACCTCATTCCCACATGTCTCAGCTCATGTCTCACATGCAACCAGATACGGTACCCCCAGTCGCTTTAAACACCCCCGGGAGGAGAGACAAACCAGCGCGTTCCTTATCCCAAGTCGGAAGCCTGACGCCTTTTACCAAACGGCCACGGTGTGGGCATCCTCGTATAAACTACCTTGTACTCAGGGGTCCTGGGTTCGATGTAGACACACGTTGCGCAGTGGTTCTGATTCTACTTTAAACTGAAGGTACTGTCCCATTTAGCCGATACTTGCATAAGGTGGACTTCAAAACAAGACAACAACAACAAAAAAAACACCTGAATCTCAAACTCTGTGGAGTCACACACACACACACACACACACACACACACACACACACACACACACACACATCCCACACATACACACACACACACACACACAGAGAGAGCGGGCCGTGAGGGTGTGTGAGAACGAGGACTTCTTGACGAGGGCGTGTGGGATTTTTATGAAATTTCACACTCTCTATTTTTACCGGACAGCGAAAAAACTTTAGATCTATACGTTCCGATAGGCATAGACTCCATTGCGCATTATGAAAATCATATTTCATAATATTTTGACAAAAGCTTCATATTTTACCAAATTCTTCAAATTTTGTTTATATTTTAATGTTTTATGCCGAGGTTGTCTTAATTATATGACAAAAATCTTCGTGGAAACGCCAACAATATGTTTATGGTACATTTGTTCTTTTTCCTGTTCTTTGGGTTTTTCCAAGCATTTCTGGAGCAAAATGCTGCGAAAGCATGTTACCTTAGGCCATACATCTATGTTTATCTTCAGCGATTGCTGAGGTGGGGTTTGGGAGGGAGGGGCTAGTGAATGGAATGTGTCTGTCCAGTTGCTGTTTGTCGTGACTTGTGGCTGTTGTGAGCAGGACGTGGAGAATTGTATGCTAGAAATAGTGATACAAAGATGCCGAAAGCTGGAATTCGAGATTGGTGCTCTGAATTTAAATGTTACCGTACAGACGGGAAAACAGTACGAAAGAGGTATGTATATTTTTACCCTTTTTAATATAAAAATTATTCGGCTATTCTAGTAAATTACTTGGGCAATAATTTTAGTACTTTTGTAAACATTATAAAGTGCTGAATGTCTTCTTTTGAAAATTCATGTATTTATTTTTGCAACTACAGATATAACTCAGGAGTTCATTTTACAGGTGGGTAACCTGGTTAAACGCAGCTTTGTTTTATGCAGAACACTTCAATGAAATTAAAGGAGTAAGTAGTCCTATGTCAAATATTTATTTACCAATATGTGCAGCACAAGTTTTTGAAACTTTCAGGTGATTGATTTCGTAGTAATTATTATCTAACATTATGTTCAGCTAGAGATTTTCAGATTTTGTGGTTTTTCATACTTTTCGTTACTTAAAAACTTTTTTTTTTCGTTTTACTTAAGATTTAACGCTTTCGGATATTTAAATAGATGGTATTCTTAATCTATCTCAAATCCTTTACTTCCTTCACTAGTGTCAGTAAATTGTATTCATGTGAGTTAAATTCTCTTCCGAATTTATATTTTTATTTTCGGATATTAAACTGAATGTCACATTGAGATCTGTATTTTACATTGCAGGTAATTGACAGCTTTGACCCAGATTCTGCCAACTGTGTCTTGCAGGCACAAAAACTTTTTGCGGAGGAAAATATTAAGATCGAGTTTGCCTACGTCCATGCCCATTTTAAAAAAGTTCCACGCACTCTGGAGAAACTGGAAGGAAGTCATCTACCGCTGCACACTTCTTTGCAGTATGTGAAAGAATTGAAACAACACCTTGATACAGTTCCTGGAAATGTGTGAAGAACGGCTTTTCCTAAAATGGAAAAGGTTCTTCAAAACAACACATCATATTCGATCTTACTCCAAGTAAGGGATGTACTCATAGGCGCCGACTCCATGGGGCTTGTGGGGGTTCGAGTCCCCCAATGTTAACGATGTGGGGGTAGAGCCCTCCAAATAATTTTGCTTAAGATGATCTAATGTATTATTTTGCTTCTCTTGTAAAGTTTACTCTGAATTGTGCTACATGTACTTAACTTTAAATAAACATTTGAAATGTTCTAGACCATCAACTTTGGGGGGCTGAGACCGCTAAACCATCAACTTTGGGGGGGGGGGGGGGCATGACCGGAGACAGCAAAACACATGACTTATTACTATATATTAAGCATATAATTATTATTTACTATTATACATATGTTAATCAGAGACGTAATTAATTTAGCCAACGACTTCTTAAAGACTGTTTGGGAATCCCTTAAAAAATGCAAATATTTAGGAATATTATTGATGTGAATGAGAAGGCTGGCCATACTGGATTGCGACCACTTTACCCTCGTCGGTGGACGTTGAGAGTCTCCAGTATGCAACAGATCTTAAGGAACTATGAAAACCTTCTAAATGTTTTGGAGAAATTTTCTGAAGAAGATTCTACTGACGCAGCATCAAAATGTGCTGGATACCTGGAGGCAATGCTTCACTTCAAGACATTTTTCTTTCTCTCCCTCTACTGCCATGTGATGGGTCCAATAGAAGAGGTAAACTGTAAGTCTCCACGCATTGGTGCTACAGAAGTGGAATCAAAACTAAAATACTTGACTGACATCTTTCAAGAAAAGCGAATGGGTTTTGAGCAGTTCTGGCAGGAATGCACAGAGGGTAAACCCAGCCTCGTTGATGAGCCACAATTGCCCCGGCAACGTCACGTCCCTAAGATACTTGAAAATCCTGATGCTGCCAAAACTCACAAGTTCTACACTCCAAAATAGCATTATAAATCAATATACACTGACGTCTGTGACACAGCAAAATCATGTGTCAAACAAGGACATGAATATATACAGGACTACAAAAAGTAACAGAAGTAGAGAAAGAATACATCTCAGCTGTGAACAGTTGCACAACAAACTTTCAGCAAACGCGAGAATTCTTTCGCCAAGATTTGGATGCCGATAGGCTCTCCTTACACATGTACATGCTTGGTGATATCGCCAAACAGAAGAAAGTGGTTCTAACTACCATGGATGACATAAGGAAGTTTCTTTTGGAAGACAGCACCCTCCAGGAGTTTCTGCCTGAAGTTGCCAAATTCGTGATGTCCTCCGCACTGTTCTAGTGACGACAGCCACAGCCGAAAGGTCATTCAGTGCTATTCGCCGACTAAAAACATACTTGAGATCTACAATGGGGCAGAAGAGACTAAGCAGCTTAGCGGTACTCCACATACATCAAACTGTGCTTGATAATTTGGACCTGAGACCGCTCGTTAATGAGTTTATAAAAAATAAACCAGTGCGTAGAGCAACTTTTGTTTTATTTTTAAATCATGTTCATATTTTTTTGTTGTGTATGTCACCTTATATCTTAGTGTATATGCTATTTGTTTTTTATTATTGCAAAATTAAACTTAAAAAGTAAAATATTGTAGCAAGAACAAAAAAGTAAAACTATTTTCCTGCGATTTGTGTTAGCATTTATGTAAATAATTAAATAAAACTGTTAAATACTGTAAATATTCGTTATTTTATGGGCACGTCAACACTAAGGTTATTTGCAACCCGTCACATGTCTGTTGCGGACATTAAAACACACGCATGCCCTCGCCGGGACTCTAACCCGAGACCTCTGGATAAAAGCGAGTTGAGTCGACCACCCAACACGTTCGGCTACCGAGGCCGGCATAAAACTGTTAGGTTGGACTCTTCATGTAAATACATACTTTTCAATAAAAATGTTAATTGTTATCTATGTTATGTGCGTTACCCCACACCCCCTATACGCCTTCATGGCGTGGTGCTATGCACAGGGGAACACTTTACCTTTTTTTATCTAAAAAAACAAATGAGCAGACACAAAAGACATAAAGAGACTTTGAAACATTTTCTAAACATTTTTCATGTTACATTTCATTTGCATGAGGAATATAATAGCTGCTCAATAACTGCTATACGAAGACGTAATTTTTATTTTTAAAAAATGGAGGGAGTGAGTCATTCATTAATTTATTTCAGTGATCAGAGCCCCCCCAATAATTTTGACAAGTCGGCGCCCCTGGATGTACTAGAAGGTAAGCGCACACCTATTCCAGCAGATATTAATGTAGAGAATGTAACACGATACAAGTATGCTCCTATCACTTCATGTGATGTGGAGCGAAGCTTCTCATCATGCAAAACTGCTTCCGGACAACATGGAGAAACTTGTCGTTATTTACTGCAATAAATAGGAGTTCTGCGTATGATGTGCAGTATATACTGAGGAAGTAATTTTGTGACCAAAGTCGTTTATTCCATTTATATTTGAAACATGTAGAAATACTTCGAAATATATTTTCAATTTCATATTTTCTTAAAATTGTCTTCATAAAAATCCACTATTTAGTAATGACAATGGAGGTTCTCACATTCAATAAACCCCTCTGACCAAGAGCAAAACTATCTAATGTAGAAGTGTGAGAGATACAAAAGTTATGCTGCTATAGCGAAGATTCTCCAGACTGGGTAACACCAGAGAGTTAGTTTCAAATACATTATAACATACACACAAAGACGAAATATGTTCGCATTTTCTGGGATGTAAAGCATGCACGCATGGAAGAAGAAGGGATCACAACCACAGTGCTTCCCTCTATGAACAAGGGTGTAAAGTCCAAATGGGCCAACTCTCTCTGCCTGCTCTAGTAGGAAGAAGGTGGAACTAACTGCCTACATCGGCCTTAAGACCTTTAACGACCAGGGTGTAAAGTTTCTTGATCCTTCCTGAGAACTCGGCTGTGAACTGCAACACTTTAGATTCTCCCTTTGGGTGTGTTAAGATTGGGACCAACCGCCTGCGAAGGGCGCTTTACTTCTTCGCTAAATAATTCAGGAAACAAGTGGAAGCAAGGTGCTTCGGTCTCACCAAGAAAAGGCAATGCGTTCTTGTTTATGGCCTGCCTGGAGTTTGTTAGTTGGCAGTGTTGCAAAATCCTAGGGATAAATCTTGCAAGGAGGTTTGTTTCACTTCATTACTTTGAGAGTTGTGAAGTGAAAGATTTGGGAAAGGGGTAAGAAGTTAAAGCTTCTTTGGCCGGTGGTGTGTTAATCAAGATGGGAGAAATACATTACGGGTTATGTGAATTTAGAATTTCCTCAGTAGCTGTAAATTAATGCAAGCTCCTTTTTTGATATAACGTTTACTTTCGCATAAAATTCAAACGGTATAACATTTTGGGGGGCTGTTGTAATCCCGACCGCTCGCCTGAGGCCCCCACACCTGTTAAAAATAATTGTTCTTGTCCGGTTTGTTACGAGTTCATAGAACTCTGCTACTTCCAATTAAGAACTAATTTGATTTTTCTTGACATTGTGGATTTCTTTGACTGCTTGAAAATATCCCAAATTACTGAAATCATATTCTAAACAACACGTTACATAAACATTATGTTCTAATATTTCAATCTAAAATAGATAATATACACTATTCGTTAAAATATAAAGTGAAATCATGATATGAAAATATTATTTTATATGAAACGATGTAAATTCAATCCGTCAAAATTTAATGAAAAGTAAACCAAAGAGAATTTTGATTGAGAACGGCATTGGACACGACTAAAACGCTTTGATTGGTAAAATAATAGTTTCATATTTATGAAAAACGCAATATGCTGACCAAGGCAGTAATTTATTTTATTATAAAACATAAACTAAACGTAACGTTTCAACCTTTTAGCAAGGTCTTCTTCAGACTCTGCACCAAGTACAAATGTAACAAGATACAAAAATAGGACGATATATATATATATATATATATATATATATATATATATATATATATACACACACACACAAACATTACTCCCCTCCAGACTATTAGAAAGTTGTTCTGGAACTTTCTAGCAGGTGGATTTGCCTTGTCAACTGTACTTTCACCTAAAAGGCTAAACATATTTACTTCCATGTAGAAGGTGGTTGGTCTCTTTATCTCACGCTCTTTTTCCTTAATTTTTCTTCCTTCTTCTCTCCTCTTTCTCTCTTGTCCTTTCCGCTCTTTCTAACACCTTCTTCCATTCTTTGTTTAACTTCAGTCCCCCATTCCAGTTCATTGTGTCTTCTTCATCTTTCTTCTCTATTTCCTTGGCCTCCTTCCATTTTCTCACTAGTATTCTCTTGTCCCTCCCTATCTGCTTAGCCTCATCCGACTCTATGTCATGTCCTGTTTCTCTCGTGTGTTTAAATATCACATTTCTCTCTCTCTCTTAAGTCGTACATCATCCCTATGTTGTTTCAACCTGTCTTTCAGCATCTTTTTCGTTTCTCCTATGTACACACTCTGACATTCTTTACATTTCACTTCGTAGATAATCCCTTCCTCTTCCTCTTTTCTATTTTCTTTTTTCTTGTTTGTATTCTTTGCTATTCTTAAGATGCTTCTCCCTCCCTTCCTGTAAGTTTTAATGCCCGCTTTCCTAAGCATTTTGCATATCTTTTCTGTGGTCTTCCGCATACTCCTTATTCCAAACCTCCTCTCTTTTTATTTCTCTTCCAATTCTCCCCTGCCACTTTTCTTCCATCTTCTGTTTAGGCCTATGTCCAGTCTATCCTCCTTCTCATAGCCATTCTTTTCCAGCTGTTTCCATAGGCTATTTATTTTGTCTTCTTTTTCACATTCTTTCGTGCATATTTTCTTGATTCTGTCCTCCATATTCTTTATACAATTTATTTTTGTCACCTCACTGGCATCACTTCTTTTGTGGCACAGTCTGTTAACCCGTTGCTCTTTCTGCAGGTACAACTAACCCTTTCTAGGCGTACACTGAAGCCATATCAGGATCATGGAAACACGAACACTGGATGCCATTTTTTAAAACCATTTATTGTAGTAGGAATCGTACAGTCACTTTGATATAAGAGTGGGAGTAAGCCCAGATTCACTGACGAAATAATTAAGTTATCATTTGGGTTAACTGAATGGAAATATTATCGAATTTGGAATAAGTCTATTTACACCTGCTCCACCCTGGCAACTCTTTCCTAGTCCACCCAGGAACTGTGATCCCAGTCGAGCCAGGGTGAGTGAATCCTAGTTCATCCAGGGATAAGGCATTCCTAGTCCACCCAGAAAGGGTTTTGTCAAGAAATATACTAACTTTACTATCGAAATTTCTGGTTATTTATATCTGAGGTTTGACTCTCCAACCCTCTTCATTATAATTATCGCATCATAGTAAAGTTACATTAGTTGAAATTTTTCATTGAGCGTTACAAATTTTAAAAGTTGAGATATACATTTCTTTCTTTTAGCTTGTTTTACAACAATGAACATTATCAACTAATTGTATTGGACTTACAGCTTTACATCTGACTGTTTATGGCCAGCATGAGACATAATTTTTATATATATTTTACACACAAAGTTCAAATACACCCTTAAATACCTTTTTTTATAATTACATTCACTCATTCATTAAAAAAAATATGTATTACAATTTTATATCAACTTGTCTCAAAAAAGAAAGTATAATATATCCAACTAGAATATCTGGTGCATACAACAATGAAGCCAAATTTATGGGAAATGGCACTTTAATTTTTGATAATGTTTTGTATAAAGTCTTTCGTTTCTCTGAGTGAATTGCACGTTCTAAAATAATATGTTGAGCATCACCCTTGAATTACAACAGTCACAATTTGAAGATTTTAAAATGTGTTTTAGATAAATGATGATATGTTCTCGCATGACCGCTTCTGAGCCTATTTATTAATACAATTTACAAAAAAGAAATTATAATTAAATCAACTCAACAAATTTTTATTGGTCTTACAGATTTACTGGTGGCTGTTTATGCCCAGCATACAGAAATTATAATTTATAAAATGCAGCCATAAGTTAATTACATTCAGGTTAGTCACTTCCTTACAATTGAGCGCTGATTCGTGCAACACATGAAAATGTCCAAACAACAATTACGTAATACACTACAAACTCAATATCATATTCTTACAGAGCCGTAACACTTGGCTGTAGGCCCCGCAACCACCTAGGGCCGGCCCTGATTACTTTTTTCAGCTTTTCGGATACACATCGTAAATATTGTTTAGTTATAGCAGTGCCAGATGTTTGGAAAGGATATAAAGTAGTTCTGAATCTCATCTAGTTTCTTTACGTTTATCCGATTAGCGTGTAGGACACCAGCCACGAAGTTGCTTTTATCGCAACCTGACCTTTCGTAGTTGCGCTCGTCTGCCGATCCAAACCACAACGTGTAACACAAGTTCGTGAAAACACATTAACGAAGTTCCAATGCCTGCAGGTCCAGTTAACCACTAACACTTGCTGCTGACGAATGAGAAGACTGGGGCAACAAGCCCGCAAGCCACACTGCACCACAGACCTGAAACACAAAGTGATTGTTATTCTGCTGCGCAACCTAAAAAACGTTGAAAATTTATCGTTAGATGTGAAATCTAGACCAAAGATGGTAAATCCAAGCTTAGTTGTTAGATTTACGATCGATTAACTTTTCTTAGCCGCGAAATCGGATTTCCTCACGGGACCAACCTCCTTGGCGGAGTGGTTAGCACAGTACGTTACGACGCCAATGCTCCCGGGTTCGAATCCAAGCCTGGGCATGGGTGTTCTTTGTGAGTGTATCATCATCAATTTCATCACTCATCCTCATCTTCGTGATAGCCAAAAGTGGCAGAAAATTGATTTGGTCTATTTTACTTCACTTTTCCACCACTTTAGACTAATCGCGAAGATGAGTATGAGTGATGATACAATGAAATTGATGAAGGGACACTCACACCCAGGTCGGGGTTCGAACCGGGGAAAAGGTGGCTGAAAAGCCAAGGGAAATAATGTTACTTGCAATCAAATGATATGATTGGGGTGATTTTCGGATTGCATTTTGCGCACCTACTACCCAAATCTACAATAGTATAATTATCTGCGGGACTTATGTGTTGTGTCCTCTATACAGGGTGTTTCCGGGCTGATGATACAAACTTTCAGGGATGATGGAGACCAGGGTTCCTTATTTCAAATTGATACATGTGCCCTTCTCCATCGTCCCTGAAAGTTTGTATCATCATCCTGTTAACACCCTGTATATTCTTGGTATTGTCTCTTCCTTCATCTCATCTTATCACCCGCCAGGGGTCCCTGGTTCGAATCCTAGCCTGGGTTTGGTTTGGTTTGAGGTGGTGCTTTAAGTCCACTTTATCGGGACTGGACCTACGGTTTAAAGTGGGATCCGAACCACTATGTGCCTCCACCGGGTATCGAACCCGGGACCCCTTGATTACAAGGCGACGACGCTACCACTGCGCCATCGGGAAGGCCCTTCCTAGCCTGGGCATGGATGTTCTTTGTAAGGGTCCCTTCATCAATTTCATTGCGTCATCACTCATCTTCATCTTCGCGATTAGCCAAAGGAGGCAGGAAAGCTAAGAAAATAAACCAAATCAATCAATCAATCATCTTATCACCCTTCATGCCCATCGGGGAGATCGAAGCTATTAGCTAAAAGTGGCAGAAGAGCGACGTTAAGTAAACGAAACCAACCGATGAATCAAACGTTCGTCACTTTCATATCATCGCCATTCATCTTTACAATTAGCCAGAAGTGACAGTAAATAGCAAAAGTAAATAAAGTCAAACCAAACAATCTCAAATGACTAAAATATTTAAAGTAATATTAGCTTCAGTGTTCATGCTTTCATGGTGAGCGCCCAATAGAGTGGAGGCGCTTCGAAGGATGAGGAAGTGACATTGCCCTCATCCGGATATGTTTTCCCACTGCGAGCCATGGAAGCAGTGGCGGCGATTAGGGGGGGGGGCGAGGGGGCAGTTACTCCCCATTTTTCGCCACTTTTGTCCCCGAACTATGCTAAACCTTATATACAAAGTGAAATATACTCCCTTTGCACCCCTCCAGTTTTAGCACTTTGCCCCCCCCCCCCCCCCCCCCCGGTTTTGGAACCCAATCGCCACCACTGAATCGAAGGAAATATCCTCGCTTCGGATACGAGCCAGCAGTAGTATGCGGCTTCGTATAGAATAACACTAGTGAAGAAACTGACTTAGGATAAATTAGTGTCTTACGTACACTTGGCACGTTTTCATAAGGAAGAATTTGAATTTGAATTTAAATTTTTTGGTGCGTCCGCACTAAGGCTATTTTGCACCCGTCACATTAGACGGGGTCCAGCCCCTTATCGTTACACATAACAACTCTAACGTTGCAGAACTAAAATCATAAAATATTAAAATCTTCTGACTTTCGTTAAAAGCTGAGGCTGTAAAGGAGCACTCAGCACAAATAAGGACAAAACACAGGACGACACAGAATTATACTGGCCATTGGGCCAGTCGCCAGAGCCTCGTTAGTCTGCAGTCCAGGGTGTACTACGTGGAAGTGAGGTTGACTATTGGGTGCACTACGTGGAAGGAGCACCTCTTACACCCCTTCATAAGGAAGAGAAGGACGCCTTGAAATGATAGAATGGCACTAAATGACCTGAATTAGGAGAGTATAATCTGTTTTCAGGTTTCAGTCTCGAACCCTGGGCAAGGCAATGATGAGCATTGTAATTCGGCCATCATTCATTTCATCCGTTAATTCTCGTCGTCGCGATTATCCCAAGGAAAAAAAACACGGTACCATTCCCAATACCAGATAGAGCATGGACGTTTCTTTTACTCATCCCTCATACACCTCACAGCATTCATCCAAAAATATGTATTACAGCTTTCCTGGCGGCGTGATTCAAACAAATGCTCTCGAGTTACCATGTGTGAGCATGGTTCGGAGCTTAGATTGTTATTGGATCGCTCTAGATCTAGGCTAGGTGTACCATTGGCGAATCTCAAGCTTCTAAGCAGTTCCGTGCCTTCCCTGGTTTGGCTTCTTTCTGTCTTCTGTTCCAGTATTGTCTAGTCGGAAAAGTCTATTGCTCCTTTCCTTGCTCTTTTATGGTGCGTCCCGTTTGTCCTTTTTATGTAATTCCACACTCATCTTTGCTGTTACTAATATAGACAATACAAAAATTAATCAAATAAACTGCAATAGAATATATTCACAAAGAACACCTCCGACATTTCCTGCTGAAGGCCAAAAACGCCACCAGTAACTTCCCCAGAACAGGAGTTGGTCACACTACCATTGAGATGGCAACACTGAACCCTTATCGCGCCGAGAAGTCGTGGAATTAGGGTTTCTTGGGTCTCTGGCCAAGCGGAAAACAGCTTCGAACGACTATCTCTGGCTGGAACCTCCAAGGCGGAATGAAAGCGTGACCTCCAGCGTAGAAGCAATTCAAATTTGCAGGGAAGCGTCAAGCGGAGCTAATGTGGAAAGGGCGATAGCAGTGATTTTCGAACTGGGAAAATTCCGTCAGATGTCTCTAGTGTAACAAGCAAGGTCTCGCGGTTCGGGAATGATTCGCGAGAAACAGTTTTGTTATCCAATCTTTTTATTTTTCTTCTGTTATATTAATCACTGAAGCTGAGAAAGTTAACGTTAAATAATGATAGTGAATCAGTAGAGACCTCGATTTCCTCCAAAAATCGCGTTTTAAATTACGCACAATTTTCTTTCAAATATACCTAAAATTGAAGCACCATTGTGCTTTTAGCTAACTTTATATCATGGACTATGCTTCGAGGTGACAGTTTCGTACGCTGGAAACAATTTTTGTAGAAGTTATTATCCATTACTTCTCGCGCGACAGATACCGATGTTACGGCTCAAGTATGACGGTAGCTGTGACCTCGATTTCCGCCAAGACTTCGATCGGTAACGCCGATGTTACAAGTATGACGGTAGGTGTATACTCGATCTCCAACCAGAACCCGGGATGCTCAATGATACAAAACGTTTTCATGGAAGATGTAAAATCGCTGACATCCATTTACACGTGGTTTTATGTATAGCACACACCATAAGTTTATTTTTGTATGAGATATAGGAAAACGTGCGCGTTATAATGCGTAAATATGGTATTTATATTTTTTAAGCCTGAAAACACAAGAATGATGGATTTTCGTTGTATTTTTCGTTTTTGGAACGCAAAATGTGTAGAAATTCGCCAAAAAGGATACAATTTGTATTACTTAGCGATTTCATGTGCTCAGAACATGACGTGCACATACATAAACAATGTTTTGCCTCTATTAACATTGTTCGGTATTATCCCCATGAATCAGTTTATGTTACAAAAGTATGCTATTCTGCATCTGCTTCAAGAACGAAGTTGGACCTCTCCGATGCCGTAGTAGTAACGTCGTCGCCTTTTAATCAAGGGATCCGGGTTCGATACACGGTGGAGGTACATGGCACAGTCAATGGTGGTGAATCATTAACAATAATAAAAAAAATGCTCAAAATCTTGTGGTGTACTCAAGATCCACGTACGTCAAAACTTCAACCAGCCCTCCTGAAAAGTTATTACAGATGGACATACAACATGGTATTCGGTCGGCGACACTGCCATACGCAGGATTTTATTTTCGGGAGGAGCTGGAAATGTAAAGATGGATAGTACATAGCTACGTTTTGGGATATATAATAAAATATTTTCTACATTTGGAGCTCTTCAGTCCATTAAAATTGTACTCATATATGCATTTAAAATTTTGATTTTTTTTTAGATCTTAACGGATTTTTATTTGAAAATTTTCATTTTCTCAAAATTTCGGGAGTGGCTGTAGTCCCATCAGCCCCCTCTGAGTACGGAAGTGACCTGCGATATATACCGGGTGGCCAGAATTAAAGTTACCCAACTAAGAGCCCTCTGTAGCCTGTTTGAGGCATCGTAGAACTCTGAAATTTGGTGAATTCACAATTCAGACCATGGGGAAGAGGATGGCGATAAAAAATAGTACAATTTTCCGCCACCAGGTTGAAATGTGGCGCTGTGCTTCCATGATGGGTCGTACAAATAATCACGTTAAGTTATTTAGCTGAGTTATTAATTAAAAATACATTTGTTAGTGGCTGGAATTTGCGAGAAAATAATCTCTCGTTTATTGCAAGATTGCAAGGTAAAGGCAAATCCATAACCAATTGGAGCAGTTTACGTCATTATTACAACCCATCATGGAAATACAGCGCCACATTTCAACCTGGTGGCGGAAAATTGAACTTTTTTATCGCCATCCTCTTCCTCATGGTCTGCATAGTGAATTCACCAAATTTCAGAGTTCTGCGATGCCTCAAACAGTCTACAGAGAGCTCTGAGTTGGGTAACTTTAATTCTGGCCACCCGGTATATGGCCATGCAACAAGGAAAAACTAGGACTATATCATCCAATATGTTTCCCAACCCTTCTCAACCGGCTCATTCTAAAACACTTGTCGAATTTCGTTCCTAACTCAGTTGCAATTCTCTCGTTTATATTCTTTGAAATGGAAAAAGAACAATAACCAATTTCTCTCACCAACCTCTGCAGCAGCAAATATTTCCTCTTGTGTGGCTTCCTTCGAGACAAATCCAAAGCGTTCTCCCTATATCAAAAATAGTATTGATCCTCGCCGCTACGAGGCAGCACGTGCATCACATACAAACCAGATGGGAGCACAATAAAGACAGAGCGGCCCAGGAAATACACCGGGGATAAAAAAAAAATGAACCCAGTATTGTTTTCAAGAGGATTAGCTTAATAGAAGCATTTTTCGAAAGCACTTGTTGGAGACATTGAATGTTTCTTCTAGGAGGGAACAGAAAACGTATTAAGTTATTGTTTAAAACTGACAGAGCTGAAATCATCTTTAATGAACAAATGAGATTTTAAAAGGCGATGAGCAATCTATGGGGATGTACGAGGGGAGAGTGAAAAGTTTTGAGCCTCACAGGAAAGGGGTGTTTGAGTTACAGTTTCTCATTATGATTTCTCTACATAATCTCTATAATCACCCACCATATAAATGCACTTATGCATTCTGTGCTGCAATTTGTTTACAGTCATCTGGTAGAATGATTTGTCCCTAGTCTCGCACCACTGAAGACCGTCTTCGTCCGTGTGGAAGTGACGTGAATTCTTCATAGCAGGTTATAGATGCTAAAACTTATCTAACAAGGGAAAGTAAACTGTCCTTCCCTCCCAGCTGTTTTGGCACCTTGCCCCCCCCCCCCCCCTAGCTTTGGAACTCAATCACCGCCACTGCCGGAGATATATTTACAATGTATTTTCAAAATATTTTACAAAGTTGAAAAGTTTACGCAGAGATGGCGCTGCAAAGGGTAAAAGAAAGCGCAAGCAATCTAAAATTAATTGTGCAGCCTTTTGTGCTGTACGGCTACCCGTAGTGCAGACATAATTGATAAACTGTTTTTAAATCATACATAAAATATGTGTTGTGATAACGTGCTATACATGTTCATCAAGTTATAACTGCTCGTTTACAGTACGTTTAGATTACTTCTATTTATAAAGGTGATATTGATTAAAAGATACAAATAACACTTGTTTTGCTGTATTTTCTAAACATGAATACATTTAAATGCATTTGTACAAAAATCTGGAAGGAAGGTAATTAGAAGTCGTGAAATATTTGATATATTTACAAATTATATTGCTTCAACTATGTTGTCAGGCAAATAAATAAATACATTTCATCGGCAACAATGAGTTTTAGCTACTTAGTAACATACAATCATGACAAAAAAATCCCAGTTTGTGGAGTTGAAAAAGGGCGAATCAATGCGATAAATGTTGATGAATTTGTTTGTGAGAATTTAAATGTTTCTAGATCTGTAGATTTGGGCTGTAAACGCATCAAAATAAAAATAAAAATTTAACATCCTTTTGCTACACTTAGTGGATGAATTTGGAAAAATGACTTCTTAGTGGGTGCTTACGTCATAAAACTTTGAAGTTTTTAGATCCATGAAATTTCGCTGTTCCTTGATATGTCAGTGAGTAAGGACAATCTCTCTTATACCTAGATATATTAAGATATTGATTTTAAACTCACGATCGAAATAATCTGAAAATTGCTGTATCCCATGAACCAACAGACCGATTCGGATGGAACTTATGGGATTCGAAATATAAACGTTTCATTTAATGATAAATTTTCAACTGAAATGATTTGATTTTTGCTATTTATCGTCGCTTTTCAGCCCCGTTTGGTTAATAGCAACGATGAGGACGATTGATGAAATTGATGAATTGAAAACAAAGAACGCCCATGACCATGGCTGGATTTGAACCCGGGACCCCCCTTGCGTCGTAGTGCGATGTGCTAACCACTACGCCACGGAGGTCAGCTCAACTAAAAAGTCGACATTTTCCCCCAATAGGAATCAATATCAATATAATCGCTGCACAGTACTTTCAGGCGTTTGAAAGTTTGTCGGTTTTGTACGATGACACCCTCTACATCACACTTTTTATACACAACGTACACGCAAACACTGGAAACGAATCCTATTTAAGTGGCTTGGTTGGTTTGGTTTATTTTGCTTCGCTTTTCTGTCACTTTTGACTAATCGCGACGATGAGTATGAGTGATTATACAGGGTGGGCCAAAAGAAAGTAACCGAAACATGGAAGTTGGTGATTTGTGTGATTTATGTTCGTATGTTCTTATGTTGATTTCGCAGTGGACGCAATATTTCACGCTGGCGCTGTTTCTACAGAGCATTCCCTGACATTCGCTACGAGACTCGGCGGAAAGCGGCCCGACATCAGCGCTTGTCTTTCCCGGTGAACGAGGTCCGCGACAGTCGGTAGAGTCGGCTATTAAAATTACAGTTTTCATATTGTGTACTAACCTTGACTACAGAAGGTGTTGAAAATGATGTCCCTGTGCTGCAACACATCCCTGGCATCTCCGAAGAAAATTGGCATTTACACGTGCAAGTTCGTCTACTGTAATTCTCCCGATTTCTCGTACAATACTCTCTCTTAACTCACGGATGGTGTGTGGATTGTCTTTGTATACTTTATTTTTTTCCCCATTTTTCTTTCCACTTTTATTCAGAACTGACCCTGTTACTCTAAACGTTTTTACGAGGTATAATATAGTGGTCCTATGTGGAACGGGAACACCAGGAAATTTCGTTGCAAAACGTCGTCGCACTTCTCCACAACAATTCGTCTTTCCGAAGTAACGCTCGACAAGATAAATTCTTTGTTGTAATGTAAACTTTTGTGGTGCCATATTAAGCCACAATCTTCAACGCACGGACACGACACAACACAACTTCCGAGGGAGGATTATACTGGCGTCAGTCTGCAACGTCAACAGAAAGGGAAAGAGAGCGAAGGCAGGGAGAGCGAAAAAAACAGACTGTAGCCTGCGACTGTCGCGGACCCGTTCACCGGGAAGGACAATCCCTGACGCCGGGCCGCTTGCCGCCGAGTCTCGTAGCGAATGTCAGGGAATGCTCTGTAGAACGCCTTGTGTCCAGAGGGACTGCCTTCCCTTTTCGTCCGAGAAGTTCGGATCTGACGATGTGTGATGCGTTTCTGTAGGGAATGTTGAAGAAAAAAATGTTTCTCACCAGTACCAAGAACTACGTGCTGGTTGTTTTATCTCCTGAACAGTACTGCTGTATTATAAACTCATCGGACGTATGGAACATGTTACTCGCAATGAAACATGTCCGTGTGCGATAAATACACCGTCCTCACTGACACGACATCGGTTGCCCTTTTCTTTTGGCCCACCCTGTATGATGAAATCGATGAAAGGACACTCAGGAAGTCATGCCCATCTCGGGAGTCAAACCCGGGACCACTGGCGTCGTAGCGCTGTCCTAAGCAATACTACACGGAGGTCGGCCCCATCTACAAAATTGTTATACCTCTAGCTTTCACATATCTCACTAACCTGCTGCTAAAACTTTGACATTTTAAATTCAAACGTGGAATTCAACGATCCAGAAACAGGGCGTTCGCTTTGTCTTTCCCGTCTTAGCAAATCGCATTACGAGAATTGTTCCCGACTAATAATCTCCAAGAACACGACGGACTCGGGACTCTTTGTCGAATTTTCGCCCGCCATGTTTCATCCAATTGCTCCGATGCATTTTTGGTTCTATTGAATTTTCTCCCCTGTTGAGTTTTCTTTGAAACACCCATCAACCCTGTCGCAAACCTATTCCATCTCTTCGCGACAAGTACCTGCAGGCTTTGAAGCATCTCCCCCACCTTTTTGTCCCCGTTTTCTTCGTTTTGCCAATTCTCGAACGGTAAGGGGACCAAAGGGGCTGAAAACAATGTTGCCAGGGGCAGTAATTTAATACTAGATTTGTTGAGCTTTGACTCGAAGTTGATACAATACAACAGGAAGATAGCAAATCTTGCAGGTGTTTTGACGGCAACTTCTACACGAGTTGATTGTTGGCAGGGTTGCCAGGGGTGTTTCTTGAGCGCAAAAACCGACATTTTTGTTTTTATGATTAATAGATTTTAGGACTGAGTGTGTCGACTCCTTGGCAAAGTTGTAACGCACCTTTGAGTGTAACCAGGAATTACCCCTTCTCTCCTCATGTCGTTGGCAAAATACTCTAGCAATCGCAAGGCGTGGTAAACAAAACGTGCTATTTCACCTTAATAAAAGGTTTATTTCTTTTTATGAACTCCTTAACAGCAAATATTGGAACTTACACATTGGAAATAATCACCACACTTTTTATACTACCATTACTTGTTGCTGTTACATGTTGACAGGTTGGCACATCAAGGTTAGTCTATTTGTCCATCTGACACTAGTTATCTATGACATCATAAATATTTACAAAATTAAGAAACGAACAAATACAATATTTCAACTAAATAACAAACAATATTATAATTTAATATCCAGGGCATTACAAAGTGGTTAGCATAGCGTGTTTTGACGCTAGGGATGCCGGGTTCGTCAGTTTCATCACCACTCATCCTCATCTTAGAAAAGCGAATGGACAAGTGATGTAGCTTGACTGTGCTCCTTAATTTTGTGTAATTTATGGAGTTTTTGTAGTGAGTTATGGCGATTTTTCTAACGCATGGAGATCTGTAAGTGCTACATATCACTATGTAGAATAAGAATTACTCTCTGCAATGCACATTGATGCAGAAATTCAATCAATTTAGCTCGTTTCAGTGACCTACGCGAAATATAAAGAAGCAGTGTTGCCAACGGCTACAAAGGTGTTATGTGGAGCATGTTGCTACCAGTCTTATAGGTTAGGGTGGTACATTTTCGATATAGGTACAGTCAACGGCAAAAATAATGGTACGCAAATTGTCCACCGCCAGTTTCATTACTTTTTTATTCTACATCCTGTGTTGTTTTAAGGAATGAAACTATGTTGGTTCGAAGCAGACATTGTTCTCTGCTTATTGACGTCTTTATTTCAATTTATTGTCATCACAATTGTGTAATACAGACCGAATCAAAATGGTGGTGGACAATTCGCCTACTGTTTCTTTCGCCGTTGGGTGTACTATTTCGATCACCCGTACTAAAAAGTCGAATATTTTGCTTCCTGTTACTGGCAACGCTGATTTGAGGAGTGAGAGTTGTTGCGTGGGGTGTCAGGTGTGTTGTGCAGAAACTTCGAGAAATTCTACGGAAAACCCGGAGAACCAGAAGTAATTTTGTATGGCAAGGTGAGTACGTTGTAGATAAAATAGCTGCTTTGTATATTAACGTCTGCCTCCGTGTTTATGCTTGAACGTAGGACAGCGAAATTCAGATCGAACGTGGACAAGCATGTGGTGGCTGTAGCATGTGTAGCCATGTGGTGAGAGATAAGCGAACTACAGAAATATGTGTTTCCACGCACAAAGTTGTACAATTTCGATCAGCGAGGTATACAGTTTGAGTTCTATTACCATAACGCGTGCAACACACTACTTCACAAAGTAAATGCGTTGTTCAATTTATTGTTACAGATGCCTCACAAACTAACACCAAACTTATCTCTAAGCGAAGTATCGTAACTTTATCATGTTCCATTTGCCACTCTCCAAAACAAAGTAACGATGGCACTTTAAGAAGCAGAGGGTGTTGCTTCCCCTTCCAGGATTGATGTTGGCCATCCAACAGTTATCTCCAAGCAGATGGAAGACGCAATTGTGAAGAGACTGATGTATTTGGAAGGCCGAAGATTGGGATTGACACCGAAGGAAGTGAGGTTGCTGCGTACCGTTTTGCAGTAGGAAATAATATGACCCACCCTTGGGGTGAGAACAATATTGCTGGAATAGATTGATTTAGGGCATTCATGAGAAAACATCCCCACTCACGTTAAGAAAACAGCAAGGCTTATCAAGATCTAGTGCTCAGGGATTAGACAGAACAGACACTGAACGATATTTCACGAGCTTGAGATAGGAGCGCTACATACTTTACGCATAGCTATACATGCTTTTTGTATATTCTGAATTGTGTAACGATGAGTAGTCAGTTATTAAACTAACAGAACATGCCGTTTGTTTTTATCTTGTTCCTGTAGGCCCGTTCCTGTAGGCCAACGCCAAAGAAGAAGTTGCACTTGTAGTTTATATTAAGGATATTGTTTCTTCACTCAATGTTGATCCAACACGGTGATCAGATTTTGTACCTACCTAGGTACAATTCTAATCAAATTTATCCGACCGAAATTTTGTTCTACTGTGTACAGTAGCAGAACTAAAAATGTCATGTTATGCAAGCGTCTTTAGTAAAAGGTAAGCATTTCATTGGCACAAAACTGTAATTTTGCTGCCTATTTTTTTAAAGTTATATTGATTTTTTTTCTGATCGAAAATGTGCCACCTTATCCTATATCGCAATCAGTTCCTCCGTAGAATCTATTAAAGCCGATCAAGGCAGAAGTGAATGGGCAGTGACGTGAATGTATGTGCCATTTAAAATGTGCTCAGTTAAAAGAAACAGACCCATATGGAATCCACATGTCAAATATGACGCTGTGAATCTTTTTCCAAAGTTAGAGGGAAGCAGTCGATAACTGCAGAATCCACCATGCCAGCAGAGTTGCCAACTCACGTTGACCTTTGCAAATTAATCCAGGATCTGAAGGAAGTTACGAATTTAATGAAAGTAAATATTGAAGCTGATTGCGAACTTTATAAATCTCTGGATATTGTACATGAAAAGTTAGATGAAAATTTAGACTTACTCAATAAACAGGGAGAAAAAGTTAGTGCTTGTGTATCTTTTGCGTTTGGATAAACGTTGGAATAACGTTTCAAGAATGTAAAAGGGTAAATTGCAGGTGATGTTCAAATTGACTTGAAAAAGCATGGCAAACGTTGTTAGTTAAAGGCAGCATGGAGTAAATACGATGTAAAAGGACGTACATTGAAATACACACACATTAAATTGATGAGTGTGGGAGAGTGTCAACACAGGCTTGACGTCTTATGTTTATTCAGAGCGGACCTGGATAGAAACATATTTTTCCATTGAAATTTCCTCCTATGAGTTTTTCCTTATTTCTGTTCCAGAATTGCTGTAGTCGGTTACAGTTTCCTCTGAGTGTTATCGAGAATACAGTGCTTTAACAATGATCTCGTACCTCTCCGATAGCGTAGAGGTAACGCCATTGCCTTGCAAACAAGCACACCTCCATCGCAGAGTGTTTAGCACAGTGCGCTATGACACCAGGGGTCCCGGGTTCGAATCCCGAGCTGGTCATATGTGATCTTTGTCAATGATCCTTCAGGCAGAGGAAAACGCACGTGCTGTCTCCAAGGCTTCTGCCA
Organism: Lepisma saccharinum; assembly: GCF_977018435.1. Taxonomy (NCBI): domain Eukaryota; kingdom Metazoa; phylum Arthropoda; class Insecta; order Zygentoma; family Lepismatidae; genus Lepisma; species Lepisma saccharinum. The sequence continues at coordinate 47,449,192 of NC_139247.1, read as the reverse complement.
ATGGTTGAAAACACTCACGTGACGCCCGGGGAAGTCGGCTAGCAGAAGGAAATCTACTGTTTGGCGCGAACTGTGCCAGGTTAAACCTTCTGCAGTATAGAGACTGCAGGTTGCCACAGAAACCAAACCAAAACTACTTTTACACTGCTAACACATAACAAATTATACCAAAACCTCAACATACGAGCTGTCACTACACATAGGCGGAGTTCTGGAGGGGCCAGAGGGAACCTGGCCCCCCAACTTAAAAAAGACTAAAAAAATAACACATGATTAAGTTCAGTTACTACATTTTTGTTATGAAGCCATACCGCAAATCTTGACGCTTGGTTTGGTTTGATTTGGTGTTTTAAGTCCACTTTATGCACAGTAAGGCTAATCGGGACTAGACCTACAGTTTAATGTGGGATCCGAACTACTTGTGCCTCCACCGGGTATCGAACCCGGGACCCCTTGATTACAAGGCAATGACGCTACCACTGCACCATGGGGGAGACGCTTGGCATGATGGCATGAATTGCGCCGCAATAGCGGGTCTTAGACGCTTTTGATTGATGTGTACAGTTTGAAGAAAGAAAAACGTAAAATGACTTTGTGTTGAGCCATCAGTTACTGTTGAGGCATCAAAAGAACTTTTCAATTGAATTTTTCTAAAATTTCTGAAGCTTACTATTGTACCGTAACTTTTTAAAAGTAATACGAGTATTGTATCAATAAAAAATTAATGAAATGCAAAATGCAATAATCGTACTGTTTTGCTTCTTTTAAAACTGACAACCAATATACTAATTAATATTTGTTTACTTAAGCAAGGAAATTTAACATTTTCAAATCTAAAAGGCCTAGAACTCAGTGTTCTTAAGTTGTTGTTTTTTAATTTCCGGGGGAGGGTCTCCGGACCCCTTATAAGCTAGGGGATATTCAACAACCCTCAGGTACATCATATGCTTCTCCCAGAGTCTGCCCCCCCAAAGCAAAAGCTCAAACTCCGTCCATTTCACTACAGTACTCTGGGGTCCTGGGTTCGATACCCGGTGGAGGTACATGGCACAGTGGTTCGGATCCCACTTTAAACCGTAGGTCCAGTCCCGATTAGCCTTACTGTGCATAAAGTGGACTTAAAACACGAACTCAACTAAAAAAAAATACAGTATTCTGGGTATAGATATCTTCATTTCGTTCGGCTTATTTAGTTTAATGATTACCTGTGTCGTAATTTGTATTATTACACAATTTACAATTATGTTACCCCACATTGTAAGGCTTTTTGGAAATTTGTGAAGCATTATTCATGCTTGTTTCAAATTTGAGACACAATACTAATCATTTTTGTATCTCCCCACTTATCTCCGCCGTTCTTTAAACCACGTGACTGTCATTTAATAATGAATATCTTTATTTTCTATGGTCTGGACAACCTCCATAATAAGTAAATAATTGTTAAGACTACAAGAATTATAGTCATTGTTGACTATTCGTTTCAAGATAACAGGAACTAAAAGTTGCAAGGTTAGGGTGTCAGATCTAATTTATTTCAGAATTTACGGAAGAAATTGCCATCTTGTGACAATTACAGCTACGTCTTGTTGATTAGGGTTTGGGTGAAAATTCTTTTCAACATCCTGGAAAAGGGTGCTTTTCTTACTGAGTTTTAGATGAATCACAAATTTACCTGTGTGTACACAAACGAACTTGTTAGCACAGAGCATGATGACGCAAGGGGTCCCGGGTTCGAATACCGGGCTGGCCATCGCATGAGTATTCACTGTGAGTGTCCCTTCATCAATTTTATCATATCATCACTCATCCTCATCGTCGCGATTAACCAAAAGTGGCAGAAAAGCGACGATAAATAATAAAAAATCAAATTAAACAAAATGCTTGTTAGCGAGATTTCACACCGACACGCAGCAGATGTCATGTTTGAATTGTCGTTATGCACAGATAGGCTAATCGGGACTGGACCTACAGTTTAAAGTGGGATCTGTACCACTGTGCAATGTGCCTCCACGATATCGAGCACGGGACCCCTTGAATACAAAGGCGACGACGTTACCACTACGTCATCGGGGAGGCCACATGTCCATTGTAGCTGCACGACACATTGCAGAGGCGTACGATTGGGGTGACACGCACATTTTGACATTGGGTGACAGGCACATTAGCAACAAACCGCACACAGAGGATTGTACTTCAAATAACATAGTTGCCACGGAAATGTAAATAATACAGGGTGGTTTCAGAATTTGTGACCACCCTATATTATTTATAAATGCAATTTTAATAAGAAAACAAACAGTTAAGAACAACTATTGATGTCTCGAAAAGGCGATAGATATGGGACATTCCATTGTCACGGGGGGGGGGGGGGGGAACACGTGGATGACATTTTTGATATTAAAGTAACCATTCTACTGATAGTCAAGCAACATTTTTCTTACAGTTTCTGTGCAATGAAATATGAAAATTAACACTGTTCATTAAACATAACTACCTTAAACTACTTTCCCAGATTTGTAGCTGTAAGTGAACAATTGCGTTTCACGGGTGGGAGAGACGAAGCGCTGCCTCTTTAATTAATAAAAAAAATATTTTAATATCTGTCAAGTGTCAAAGGATGAAAAATAAATTATTTAAGATAAAGAATATTCTAGTTGAGTTGAAGGGGAAATGTAACATATAAAGGAAAAATTAATTGTTTTTTGGTGCAACGGATGGAACTCAATAGAAAACAATGGTAAATCGAAAAGTTAAATCATAGGAACAATATGTAAAACACCTTCTATCTTCTAACTTAATTATTTATTGTAATTAAATTTTTATGCAAATCACAATTTTAGATTGTTCGCTCACAAGATGGGGTAAAGTTACAGCATTGCATTTAATTTTAAAAATTGATATTCACATGCATTTCGACATTGAATGCCCCATATGCAAAAGGAACTTTGATTTACAATCCGTCTACACACACCCTCCCACACACACATACATTCGACTAACCCAATTAGCGCAAAATTGCAAATTTAATTAACACAAACGAATTGCTTTCCTTTATTCTCTATCCCCAAGGGCCATTTTGATTGTTCTCGTGCTTGCACAACTTTTGTTGAGTTCCCGAATAATAACAGTATAATTAGTCAGCGACCGAAGTTCGGCATATACAGTTATATTAATCTAACCAAGCTTGCACTAAATTTCTCGAACAGCCTTTATGGAAGCCAAATGGTTTATTACTGCAAATTAATCTTCCAATTTATCCTCGAAACTGCCAAGGGCAATCCAAGTTTGTATAACGCTTATTTTAGCAACATGTAAGAAATGTGCCAATTTAAACGTTAGATTGCTCTTCCAATAACGTCTCACTAAACTTTCGCCTGTGGACTCGGGCGTCCTGTTTGAGAGAGATAGCTACATTTTTTATTGTCGGCAAAAACTGAAGACCTACGGGTTGTTGTAGACTAAGGAATATTAAGCTTACGTTGGTATTTGATGAACTCAAAGACGGCAGAATCTTGCTGCCAATATTTTGAGCAGTAACAATAATAATAGTCTCTAATATCTATTATAGCTTAATTTTGTAGTAGAAGTAAACGCTATCAATAGTTACTTCGCGATACTTAAATTGTTAACTTGGAAATTTGTAAAGTGGGGAGAAGAGCTAAATTTGGTAACCCTATTTCCAACTATGTTCTCTGCCTAAGGCAAGTAAGTTAGATTTTTTTTGTATTTAGAACATCCACGCTTTATTGCAATGAATTTAACGAAATATAGATGCAATCTCTGGACCAATCGGAAGAGCTCAAGTCTCTTTCAAGTAGTGGTACGAGACGGCTCGACAAGGGAACACTTGAGAAGGAACGGGATTGCGTGGAGGGGGAAAAGCGACTGCGGCTATCAGCCTTTGCAGCATCGTGTACTGCTTCGTTCCGCCCACTCGCTTTCTTCCCTTATCTACCGTTATGCGCGACCTTGCTCCAGAGATTAAAGGGATAGAATATATTATAATGAAAACAGGCTAAGTAATATGTCTACATATTCTCAACTGTGCTCTAATGTGGGGAAGAACCAGGCTTCAGTATTCCCGTTTATTTCTGAACACACCTCGTACAACACGAAAAAGGCAGTGGAGACGATTATTGCTTGTTTACTTCCATTTCCGGAGTGCTGCCACAGTGCGTGAAAATAAGGTCATAAAATAATGCCACCGAATTTGACCCAGCCACCCAGCATGCATTAATTGTGCCATTATAGGCATACAAGCATCCCTCATCCACTTGGCTATGCATTTCTCGATGAAGCATTTATGGAAATCGTCCACGTATAAAAAGTGATTTTATGACTCGGCGCTGGCAACCTTGTCGGACAGGAAGTGAGGGCGGTTGGCAATGGCTTTCCTCCCTCTTTGTCGCGCAGATAAAGAGTGGATGCGAGGCTGGGTAACCATGGTAACCATCCAGGTGTTGCTCCGGCGAGAGAGAGAGGGAGATGCAAAGAGTGTTTTAAGGGGTTGGCGTTGGCACTGGGTCAAAAATATGTTTTTCTTCTATCGCCGCTTTATGTTTCTTGTTACCAATAAGAGCAGCATCCATGTCTCAAAAACTATTGGACCTTGGAACTTAAAAACTGCTGGACTGAAATACGTATTTTTCTTCATTCTACAAATATCGCTCCTCTGGTTAAATTTGGCATTGACTAAGTTATTAGGGGGAGAACCAACAATACAGGAATGCTGATGGCCAGGCTAAGGCTTAAACCTGGAACCTTTGTCGAAGAGATCGTGCGACCACTCACAGCAATAAAAATGATGTTCAATTTTTATTGCTCGTGACTGTACATCTGTCTGTCGTTCACAGTCAACAATCGACATCACAATGTCTATCGATGTACATCGCAGATATATAAGTAAGTTTTATTATCGGGAAGAGGATATCATTAATACTCCTAACAAGGTTATAATGAAAAACGTCCCTGTTTTCCATATAATGCTTGGAAAATGTCCATAATATGCTCCTGAAAACATCCTTTTTACAATAACATCAGAAAATATTAAAAACATTTTATGGACAAAAATTTACTTTTCATGTCTAAATATTGTCCAGATGAGATCTAAATGTAGTATAAAAGATGTACTTTTCGTATCCATACAATATCCAAAGTACGTACAAAGAATGTCTAAATCAAAGAATATAATGTTCAGATAACGTTCCACTTGATGTCCAAAACATGTCCAAAAGTGATCCGGAAATGTCCATAACATATCCATTTCTGGATATGCCCTGGATATCACATATGCGGACAAATAGATATCGAAGGATCATACAGTGGATGTCTATTGGATATTCCGACACGAATATCCAAGGGATATCCAATGACTGTCTCTTGGACATTTGTGTGCTGTCTGGGAAGATGTCCATTCTAGTTTTGTATCACACACATTGAGCTCACAAATAATCGTGATATCAATCTCCCGGGTTAAAGGAGTAGTGGCGCCTCTCAGCGGATTATTTTGAACCTCTTGCAGGAGGTTAGCGCAGAGGTTTTCCTTCCCTAGTTCCATATCTGCCTATAATACGTTTATCTTTGGTATTACCAAGCAAATTGTCCATCGGCAAGTTTATTCTCTTTGTTTTAGGAGGTGAGACCCTTGAGAATTGAAAGAAAGCGCCAAACAAGCTCTCCTACAGGTCAAGTACAGGTCCGAAAGGTGCACAACAACTATCTTATCGCAGAGAAAACATTTTTTTACCTAAAGTTCCGTTCACTAGTTATCACTCACAACCTGTCACTGTCACTAATGTAAAAATTATAAATGCAATTGTAAATTTTATAAATGTATGTAAATATTGGAGTAATTATTGCAAATGTCACTATTGTCACTGTAATAATTAAACATTAGATCAAAGCGTCAATCACGAAGTTACGTCTCTGATGGCCACCAAAATAGAAAATTCATCTCCTGTAATATATTGCACACTCCATTGTGTCTCCATATGCAATATTTCCTTTTGATTATATGTATTATATTTGTAATCTCACATGTAACAAATAGTGAAATATAGTCGGGGGAACTGTTGAAATTTATAGGAACTGACGTCCTGGTATATTCTTAGGCACCAGGACAACAAGCGCATAGCCTTGAATGTATGCGTGTCGAGGCGGGCTTACGTCTGAGGTTCCCCTTTTCTTATTTTTACCTGGATATGTTACTCATTTCTCACATACAAGAGGTTAATGAAGATATAACGTAAGAAAAACGTCTACTTTTCAAGAAACGTTTATCTGTTGTAATACTTAGGTATCGCATTCTACAACAGGAAAGCTTAATTTTCCCAACTGTTTATCATGTATGTTGGAACATGGTGACAGTGTTTTAACATTTTTTATTTATTACTTTTTTTAGATTCTTGTGAAGAGCGGACCTTTTACACTGTTTATGATTATGTTTTTAGTGTATCCTTACCTTTTCAATATGTTGTTCTTTCCCCTTTACAACTTGCACTTTTAACCTTTCTCAAGGGTTGTTTACACTCCTTCTTAACTTTAAGGTAAGGGTTTTAGATATGGGGATATTTCCTCGTGTACTTTGAAATGTGGGCATATGTGTCGAAGCACCCCAAAATTTTAATTCATTCGTTCATGCTAGAAAAAAAAAATCTGTTCTATTCAAATTCTAGTGGTTCTAATTTCATTTCAAATTCTAAGTCCAGACTCGATTCTATACCCGGTGGAGACACATTGCAAAATGGTTCGGATCCCACTTTAAACTGTAAGTCCTGTCCCAATTAGCCCATCTGTGCATCAAGTGGACTTAAGGCGATAATTCAATTCAATCCAGACTCGATTAGCCTCTGAGATGTAAGGGGTCACCCTTTCAGAAAGCACCCAAATGTTAACCCCCTTCCACGTAGTACAATCTGGACTTCATTTTGCAGACTAACGAGGCTCTGGCGTCTGTGCTCAGATTCCATGGGGTTCGCGTTGTGTGCTGTCCTTGTGTGTTGGCGATTTTCCTTTGACCCATTTCATCTTATTACTGTTCATCCTCATACTCGCGACTAGCCAAAAGTGGTAGAAAAGCGAATTAAAATATATCAACCCAATCAATCAAAGATTAGCCTGTCTGTGTATAAATTGTGGCCTTAGAAACAAAGTTTTGGTAAGGTTACATTCAGAGGACCGACAATTTTCCAGTCTAGAACAGTAAAGACTACAATTGGAGTATTTTCTTCATTCAGAAGATGACAGCACTACAACCATTTCAGAGCAACCATCTTTTAAAATTGTCTCTCCATAACCTCCCTTCTCGTATATTTCATTCTGTCAAAAGCCACCTGTTGCTCTATCTTTCGCTGCCACAACAATGGACCTCGTCAGGTTGCTAGCCTCTCAACTCTGATAGGGTCCATTGAAGATACTCTATTCTACAAGAGTCTTCTAGACTCTGGAAATGCACTGAGCATCTTGGAAAACTCATTGTCAGTGTGACAAAGGCCTTCCAATATCATAAATCTTTAGTTCAGATTAAGATTATTGAGCCGAATTTATTGTTGAGTATCGATATTTGGATCTGGTGCGGGATACATCCAGCTGCTAACAGTCGCTATTAGTGTTGCCCACGAGACGAGACTTTGGCCTGTCTCGTCTCGTGGAAATGCTGTCTCGTCTCGAAAATATTCGTTTGTCTCATGACACATGGCCAATCTCGTCTCGTCTCGAATTTTTAAAAGCCTGTCCCGTCTCGCCCCGTGGACAACACTAGTCGCTATAACAATTTGCTCAAAACGTTGCGTCAATTCATTGCCTACAATGCCTTGTTTGCCCCACTGGAAAAAAAATGCCTTCCTTACCCCTCCCTGGAAAAATTCCTGCGGACGTGCAAGGCGACGCACCACACCCATTGAGATTTTATCTATTTTTGACAAGGCAAAAGTATTGTTACTAAACTAATTTATAACATATATTATATATATAATGGTGATATTGAAATTAAGTTGAAAGACTGTAAATGTATGTATCTCTCGAACTGATACTCTGATTTTGATGAAACTTTCAATATTTGAAGATAAAAATGCGTTCTTTCTCTTGTTTATAATGAACAATCTTCAAAGTAACTTCCATAACTATGAACCCAATAATAATGCAAACAACAATAGTATGCGACTAAAACGTAATACCCATGGACGTCCGCATGATTTGTTCCAAGGAGGGGTAAGCTAGATACATTTTTCAATGAGGGTGGGACATATTTCTCCAATAATAGTATGGCCACCTGAAAAATAACCCACTCCTTCTAATTGAAGTTTTCATCTTCCTGCAAAATTATCATAATAATTAATATAAGTTACTGTGACTGACATGATATTATATGTGTGTGTGAAATGTGTAATTTTAGGTTAACATTCATTTTCGATGGGGGCGTGCGCCCTTGCCCCCTTCCGGACATCCATGGTAATGCCCAGAAAATAAACAAAGGGTAACGACTTAACCGAAATGTTAATTTAACCTTATTTCATAACGCAGCCTACCTCTTAAGGCTAGATAAATTGTTAATGAATTAATGAACGCAGCATTATATATCACCCGAGTCATTGAAATGGTTGATCTACTGCAGGAAATTTTAACGTTCAACCACCATTGTTACACTCAATACAAACATTTTAAAAGCTACGAGGACAAGTAATAGCACATTTCTCATAGTTGCCTTCTCATTGTATTACAAGAGTCAAATCAAAACCTATCTTTCTGACTCTTGTAGAAACCTTCTTTTGTTCGCCGATGATTGCAATATATACAGTAAAATATCAAATTTAAATGACATGGCACTTTTGCAAAATAACTTAGATTCCCTAATAAAGTGGTGTGAAATATGGAAGCTGAAACTTAATCCTCAGAAATGTACGACCATGACCTTCTCCTTAAAGAAAAATACATTTAATACGCAATATTTCATAAAAAAACAATTGCGTTCAAAGGGTTGCCGCACAGAAGGACTTAGGCGTCATACTTGATGAGAAACTCTCCTTTTCTGACCACATCTCCGCAGTCACTAAGGGTTCCATACGTATGCTGGGTCTCCTCTATCGTTTTACTGAAATAAACAACCTGTCTGCTCTCGGCACTTTTTACAAATCTTTCGTTTCACCTAAACTTGAATACTGTTCTCCGATCTGGTCTATGGCGTGCCCCTCAAAATCAGATAGACTAAATTCTGTTTTAAATTTCTTCCTGGCCATTGTTCGCCACCGAATTCCACCCACAAAACATTTACAAAAGTCCATCCTTCTGAAAATGCTACATATGCATACCCCTCATGATAGACACATACTTGCAGACCATATTTTCCTCCATAAAATAACCAATGGGAACATAAGAAGTGATCGCCTTCTTCAAGAAATTCACTTTCGAGTACCGTCCTGCACCACAAGGAGCACTCAACTTTTCACATATCAGAAAGCAAGATTAAGCCTAATACAGCGTTCTCTCTTCCACAGACTACCCGGCCAATACAACACTCTACCAAACCAAGTTGATATTTTTGAAAACCAGTCACGTTTTAAAAAGCTACTGTGTAACTGTGTAATCCACTTTATCTCATATGTATGTATGCACAAACGTGATGTATGAAGGAAAAAATGATGTATTTTAGTTTATGTTATTATTATTTATTGTTACTTCCATTGTTATTTTTTGTTATTTCCATTGTTATTACGTACATTCCAATGTAAAATGGCCAAAGCTGTATTTGGAATTCTCTGGTAAATAAATAAATAAAAAATTATAGGACAGTATGCATACAGCTGAAATTTAAAAAAACGACCTCAAGGTTGCAACACTACACAAGTAAGCTTCAAAATGACATTTTTGTTATTTTGAAGACGGTGCCTCCTATACACATTTGCACCAGTGAAGAGGAGTGGTTTCTTGCCCTGTGTCAGCCTTAAACTTACAGAAATCTCTCGGCAAATGAAAACTCAATATCTCTGTGCATGCTCACCACACCATCAAGTTTACTAATGGAGGAGAAAGTTTGGCAATGGCCTCAGTTCGCAGGCAGATGAGTGGAAAGACCTTCGAAGTGGCTCATAGGTGACTGCACGTCGGCTCCAAAGACATAAGGTATCCAGGCACTAACTTAAAGTTGAAAATATTTGTATATGTAGATCAGCAAAAGGTTTGTGCTCAAATTCAGCAAACTTGTGCAACCCTACATACAGAAATCTAAGAGAAGAAACAAAAACAAATTTAGGTTTTTCCTTGACTCTTCCTTGTAGTTCGTGAAACGTACTCAACGGAGAACAATAATACCACATTCGTACGCACTTTCAACCGAACGTGTGTGCAAATAAGATAATTGGTGTGGTTGTACAACCAACAGAATACATTTGCTGTTGGGTAATGACATACAAATTGCACCTGCTCACGTTATTTGCTATCATGTAGTTGCGATATGTACATATGTGTGTGCTTATCTAGTTAACAAGGCTATATGAAGCTTCTGGATCTGTTAGTATGGCGTTGATGTGTGAATATTAATTGCAACGTTTCATGTTTGTTGGCTCGTTTGTTCTCTACATTGACCTCGTAATGATAACGCCAAATCCCATTATCATTCATCTATTTCGTGTGGAAATTTGCAAACCTAACAATAGTTTTTTTTTCCAGTCGAAATGTTGCACATTATGATGGATGTAATCTAGGGTCGATTTTCATGTGGATATAAAATTGTACATAAATCATGCGTCATGCTTAAACTCTCAACTCTTCTATAGTTTTGGTAAAAATATCGAACTGATCGAAACCGACGTCCGTGGTTAGAGCAGCGACGCCAGGGGTTAGAATCCCGGTCTTTGTGAGTGTTCCAATTTAATCATATCACTCATCGTGAAAAGCAGAAAAGTGGCATGAAAACAACGTAGAATAACCTAATTTAATCAATCGAACAGATCATTAAGCCTTAAAACTAAAAGCTTCTGCAACTGCATAGTACAGGCACATAGTATTAATGTAGAATATTGACCCTGAAATATGAGTAACATGTCTGCTCAGACACTTATCCCCCCCCCCTCTTGACAATCCAGTCGCATATTTAAAAACTGGGGGTAGTATTTAGAGTACAAATTAGCATTTTGGCTCTGAAATTAAGTTTTATGAACATTCAGAAGATGAACTATTTTGATGCACTAGAAATTATCGGGGATTATTGAAATCACACCCTAAGCAAACAAAACCAAAATATATTCGACATCTTTAATATCATTCAAAAATAGTTCGTATGTGCTATAGTTACATTCATAGCTTACAACTATAAACAAGATTGATATTTAAGAGAATGTCACATATTACTCATTGCGGTTACTTAGCATACAGTGCTTCCTATTGAGAATCAAAAGTCTCAAGTTTTCCATATCTCTGGAATGCATCTAAGAAATGTGTTTATGGACCACTCATATATCATTTTCATCAGCTCCGTAGACCTAGCTCTACTGCTAAATTTCCGCTATTTTTTTTCCTAGTAATCTGTAACTCGGAAACATTATTTTTTGTCCTTAAGACTGTTCATGGAAAGGCCTTTTCCGAATTCGCCTTCCTCCTGCCGGTATAGTGCGCACAGCGTTAACAACACCAGATGTTTTTCCAGGCCCGCTTTGCGAGGCTCCACAAGAACACGCCTCCTCCGGTACCCGGGCAATTAGTGATTGACAGGTCGTAGAACCTTTCTCTCTGGATTTTTTCCTCAGACATGTCCTAGGTTTTGCTGTTAGGGTCGATTGGCATCTTCATTGCCAAAAGCTGATCTTACCATTTCGTGTCAAAATTCCAGACTATAATATAGAGTCCTGCAGCAACAATATGTGGCTTATAACATACATAATTGTGAAAGCTTCTCTTCAACGAATAAAGAGTCCCAGTAGTCTAGTATTTGACCTCCGTGGCGAGGTAGTTAGCACAGCGCCCTACGACAGCAGTGGTCCCGGGTTCGAATCCCGATTAAGACATGGATGTTAATGTTCTGAATGTGAATGTGAAAAAATATAGAACTGAGTTAAAACTGATATATGAGAAAAACAGAGAAAATATGACATCGGACTGCTACGTAGTAAACCCAGGTTTGATTCTCGTGAATGATTTCAAGCGGAAATTTTTCCAACATTATCTTTGCATAAAACCGACTCTGGGGTTAATCCAACCTCTGTGAATGTATTTGATCTATTTTTATAAACTTTCACTGATACGCTGTATATGCACTAATTTAATCAAAAAGTAAATCTTGCATATCTTAATTAATATTAGGTCTAAAGCAAAATATGGTTATTTAATACCATATGGTCCAAAAGATAATAATAATAATTGACAAAATGGTCAACTTTTTTCTTTTTATATATATTTTGTTGTAACGCCTATGCAAGGGTAGTATTTTCCTAAACTTGACTTCGTTTAAAAATTGCGGCCATGTTTGACTTATGATTTGCTGCATCTTAGCCTTTGTAGACAGTTGCGGTAATTATGATAACTAGGGAGAGGAAGTTGATGACCTAAAACATATAGGTATATGACCTATAGAATGTCCTAAAAAATGGAAAAAATGACGTAAAGAATGCAAAAAAAATTAAATTTGTGAGTTTCAGGTTAAAAATTGAAATGAAAAGGAAATTAAACAAAATGCATTCTTATTTCTTTAAAAAGGGCACCAAATGATACCACATGGACATTCAATTGAAATATGTAACGAGGATTTTCAATGGAAACGACCGAATAATTTTAAAACAATCTAATGAAAAAGTTGTATACACTGAATGAATTGGTGTAAAATGCATTAATTTCCCGCATCTTTGCCTGGTGATGGAGTGTGGTGTGTTTCTGTGGCACTATAAAGAAGAAGAAATTATCAGGATCCACGTAAGACAATGATAAAAAATGATATTTACAGCGTAAACATTACTCTGTGACAGGTACCTGTGAAACAAAATTTCCAGATTGATATTTCATGGATAACAAACCTACAACGGAGGAGGAATTGGTCAAAAACAGGCATTTTACGTTATTATTTAAAAAGAAATGTTTGCTTTTTAATAATAATTTAAATAGAATTATTGTATTTATTAATTACATCATGCGAATGGCGTAATAAGTCCGTTAGTAGTGTTATGATTAAATGTTTTCTTTTTTTTATTCCATTAGTTATGAAGAACTTCATCCTGGGTCGACAAATGTCACAAGGTCTTTGAAACCACAAAATAGACTGCTTTATGCCAAATTTAAGTCAGATTTCATGTCAGTAAGCAGTGGTTTAGACCACTACTTGAACTGCGACATTTGTCCGAACGGGAAGTTTACAGATTCTGGCCTATGTTAACTTATTCTTTATAGAAGTACAAAAAATGGGTTGCTTTTTTATTTTATTGTAATTTAAAAAAATCCAATTATGTATAAAAATATGATTTGTTACTATAATTAGCTACTAGTATTTTTTTAAAAAATTGGTAAAGCCAGCCACCTGCATTATGCAATGTGTTTTGAAGACATATTGGTGTGTGGGGGCCAAAAAAATATGTACCTAAGAAGAGAGTCCCTACTGGCGAGAGCTAAATAGAATAAGATATTAGATAGAAGATACAAAAATTGATTTAGTAATAATTAGAGGTTATTGTAAGCGTAAAAAATTGATGAATGAAATAATATGTTTTGATATGTTTAATAAATTATGATTAGGGTACGTATTTATAGGCAAATTTTTGCTTGCGCTGAATGTGATTAATTTTCTGATGGGTTTGACATGAAATTAATAAAAATAATTACAGATACATATTTATTTTATTCCGAATCAATATTCTTAACTGAGAGGTGCTGAGCAGCAATTTCATTCCGTGGCCCTTGACCAGGCAGGAACGTTTCTTCTTCCTCTGCTTTTTTGGTGATCAATCCATCATGGTGGTTATTTATACATCGCGGGAGGCAAGGAAGAAAGTTTGCGCTTGGGACAACGCAAGAAGGTGCGGACAAGGCAAGAAGGTGACTGATAATATCATCGGTCTCAGTGTTCGACGCGTACCAGTTATCGGTAAATTTTCTTCTCCCATTCCTCCCCACGTGAAGCTCGTCCATCCTATCGTCTAATTTTTCCCTCGTTGCTTGAAGGAGGGTATCGGGATGGGAACACCTCATTCCGCTTATTTATCTCGCACGGGAAGCGAAATACGGGGGCAGTTTTGGCCAGCTTGACGAGCCTTTTGACATCCTTGTGACCACCGTTGAAAGTGTACGCAAAATTCTTGTGCAGCAGTTCCAGTGGTAGGTCGGTTATACAGGTTGCCATTTTCACGGGGTGTTATTTATTTACAGTCCAGACCCCAATTTTCGTTTCGTGTTCATGGCGATGGTTGTACCCAACGAGGCAACCCGCTCACCTAGCGAGGTGTCTCTGCTGACAAGTCTCCCGAAAGCCACATGCTCCAACTTTCTGTCGGCATTGTGACGTGCGTCGAGATCGGTATGAGCAGTGAGCGCCACAAGCTCGTTGATCAAGTCTTTGTTTTGCTCGGTAACATCTTTGATTTCTTTACCGAGTCCGCTGATGGCATCGATGATAGTTTTGTCCTGACGTTTTTTCTCTTCGTAAATTCCACGATTCTCAGATTTCCACCCCTTGAACCATTTTGTCAGGTAGTCGCGAAGCTTCAGGTTATCGTTTGCGAGTTTGCGTTTCGCCATTGTTATTTTATACGATGTTTATGTAATGTTGCAACGTTCGTGAAGTTGTTGATTTTGTTTCTGTATTTTCCATCGTTCGGTCTCCTCGTCATGTCGATCGTCACAAATCCAAGGTCGTCCAGGTTCCAGCACAACGCGCAGAATTTCGTTGTATCTCGAATCTCCGCCCACGTAGTCGTCATGCACGTGCTTGAGGTTAGTGGTATACTGACGAAACAGGCACACACGGTTAGCGTTGTCCCGGAGCAGCTGCTTGGGAATCTTGGAGAAGGTCTGCGCAAGGTAGAAGCAGTCCGTGCCCTTGTGGCGAACCTGGGTGAATAAGTGGGGAATTTCCTTCTAGTTTTCCAGGATTACGTCGTCAAAAACCACCACCAAATTTTTGAGGCAGCAATCCAACGGTGTTACTTCAGAAGCAAATGTGGCTATGCCCAGTCCCTCGTACAGTTTTGCTAGATGGCGATACTTGGGTTGCTCCAAACTTTTGAAGAAAACATACAGGTGCCTGTTCTTCCAATCCAGCTAGTTGGGCGCAAGTAGGAAGTTTGCCCACAACTGAAGTTGTCTTCCCGCATCCCGAAGGTCCGACGACGAGGCAGCGAATGTTGTCAGGTAGTAGTTCCCCTATTTATCCTAGAGAGTTTCGAAGAGGAATCGGGCAGTCGCCTCACAACGTCCCACGCGCCGATCATACGATCACCTCGTCCGCGTCGATCCAGCTTTTTTACTCGAGTCCCAGCCATTTGACCAGCAACTCCTTTCCTTTCCTGCGCAGGACCTTCTCGAAGAGGTACGCATCCCGATGTTTTGTCTTCGAGAGCTCCTCCTCGTAGAATCGTTGACTTTGTTGACTTTGTGCAAATTCTTCAAATTACCACTGCTTATTTCGACGAGATTTGCCTGCCATAGGTTATCGATGCCCTAGGTGACCACCGGCAAGCGTTCGTAATTGCGACGTGCAGGTTTGTGCAGTTCGTCAACGGTGGCTTGCCTAGACATTGAGTGAGAGATTTTGTCGGAATGAAAAGATTACGGAAAACGGGTTATCCTCGGGGTACAATTGCTTGACTTCGAAGAATAGTCTGTCTCCACTTTCGACGTTAAAAGCAGATAATTGTTCATCCTCGTGTATTTTATATTTGTTGGTCGCGCAGTCCCAATATGCGATCGGTATTTGAAGCGCTCTGAATACCCCGTCCTTTCTTTGTATGGTGAAGAGCGGCGCCTCAGGATGCTTTCCATATTTCAAGTATCTAAATTTGAGAAACCGAACAGTACCGTCGAGGAACAAATTCGTGAGACCAGGTGTAAGAATATAATTTGTAAATATTACCGGCGCGTTCGTACGTCCAATGGCTTAGAACATTCGGAACACTGTGAAGGCTGACAATCTCGACGGAGAACAAATCACGCGATTCTGAATCGTCGAATCTGCTCAGCACCGGTTCCAGGTGATTCCCGGTGGTGCGAACAACCTCGTCGTAGCTGGTTTTGATCCTCAGATCGACGTACAGCTGTTTGAATTGCTCTTTCAATTCATGAAGCTTCGTACCGAAGTCGGCCAAGGTAGATTCCTGGTTCGCTTCGACGGCAGCAATCTGGAGCTTGATGTTCGCGATGATCTGCTGCAAGCTTTCCACGAGCCTTAATTTGGAACTTTGGGTTTCGAGGCCGTGTACTTGGGTCCTGATCTCAGCAAACAGCACGTGAAGATCGGCAACATTCTGGTTGGTGGGTAAAACAGCGACCGTGTCACGATTTCGGCTTGGATGTTTTTGAAGTCGTCGGATTTGAGTAATCGGTTCACAGCCCGCTTCACGGCTTTCAGTTCCTGCTACGTCGGCATGGTGGCCACCGTAGTTGAAGCGACTTCAGAGCCTTTTCACAGCATCCAGCTTGGTGGCATTCGTCAAGGTACGCATGGCATCTTGAAGTTGCCCATTGTCATCCTGGGTGGGCGTCGATCGCTGCAGAGTTTCCAACTTGTTCTGTATGTCGTCTATCAAGTGGTGGAAATGCGAAAGTTCGGATTCGGTGTTCAAATTTTCCAGCTTGGAGATCTGCTGTTGAACGGTGGCCAGAGTTTCGGCGATCCCGGGCAATTTAGATTCCAGAGCTTCCTGGACGTTCGAGAGATCGCTTTTCATGGTGCCAAGGTATCCTCGATGTGAGCCACGGTGCCTTGAATTTTCCTGAAATCCTCGTAAGTCTCGAGCTGGAGTTTGATGTTGACTACGCTTCGAGCAATGGCGTTCAGTTCGCCAGACGAAGGCAGGTTGTCTATGAAGCTTTCCAGCGTTTGGAGTTTGGCTTGGACCTCGGCGATGGCCGTGTGCAGGTCATCCGTTTGAAGTTCGATCTTAATGTTTTCCAGCGTGGTAATTTCTAAGGATTGAAACTTCTCACGCAAATCCGCGTAATCATCCTGAGTCTTGATACTCTGAACGATGGATTGCAGTTCGGTCTGGATGCTGCTTGTTTGATCCTCTAATCGCTGTTTTAGTTGTTCCAAGTCGTTGGCCCGTGCCTTGAGTTCGTGTTCCAACTTGACAACGCTCACTTCCAAGTCTCCGAGGTTGTAGATGGACGCGAGATAGGTATACTTTTGCAGCAGTGATTTGAGCTCAGCGTCGATGTTGAGAATGGGGTCCAGGCACTGAAACTGTAGGCTGGCTGTCTCGGTCTGGAGGCTAGAGTTGAGCGTGGACTGCACAGCCTGCAGGTCGCTTCGCAACTTCTTGACCCTGACGTCGAGCATGAGGAGCTCGTCGCCGTGATCGTCGCGTTTTATGTTGCCGAAGATGTCGTTAGGCATTACTCCCAATATGCTTATTTATTATAGTGTAGGTGATTCGCAACTCGATGAAGAAAGGGATGAGTTTGTCGTAAACGCCCAGAAGCTCGACATACAGGCAATCGTCGGCAGACACGTCGTATGTGGCGGCGCTGTCCATCCTATCGTGCTTGATGCGATAAATATTCTTGCCGAAGAAAATCTTGACTTCAGCCGCATTCTCCGGATTCACGATTACCTGAAGTTTGTCGCTGATCGAAATCTTGTAGAAGTTGACTTTGTTGTTGAAGACATAAAAAGTTTTACCAACGTCATAATCGTATTTCGTCCAAATGCTGTTCAAGTGAATGATTAACAGGCCATTCAGTTTGGACAACATGGACGGTAACAGGTCGAAGCTTGCCGGTGCAGTCTGATTCGAAGCTTTCATGACAGTCTGCTTTTTGAACCCGAACAAGTTCATAGGCATGGTTATTTTACATACATGTTTGCATAGAGCAAGGGTGCTAGAGGATTGTCTTAATTTGTAAAAGCCTTGCTAGCTGTAGGTTAGTTGGTCCTCTTCCCTTTTACAAATTGAAAACTGCGTACTTTTATTATGTATAGCTTCGTGTGTATATATGTGACACAGGCATGCATGTTCCCATCCATGGTATATGCACTAATTACAAGACAAGAAAAGAGGAAGAAGGTGCCCAGCCTGCCCCAATATTGCTTAAGGTTTGGTTAACATGCGATATATCGTGGTCAATATTGGTAATCGCTATTGAAATATTATATTAGGCGACAGCATGCCTGCTGCGCATTACACAGGAGTACAAAAAAGATAGGGTCATCAACACTGCACCATTGTCGCCAGCCGTAGGTTTGCTTAACATGTATTAGATCGCAGTCGGTGTTCTCAACTCTCCATCTTAGGAGTTGAAACTGCACACTCATCAGCATAGAAAGGTGCAGCTAGAGTGCACAGCCTATAGTCGTTTTCACGTTCAGAAGACACAACGGCACTTATGGAGAAACCGCACAGTGTTGCCAATACAGCGCTCGCTCATGTCGCCGGGAAATGATGACCTTCCTTCACAATGAAGGTGTTACATATTTTGTATATATAATGATAATTATATGTAATTATTAATATTAATATTATACTGTGAACGTTACAGTTACCCTTTTTACTATGATCCATTGCGATCACTACACACGCGAGTGTAATGCACGAATATGACACTTCAGAAATCACTTAAAAAAGTAAAATTCACTGAGAGCTCACAAAACTGAAAACACTTTTTCGAGAGAGGGAAAAAGTCTAAACAGACCAAAGCAGATCTCTCACTCAAGTAAGGAGAACCTGGCACATGGGTTAGATTCAAGTTGCAACCCAAACAAACAAATGAGTTACGGCCCACGTGAACTCATAAGACGTGAATGACTCAAGCAAAAGTAACTAACTAACTCTCTAGCCTTCTTAAACCCGAAGGTTCATGGCTGCAGCAACACAGGCCTTCCATCTGTCCCTATCTTGAGCAAGTTCTATATACTCTTTTCCATCCCTACCGATTTCCCTTAGGTCCATCTCAACATTGTCCCTCCATCTTCGTCTTGGCCTTCCTACAGGTCTCTTACCATCAGGTTTCCCAACAAGAATCCTGTAAACTCCTCTTTCCTCTCCCATTCGTGCCACATGGCCTGCCCACCTAAGTCTTCTTGATTTAATTATTCTAATAATATCTGGACTTGAATACAAATTATGTAGTTCTAAATTATGTAACCTTCTCCACTCACCTGTCTCCTCATCCCTTTTAGGTCCAAATATTTTCCTAAGGATTTTATTTTCAAATACTCTCAATTTATGTTCCTCTTTCAATGTAAGGGACCAAGTTTCACACCCATATAATACTACAGGCAAAATTATTTTTTTGTATATTTTAACTTTTAGTTTCTTAGATATTAAACGAGAAGACAAAAGTTTATGACGAGAGAAGTAACATGCATTTCCTGAATTAAGCCTACTTTTTATTTCCTCTTTAATATAATTTTCATTTGTTAATATTACTCCTAAGTATTTGAATTTGGAAACTGGTTCAAACAAGTTGTTATCAATAATTAGGTTTTGATTATTACCTAACACTTGGTTTCGGCCTGTAAGCATATATTTAGTTTTCTCTTTGTTAACTTCCAAACCTATCTCTTTAGCAGTTTTGAAAAATATTTTAGCATTCTTCTTAATTGTATTCACATCATCCCCCAGTAAGTCTACATCATCTGCATATGCTAACAACTGAGTCACACCATTTAATTTTAGTCCTTCGTTAGTTTCTTTTACCTTCCTTACAGCATATTCTAGGGCAAAATTAAAGAGCAATGGAGATAATGCATCTCCTTGTTTTAACCCATCATGAATTGTAAATTTGTCAGACATATTATTACCCACACGAATTTTACTTTCTGTTTCACTGGTGCATATTTTTATCATACTAACAAGCTTCTTAGGTATTCCAAACTCGACTAATATATTATATAATTTATCTCTTTTGAACGAATCATATGCTTTTTTTAAATCAATGAATAGCTGATGGACATTTTGATTACATTCCCACTTTTTTTCAAGTGTCTGTCTAATGTGAAAAATTTGATCTGTAGTTGATGTGTTACGTTTAAATCCACATTGATAATCACCTATAATTTCATTAGCATATGGGGTTAGTCTTGTTAAAATAATGTTAGACAATATTTTGTATGTTGTTGAGAGTAGAGAAATTCCACGGTAATTATTGCAGTTCATTTTATCACCTTTTTTAAACACAGGAACAATTATGGATTCTTTCCACTGTTGAGGGATTTCTTCTTTATTCCATATTAAATAAATTAATTTATGAATTTGACATATTAATGAATTTCCACCATATTTAATTAACTCAGCTGGTATTAAATCAATGCCAGGTGCTTTGTTATTCTTTAGCCTTTTAATAGCATCTTTAACTTCCGTCAAGTTAGGTTCTGGAACTAAAGGTTCTGCTGTGTGGACTTCATTTACTTCTGATTTATCTCCTACATGGACATTTAAAAGGTCATTAAAGTAGTTCTTCCATCTATTTAGAATATCGCTTGGGTCAGCTAGAAAATCACCGTCTTTATCTTTTATCAAGTTTACTTTGACTTAAGCAAGGCATGTCATATTTCTATCTTGAAGTTCCATATTTTGTCACGTGTTGGAAAGCCTTTCAAAGGTTAATATGGTGTCTATGAATTTATGTGTACGTTGGAAACTGAAAGGTGATCTTCATTTCAGTATTAATGTCGACAGTAATGTAAACAAAAACAACGTGTATTTGCAGCAGCATTGGAAATAATTGTCAATTTAAGTAATTTCAATTCTATTATAACAAACTGCATGAAGTTCATATTTTTACTGAATGGAAATAAAATAACAACTCGAAAACTTGGTGGTGATTAGCCGGAATGCTGCTGTGAGTCAGCTCAAGATGGCCAGACAACGTCTCCTTACTTCGCGCGCCGTTCGGGTTAAAAAGAAACTCCAAATGCATGGAAGTAATATTTGTGGGAACCTTTGAGTGGTTACTTGGAATTACAGAACAAAAAATGGCCAGCGACGACATTTTCTACTGCACGAATATAAAAAATCTCCACATACTTTATTTGAATATTTTTTAATGCAAATATGCTTTCAACGTTAGGAATGAAAACAATGTAAAAATTGTGTTTTCACAGAAAATTTGCGTTTTTAATTAATCTAAAATTATGTTTGCAAGTTACCAGTTTTTTGTGTTCACTATCGTATTCTCTACAAAATTTCCTGCAAAACTGCAGGTACCGATTTTACTTAAGCTAAATTTGTAAATCCAGAAATTTCACAACAGCGCTCTCGTATTTCCCATAAGAAGAGCATTGCCTATAAGAGCCCATTGTGTCTCCTAAACGTGAAAACGACTCTAGAAGGCCGCACCAAGCTAGAATACACAGCGTAGAAGGCTAGACCAAGCTAAAATACACAGCGTAGATCGTAGTCAATGTTGCCAACTCACTAGTTGTAGTTTAACTTCGCCTGTGAAATATCAAAAGGTGAAATTTTCGTGACGTGGGTTGGCAACACTGACGAGCCTCAAATGAGGTCACCTTATGTGCTCTTTATCATAAGGCAAGACTCACGAGCCTCAAATGATGTCTGTGAACCCGAGGACCTGCACTACTAAACAGGAAGTTGGTCTACAGCCTTAGCGATAAGACTTAGCCAAAATCTGTTTGCGGATTTATAATGTACACCTATAAGTAAGTAAAAGTCTCAATACAACCTATGCTCGGAAAACCAAAATGGCGACAGGAAGTGGGTCTATCTCGAAACCGTTGGTCGTAGATATTTCCGGTTTTCTGCATTAGCATTTTCTTGGTGTCTAAGTTTGGTATTTCTAAGTTCAAAAAGGAGGGATTTGGTCCAACTGTCGAAATTATGGATTTGTCGATAACAATGCAGTCTGGGTAAGGGCCTCCATGACAGTCTGCTTTCTGAACAAACTCATAGGCATGGTTATTTTTATGCGCGTAAGTTGAAACACCACGACAGTGAATTGGTAACACTGCTAGTGGGGGGTGCATTCAGATTTTCGCCAAATGCTATATATCCGAGAAGTTAACCACATCACAGTAAGGTGAGGTGTCATCCATTTTAGGTTAGATTAGGTCGTAGGAGGCTTCGACAACACACACTGATTCGGTTGCTAAGGTAACACAATTAGGCAACACTGATTCGGTTGCCAGTGTAAAAATAAGTTGGCAACACTGCGAGCCTCACCGAGCCTCAAATGATGTTGCAGAATGGGCCTTATAACCCTACTTTTTTGTTCATATGTGCTACGTTTACACAATATTTTTAATTCGCGTTTGTAACATATCAAAGTAGTCCATGTGCTGTAGATAGAGAGAATATACAATTTTAATTGTCTTATTTTGAAAAAATTAAAATGAGCTGTATGCAAATATTTGCATTACTTACCTCAGAAAAATACATTACACATATCTGAGGTCAATTGGACGTATGAAGTTATCAGAAAAATACAATTTCGATAACATATTATCCACGCCTTCCATTTCGGAACCGAACTCTCAAGGTTGTCCTCTTATATTTTCCCGCCGGGGAGCAGAACTGTACGGGCGAAAAGAATCAATGGCTTCTGCCTGAAACGAATGGGGTATCGCGACGTCATGCTGAAATTTATTAGTTCGGTGTGCTGCCTCCAGGTAGCGGTGTCTTTCTACCGGATATAATTCTTCTTCTCTTTTTTGTTTTTCTCTCGCTGCCGGCAGACATGTGTTCCTTCCCCTTGAAACCAGGACAAGTTTGCAAAAAGACCATAATGTTCTTTGAAGATAGGTCTCGCGGGATTGAAAACTGGTTTTCTTCTAAGAAAGTTTACTCTATGGAGGTAAATAAAGTAAGTGGAAGAAGGGGGGGGGGGACATGAAAGTAAGGGAACGAAAAAGTGGACTTGTATGTAGCTACGATTCAATCACAGTTACGTATTTCACCTATGTTTTCATATTTTTTCATTATGTGTATGCATTGACTATATAGCTATATATACAGGGTGGTGAACAAAAGTAGGTTGACAGTTTACACTTGACATACGCCAAGTACGTTTAGCGTTGCCTTTTTTTACAGCAGTGGCAGTATATAAATCCATGGGTGTAATATCAGGCGATCGTGGGGGAAATTCAATGCTACCACTCAATGTAAAATACCAAATATTCAAAAGACAGGCGGTCAATAAAGTACGTCTTAGTACCAGCTATAACCTTACGATATGTTATACCTAACCCATTTGTGCAATCTTACGAATGAATTACTTGTATACATATACAGGGTGATCCAAAAGTGTTGAACCGGTTTGATACACACCAATTCAATGCTCCGAAACATGATGTGAATGAGGGAGAAACCATCTATGCCATGTTACCAAGATGGCCGCTTTCAAAATAGCCATCATCTTGTAGTCAACTTCATGTTATAAAATGGAAAGGTGTTCATGGAATACATGGAAACGGGCTACAATTTGACTAAAACACGGTTGTGTGTCCACTTTTTATCGTAACTTTAATCAGTCTCACGTAATTGGTCATTTCTTGTTGTGTGTCAAAAGTGTGTAACCCATCAGAGACGAACAGGAAGACACAAAAATTATTTAAGTAAATAATAAGTAACTGTTTCTCTAACTTATATTAAATATACCTGTTTATGCAAAAATAAACTAGTATAAGCTTTGGAAATTCTAACACGCAAGTCATGACTTGATAACTACAGACGCGACATGTTCCACATTAAATAGACAGATAAAAACTTGAGCATATTATAGTCCAGTTCAAGTACTCTATATTTCGAAAAAAATTAAAATTACGATTAAAAACAGTACTTTCCATTGTTAAATAATTACAGTAAATGCACTATATGGTAAAGATCTCAGATGTCATAATGCACAACTCATTGTATTACAAGGGCAACGAACAGTCTGAGAGTGTTTTGAAAAGATCTCGTTTATGGAACATAAATAGATTATTGTTTAACGAAACAGCAAAATGCATTTATAGTTAGATTATTGTTTTTAGGCACCACAAATGCATTCTTGTTTAACTAGGAAACATTGGAATTAGTGAACATTCTTCTTATTTGATTAGACAATGTGAAGCGATGCTAAATAGATGGACTATTTGTTAGTGTTTCGCATCCATGACAAACTATTGTACCCTGTACTCATTCAATTACACTATCGTAAGCTACGATGAATTCTTGTGTGAATTTAATTTGAGGCATTCACATATTATCAAAACCCAACTGGTCTGTTTTTTTTTTGTTTTTTTAATAGTTTATGTTCTTCAAGAAACATTCAGTGTGAGTTAATTTATAAGTGAAAAAGTAATTCCATTATGATAATTATATTATAATTCAGGATGTCATTGACATACCTGTTGTGTTTCTGTAATTACATTTAAATTGGAAGAGAATTTTCTTCTCCCTATGCAGAAAATTGAGTTCTAACTACACGGGGTAAAAATGATAAAAAGTTGTAGCTCCTATTTGAATAAATTGTTCCTTTTCTACTGCAAGAAGAATGCGTACAGATGTGCATGCAAACACAGTAGGGAAAGTTTCTTCTTCTTGCCTCCCGAAGCCTAATTTGTACTTCAAATTAACTACATTTCTCGTCACCCAATGCTATTACTCTACGAGAGATTGACCCCACCTGTACGTGATCGTCTTGTTTCCGAACAAGCTCAAACTTGCACCGAGTGCGGGAGTAGCTTATTCGTTGCAAAATGTCATTTGATGTTCTTTTGTGATGTGTTTCGCCATGAAATTGTGGGTGCTGGTGATGTTTTAACGATTCCGTTGTATATATTACCAAAACTTGGACAGAGTATCGTGAAAATAATTCGTTTAAAGCAAGGTAATTCAGAGATTGCCATAAAACTGATAAAAGAGTGCAATCAGAACGCAGAACGGCAGAACGTGACCAAATTCTGTCTCCTCGTTGGCTGCCATGAGACTGGGGGTTTTCTACGTTGCCACGTTCGCACAAACAGACGGACAGGCTAATCAGCTGTTGGCAAGCTCGGGAAAAAATAAAACGTCACGCGAAATTAAGCACGTACGTAGTAGTATGCTAATATATGTTGTTTCCGTCGTAAAGTGATAAATTAACGAGTCTAGAAGTTTCAATCTGAAGTTTTTTGTAGGTTAACGTTAACTTCCCGTGTGAATTTTACATTCTGGCAAGCATGAAACATTTTATCTTCCTGCTCTACACAGCAACCCAAAAAATTTCACTGAAAGAACCTTTGTTGTGTTTTCATTATGGTACATTGCAAGCATCAGCTACAGGCATGTTTTTACTTGTGTTGTTTCGTATCATAATTACCTACAAAAGAAAATGCGTCTTGTGTTATGAACAACTGAGGCAAATCGTTCTCCTTTGATTTCATGCCGCCTCTCTTTGCCTTCTTTGTCACACCGCGACTTTCGTCTTTTTCGCAACTCAATACCGACCGCAGCTATGCCCGACTATTGTTTTTGTATACGAAACTCGCCCTTTGTTTTGTAAAGACATGGAATTTATACTTGTGTGACATAGTTGAATATTCAGAACGTACAAACGAAATGTATTTCTTGAAAATTAGGGTGAATAACGTATAAACAATTTACGTACAACTTGGTTTCGTTAACACGTTTTTAAATTATATTTTGCGGAACCTACAAAAATTTACCTTTTGTACAGAATTTCACAGAACTGAGTTACTGTATTACAGAGAAGAATTTATCAAGAACAAATCAATTGTGTGTGAATTGATTGATTGAGTTGGTGTTTAAAAGTCAACTTTATGCACACTACGGCTAATGTGGAATAGACCTACAGTTGGAAGTGGGATCCGAACCACTATGTGCCTCGACAGGGTATCGAACCCAGCACTACTTGATTACAAAGAGACGACGCTTACCCTACCACTGTACCATCGGTGGGCACATGTGGGTGTGTGAAGTGAGATAATTTGGGAAGCTACAGGATAATACAGGCTCTGGCAATACAGAGTTCAATGAATTACAACGAAACGCTTGGCAATTGCTCGATTTCCTAAACATTAATGATACAATTGGTACATGTGTAATTAATGCTACGATCTACCTGTATGTAAAAACATAAAAAATGAATACAAGAACAGAAGTAGTTAACGTTGTTCCTTTAAATAGGAAAAGAGTCGGAATGAGAACAATGGAAGGGTCCCGTTGTTGACTGTTTAACCAGATGTTTAATGCTACACGTGTTTCTGTGGACTCGCGAAAATCCTGAAGTAGATCAATCCGGCAACTGCGCGTCGCTACCAGGGCGGGTGGTTGCTAGCGCGTCCCGACTGTAGTGTGCACGTCCTTACGGGCTGATGTGCGGAACGATGCGATTTTCCAACACTTTCGCTTTTGGCACTTACAACGTTTACCACTTTTAGTCCTCAACTCTACAAAGGCAATGAACATTCGGATCTTATTTATGGAACAGAAAATAATATTTCATTTCCTGTCAGATTGTTGTACAAGTCAAATTGAACCTTATTAAGAACATGAAAGAGAATTGTTACTGAAAGTATAGACATTCTAAAGAATAGAAAAGTTCTAGTTCGAAAATAGATTTCAACATATTTGGAGAGAATTTTTCACGAGTCTTTCGAGATAGTGTCTGTCGTATGTGTTGGTAATAAAAAATAGGTAAGGATATAAAATCGACCATTAATAGAAATATGTATCATACATCGTTGGAAAGGGTATGAATCAAGAATTCCAGAAATGTAAAATTTAAGGTGAAGAAATAATTGAAAGTGGGAAAAAAGTAGTATTAATTGCCCCCCGATTCCGGGCTCCGCTCTTGGGGTAATTGACCTAAAACCACCTACCGCTACCGCGGCCCGCCTTTTTCAATAGAGTTTCTTTAAATGAAAACATGAAAAATACGAATGAAAACATGATTTTAAAAATGTTGAATCCTAGTGGAAATTCACATATATATTCACGTTGAAAACCAAAGTTCGACCTGGCAATACTGTGTGTTTACAACATGGATTAGGTTCAAGGAAACCAGCTATGGCAAGTAATGTAGTAATAATTTTTATATTTTTTCATAGAAATGTAACTTCAAATTGAGAAATGCACAGTGGCAATTCGAAATGTTAAATACGTACTATTAGCGCACAATATTTTTTTTTACTTTCAAACGGTAAAACACAAGGGTCGATGGTGCAATCTAGCCAAAAAAATAATTTGTTGGATATTTCTATATGCATTGATACATCGCTGTTCTTTGGTTCCATGTTCCATGGGTGCTAATATGAACATCTGCCTATTGGTTACATTCTAAAACACTAACTCACTAATGATAGTAACTGCTTCCCAGTTCACTTGATAAGGCGGTTGTCCCCTTAACTTCCAAAGTACTAACTGAAATGTTCTAGAGAGTTTAGTCAATCGCCATATATCCATATACCAGGAATCTTATTTATCTACTCTGAAGATATACTTCTATGAAATCGCATCATCATTTTTTTGATACCTATGGATTCATAGAAAAATGATATAGAACTTGAAATTAAAATACTTGGGACTTTCAATTTCATGCACACAAATAATATAATCAAAATAAATATACATGGTGTCCCAGAAATCTTTCCCTGATTACAAACTTTATTCATATCCGCTATATGCAAGGTAGAGATGTGAAAGTAGTGTCAAAATGTTGGAAAACTAACCAAGTTTATTTTTTGCAGGTTTGAGTAACGTGACTGTAGTGTAGCAGTGTCAGTGCCCAGAAAACCGGAAATGTTCACAAATCAGGAAAGAGCTCAGCATGTCCTCTGGTATCACGAGACCCGGTCGCCAATAACAGTGCAGAGGAACTTCCAAATGTACAGAATTCTTTCGTCTAGAATATCTGCCATCAATAAGTTGGTATTTAAGAAATGGAATTTATCTTCATTCCCAAATCCTCTCAAGTCCAAGAAACATTGTATGGAAAGATACCACCCGATGTCAAGAGCATTAATTCCGGATTCCTTGGCACTGAACTGCTACACTACAGCCACATTACTGAAACCTGCAGCAAATAAACTTGGTTAGTTTTCCAACATTTTGGCACCACTATCACATCTCTACATTGCATATAGTGGATATGAATAAAGTTTGTAATCAGGGAAAGACTTCTGGGACAGCCGGTATAACATCGTCATGCCTCTTACATAATTTATCATTTCTAACAGATCAGACATTCTAGTCCAAATTAGCTGTCTACATCAGGTTCTATTTAAAAAAACAACAACTTGTAAAACATGATTAGGTACCTAATCCCCCTTTGAGATTTGAAGTAACTTGGAAACAAGTTGGTTTTATGAAATAATGAAGAGTTTATATCTTTTAAGACAAATAATCGAGAAATAATTTGAAATGCATAGAATGTAATTTCGAAACGCAAAAGCAATACTTTATCTTTGTAGGATTTGTAGTTTCGTGTATAGTTAAATTGAGGAAAGTCATGTTTTAAAATTATTACCTTATCGACTTTCCAACCACAAAATATCGATTTCTATTTTATTTGATGGGAAAGGTTGCTATAATGTGAATGTTAATATCGTAAACTAAATATAATTGTCAGATAGATAGACAGATCAATGGAGATATTAAATATCCCATTATTCTGGAAACATATTTTCTCAATTCTATGACAGTATCTGTATTTATGCAGTAGTTTCCGAACAATCGATAGACATCGACAAGTTTGATTGTTGACAAGAGTGAATTTGGCATATTTTATATCTTCGGTACAGCAAATGTTTGTAATCTTAGTTACTTAGGAGCTATCATATGTTAGACATATAATGCTTGTTGACTTTTTGTTGTTCAGTTGTGATACCCAGAGAGAAATCCACATCAATTTCCTCATATTAGTTTCTGAGTAATTAATATGTATGGGTTGACTTCCATTGTTTATTAGATCATTGTAATATTAGGCCCCATTCAATGTCAGGATAAATTACATGGTAAGGGGATTGTAATTGTGACGAAATATTCATAAAGCTTTCATTCTAATTCACTAAAGCCTGGAACGAAGTCTCTGATCTGTGTAGATTTCATCTTTGTGGTCTCTCAACAAGTTACCAAACGTTTGTTGTCGTTCTCGTCTGGGTTTCTTATTGTCTCTGCTTCGGTAATATCTCTACACGATGAGTCGTCATACCACGGCCAATTTAATTCTCAGAATACCCTAATGAGGTGTAAGAAAGTTTAATTTCATTGTTTTTGATCGGACGAAGACAAAGACTTTAAAAATGTTTCATCGGGAAGGTATTAATTATTGCATAAAAATTTTAGTGTTGAAATGTGGGACGTACGGGTGTATGCAGGGAGATTCGGAAGTAATGGTGTAAAATAAAATCTTATTTATTCCTATGTGAAATGACAACCCCCCCCCAACTATATTGATATGAAAAAAAATGCAATTATATCCAAGTCTCTTAGCTCATCATTACAAGTACTCGATGTGGGTGTCATTGGTGACACGGCAGACGAAAGTTCTACCCGGAAACGTTCCAGCATATCCTCAGAAATAGACTCCACTACTTCAGAGAAACGCTGCTGTAGTTCGTCAAGTTTTTGTGGCATAGGAGGCAGATACACTGTGTCCTTGATGTATCTTCCCAAAAAAAGAAATCGCGGCACTGTCAATATACCTGTAAACTCTGCACGAGCAAATTCCAGCAAGAAAAATGCTTTCTCTCGCTTCGATGTCGCCATCTTGAGAGACTGCTCCACTAACGCTCCTAACGGCGTTTAGTTACACTACCTCACCACACAAACAAGACTTATGATTAGACCTCGTATTTTAGGTTTCTAACCTATTTTTTCCTTCGCAGGTAAATAAGAAATAACAAGTTACGTCTACGTTTCATTAAAAACCACAACAACTGATGAAGTTTTCTAGTGCCTAGAATAACCTATTTTGCTTGATAGAACCTATTTTAGGTTTAAGCACCTAAATCAAACATTCTTTTAGGTCTTTATATATGTTTTTAAGGTTTTACAGGTTTTTTACATCACACAGAGGTATTTCTCTGTTTGGTGACGAAAAAGGCCATAACTAACGTGTTTGAAACATACTCTCTGTCGATTTTTGTCCCTAATACTCCACGTTGTACAGTATATTCAAGGCTCTAAATAAAGTACACAGTTAAAACTGCAAACTCCTGATCTTTTGTTGAGAGATACTCATATACAAAAGGTTGTTTTTACTGTGGATAACATGAAAAAGATTGTTATGTATTCAGTGTGGCTACTATAGGACCATGATAGAATTAAATATATTTCCCGGTTTTCAAAGCGAATTTCCCAAAACTTCAAGGGTTCAAGCAGATGTTTTGCTTTCTTTATCTCAACCTTAACTATTACAGCCTCTCACCACTCCCACACATACGCACACGAATAGTATATTAACAATATAAAGGGTCTGTGTGATTCCAATGCATCTAAGATTCTAATTCACTATATTTAAAATATTTAAGATGCGGAGTTTACGTTTGTCATTTGAAATACTTAGACTCAATATGTAAACACAAGCACAAATGTTAAGGGATATACTAATCTACAAAAAATTGTTAATTCTATAAGAATTTCGAACTAAAATTTAACTGATCTTCAAGATATCTTATTTTTCGATAATCTTCCATCTGTCCGATTGTTCAGCAAAGTAAACGAATTTAGATTCGGTTTTATTTTTCACGCAGCTTCAGTTTCTTTCCTCGATAAAAATAAAAGTTAAACTGCAAAACTTGCCTTAGGTCATTTATAAATATGTATAAATTCAATGTGGTTTGGATTAATAAAAGTTGCATTTTTTCACGTCTGCGGAGAAAAATTCACGCATAATTCCCAGAATTCATGAAATTTCCGGCCAGTAGCCACCTTCGTATTGTGCAGCAAATTATACATGCGTAATTCATTTATCATATCAACAAGTAACTTTACTAAATGTAAAATTATACACAAATCTAGTATTACAATAATTTGTTTATAATTTTGGAAAATACAGTAAACCCTCGTTAACACCAATATCAAGCGACCGAAAAATCAAGAGTTCGCGTTAAAAAAATTCGTGTTAACCGGCGACTCAATTTTATTGTTGCAATACAGTTCTTTCTACACATTAACCATTTACAATACGTATTATGTATGCCATCATAGAAAACACTACTACAGTACTGCAGTAATTAACTAAAAAGAAACACTCTCAGATCATTTTCTGTGAAAAATTCCTGTATATTGCGCTTGCAGACGGGAACGCAAATGCCTGGTAACTTCACGGCCAACCGTACTCATAGCTTCCGTAAAACTAGCGGTCAATTCAAAACGTTCTAAATTGTCCAATAGAATAGAAAAACACATCTGAACACACAACTGAATTTGTTGGTTAAATACGTATAAGCTCATTGTTGACGCGATGATCGCGATTGTCGAGCAATTGCACCCATGTTTTAATCTTGATGTTACTCGTACTGGCTATGTTTTAAATAATAGAAAAACACATTTGAACACATTGTTGATATGAATCTGTTGGTTACAATACTGTATAAGTTGATTGTTGACAAGATGATTAGCGATTGTTGAGCGATTTCTTACATACCTAGAAGAGGAACGACAGAAGAACAACAGAAAAAAAATATGAAAAGCTTTGAAAGTTCGTGTTAAATAAGATCTAATGACGCAACGGACTAAAAAACAGTTTGTAATTCGTGGTAACCAAAATTCGCGTTAACCGATAAAACTTTCTATAAGATATAATACATCCCTGCCGGGACCAACATTTTGTTCATGTTAACCAACTGTTCGTCTTAAGCGAGTTTATGTTAACGAAGGTTTACTGTATGTACGCAAATGAAAATGTACTTGTTATAAGTATATACCTATTAACTTTTCATTTGAAATTTTGTTTTTAATGATTGTAGCTATTTTTTCAGGAATTTTGAACCATTATACATTTTTTCGAATCTACTTGAGGACTTTTCGAGCCTAATTTAAAAATTTTAGAACCTATTTTAGAATTTATAGAACCTATTTTAGGATTTTTAGAGCCTATTTTAGGGACCCAAAAGCACACTTTTTAGGACCTAAAAATTCGAGGTCTACTTATGACCTTCATTTCCTTCCGTGATTGGCCGCTTACCGTTTTCAGTATTCTCGCTAGAGGCCTTTCTCTTCGCACCATCACTTCTGAATCACGGTATACAAACATATCCCCTTGGAAACCTTTGATTACATTTGAATGTTTTATCTTCTCGGTAGAGCAGGGAGATAGCGAATCGGGGCGCGATGAAACAGATGCCACGTGAACATTTTTTACTCGGTATCAGACACGATTTTCAATCCTGGATATTTGCAGCTCTTGTTTGGTTCACGCTAAATGCGGCAGCGTAATGATACAAGGCTATTGTGCATATTTCACTAAGCAAACCAGGCATTGTGCTCGCAAAATAAACCACTAGCTCGCACGTGTAAATAGCTTCTCCATTGTTTACGCTGGGATGAAAATGGGTTTACAACTAGAATCCTGAAATTATATTCGCACCGTTCAGGCTTCAGGTTGCCAGGCTCATCCGTGGTGCATGTTCACATTGCGGTATGAATCTATTTCCTGGTGATGCGCATGATTAAGCATTCCCTCCAGTGGTTTCCTGTTTAAGCTATTATTCCTTACTACTGCTTGTTAAATGTGTCGGACTGATTTGGTATCCGGATTGAACAGTACCTTGCAGCGAACGTAAATAAATACATTTTTCAGCAAGAGAAGAGCGTATTCTCAATATTTACAGAGAGGCGATTCATATTGATTCTACTCTTCCATTTCGCTAATTTGCAGCTACCTGCAGTAACTTCCACTCTGCGGATTAATTGTGATGACTACAGAGCGGATTATTAAGTGCTAAAATAGAGATTTAAAAGTTTATAAACCCTATTTTAGGCGTTTATAATAAGTTATAATAATAAGTAAGATGTATAATAATAAGTAAGATGTAATTTCTCCAACACAGAAACTTTTTCATTTTTTTAAGCACGACACCAACAAATATTTTTTCAATATTCTTTGTGATTAATTGAGGACTGAAAGTGGTAAACGTTGTAAGTGCCAAAAGCGAAAGTGTTGAGAAATCGCATCGTTCCGCACATCAGCCCGTAAGAACGTGCACACTAGTGACCTCTTTACAAGCCCTTTGAACAACTTAGAGAGCTACCATCCACATTTCACGTTAACCACATTATAAGGCATGGCACATTTCACAGTTTAACGTGGAAAACTGTGTTTGAATTATTGTGGCTCTTGCAGCGTTTACCAATTTTAGTCTTCAATTTCTTCCGGTCGCCTCTGAGTAGGCGCTTGTACAGTCACGGACACTTCTGGGTTGTAATGATTCCATTGAAAGTCAATAGGATTGCCTCAATCCAAAAGTGACCGTGACTGTACATGGGGAACCTTCTCCACATGTCGCAGTAAGTTACTGTTTATACTTCATGCTGCTGGTTCCCAATGCAGGTTCGCCATGGTCCACTCTCTTTCATGAACAGCCACTAACAATTGCATGATTTTGTAGCCAGGATCCGTCCCAAAATAGCCTGCTTAGTATGCTACACTTACGGTTCCTTTCATCGCCTGGGTTCTTGACCTCAATTATCTATTGTTGAAAACCTTTGAGGCGAAAATTAAGAGTTGTTGCAAATTTATATTTATCTTATTTTCTGGTATTTTAATATTAATACTACTAACAACTTGAATTATTATAACGTGCATAATTATAAAACATTACATGTTACAATGATGTATGTGCAAAATAAAAAAATGTATACTATGCTTGTACTGGAACCCACAACAGGCATGGTAACCATACCATATTAGTCATAAATTGGTTAAACGTTTCACTACTTACCCTACAGAAATTTCAAATATGATGTACAACCACAACTCAAGAAGTAGCATAGAAGATAATATGGGAACCATAATTCTGAGGAAGTGACGTCCTGGTTTAAATTCTAAGGCACCAGGAAGACATGCGCATACCCTTGAATGTATGCAACTGGAAGGGGGCTATAGATAGAAAAAATGGAAGAGCTGATGCAGATTTCTATTTGAGCACTGAAAATCGATCGATGTGTTTTAAATACACGAATATTAAACTAACCGTTACAAAATTTTGGAAAATTCACTTTCCTGCAGTTAGTGATGCGAGAGATATCTATTTTTAAATTAATCAACGAAGCGGATATACACATTCATGAGTTGATGGAGCATTACAAGAACGATAACAATATAATCATTTTAATTTCATTTTCGGGAATGATTGTTTAAGCTTTATTATATTTATTAGCCCAGCCAACCTCTAATCAGTGGGTACCTATGAGTACGTGTGGTTGATAAAGGCGACCGGATCAGGATGCTGATCACATCACCTTTCCAAGGCCAACATCGAGAATGAACCTTCACGTCTTTCCACATGTCTTCACGGTACAGCACGGGATAATTTTACCCTTTTGGTTTATTTTTGCTGAGAATAACTTTTCTTTTTCTATTCCTTTGTCAGGATTGCCGTTAACCATTATATTTCAGATAGCTAGTTACCTAGGTAACGGAGCTTTATCCACCCACGACTTCTCAGTAATGTGGGCGTTGGAAAATACCCCGAGGGACTTTGTATGCTAGTTTTTTTTTTCTCCGCTCCCATAAAAGCTTTTCACACAGCTTCCTCGTTTCGTGTCATTCTTAGTTGTACATTGTATGACATGACGCTGTTGTACTTATAGCGTTTGAAATAGTAGTCTGACGATCATTGGAACACACTAATTTATCATTTTGTGTTGTTTGATCTTTTCCTCCAAACCGGGAGATTTCCAGTCTGGCTATCCACGTATGACCGTTCTTATTGAACGATATTTTTCTCTCAACATGTGGCTTTGTTTTCCTTTTTGATTTTTGATATAAATATAACATTGATATAAATGACTGGGTAGTTTCAACATTTGAAAATACTTTTATGTTATTTTGCATTGTTCTTATATTGATCTTTCGATAGTAAGAATGTTAGAATTGTTGTTTTAAATCCACTTTATGCACATATAGTCTAATTAGGACGGGACATACAGTTTAGTGTGTGGTCGGAATCACTATGTGCCTCCACCGGATATCGAACTCAGAACCCCTTGATTACAAGGCAACGATGTTACTACTACACCATCGGGGAGGCCCGTTAGAAATGAATGTCGATGAAGTTAATTTGAAGTTAACTTTATGCTTAGATAAGCTAACCGAGACTGGACATACAAGTGGGATACAAACCACTGTGCAATATGCCTCCACTCGTAACCTAGGGCCTCCCAGATGGCGTAGTGGTAGCGTCGTTGTCTTGTAATCAAGGGGTCCCGGGTTCGATACCCGGTGGAGGCACATCGTGGTTCGGATCCCACTTTAAACTGTAGTCCCAATTAGCCATACTGTGCATAAAGTGGACTTAAAACACCAACTCAATCAATCAACTGGCAACCTTATGAATTAGCGAATTATGGAGAGGAAAATTTACTATTGCGTTCACTCAGGTGGTTCAACTTGAATCATGTATAAATTGACTCATTGTTTTGAGCATGAGAAACGTAACACACATGTAATTTAACATATTTCAAGCCAAAGCGACATTGGCGTTTCGTACCGAAGCGATAAACGGAACGAGTTCCCTCAGAGAGGTTTCACACCGAAGCGACAGGCTACACGTGTCGCTTTGGAACGAGCCAATCAGCAGCCACGTTTTACACCGTAGCGGCATGACAGGTTACACAAGCCTCCGTTCGGTAGACGAAATTCTCAAGCAACACGTGTCGCCTGTCGCTTCGGTGTGAATTCTCCTTTAGTCAGAGCATGCATTTACCGCGCATGCTCTACGAACAGATCGGAGTGACACGATGCCCGAAAACAGCCCAGTTCCAACAACATGTGCAGATTGTCGCATCGTTTTGGTTCGGAAGGTTGAATTAATTACTGAGGGTTCGTTTCCAATCGACCTGGGATTTCACACAGAAACAGCGAGCGACAAGCAACACGTGCCTCTTAAGTCTAAAGCAAAACATTCATCGCGCATGCGCGAACAACAGACCGAGGCGAGAAGATATAGAGAAAACAGTGCATTTTTTTAAAGGCTGGTTTTAAAGAAACATGTGTCGCTTGTCGCTTGTTGCTTGTCTCGTGTCTCTTGAAATCTGACCATCAGTAATCAATGCAGATTTTCGAATCAAAGCGACAAGACACGTCTAGCTTCTCACTTGTGTTGCGCGGTCTGCACCGTGTCCTCAGTACCCTGCATCGTGTCGCTTCAGTCTGTTGTTCGCGCATGCGCGAATGCTTGCTCATAGACTGGAGGGACCCGTGTCGATTGTCGCTACGGTTTGAACACCCTCTGTCGCGCTCTTTTGTCTGAAAACTCCTTTAAATATTACTTTCGGTAATAATTGGTACTATCTTCAGAAAGAAGAAGACATTTATCTATTGAGAATTACACGAAAAAGCATAAGGCACAAGCTCTTCAAATAAAACCTGATTCTGTTACCACATGCAAGCACCAGGGGTCGTGGGTTCGAATTCTGGCATGGGCATGGATGTTTGTGAGTGTCCATTCATCAAGTTCATCATATCATCATCACTCATCCCCATCTTCGCAAATTATCCAAAAGTGGCGCAAGAAGCGAAGTAAGATAAGCAAATCGATCAGTCAAACAATCAAATGCAAGCACAACGTGTATTCGGTAACCGCGACGTAAGATAAGAAGAAAATATTAGATGAAAATAGAGAAAGCTGTGCGAGAAAGCATATGTAGATATTTGCGATTTTCACATTATTGTTAATACCCTTCCAAAAAGCCACCTCTGTACAAGCCCAGACATCTGGCAATCCCGTGGCCGAAAACGAGAGAAATGTTACGTAAACGTTCTCCTGCTACCGTGAAAATAGTCAAACAGCTAGCAAAGTAACAAGCTCTCCAACTACGACGCCTTATGTCTATGCAACTTGCAAAACAAGACCGTAAATTTGGTGACATAAACCCCAGGCGCACACACGGTTTTCGCCATGCAAACGACACATTTTGTTGTGTACGAGAAAAATAACATTTCTATGCTCTTTTTCCTTCTTTGCTTTTGCGTCGAAGCTGGTTGACCCAAAGCGATAAAACGTCACACAGTTGCAGGTTGGAAAAACCTTAAAAAATACGCCAAACTCAAACAACATCACAGAGCACCGCAACACGAACATTGACAGAAAGCAGGAAAGAATTCTGAACAAAACGACCGATCTGAAAAATGTGTTGCGGTCACGTGTTCCACAAGCAATGAGCATTGAGATTTTATTACTTCGGGTCTGCTGAATTTTCCTCTCGTTCGCACGTATTGTCCGTAACAAGATTAAATACCAAGGCATTAATATAAATATTTCTTTTCATATTTAGGAATGATGTAGCTCTAATTCAGCATTTATAGCGGGTGGTTCAAAAGTCCCGGAACGGTAACATATCATGAGAAATACACTACGAATCGGAAAACGAAAAAATACGTGTTTAATAAGTGAAAGAAAGCTATTCAATGATATCACACTTGATTCTCCACCCCCGCCCCTGGGGGTGGGGCGGGGGGCAACTGTGAAATTTTAAATAGAACCCCCATTTTGTATTGTAGAATCGGAAAGAGGACTTCATCCAGAGTCCAACGAGTTATCAACCATCCTCCTAGCTCAATTAGGAACGGAGATATGCCGATTTTAAATTTTCAAAGGGACGCTCTGCTCCTATTTGAGCTAGAGTGAAAGCAATTGCAGATTCGGAATCTACACGTCAAGACCTTTCAATAGAGTATATGAAAGACGCTCCCCCCCAGGGGGCGGGGTGGGGAATCAAGTGTGATATCATTGAATAGCTTTCTTTCACTTATTAAACACGTGTTTTTTCGTTTTCCGCTTCGATATGTATTTCTCATGATATGTGACCGTTCCGGGACCTTTGAACCACCCTGCAGTTCTATTATAGCCACAGGCGCAAGAGAGAGCTGATGGAGCTACAGCCCCTCTTTAGATTTTCAGAAAATAACAAATTTCAGTTGAAAGCAGTAAAGTGCTGAAAAAAACAAAAACAAAATGGTAACTGAAACCCCCATCAAAACAACCCCCGATTAACATTTTTGTCTTTGAACAACTTTTAACCGGTGCTATCAGTATCGGAAATGATCGGTTGCATTTACTTACCGACAGCAACCGATACTTTTCCGTTATTTAGACTCTTGTGGGGTTCGCAAAAATGCAGCGCTGCGCTTTTCCGGGGTTTAAGTGTCCTCGAAATTATGCAAAATTCCAAATTTCCGTTGATTTTCCACCAATGTTGTGTAGAAAAACTGTACTTTCTGAGAAGCATTGGTATCAGTATCGGTGAAAATCGTTAAGAATATCGGCATTGGTGTGGATATCGGCTCAAAGTGGTGTCGATTCGTAATAATCCTCAAATATTGAACATACATTAGATTAAAACAGCCAAAAATCCCAGACACTGGCCATCATTTTCCGGACAGGAACTCGACAATAAGGAATGCGGTAGCAGATATTACCTATGCTTTACTGGGTCACCAAAGGCGTAAACATGTGAAGAGGTGAAACCCAAGAAGAGGATACAGGTGACTGACTCCGCATTGCTTAGTAATATCTGACACCCCATTCCATATAGTCGAGGTTCCTGTCTGGAAAATTATGGCCAGTGTCTGGGATTTTGAGCTGTTTTAATCTAATGTATGTTCAATATTTGTGGATTATTACGGTTTCACCCTTAATAGTTATGAAATATTTTATTGTGAATTCCGCCCCCTCCCCCAAGAATGAAGCTATATAATATTCACCTTTACAACTCCAGACCCATCCTAAATAAAATCCAGCGTACGCCAGTGATCATAGCACTATTTTAATGCGCTTTTCTTTTATGTATAAGTTTTTAAAGTTGAGTGGTAGAACATGCACGACTTCATCCAAGAATATAGACCTTTCTCATTGGAATTTGTCAAATCAATGAATTTTTTTATTTAGCGTCGCTTCTTTGCTACTTAAAGCTGTTATGGTCTAGTCAATAAGGCATCTGACTGCCAGATGGGAGACCCGGATTCGATTCCCGGGGTGCGCAATTTTAGGTGAGAGCTTTTCCAACAATTTCCTGCATGGAGTGGCTCTGGGGTTCACCCAGCCTCTAACGAAATGGATTCCTGAGGAGCAACCCTAGAAGATAAAGGCGGCCGAGTGTGGTGCTGATCACATCGCCTCCAAAAATTGCATTGTAAACGTGTGGGATCCTTTACCTTTACCTTTTTGCCATTTATATGAAGAAGAATGATTTGATGAAAGTGATGAAGGGACACTTGCAAAAGAACAGCTATTACCAGGAGTCGTGAGTTGACCACTAAGACGGCTCTACTGGTTATAAATTGACAAGCTAAGTAAATATTTATGTCCCGCGACAACCCTTTAAACCCAAAACCGTATCAGGTGGCTTTTGGAGATAGTAAAGATAGTAAAAACAAGAGTGGTCAGCGCGTCAAGTCCCATTGGTGCCTTTTTACTCTGTAATCCTCAATCCTACTATATTTTTCTTTATCTCTCTGTCATTTTCTCTCTCTTTCTCTGTATCCTTCCCTTGCTCTATTTTCTCTCTCAACTTTCTTCTTCCCTCTCTTTCTATCAATTTGCTCTCTTCTTCTCTTTTTCTCTCTCTTCTTCTCTTTCTTTCTCTCTTCTCTCTATGTCTCTATCCTTCTCTTTCTCAATATCTTCCGCCTCTTTCTCTTTCTTCTATCTTTCTCTTTATTTTTTCTCTCTTCTCTTTTTCATTCTATTTTCTCTCTTCTTCTCTATATTTCTCTATTCTTCTCTCTCTCTCTCTCTCATCTCTTACTCTCCAACTATTTTCTCTTTCTTCTCAATCTCTCGTTTTGACTCTAGTTCACGGTGCTTAATGAACAGAGAAACTTAGAATAGAGCCAGAAATAACTGACACGAAGTCGTTACCTGGGAAACCTACCTGTTTTCCTTCTTTACAGATATTCAAGTGCCATTTTAAAAGCAGCATACCGTCACTTCTACTTTAAACAGTTTGAAGTTAGATTCGTTATCCCTCCCATATTTTCCCCTCCGAGTTGCTACGGAGAGAACAGAATAAATCTTGCTTTTTTGTTGTCATACATCTCTTGTGCCATTGCTGTACAAGCTTTATGTTGTTGTATCTAGGCAACTCCACATGCTGAAAGAGTTTCTTTGATAATTCTGTAGTGTTGAAGGCGATATGAAATTAGTTTTGAATCGTGAAATGGAGAAACGTAGGTTACCTTGTGTTTGTTCCATGTAGGTTCGAGTTCCGGAGAATAGAATGTGGAGCTAATGAGTAACTCACAAAGGTTCTGTGTTCGAGGTCCGGGCATAAAGTCGCAATTAATAAAGAAACATGAAAATAGAGACGAAAAATAAGCAATAATACGCATACATTACAATTGAAGAGTAAAATATCAGCTCATGGAAACATAAAGTATTTTTTGTATTTGCTTGCCATATATGAGTAGATAATATGACGTAACAAAGTATCTATGTATGCAGTGGCGTACGCAAGGGAGGGGTTACGGGGTTTAACCCCCCCCCTTGAGCTTCTGAAATATTATGAAAAATGCTGTGAAAAAACAATTAAATGGCCAATTTATCACAGTCAAAGATCTCGGACAATACTATTACTATTACTACTTCTACTACTACTACTACTACTACTAATAATAATAATAATAATAATAATAATAATAATAATAATTTGAATTGTTATTTCCATGCAGCATGAGAAAAGCACAGCATTCCAAACACACGCGTCTTTCAGAGTGATGCCTTGAATATAAACAAGAGTTCTTGAAAATAAAATATGAGGGTAACTATGATTTAAAAGAAAAGAAAAATGTTTTGTATCTCAGTTGCAACAATGTTCAATACACTGGCGTACGCAGGATTTTTTTTTCGGGATGGGCTGGAATAGTATGGCTTTGTTTTGGAGGGCAGGATGCATAATAAAATATTTCGTATTTTTCGAGCTTTTCAGTCTATTAAAATTGTATTCAAAGTCAAAAATGGTAATCGGGACTCACTTGAAAAGATGTTTCGCATTTACACATTTTGATCTTTTAAAGTTCTGAACGGATTTTTATTTGAAAATTCTGATTTTCTCAAAATATCGGTAGGGGCTGGAACACCATCGGCCACCCCTCTACGTACGCTAGTGTTCAACGAACATGTATTTTTTTTGTGTGTGAAAAATGAGAATTAACTAAATAAAGTTCTTGGTACGTTGTAAGAGGCTAATGTATAGACAAAGGCTAGGCGGTCAAGAATACAGCCACCAGTTCGCCTTCCCATTATATTGTTCACTGCAGCACGTTTGAATGTCTCTCTTTAAAATGTCTCACCTTGTTGACTAGACAATTATTCAAACGACAATAAGCTTAACTATTGTAAAATGTTTTGTTGGTAAGAACAGCGAGACAATCCAGATGTGAATTATCGGGGACATTTATGCGGGGAAGAAGCCGGAAAAATTCCAACCAATTTCGGGAATCGAATCCGGAACTCCCGCGTGATTGTCAGACGCTCTACCGACCAGACCACCGCATCTCCTTGGATGAGTTCCATACTTTGATTATTTCAATTTATTTTAATATATTTTCTTGTTTTTATGGATTTTCTTCATCCTTAAATGTCTCACCGCGTTGACCAGACAATTATTTCGTAACAGAAACAAAAAAATGCTCCCAGAATTTGATAGAAATCGAATGACTAGAAAGTAATTTCGTTTTATTGCTTTCATAAATACTATATTTATGTAGATCTCTACTACTTAATAGTGGTAGTGGTATTAGTAGTATTATTAGTAGTAATTCAGCTAATTAATTAATTATAATTATTATTAATTAATTGTGATTATTATTATTATTTAATTAAAGTATAATAAAACAATGGTAATGTGAATTTGGAGAAAGTTTTAGAAATAACACCCTCACCCTTGATGAAATCCTGCGTACGCTACTGTATGTATGCATCAAATCCATATAAAAACCAAACTTTACACAGCCTTCCTCTCTGTTTTTTACTCTCTCTGCGTTACCTCCCTACGAAGTACTGTAGCAAAAATATAATTACCATTGTATGAATTCGAACCTTGTCTAGTCTACCATTTTGTTTTGTCTTCGGTGCAGCAACTGTTAAGTTAAATGTCCTACCTTCTCCGAACACTAGATGTAAAATTGTGTGACACATTTTTATGTTGGATAGGAAAATATTAGTTTAGCGGGTATCGCAAAAGTCGTTGCACACAGGGTAATAATAATTTTCCTCACCCTATATACTCTTACGTGTATAATGACTGATCAGTACTTGTAGCCAATGATGTGCGCCTACACGTAAACAACATGGCGGAAGGTGATGACTTAGAAAAGGGTGTAGTGCTGCCTCCCAGAGGAAGAAGAAGCAAGCTACTGTTGCTAGACAAGAGTCTGTGCAAACAGAACCTGTAATGGTGAACGTAGTTTTGTTGTAATGTAAAGTATTACGTTGTTTGTAAGTTTGTGTAATAAATGCAGTTAATCTTGTTAACATATGTGTTTCCATCGCACATTGCTAGACAAGAGTCTGTGCAAACAGAACTTGGAATGGTGAACGTAGTTTTGTTGTAATGTAAAGTATTACGTTGTTTGTGAGTTTATGTAATAAATACAGTTAATCTTGTTAACATATGTGTTTCCATCGCACAACATTATGGCGCAGTCAGTATAAAAGAACTTTACTCTTCATGGATTGCAGGATTTGCAAGAACCTTACATTTCCGTAAGTATATTCTATTCGGACTGACTGTCCTCATTCGTACAACAAGCTGTTGTAGCAATCATAAACGTGTTGCTTTGACGCAATTTGACATAACACGGTAAGGATTAACCGTCTACATTGTTTGTTAAAAACAAAAATAGTGTGATGTAAATATATATATCAAGATTCCTTCTAACGTAGAATCAAGTTATAATCATGAAACGTACAAAGGCTTTGTCACGTTCATAGATACATTGTGATCCGACGCAGATCAAGTATAATTATAAGTGAAAACTCACTTTTCATAGTTGTTAGGTTAAACGTTTGGATTTACAGTCATAAATATGTACACAAACTTGACATTTAACGCTTTCGACGAAGATTCAGAGGACATTGAAGATTATCTCTTACGTTTCGAACAGTTGTGTATCATTCAAAAGTTCAGCGATGATCAGAGAGTTCCTATACTCATCGCCTTTATAGGTGCAAAGGCATTTAAAGTCTTGAAAAATGTAGTCGCACCAGACCTTGTACAGAATCTGTCGTATTCTCGTCTAAAGGATAGTCTTTTGTCACACTACAAACCTGTAACTAATAAGTTTGTTGAACGATATAAGTTTCGACGTTGTGTGCAAGAGGAAGGTGAAACCGTTTCTGATTATGTCATAAGGCTGAAGCAACAAGCCACAAAATGTAACTACGGCAATTATCTGGACGAAGCTTTAGTTGAACAAATAGTATTGGGCATACGATCTGAAGTTACTAGAAGAAAGTTGCTTTCAGTACAGTCATTAACCTTTCAGCAATGTCAGGAACTGACATTACAAAATGAAATGTTAGAGAAAGAAACCCGATTGTTAATACGATCAGAAAGTGTAAAGCAAGAGTCAGCAGTTTCACGCACCTCAACCCAATTTCCAAAAAGAACAGTGCAAGGGGACAAACATACAAAACAACATACTTATAGTTCGTCTAATCCAACGATTCACGGAATGAAATATACTGATTACAGCTGTCCTAACTGTACGTACAAACATGATTCTAAAGACAACTGTCCAGCCAAGGATTCTGTTTGTTCATTCTGTAGGAAACGTGGTCACTGGCAAAAGC
The DNA here is from genome assembly GCF_977018435.1 of Lepisma saccharinum. Classification (NCBI taxonomy): domain Eukaryota; kingdom Metazoa; phylum Arthropoda; class Insecta; order Zygentoma; family Lepismatidae; genus Lepisma; species Lepisma saccharinum. The sequence goes on along the minus strand of NC_139247.1, from coordinate 47,405,103 downwards.
GGTGTAGGAAGAGAGAAAAGCTTAAACAGAAACCCAATAGTAATAATAACGTAGGACAAACTACTGAAATCGAAAATTTGAAGATGTCAACTTCTCATACTTCACCTGGCGAACAAACAGCATGGTTACCTAGTATCGTTTCATACAGTTGTGACTCACACATCACCGGGTCACCTACGTCCAATTACCCTTTATCAAAGAATCCAATGCTAAAGGATTTACTTATTAACGGCAAGTTTGTTCAATGTGAGCTCGATACAGGGTCTGCCGTAACTCTGTTCCAAGCAGATTCATTCAGGAATTGGTTTCCAACGACTGATATTAAACATTCCTCCATAAAATATATGGCGTAGGGAAACATGCTCTTTCAGTGCAAGGACAAGCTGAACTGGAACTTACTCACTTCCTGTTATTTTGTGCAAGGAACATCTAAATTATCCACTCATAGGTCGTACCTGGTTAGATATCGTTACTCCAGATTGGAGAACGCTACTGTTATGCTCAGAGCCGGCAAGTTCTATGGTAGTGATACCTACAGAGATTGAGAAACTTCAACACTCGCAGTCGAATTCTGATCAAGCCCTTACTTCTAGCACTGGTATGGACGTAACGAAGTCGATGTCGAACACCATACACGTGCCGTTAAGTGAAGATGCTGCAACTACATCGGATAGCGGATTGTCTTTTAACAAGGAAAGGTTAGTTGAAGAGGAAACTTGTCAATCCTCAAGTCCGAAAGTCAAGAAAGGTCCAGATAATAGATGGCCGGAAGCTAGATTTCTAGGACAAAGACTCCACGTAAACCATTTCTTTTTGGCTGGGAGGAAGTTCCTCTTGCTTGTGGATGCTTACAGTCACTGGATAGATGTCTGGCCAGTATCGTCGTTAGATACACCAGAGACCCTACGCTGGATTCTTCAGTCATGCTCGACTCTCGGAATTCCACAGACAATAGTTTCTGACAATAGTCCAACTTTTAGCAGCCACACGTTCCGTTGTTTTTGCGCAACAGTTCGGGATTGAACACATCACAATACCGCCGTACCACAGTCCTAGCAACGGGCTTGCAGAGAGGTACGTACGCACGGTGAAGGCTGGCATGTTGAAGGTGTTGCATGAACATCCACATCTGACTTCTTTACAGTTCGATGCAAAGTTAGCGGAGTACCTGCTGTTCTTGAGGAATTCCCGGTTGGGAGAGGAACGTAGTCTTCCTGCAGTCTCTGTCCTCACTTTCAGTCCAAGAACATGGTGGAACTGTATACGTGGTGATCATAATAGAGATGCCGAGAGGACAGAAGCTCCTCCTTTCTTGAAACCTAGGAGCAACCACAACAAACCATACAGGACATATTCACCTACTGAAACCGTATGGATTCAATCACCGAAGCACTTGTCACCTAACTTCAAGGAGGCAGATATTGTAGAAAGGTTGGGTGGAACTCACCTATACAAAGTGCGCTTTGCCGATGGAACTCAAAGAGTGGTACATTCACGTTGGATTCGTCACAGGACACACAGGCAACAAAACCATCCAGAAACCTGGGATGATGATAGTCCACCCGGACCAGAAGGCGCGGCGGAGAATCGAAATTCAGATTTCAAAATTACCCCACCTCAACCAGACGTTGATGACCATCAACCCCAAGAGGATGGCGCTGCTCCACGACCAACATCCACTCCTCATGTGCCTAGAAGATCGACCAGGATTAAGGTACCCCCTGACAGATACGGGTACCCTTGTTAATTTTTTTTGTAACTCTGGGAGGAATGTAGTGCTGCCTCCCAGAGGAAGAAGAAGCAAGCTACTGTTGCTAGACAAGAGTCTGTGCAAACAGAACCTGGAATGGTGAACGTAGTTTTGTTGTAATGTAAAGTATTACGTTGTTTGTAAGTTTGTGTAATAAATGCAGTTAATCTTGTTAACATATGTGTTTCCATCGCACATTGCTAGACAAGAGTCTGTGCAAACAGAACCTGGAATGGCGAACGTAGTTTTGTTGTAATGTCAAGTATTACGTTGTTTGTGAGTTTATGTAATAAATACAGTTAATCTTGTTAACATATGTGTTTCCATCGCACAACAAAGGGTTCTGTCGAAATGAAAGAAAGTTATACTGCACGTCAGTTGCTGATCTGTGCGAAGAACCTTGTGTTCTCTATTTTACAATTGCGAACAATTTCTCACGGAGGAAGAAAAGCAGCACAGGAAATATTCTAGTGTTTTATGGAGAATAGACTAATTTTGCTCCACGACTGCCATCTGTATTTATTTTGCATTCAATTTAGCTTTTTTTCACAGTTGATGATAGAAGGAAAGAAACTTTGTTGTAAATAACATTCTTGTTAGTTTATCAGGATCAAATATAGTTGAAAATGTCACTTTCCTTTCATGAAAGCCTTGAAAATTAATTTTAATGTAGTTTAGATTGTCTACGTAGCCTATGTGTCTATGTAAACTACAATCCATTGAACCCAATGTAATCTGCAAGTAGTATACGTGTAGACAACCCATGTAGACTTAAACTTATAGTGTACGGCACTTCACAGCATGTCGAAAATATACATTATAATTTTCCATTGTTCAATCATGAACATAATATGTATGTACCTCTAAGTAATTATGTCGACTTTTGGACCACCCTGTATATTAGTATGTAAACACTTTCTATGTTACAAACTGCACCCATGTGAGCACTACCCAATATGTCATCCGTTGAAATCGTGAAATAAATTTTACTTTCTTTTGCCTTTAATTAAATTATGAAAATATGAGAATTTGTTTTGAAGATTTACAGAAATTATGCACATATATGTTTTTAGACTCAATGACATTTCTCTTTTTTATTTCAGTATTGTGTTGTTGCATTCAGGATGTAGAGAAATTGGTAAGTCCAGCTACGTTGCACGTTGCACGTTGCATTTTCTTGAAGTTTTTCTTGTAGAAGCATCGTTTCCTTGACTCCCATCTGTTTTTAAAGGTGTGGTAATGGCGTAGTGTGATGATCTGGCTTCTGTCACCTCTGCAACTGTCGCTCGAGGTTCGGTCGGTAGTGGCAAACTATTAGCAATCTCTTGTATATAAACCAAAATGATAGACTAACACTTATCTGAATTTATAAACGTAGAACCTCACAATGCAGGATTTCTGTTTCACTATTCTCTAGTTAAAGCTTTAGAGCGAAAATAAAAAGAAACACGAATTTCAGGTAGATAGTGAACATCCAGGAAAGAAGCGCTAGCCACAAGTTCTGAAGTTAAGAACAGCCGTTAAGCCGTGCCATCTGTTGACAAGAACTGCAACTAACTTTTTACCAAGGAACCCATTTAAAAAGTTCTGAAGGCGAAAAGCACAAGTTGAAATGTCCCGTCTCGATTCGGTTAACGTTCTTTCGCACTGCAATTACTCAAGTTTTCTTATCCCAAAGATGGTTTCCTCGTTTTTACCATTGCTGTAGTCAGTGGTGTGTTGTCATTCTGCTGCTGACAGCTTGATAAATGATGTCAATTTGGAGCAATTCAATACAACAAGAGGGACTTTAGTAGAGAAAGAAAGACGGATGGATGCAGAGAAATTTCTACAAGGGAAAGTTCTGTTTCAAGTATTTTTAAATATAAACACTAGGTTTTTTGGGGAGCGTTTCGTGTCGGAACTCTGTGCGTATTAAGAAATGATTGTTTTTGTCTCGTGGTTGCAGTCATGGAAAGCTGGCCCTTTTGGTGGCAAATGTTCTTCAACCACTCTTCTTTTGGGTGAAATTTCTTAAAAGAAAAAAACGAATTAGAGTCGTGTCGCCATGGACGAAATCTCAAGCTGGAGTCCATGACAAATTCTATGTACAGCGTTACAAAAAAAGAATGGTACAAAAGTAAGGTTATTTTGTGTTTAAGTGAAAAGAGATACAAAAGCAATTCTGGTTTGAAAGAAGAAAGGAAGGTTGTAAATTTATAGCCTGTGGTTGTAGTTGACGTAAAATCCGCTAGAGGCGCTACTTGTTGTTGATAGCTAAAATGGCAACAACGAAGGTAGAGCAGCATACTGCGTAATAGAATTTGCACGAACAGGGGCAGTTGTTACAGTTCAGAGACACTTTCCTGCAAAATTCAAGAAACGACCACCACATAGACACTGCATTACACGCTGGTTGCAGAAGTTTGAATCAACTGGATGTCTGTGGACCGGAGCCAGTGATGTTGGAACGCGTCTGGCAAGAAATTGATTATTATCGCTTTGACATCTGCCGTGTTACCCAGGATGATCATATCCAACGTTTGTAATTGCCCAGGTAAATTTACAACCTTCCTTTATTCTTTCACCACGAGAATTACTTTTGTATCTCTTTTCACTTAAAAATAAATTAACTTTACTTTTGTACCATTCTTTTTGAATAATCCTGTATATATACTATCTCAGCATTTTCTGCCAATACGCAGACTATTTTGCCACTGGACTTGTCCAGTCAGTGCAGGCGGACGCGATGGTCTCTACTAACGCACACGGTCTATAGAATAAACAATTTACTGAAAGGAGTGTTTAGTGAAAAGATAACAAATAAAATTGGGGACGCGTTTACTCTGTAACCGTCATATGCTCCATGTTTACTAATTCGAAGTTGCAAAATCGATATTTCATTCATTACATATTATTAAATCAAATCGATAACTAGTTTGATTTATATCGTTTTAACTTATGATATGTCTATCTCGGTATTGCAAATTTTGTCTTTGTATCCTAAATAATTTCTGAGCAATCGATGCGATATATTCAGAATATTAGTTATGTGTGAATTTAGTATACAACATAAATTTCTTCCTCTTCCTTTCAATTATTTCAAAGTTATCGAAGATTTATTGTTGACTTTCTTATGTTCACTTCTCATAGTAAAATACATATCGCATAGGTCTATGTAGGTATAATTAATTTTATCTTTGTAAATTTGAATCTTCGAGTAATCGATTGTGTCCGATTGTTGACTCGATACATCAATCAAGAATATGAATCGAGTTGATAATTCACACTACGGAATATATTTTGATTGTAGCATGTTTCTTTGAAGATATTGCAACAATAAAAGACAATGAATTGTTGGCTTTTGTTTACTGGTATAGAAGACCGAGGGGTCAATCAAAATACGTTTTGTGGCGTTTAACTTCAGAAAAGTTTAAAGATCTTCATATCTGTTCGTTTGTGATACGTCAGAGTATGGACTTAGAGATCAATTATCTCTTCCGGCCACAGACACGTGCTGATTCAAGTACCAAGTTTCATTTTTGTCGGTTTGGAGATATTGATATATGACGCGTTCATCCTTTTCTGATGAGTGCATTAAATACTTACAACTTTTGGTTATCTTTTTATGGACCACCCTGTATAACTCCAAAGCATACGTAAGTCTGATGTAATTTGCTTCTAAGACAGAGTTAGTTAACAGCATCTTACAAGTGTGTCAAATGTTCAGCTTTATTGGTAGAAAAGGTAACTGACAATTGAATCCACTATAGTATGCAGGATGTTTCCCGGAGTGGCCAGAATTGTGCAGCTACAGGTGGATATTCCATACTTACATTCTAACGGGTGGGCGTTATATACTATAACGTGCTTACCATTTTTAAGCTTCGATTTAAAAGTTGTTCAAAGACAAAATTGGTAAACGGGTCCATTTTAAGGAAGCTTTGCATTTACCACTGAGTTTTCCAGAGTACTTTACAGACTTGAGGACTAAAAGTGGTAAACGTTGTAAGTGCCAAAAGCGAAAGTGTTGGGAAATCGCATCGTTCCGCACATCAGCCCGTAAGAACGTGCACACTAGTGACCTCTTTACACTCCCTTTGAACTACTTAGAGGGCTACCAGCCACATTTCACGATTACCACATTATAAAGCACGCCACATTTCACAGTTTAATGTGGAAAACGGTGTTTGAATTATTGTGGCACTTACAGCGTTTACCAATTTTAGTCTTCACTTGTATTGAAATTTTTTATTTTCCCCGTAATTTCGGGAGGGACTGTAACTCCTTTCTACGTACGGCAGTGATGGAATCACATTTATTCATTTTGTTTTAAAAAGTTTTAAAAATTATGGTGCCTCCACCCCCCCCCCCCCCCCAAAGTATCAGAAATGTTACCTTCTTTGGGCCATCCGGTGTAAGACGTGATACAATGTTCTCCGTATTGTTGCTTCTTGAAGCTTCGCATTGTTGTCAGCCAATGATATATGCAAAAACTATCGACCGGTCTATAATGTCATTAGGAACGATGTGCGAAGTACCATCACGTCATTTCTTTACTTTACGGAAAAGTTACGGCTAATCAAGTTAATGAACCGGGTTCCGACCTTCGACAGGAAGTTGTCATTGGACGCTTCCGGTCGCCGCATCTGACGGGACGAAGTGATTTGTGTTTCGCTCGAATCTTGCTTCCTGCAACTTCAATATTCACCGTACTAAAGTCCTGGAAAATCTTGATGCGTGTCCGATGTTTCAGCATTAGTCAAGGTTTCGTCGAATTTCACCAACGATTTGTGTTTGCGAATGTATAATGTTACTTACTTTACACCAGGTTTCTACCTGTTTAGGTTAATGTTGAGTTGGTGAAACGTATGAAGGAGTAAACGGCTCCGGTGGCTCAGTCGATCGAGTCCAACTACTACGCGCATTCAAGTGGGAATTTTTCAGGCGATGGCTCAGTATGAAGCGACTCGGCGGCTCACTCAGCCTCTTACAAATAGATACAGCTTGACCAAGAAGAGCTAAACCTTCTGGTGCTCAATTCTTGAACCGCTCATTGCTTAAAACAATGAATGAACATTTTGATGGACAATTTGCTTTGTATTATTTATACGTCTCACTGTAAAACGGTATTTTGTTTCCGTGATGGTTTTTAGTTGCTGTGGTAATGAATTTGTCCCCAATTGTATGTAGTTAAAGTGCCAGTGTTCCCCGAAATTTTATGAATCAACCAAATTAATCAGAATTGGACAACCGTTCAAACCCGAGATTATTTATTACCAGGCAATATCCTTAACCATTACTTTATTAAAGGGAAAACTCAGGGTGTCTACCAGTCTGGAAAACTTGAAAAACCTGGAAATGTAAGGGAATTTACGTTTTCCGGAAAAGTCAGGGAAATGTACTGTGTTTCTGCAGAAAATTATTAGTTTTTGTGAATGTGCCCTAAAAATAGGTTACAAACTATATTACAGTTTTATATACTGAGTACTATCGGCAAATTGCATATTAGAAACTAGGGAAGGGAGTCATGTTTTGAACTATTTTCAAGTAGGAATCTACTACAGTAAGTGGATATTGGCTTGGCATTTACCGCTATCTTGATGCAATAAATGGAAAGTATTACCCATTACGAAGTCATAGACACCCTGACACTGGCTACAATGTACAGTAATAAGATAAATACACAAGGGCTTGCAACACTGCTTGATGTAACCCTTCCTCGAAGGCCCACTATATTGAAACCGGGTCAGAATTGCCGAAGTTCGAAGAAGAGAATTTATACCGATCGGAAAGCTCAGCTGAAAGTTTCCCCGGCCAAGAAACTTAACGATATCAGTCACGTTGCAAAAGGTCAGATGCCTTCCTTCTTGCAATCTTGGTAATAGGCCTAACTTTCGCCCAGGGAAAGAAAGCCCTCCGCTCCACTCCCGAAGAAATTTCCCGACGCCATCTTCTCCCCCCTCCCCTCCACCCTTTGACGGAAGGCCATGAAGTCTTCCGCCCTGTGATACCGACCGAGCAAACAAATGAAAATGTCATTATGGTCATATATCTTAACCCTTCTTTCCTGCAGAATGGGAATTTGGTTGGAAGAATAATTCACGAATCGATTCTAGACTCATCTTTTTCTTAAATCGAGAACATTAGCGTCAGCTAGATTTGGTGGGACAGCGATATTTCAAATTGTCGGAGTTTGAATGTTATCTATAGCGAAATCTGGAAAAGAACGAGCAACATAAATGTAAAAATCGTGAGATCAAGCAAATGAATGAAGAACAACTACATGTGAAAATCGTGAAATCTGACAAGTGCCAATAAGGAACAAAATGTGAAAACCGTGAGATCTGACAAATGAATGAGAAACAAAATGTGAAAATCCAAATCGTGAGACCTGAAAAGTGAATGAGGAACAAAATGTGAAAATCGTGAGACCTGACAAGTGAATGAGGAACAAACTGTGAAAATCGTGAGACCTGACAAATGAATGAAGAACAAAATGTGAAAATCGTGAGACCTGACAAGTGAATGAGGAACAAAATGTAAAAATCGTGAGACCTGACAAATGAATGAGGAACAAAATGTGAAAATCATGAGAACTGACAAATGAATGAGGAACTTGAAATCTGACAAAAATAATGACGAACAAGAAAACTAAAAATGCTTAGATCTGACAAATGAATGGAATGAAATTGAAACTGACGAAATAAGACAAATGGATGAGGAACAAAAAAGTGAAAATTGTATGATCTGACGAATTAGGATCAGCATAGTAAAAATAGTGCGATGGAGCAAAAGAATGAGGAATAAAACCGAAAATAGCGAGATCAGACAATTGAATGAACAAAGAAGTGAGAATTACAAGATGTGACGAGTGAGGAACCAAAAACTGAAGATTGCGATATTTTATTTCTGAACGAGTAAGACAAAAAAAATAAAAAATAGTGAGATCTGAAAAAGACTAGTGGGATAAAACTGAGAATCTTGAAATCTGACAAATGAATGAGGTACTAAAAAAAACCTTGAAAATCATGGAATCTGACAAATGACTGTTCAAGTCAACAGTCTTAAAACTGCAATATACGCAACCTCAACTTTCAGTACCCAATAAAATTCATCCAAAAGAACTGACACCAACTGTCGACTCCGTACTTTCCTGAAAACCTTCCAAACTTTTCCCGGTAGGAGATTTGCCATAAATGAATCTTCAATTAGGATTCGCGGAGTAAACAAGATGGCCGGGGAAACTTGGAACTTAGATCCACTTTGCACGTTTTCGCAGAAGGCAACATCGGACGCGTGAAAGCAAACAAGGGAACAAGAACAAAACGGAAGTTCTGGGCATTATCCCCAGGACATGCTTGCTCGTGCCTTGTAATGTTGGGATAATACTGTGGTCGAATGCGGAAGGGAACTTGTTTTCAACTTCGAGAGAGCTTTTGGTGAGCTTCCCTCAGGAAGTAACAGGATTTATAGGCTGATGCCAATGTACGAGGGGCGTTCAAAGAGTCGCGATTAGCAAGTTCATGCATGCAGCTTGCATACAGCGTTGACTTGGATTCATCTTGTTTCGGACTTGAAGAATTCGGTCATTATGTTTAGTATTCTTTGTTCTCATTGTGAAGTTAATGTTTAATAATTCTGAAGAAAATGTACGAAATATTCAAATAATACTGTTTTAGTCAAGGTGTAAGTTGTGTATTAAATAATAGCTGCACAACGGAATTTCCGTAAAGACCAAATCAACATAGTCTATGAGTGAATGGAGCTACCTTTATGTACATATCTGGGGAAGAGAAGATTTTTCGGTTCTGGAAGAATTGATCATTCGAGAATGATTTGTGTTAATTGTGCTGGATGTGATCATAATTTGAAGCCTTTTTAAAAAAGAAATTGTGCCGGTAGTTAAAAATAATGTATTGCTAGGTAAACTGTCTTTGATGCAAGATAAGAATTCACGGTATACTCGTTACGTTATAATTAAATAGTCCACATCGACGCACATAATTGATTCCTGACAGTTTAGCGCACATTTTTCCGGTCTGAAAGAAATTAGTTAAGTTCATTTGTACATTATAGTCAAAATATTAACTTGATAAAATTTTCTAGTGTTGCGAATTACGGACTTACAAAATTTAATATTCTGTGTCCGAAAGTCATGCACTGCTATGACACGCTCGTGCCAGATTCAACTATAGCATATTAATATCCATAAGAATAGATTTATCTCAATACAAATTGAGAATGAGTAACATGAGACTGTATATCGGTATACACGTGATACCTCCCAGGGCACGGGAAAACATTAAGATTTGCAGTAAATTAACAAACTCAGGACTTACGTGTTAACATCTAGGTTCAGAATATATTTATCTTGATTATGCAATTAAGAACAACATTTTACATCATAACGAAATGCACTAAAAATCATAGTAACAGCAGCACAAAAATTATCACATGAACTTCCATTAATCTCGTAACTTCTATTCCAAGATTCATATCTATCAGGCGGGATGATGTACTTCAGCAGACTGTTCATACGTCCGGGAAGGACATGTCAATCGCCCCCTCCATTGAGAAACAAAATCGACGACGACTCGTGGAAGCACTCACAGTCTAGGAGATTTTGGATTCAACCTTCTAAAAGTATTTTCCTCATGTCTGGAGAACAATTAAAAATCTTCAGATTGTCGAAATTCACCTTGCACACTTCCTTACGAGTTTTTGTGTCCAATAACACTGCCGTGTTGAATTTCACTTGGGTAGCTATGAACGGTCCTGTCCACAAATAAAACAACTTGGAAATGGTTCGGTTAACAGCTGAACTTGGACGATGACTTCTTAGCAGCACCAGGTCATCCTCCTTCAACTGCAAAGCATGGCACTTCTGCTTCAGTTTCCGCCTCTGCACAGAATATCGTTCCCTTAACTGCACTTGAACAACCTTACTCTGCCAGTCTTTCTCACCGTCTTCTGACACAGGCCATGGAAAATCTCTTAGCACTTGTGGTGGAACTGAATGGTGGAAAACAATTCAATGGGTGAATATCCTGTAACTTCAGAAAGAGAATTGTTAATTAACCAGGCAACTTCATAAAGATGCTTGGACCAAATCTGGTGATCGTGCTGGCAATAAACCCTAAGTAAACGAGTTATCTCTTGGTTTGCTCTCTTTACTAAGTTTCCTTGAGGGTGGTAGGGCGTCGTACACACATGTTTCATTCCCATGGATTCGATGAAACTCTGCCATGACCTGGAAGTGAACTGGGATCCTCTATCCGACAATATTAGTTTAACAGCTGGATAATGGGCGAAATATCTCTCCTTCATTAATCGAATTATCTCAACGGTACTAGCCTTCAACACAGGATAAACTGTGACGAACCTGGAGAAAACATCTATAAGGCTGAGAATATAATAGTACCCTGAAGAAGGCTGTAACTTTCCAATAAGGTCAATGGAAAGCATCTCATGAGGTTCCTTTCCACTAATGTGCAGCTTTTCCTTCATGATACCTAACTTGTCAGGCTTCACTTTTGCACAAATCAGGCAATCACGGATATAGTTAGAAATATCAGGTTTCATTTTTTTTCAATAATATCGGGATTGCAATTGCCTATAACACTTTCCCACACCAAAATGACCGCCGTCATCATGAATTTTTTTCAGCAGCTCAGGACGTCTGGAATTCGGAACACACAACTTGTACTGTGGAGCCTCCCCACTGTAACTTCTAAACAGCAATCCATGATGAAGTTTAAAGGACTTCCGTAACCTGGTCATGCCTGCATCTTCGTTTTCAGTAGGCTGATGAAGTTTAGCAATCATTTCACTGCAAAAAGAATCTTTAGCCTGGGCTTCTTTCCAATCACTCACTTCTTCATCTTCATCTTCTTCCCACAGAAAATTTATGTGGTAATGCAGACAATCAGACTCCGGTTTGCTCTCAGTATCTGCTTTCACAGGATATCTAGATAGCGTATCAGGAATAATGTTTTCTTTTCCACTAACATACACTATTTCGAACTGATATGATTGGATTTTCAAAGACCAACGGGTCAATCTACTATTCCAATTTTTGCTATTTTGCAGCCACTGTAGTCCTTTATGATCAGTATAAATTTTAAATTTTCGCCCCTTAAGATAGACTGCAAAGCGTTCTATTCCAAATAATATAGCAAGGCACTCAAGTTCATGAACAGAAAAATGAAGTTCATTGTTACGTAACTTTCGGCTAGCATATTGGATAACGAAAATATCATGTCCATCTGTCTGGAACAAAACGCAACCAAGCCCTTTTCCACATGCATCTGACTGTAGACAAAATTCTTTAGTAAAATCTGGTTGCGATAGCGCAGGTGCACTAACCAAATCAAGTTTCGTCAATTCAAAAGCTTCATTTTCTACTTCTGTCCATTGAAACTTCACATTTTTGGACAAAAGATAAGTAAGTGGTTGCACTTTTACTGCAAAATTTTCAATGTACTTTCTCCTCCAACCGGCAAGTCCCAAAAATTTCCGAACGTCTTTTCTATTTCTAGGCCTAGGAAAATTTAAAATGGCGTCGTTCTTCTTAGGATCAGTTCGGATGGAATCCCCAGAAACAATATGGCCTAAATATAATATTTCCGACTTAACTAAGTCACATTTCTTCAACTTCACCGTCATTCCAACTTCTTCTAGTCTGGTCAAAACATAATTAATGTGCCGGAAATGTTCGTGCAAATCACAGTCGAACAGTAATAAATCGTCGATATACTGGGTCAGAAATGAATCAGTTTCGGGCCCAAATATAGAATGCATAGCCGAAACAAAAACTGAAACTGCGTTAGCTATTCCGAAAGGCATTTTTGTAAACATCCACTGTCTTCCTTTATAAGAAAATGCAGTGTATGACTGGCATTCTTGCTTTACAGGAATCTGCAGATACCCGGATACCAAATCAAAACTAGTGAAGTACTTGGCACCTTTAAATTTCTGAAGTGCTTCGTCTATTGGTTCAACAGAACTTCTAGGAACAATAACAAACTTATTCAACAACCGAAAATCTACACACGGACGTACAGACCCATCCGGTTTGTCCACAACAATGAGCGGGTTCAAGTACGGAGAGTTACAAGGCACAATTATTTCCCAATCTTTCCATTTTTGCAGCTCAGCCTCTAGTTTTGCCCTTTTTGCCACTGGAATCGGGTACGGTTTTTGACTCACTGGAACGGTACTGGACAAATGAATATCACAGACTAAGTTCTTGGCAGTGCCAGGCCTCTCTGAAAACACCTTCCTATGTGCAATAAATATCTCGAACAATTCGGCTCTTTGTTCCTTAGCCAATAATTCACTGGAGTCAATCTTCTCCCTTATATCCTCTAGCGGTGTAGCCCATTTATCGTAGCTAGCTTCAATCCTCCGGACGCTCATTTGCTTATCAACGGAATCATCATCATCTAGCTTTTGCTCAATTGGCTCTCCATCCACCATTAGATACAACTTCTTATGCTTGAGATTGATCTCTGCTTCATATTTTTGCAGGAACGAATAACCCAATAATAAGTCTGAAGGCAAATCCTTCACAACAAAAATATCTAAAGGTATGGTGTTCTCGGCAATTTCCAGCACGATTCTGCGCTTTCCCACAACTCGAGTTCGACTTTTTCCAGCGAAATCAATAAGTCGTACCTCTGGAGTAGCTTGTAACATGGCCCCTGGCAAATTTTGCTTTATTTTCTTCCAAATCTCGAGACTCAGAACAGATATTTCAGCTGCAGTGTCCACTATACAAGTGATATCAACATTTGCTACACGTGCCTTGAACTCAGGCGATCTTCCAAAATTTTTAGACTGACTAGCCTGACACAAATTGTAAAGAAACTCACTCTCTTCATGATTAATAACAAACACCAGCTTCAGATCATTACTTACAGACTGGGAATTATTTTCTGCAGGCCCCAGTTCTATCCGAGACCGCCCGACATCAGAAGGGGACGTTTCTATGCCAGGCGTGGGGTAAAATCCCGCACCTGGTCGAGATTTGCTCCATTCTCCCAGCAAAAATTTCTGGTCAGCTCAACGCTCTGTTGCTGCTCGTTACTAGGGTACGACACTGCAGCATCTGTTTGTAAGCCACTGCTCGCCGCTTGGAATCGTGGAGAGCTACGACCTTCCCTCAAAGGTTCACTGTGCTCCGGTGAAGATACACGGTTCTCATTTCGTGGTCTCTCACAAGGTTCGTATCTGGGAGCAGCATACTCACGTCTCTGCCTATTTTGGCTTTGTTGACGATAACGATTGCCGTTTCTATATGGGCCTGCAGGGCGATTTTCACGGTAATTATTCTGCCTCTGGACCATACGAACCCTCGGGTTTCTGTTTGCCGAGTTGCCTGGAATATATCTGTTGTTCTGGTGAGTAGGATTCTCCTTCCTCCACGTAGTTCGCCAAGCATCCTGCTCTTCCGCTTGCTCGTATCTCTTAACAAAATCTGCAAGCAAATCAACAGTTACGGGAGCGTGGGCCATACACAATTGCTTCACTCTATAAGGCAATTGGCCGATTATGAGGTTTACCACCTCCTGCTCTGTGTAGTGGCTACTCAGGTTTCTGTAAGCAGAGTATACAGACCAAACATATTCTTCCAAACTATTGTCATTGTTTTTATTGTACCGTTTGGCCCTAACAGATGCCAACTCCCTTTCTTTTGCCTCTGAAGACGCAAAACGCCTCTTAAACGCCCTACGGAAATCTGAATATGTGTGGAAATCATTCTTATGAGAGTAGAACCAATGATAAGCCATGCCCGTTAGCAAACGAGGAATAATCCCCAGCCTGTATCTATGCGGGATCTGAAGGATCTCAAGGTTGGTATCTAATTCTTTGAGATAAATCTCAGCCGAGGTGGCTATAATATTTCCGTCGAATTTCCGCATGGAATTCAGGTCAGCCATCCGGGGAGTCATCCCACCACGCGTAGCATTGGTTCGAGATTTTCTTTCTTTTCTCTTTTCCGATAAAGTCGACTCGCTGCCTGAAGAACTGGAAACGATCTCTCTGTGGCGTCTTTTTTTTAAATGTGTACGGTTTCGTTGCCCCGAAGAGACCTCAGAACGACTAGGAGACACTAACCTTCGAAAAGGCGCGCCCAGCTGGTCCACCCGCGGTAACTCTGGTTCACCGGAGAGTGGCAACTTGCTTAAAGTGGTTGAAATTTGAGCCATTTCGTCACAAAGATTACGCATGTCTGAAGAAAGCTTCCCTTGTTTTGATTCCATATCATTTTTCCACTCTTCAGCATTCTCTCTAGGACCCTCTGTGCCTTTAAGTTTTTCCGCCACAGTCTCTTCAACTCGCAAATTCAGGTTTTCTCTCAGCTGATATGCCATATTGGTCACCTGGTTGTCCAACTCTCTGGACATTTCTTCTCTGAAACCGCTCTGCGTTTCGGAACTCCTCCTTGGTCTGCTCAGCTTCTTCCCTCAACAGCAGAACTGTTTCATCGAGTTTAGATTCCAGCTGCTGAGAATTTGACTGACATGCTTGACGTAAGCTCATCATCTCAATTTCAAGGCTTTCCTTCAATTTCTGCTGTCCCTCAGACATTTGCAGAGTCAGTTGTTCGATCCTCCGTCCCATCTCTGAATTGGACGCAGCGAGTTGTGAACAACTATGGGCCAGTTTCTCCTCCATCCTTGCTTCTAGCCGGCACTCAAGAGTTCTACTACTTTCTTCTAGTCTTAGTTGTAAACTGTGCTCCAAGATATTCATATTTTCCTGAAGTTTATCCTCTAACCTCCTAGAGTTCTCATGTAACTTAGCCTCCAAGCTATCAGAATGTTCCAGCATTCTAGATTCTAGATTATTAGCATTTTCCGTAATCTTTTCCTGGATTCTAAGTTCTAGATTACTAGAATTTTCAGTAATTCTTTCCTGTATTCTAAGTTCTAGATTACTAGTATTTTCAGTAATCCTTTCCTGGATTCTAAGTTCTAGATTACTAGAATTTTCAGTAATCCTTTCCTGGATTCTAAGTTCTAGATTACTAGAATTTTCAGTAATTCTTTCCTGTATTCTAAGTTCTAGATTACTAGAATTTTCAGTAATTCTTTCCTGTATTCTAAGTTCTAGATTACTAGAATTTTCAGTAATTCTTTCCTGTATTCTAAGTTCTAGATTACTAGAATTTTCTGCCATTTTAGCTTCCAGATTGCGGGAATTTGCCTCCAGCATTCGCTGCAATGACGCAAGCAAATCAGTAGTAACAGGAACAACAGGAACTGCAAGTTTTTCTTTGCATGCGAGACATGTTAATTCACAAGGAGAATTACTTTCCTTTGGTGACTTTAGCTTTGCACAATTTAAATGAAAAGTATTGTGACACTCAGTGCAAACAAACGTATCATCAAGCCTTGATGTAGTCTCACAGCAAAACACATGAACTGTGCTTTCGTCAACATTTAACGCTTTGCTTCCACTTCTTAATATTTTCTTTTCCATTGTTGCGCATCAAAAGTTCTGAGTCAACTGCAAATCTAAAACACGTTACCAAAGATTAACGTAACTAATGCACAATGTGTTCGTGGCCCCACGTTCTGTGCGCCAAATTATTGACACGGTCGTGCCAGATTCAACTATAGCATATTAATATCCATAAGAATAGATTTATCTCAATACAAATTGAGAATGAGTAACATGAGACTGTATATCGGTATACACGTGATACCTCCCAGGGCACGGGAAAACATTAAGATTTGCAGTAAATTAACAAACTCAGGACTTACGTGTTAACATCTAGGTTCAGAATATATTTATCTTGATTATGCAATTAAGAACAACATTTTACATCATAACGAAATGCACTAAAAATCATAGTAACAGCAGCACAAAAATTATCACATGAACTTCCATTAATCTCGTAACTTCTATTCCAAGATTCATATCTATCAGGCGGGATGATGTACTTCAGCAGACTGTTCATACGTCCGGGAAGGACATGTCAGCTATCATTAATTTCATTATTTGACTCGCTGATGGGGCCATTACGCGATAAAATGTTATAAACCAATTTTTGGACTGAAAAAACAGGATGCGACGATTATGCGGTGAAATACCGTAATGTTGCAGTTTTCGGGAAGTTACTTTTTACATGTAACTGAGTTACGGTTAAAGTTACGGCTACGTAATAGTGAGTCAGAGCTTTATTTTATTTTGGCAATAAAGTCAAGACAAAGGTTTATATAGATATAATTTTAAAGAAAAAAATGTATATAAAACGATTTCAGTTAATTATGGTACACTACGTTATTCTGATAATAAAATTACTGAATGATTTTTATTTACGAAACATTTTTTTTAAATAATTGTGTTTAGTCTTCAATTTGATATCCGTGGTCATAAGCTCCATGGCGAGGCCATGCCAAGGTGTATTTTCACTGGGTGACGCGTGGTCAGCGCATCGAATTCTATCCTCGCTGCTTTCTGGCTTTCGCGACCGCAGCCCTGTACTTCTTCAGAAGTAGTTCCCCAATTATCCTCACGATGCGGAGCCAGCACCGAAATGTTGAAGTATCGAACCCAGGACCTCTCGCACCAAAGGTGAGAGCGCTAACCATTAGGCTGCGCAGGAGACACCACATGAATATCACCGAGGTTGATGCAGTGAGTTGAGTCTGCTGTGATTTTTTAAGTAGGTGCCATAGGCATTAGTGACATGTGCACAAACGTAAGTAAAGAATTTTCTCACATTTTTTTGCGCGCATTGAGAACGAAGAGCTAGAGCTTTATTAATCTTCTGCTCGGTACAAAAATAGTGTCAGGTTCGGTCAGCCTATACGCATCAATGCAAGCTTTGCGAAGATACAAAAATATATATATATATAGAAGACCAATCCCCTAAGGGGAAATTAATAAAAGTGTTAATCAGCTTACTCGCAAGCCATCTCGGGTATCCAACGTTTCGATAAACAGACCAGCGTCTTTTTCTGAAAATAATTCTTTGTTTCTGTGGAAGCAACCGTGCGCTTTTTCATCCCTTCGTTTCTCCCTCTACCACACACTTTTCACACGTACTCTTTCAGCGGTTTTGACGCTCAAAGAGACTAAAAGAAGACAACATTGAATGAGGAAGGAAGTGTATAATTTCAGGTCAGGCACATTTTCCCCCCTTCAATACCTCCTGCTATCAATTTTCCCTTTGTTCAACTTCTCTTTGAAGTCCCGGCAAAGCCACCCACCTGTTGAGCTGAAGTGGCTCTGAACTTCCGGTGAGTCCTGCTTCCGAAATCAGTCGGCATCTCAAAAGCTTTACGCACGAGTTATCTCAGGTATTTCCACTGTATGCGTGAGAGAGCTATTCTCTCACGTGTGAATCATGAAGTGATAAAATGAATATTTCTACAATGTATCCTAGGTTGAAGCATGTGTACTAATCAGCCAGTTGATTGCACCAATCAGCGAGCCAATTTCTAGCTTTGAGGTAGTTCAGCATCACTTCTTCGATTGCACCAAGTCGACGAAGTAAAGCATGGTGTTAATTACGTCCACTAGGTAGAGCCACGAGGAGAACAATTTTGTGTGGGTTTCAATTCGGGCGAAATCTTCCGAAACGTTGCTTTTTCCGACAAATATAGCCCAACTGACAATTTTAAAACTAGACTGCACGAATTTGTTCTTGGAAAGTGAAGGTAAGATTCCTTACAGAGTAACCTTGTAATCAAGGGGTCCCGAGTTCGATTCCCGGTGGAGGCACATAGTGGTTCGGATCTCACTTTAAACTGTAGGTCCAGTCCCGATTAGCCTCACTGTGCATAAAGTGGACTTAAAACACCAAATCAATCAATCCTTACAGAGTAAGAATGAGACCATGCGGACCTCCGTGGCGGAGTGGTTATCGCAGCGTGCTACGACTACTGGGGTACTGGGTTCGAATCGCGGTCTACGCATGGATGTTCTTTGTGAGTGTCCCTTCATCAATATCATCACTCATCCTCATCTTCACGATAAGCAATGAATCAATCTAACTGAATACGTTCATAATTTAAGAGAAATATTTGATATTCCTCGTGGAGTTAGGAAACTTTTCATCTTTGTCTGCACTACAGGTATTACTCGAAAGAGTATTTTTCATAAAGCATCCGCAGATATGACAATTTGCATACATATCCCTCCGCCTAATGCACCAATACAAGCGCCTATCCCTATTCTCTACAAAGCATCGCTGGAGCTAGGAATCTGAGCACCGATTAAAGACTTCTACTACCCTGGATTTGGGGGTGCTATGTACTACAATTAGGTTCTGCCACGTCATTGAGAGAGTGACACCAGTCCGGCTTAGGCCAGAGTAAAACATGAGATTCTCAGGGCAACTGAAACTAATTGATAACTTATTATAGAAGGAAGAAAAAAACAAAGGAAACAACTTGTTTAACCTACTACGGAAGGTACAGTGTCTCTCAAAAGTTTTAGGACAACGACATTTTAAACTAGGCAACCCAATTTACACAAGCCGTTGGTGGGTTGCGTGCAGAGTTAGGCTCAATTTCAGGGTTGCCACATGCACAATAGATATTTATAAACTACGCGAAAGAAATATAAACAAGTATTATTGTATAAAATTATTAAAAATATCACTATTATATCGCAAATGACAAAATTCTTTCTGAAAGAAAAAAATAGGTTTTCTAGAGGTGAGAGGTTACAAAGGAGAGGAGAAAGAGCAAGCGAAAGGAGAAGAGGAAAAGTAGAGGAGAGAAGAAAGATAGGATAGACGAGGAGAGGAGATGTAGTGAGGAGAATGAAAAACGATTCGAGGAAAGATGAGGAAAAAAAGAACAAAGAATAGAAAAGAGGAGGAAAACGAGAGGAGAGGAGAGGAGAGGAGGAGACGAGCAGAGGGAAGTGGAGAGTAGAGTAAAGGAGAGAAAAAGAGAAGATCGAAAAATAGAGTGCATTGGAGTCGGAAATCTAAGACAGGAAAGGAGATAAGAGGAGTGGAGAAGAGTGGGATGGAGATAAGATGCGAGAAAAGTAGGGAAGGCGATATGAGATAAAAGCAGAACAGAAAGAGGGGAGAGAAGAAGGAGAAGGAACTGGAGAGAAGAGGTAGTTGCAGAAAATATCGTCTGAGCGTCAAGAATGGATGCATTGTTCAAATTATCGACATGAAACATTCAATAACATTTTGAAATGTATTGGAGAATATATTAGATCGGTGCGAAATGCCTTTTGGCTGAGTTCAGAGCAAATTAAAATCTTCCATGTAAGATCTTTGATTTTACCTGCCATTAAACCACTAAAAAAATGAACGTAATTTTTAATATTTATAAGAATTATTCAATTTTTCTCCACTTCTCGGTTCGTTGAAATTGAGATTTTGTAATTCAATATTTCCCCTCCCCCATCGTTAATTCCAAACTGAATCATTCCGTTTCACACGGCGTGGATAATGAACACAATGGGATATGTCTAAAACTTACGAAAATTTTCTGCCACCGGAAGGGTTTGAACCTACGACCATCAGATTGACAATCCTGAACGGTAGCCACTACCCTGCAAGCTTTCGCTCCTTAAACAAGGTAGAAGAAGGACTACACCACGCCTTTAACTTCGAATGAAACAACAATTTTTTTAAAGCATTCTGTCCCTCCAATATTTAAATGTCGTTTGGTGTACGTGTAGTTGAACTTTTACTTTAATTTTGATTTGCTTTCTTGTAGTATAACCGATATCTTCGAGAAAGAATTTGCGAAGTGATTAAAA
Organism: Lepisma saccharinum; assembly: GCF_977018435.1. NCBI lineage: Eukaryota > Metazoa > Arthropoda > Insecta > Zygentoma > Lepismatidae > Lepisma > Lepisma saccharinum. Next base: position 47,384,624 of record NC_139247.1, on the reverse strand, counting down.
ACGAGAATATTGGTAGTTGTGAAAATGCGAGTTATTTCTTCTAACTTATTATTGTGATTAGACATTACTAATGGAAAATATCTAGAGGCTTTTAAATTGCAGGAGGATATTCTTTTCCAGTGATACTGCAACAGATGAAATGCTTGTTTACTGATGAAAGTCTTGTGTCCAGAACAGTCTTATGAAATTTATTTGCTGTTGCGTAAGGTAACACGAAATAATTACACCGTGTGCGAACTACCAAATCTGTGCAACGTTATACGTAAACAGGCGGAAAATTTTATTCATAAAACCATGTCACATTTGACAGTATTAGTCAAGAGAGACTCGTGGGACACTGTGTTAAGGTGCTGGACTAAATCCTTCTAATTTTTCTTCCTCCAAGAACAACAATTTCTAAGGAAGAGCAACAGTGATGATCTTTCTTATTTCTTTTAAATGCTTACACTTTCCTTTAATTGGGTTAAAATAAATAAGAATATTGCTTGCATTTCTGTCATTGACGTAGACCAGAGAGAGAGACAGACAGACAGACAGACAGACAGATATTACAAAATAGTTCAAATAGCGCCATTAAAAAGTCATGATAATTCTATGTTGCGTACTTATAATTATTCATACAATAAAGAACATGTCTAATTGTGAGTTAACAAAAAAACAATAATAAAGAGACATTTTCGCATCACGATTGCAGTTCGAGAAAGTCGGGACAGGGATTGAAAGTAACGCACTGTCCTGACTAAATCGGTGAATCGGACGTCTGGTAGCCTTGCATCAATGATTATAAAACTAAAACCACCAAATATTGCAGCTTGAAGACTTTTGCGCAAGAAACAGATTCATTTATGCAAGAGCAAAATTGAAATTTTTACACATTTCAAAAATCGACGATGTTATTTTCGTAATTATTTATTTATAAGTTCACATTTAAATATTTTAGGGTTCGAGGGGGGAGCATGGCCCACATGGCCCCTCCCCTGGGTACTGACCTTACGTATACAGTGGAAGGGAAATTTTGGAGAACCTTTCTATTAAATTTAGTATTTACATTCACCTTATGCTCAGTTAGGTTAAACCGTTTATTGACAATCGTGAACTTTTCGTTTAATAGATAATATTTGGTTTTAGACGACGGCAGAACATTGGTCGAATTTCCTTTCTTGCTCTTTTGAGAGAATATATACTTCTACAATAGCAATCGCGTTCGGAAACCGTGAAAAAAATGACTTGATTTTCAAAGCCAGACAAGCTTGGTAGTCTAGCTTGCTCGCGATCAAAGTGACTCACTCACGCTATTCAAGGTCGCTTCTTATCGCAAAACACTGTGCTTCGATGCACAGTGTCTGCACCGAGCACGTTACAAGTGACCAGAGTCGAATTTTAAAGAGAATCTGAACAATGGTAGATTTCATCAGAGGCGGCTAGGTAGGCACCAGCTCAACATGCAATAGTTTAAGTGATAATTCCTGACAAACAAAAAACCGTATTGAATAATTATTGGGATAGTAATACGTGTATCCGCTCCTTTTTAACAATGTAAGCTCGAAGACAATCTGTATTCCATTTATTTATATTGGCAACTTGGTCAACCGGAGGTTATTTTATCGCCTTCGATAATCGAATTGTCTGTTCAATCATTTTTTGTTTACCCAGGAACATCCCCCATAGGAGATTTCCGAGACCGGGTTACGCTACTTGCTCGTAGCTCCCCAATTTCCTCACGATGGTGGGTTGCCACCGGTCCTATACACAGGCCGAGAACCTAGAGAGTGAGCATAGGCGGACTCGAATCCATGCCGTCCTGCAGTCGGAGGTCACGGAGGAGGACTTTTCTTATTTTACCTTTGGCTAATCGCGACGATGAGGATGAATTATGAATAGAAAAATAAAGAAGGTCACGCACAACGTAGAGGACGATCTTCAACCTCTTAGGTGACGAGTTCAAGCCCTAAATATGAGGATTTCAACTTAGACGACCTCAATTTCAAAATTATAAACAAAATGCCTACTTACACTAAACTTCTCATCAAGGCCAAAATAGTGTGTAACTGTGAAACTACCCCTGAATACAAATTGACATTTTTTTTCCATGTGAGTAAGAATTAAATGTGTGGTATACAGAGATAGATTATACCTTTTGAGAAACAATTAACTGTACCCTGTCCCAGCATCTCTGGAGCAAAGCCGCGCATAGAGGAAGAGAAGTGGAGACAGGGGAGAGGGGATCGAGTGGACAGAGCGAATCAGTGCACGCTGCTGGGCAGGCTAGTAACTGCAGTGGCTTTCCTCCCTCCACGCAATCCCATTCCTCTCACGTGTTCATCGCTGCTCAGATACTTGTTTTCGTTCACCTGCTCCAGAGATAAGTGGGACAGAGTGTAGTTCGCATACATGTAGCAAATAAAGAAACTTATCCCAGAATGAAAATTCCACATAGTTTTAAAACGTTTGTTTAAGCAATGAATGACTGGAAACGGATCACACATAATTCCGTTGCCAAAATCTAGTGGTCGAAAATTAATTTCAAGACATTTCATATCTATTCACCATATTCCAAGTTATAAGGAACTATTTCGTAGATGTTCATGAAACCGTTATAAAATTACAAATAAAATATATTCACAAGCTTAGATATACAAATACGAAGAAAGAAATTCAGAGTTAAATTTCAAATGCATGTGTATAAAGTAATTCTAGAAGTACAGAGCTATATCTGAGTATTTAACTTTTTCTGCAGATAACGTTTACAATATTGAGGCGACAGAATAATTAGGAACTGTAGCTCCAAGAAAACAAAGGGCGTAGTGTATTGGTTTGAGTTCTTGAAAGCATTGCGGTCCCATGTTCGATCCTCCATACTAGATGTTCCTTAAAAAAGAATCCCTTCCATTAAACAAGAGCATGGTAACATTATTTGTAATAGCAGTATATAGTGGCTACAATGATCTGCACATGGAATTTATAAGAAAAAAATAAACAAATAAATGAATTGACACACGTTCAACGGGATATTTTTATATATAAGATCGTGAATTATGACACTCTAACGATATTTGTGTACTGCCTCATAGACATTGACAAATATTAATGAAATAACTATTTATATGTGTGGCAATTCAGGACATGCTAATTTTACCCCTTTTCCCACTTGAGTTCAATGCAAGGATACCTCCGTAAATATCGAATGAAAAGTTCTCACCATGTGCAATTCTCCATTAAATGTTCTCGCCGAGTCGTACTACTTTCGTTTTCTTTGTTACAAACAATACTTGTTTGCACGTTACATGCAGCAGAGTTACATCTAAATTTCACATTGGTTACCTCCTTCGACCTGGCTTAAGGAGCGAAAGCTTGTAGGGTAGTGGCTACCGTTCAGGATTGTCAATCTGATGGTCGTAGGTTCAAACCCTTCCGGTGGCAGAAAATTTTCGTAAGTTTTAGACATATCCCATTGTGTTCATTGTCCACGCCGTGTGAAACGGAATGATTCAGTTTGGAATTAACGATGGGGGAGGGGAAATATTGAATTACAAAATCTCAATTTCAACGAACCGAGAAGTGGAGAAAAATTGAATAATTCTTATAAATATTAAAAATTACGTTCATTTTTTTAGTGGTTTAATGGCAGGTAAAATCAAAGATCTTACATGGAAGATTTTAATTTGCTCTGAACCCAGCCAAAAGGCATTTCGCACCGATCTAATATATTCTCCAATACATTTCAAAATGTTATTGAATGTTTCATGTCGATAATTTGACCAATGCATTCATTCTTGACGCTCAGACGATATTTTCTGCAACTACCTTTTCTCTCCAATTCCTTCTCCTTCTTTTCTCCCCTCTTTCTGTTCTGCTTTTATCTCATATCGCCTTCCCTACTTTTCTCGCATCTTATCTCCATCCCACTCTTCTCCACTCCTCTTATCTCCTTTCCTGTCTTAGATTTCCGACTCCAATGCACTCTCTTTTTTCGATCTTCTCTTTTTCTCTCCTTTACTTTACTCTCCACTTCCCTCTGCTCGTCTCCTCCTCTCCTCTCCTCTCCTCTCGTTTTCCTCCTCTTTTCTCTTCTTTGTTCTTTTTTTCCTCATCTCTCCTCGAATCTTTTTCCATTCTCCTCACTACATCTCCTCTCCTCGTCTATCCTATCTTTCTTCTCTCCTCTACTTTTCCTCTTCTCCTTTCGCTTTCTCTTTCTCCTCTCCTTTGTAACCTCTCACCTCTTTTCCTTACTGTAGACTCATCAGCGATAAAATACTAGAAAACCTATTTTTTTCTTTCAGAAAGAATTTTGTCATTTGCGATATAATAGTGATATTTTTAATAATTTTATACAATAATACTTGTTTATATTTCTTTCGCGTATTTTATAAATATCTATTGTGCATGTGGCAACCCTGAAATTGAGCCAAACTCTGCACGCAACCCACCAACGGCTTGTGTAAATTGGGTTGCCTAGTTTAAAATGTCGTTGTCCTAAAACTTTTGAGAGACACTGTACAATGCACCGTATATTCTTGATTTTCATATTACATTAAATTTATATACAGGATTGTATTTAAATCTGTATCTTTGTTTCTTGGTAACATATATCTCTATTAAACATATTTCAGCTACTGGAAGGCTTCTTCTTCTTCTTTCTGGATATGTGATGGACTTCTTCTTCTATTTGGCTAACAAGCTTCTTCTTCCGTTTGCTAAGAGGATCCTTCTTCTTCTTTATGGATATGTGAAAGACGTCCTCTTCTATCAATTAATCGGCTGATTCATCTATTGGTTAAGAGGCTGCTTCTTCTATCAATTGGTTAATAGACTTCTTCTTATATTAATTGGTTAATAGGCTTCTTCTATTAATTTGGTTAATAGACTTCTTCTTCTACTAGTCGATAGTCTTCTTCTTCTACTATTCAATATACTTATTCTTCCATTCGTCAGTAGACTTCTTCTTCTATTATTCAATATACTTATTCTTCTATAAACTTCTTCTATAATTTAATACGCATGTTCTTCTATTTGTCAATAGGCTTCTTCTTCTATTAATTAATAGAATTCTTCTTATACTCCTTCATTATATTTATTCTCATATTGATTACTAGACTTCTTTTTCTATTAGTTGATAGACGAAATTTTCTATTGGTTAATAGACTTCTTCTTCTACTGATAAATATACTTATTCTTCTATTCGTTAGTAGACTTCTTCTTATACCAATCAATATACTTATTCTTCTATTATTTAATATACTTCTTCTTCTATCGATGAAATCCTATGCCTTTCGTATATTTATTTTTCTAGTAAATATATATCTTATTTACCAATGCACCTATATCCAAATTCCTTCATTTATTAAACATTGGATTGATTTCAGTATCTTCCCTGCTATGTTTCCCTTCTTTTTTGGCATTGATCAAGAATACAATAATAATTCGAATCAATATTTTGCTGCACGATGGCTTGATACAAGCAGAGAAAAGGTGTTAATCGAGGGGCGCCACCTGCTACGGGTCAGCAATAGATGCGCCGAAATTTAAGTGCTTGGGCCTCACCGGGGAGAACAACCAAAAAGGTCTAGTGGGAAAACTCCTTCCCACTTAGACGGTAGAAATTATAAAATTGTAATCGCTTTTTAGCTTCATTAATCTTTACATACAATCACATATGCTGCACTTGTCGATCATTTCTTTATCTCGCCTTTATTCATCTCCAATGTTTATCTCAGTTCATAAATTTATGTAAGGACAATTAATTTCAGTTCACCAAACACTTTCATTCAATTCGCGTGCGCATTGTTATTGTAATCTGCGATCCTAATATTTCTTCCGCGTGCTGCCATCTATGATTCCTTATTTCAATCATTTGCCATAAGTTTTACATGTGCGAGTACGTAACAGTTCTCTTAGCAAGATTTCGGGATGGCATTTTATCCGCCACCCCATATAACTGTTGTTGGTCGATTGATTGATTTACTCTATTTTACTTCGCTTTTCTATCACTTTCAGCTAATCGCGAAGATGTGAATTGTAACATTTAAACTGCATGTTCTTGAATAAATCCAACAACCCCATAAGATTAGGGTTGCCAGAGGTCCCGTATATACGGGATTGTCCCCTATTTTAAAGAAATGTCCCGGTATCCCGGAAAATGTTTTCGGGACGCCCATTTGTCCCGTATTTAGTAAAAGAAATAATAAGTGAATGAGAATAAGTCATGTTCTGAATTTTATAATAATGCACTGGAAAAAACTCTGAACGCCAAGAGTTCACTCAAATATTATTATTATATTAATTTTATTATCATTATATTATATAACTATTAATGTATTTTGTCAAAATGTTAAAAAATAGGGATTAACAATGCTTTAAACAGCAATTGATTTTGTAATATTTAAAAATGTTATAAAAATAAATTTAACTATATCCATGCATATATAATCTGTATGTCCCGTTTTTTTATTTGAGAAATCTGGCAACCCTACATAAGATAGTATATATTATCTCAATTGATACTTTTGACACTTTAATTTTAAAACAACCATTTGTTACAAATATAGTACACCATTGCTTCATAAATCTATATCAACAAAGGCACAGAATATAAACATCTTTGTTTATATCTGGCTTGGCTTCCTAGAACATTTAGCCATCTTTAGTTCTGACAAGGATAAATAATTATAAAATAAAATCGATAAAACGACAATCACAAATATTGACAGAACGCAACACAAATCCCACAGAGGATTATACTGGATGTGGGTTCAGACGCCAGAGCCTCGTTAGTCTGCAGCAATGCAGTTCAGAATATTATGTTTGAGAGCTTATGAGCTTACAACCCGAGAATGTGTTCAAATGATTATGCTATTTGGGTATTTTCTTATTACCGTAATATATAAGTTTGTGTATAGATTATTTTCTGTATATGTAATCTTTATTTTCCAGTTCATACTAAATATATGTTCCAAATCTGTTAGTGTTTACGTTTTGATCATCATGTATTACAGGGATCGCCTGATACAAGATTTTCTCAAAACTCCTCTAATTTAAAAGGCGAAATTGGAAACAGGCGAGACACAAATTTCCATTTTTCCTAGCATGGTGTTTGGTTCGTACTGATAAGACATTAGGCGAAACGGGAATGGGCCACAAGGGGAAATACGCTGGAACACAAAGTACCTCCACACCCTCAGTGGACGCATATGCACCCCGTACATAGCCATTGTCACTCTATACCGGCAAATAGTTATTTAGAACCAAAAACAATAGGGAATTTTCACCAATCTATTCCAACGATCTAATAAAGAGAAGTTCTGGACAAAAATATTTCCAGGAACTGGAATAATCCAATTATCACTTTCACAGAGCATATTGTCCGTATTGATTGCTCTTCGCTCGGCAACACGCTCCCTTCCCGTCCACCACCACCGCAACGTTAAATTAATCCAAAACACCCTCCAAATGAAACCCTCCAAGGTGCTTATTTGATTCTAAGCACACAACGCTTCCTTTTTTTCCCATTGGCCTGTGGAAAATTAAAATTTCCATCTTCTTTATTTAGAGAAGCCACAAGATTAAACTGACATTTTCCCTCCACCTATTTCTTTCTCTCGCTTCTAATTGGACCAAGTCGTTGAATTTAAGTGTTTGTCTTTCACATTCCCTGACGGGAGGAAGTGTTTCCCTCTCCGCAGTAATTACCGGGAAGAAAGAAACGTTTTTCATTTGTTTTGGCAGTGTTGACCTTAAATCTTTTTCTTCTTTGGCCATTGACTTGGTTCAAGATGGCACGCGAGATCTTCTATGAGGGTGGAACTTGCCTTAGAGGCTATACCACATAAGATTCTAATGAGTAGGGTTCGTAGTTGATGAGCCAGAAAATCTAAAAAAAAAAGTACCTATAGAATTACCTTAAAATTATTAAAAATGACTTAAAATTAACTTTGACTTTATAAATGAAAGCTTGATTTTTATAAATTACAAGTTCGATAAAACTAGTTGTTTGGTGGTTTAAACTACTGAAGCAAAGGGAAGTAAGCAATTGAGTGCTAATGTAGTTTTTTGTCTTAATTTTACTGAAAATACACCGCAAAGTTTTTCTGTTTTCAAAGTGAACCTTGCACAATACAGTAGTCGGTTGGCATCTGAAAACATAGAATTGTGCTACACATACGTCAGATTATAATTTCTTGTTGTGACTAAAGCCAGAGCAAGAGAATCTCTAAGTATTTCAAAAAAATTCTGAAAAAGGCTTAAAAGCCAAAAAAAACGCCCAAAAATGCAAAACAATGCAAAAAACGATGTTTCCTGGTTCTAACCGAAACGAAACGAACTACTACCAGGTTTAGCATTGTCTTCAAGGCCCAGAAGAAAAGATGATTTCTCATCAACTCCCAGCCTTACTGAGGTTCTTGTAACTACATGATGTCCGAGAAGTCCCCGTACCCCTAGATTATATTACATAGTACAGTGGCATGCACAAGTATTGCTCGGCAAATTGTCCATGATTATTTCCATTGAATTTTCTCTTGAATCCTAATTGGATTTAAGGATTTTATACATACTGGTGCAGAGGTTTTCAGCAGCTTGTTTGGCATTTTGTTTCAAGTCCTGAAAATCTCATTGCGTAAATCAAAATACAATGAACATGGCATATATATTTACTTTACAACATAATTGCCCATTCTACATTACGTAACAGTACATACTTACAACAAACTATGAATCTAGTTGGCCGATTCAGCACATGGACGGGTAAAAGTTACAGTGGTGTAAGTCACTTTGTAAAAAAAAAAAAGATACTTAGACACAGAAACCAGATCGCGATAAGTCAATCTGTGAATAGAAAACGTGGAGTACGTCATAGATTCATTCAACTAGCTACAGATGACATTTGAAGTTCTAGTGATAAATGAAACAGCTGTTGTGTTGATCAGCAAAGTGCTGTGAGTCAGACTCTTTGCTTTTTTTACAAAAGCGACTTACACCACTGTAACCTTAACCCGTCCACATGTTTGCATACTTAATCTTTCTAATAATATTGTGACATTCCTTTGGGTGGGACCCATAGGATTACCACATCACGGAAGTTGGCCAATCCCCGTGTGCGGTAGAGTTATAGGACTCTCCTTGAAGTAAGCCTCTTGGACCTGTTATAGAGAATAACTTCTTACCATTGTCCAAGGTTTCCATTTATTTTGTTATTTTGAACCAATATTATGTGGAAAATCAGTATTGTATAATTACATAACATGTATTTTTCTGATTCTGACGTAATTTTTAAATATTTTAAAGCACAAATCTGATAAATTGATGCTTATAATTGAAGTGGAACATTCACTCACCAGTATTAATATTTTGAACAGCTTTTAATTGTTACAATTTTCAAGCGTCGTTATTGTCTTATTGATATCGGCATCGGCTCAGCCCTAATTTAAAAAGCAGCTTTCCCGTCTTCCCAGTTGCCTTCCCGATGGCGCAGTCGCCTTGTAACCAAGGCGTTCCGGATTCGGTACCCGGTGGAGGCACATAGAAGTTCGGATCCAACTTTAAACTGTATGCCCAGTCCCCAATTAGCCTATATGTGCATAAGTGGACTTGAAACAAAACTCAAAGTCGTCTACCCAGTCAGTATTATTGCAAAAGTATATACATAACTATAAACTATAAAATTAACGACCTTGTCCCACCACCACCACTACTACTACTAATGAACCAAAACATCTCAACTACAACCTATGTTTACAAGAAGCACAGCCTTAAAGCCCGCATCTCTCAACTCAGAAGACAAACTTCATCCTTCAGATATCTTTCGCCAGAGTTGACAAACACCCGCTCCACTTTACCCTTCCAATGCAAGAAAGCATGAGTTGGTAAAACTCGAAACTGGATTAGAGCAAAATCATTTGACATTCCAGGGTTCGCCCTTTCTATAAAAGAGCCGGGGAGGGGAAGGGAGAGGGGAAAGGTTTCTTGCGGCTAATTCAATTACAGGGAAAGCCGAAGAAAGCAGACGAACATGCCCCTGCTTTACGGTGCTAAGCTGATTACCCAGAGTCTGCGTACAACTGCCTCGCAGGCCTTGCCCTGTCGGGGTAATTTTACCTCTGTTCATCGTCCGCCTGAATTACCTCGGTAAACGCACTCAGAGTTTTCTCTCGGGGTACAGGGAGACACACTCACAGAGATGGAGATGGAAAGAGATACAGATTGATGTACATGAAGAGAGGATTGAGAGAGAGAGAGAGAGAGAGAGAGAGAGAGAGAACGGGAGGAAGATAGGAAGGGGTGCAGACAAAGGGAGAGATAGAGACAGAGAAAGAGAAGATACGAGACGGAGAAATAGACAAGGAGAGAAAGAGATAGGGAAGGAAGAATGGAAATAAAGAGGGGAGAGAAACAATGGAAGGAAAAGAGAGGATAGGAGGTAGATGTGTATGGAAGAGAGGGGGCATATGGGGTGATGATTGGATGATTATGATTGGGTGAAATCATGGACACTCACAAAGAATACTCATGCCCTACCTGGACTCGAACCCGACAATATTGCAAGTGTTCCCGGGTTCGATACCCGGTGGTGGCACATAGTGGTTCGGATCACACTTTAAACTGTAGGTCCAGTCCCGATTAGCCTTACTGTGCATAGAGTAGACTTAAAACACCAAATCAACCAACCAACCGACAATATTGCTTGAGTGATCGAAAGAGAGAGAAAGAAAAATGGAAGCAACAGAAAGAATAAGATAGAAGGAAAAGAGATAGGAGGGTGAGAAGGAGAAGATAAAGAGAGAGTAACACCTACACACACAGGCAGCGAAAGAGAGAGAGAGAGAGAGAAATATAGTGAAGAAGACCGATAGAGAAGCAGAAAGAATGGAAAAATTAACAGAAAAGGATAGGAAGATTGAGAGAACGGATGAGAGAGGGTGAGAGGAGTAACGAGAGATAAAGATAAGAAGGACGAGAGAAGGGAAGATGAAGGGTGAGAGAAAGGGAGAGGAAGAGCGGAAGAAAGGAAAGGAAGAGAGAGAGAAAATAAAAGAATGGGAGAACAGGAGAGAAAGATCGAGAGAGGAAGAAAAGGAGACGGAGAAAGCGAGAGGAACAGCGGGAGAATGGAAAAACGAGCAAGAGAAATGAAGAGAAAGAGGAAGAGCGGGAGAAGGGGAAAGGAAGAGAAAGATTGAGAGGAAGAGAGAAGTAGAACATTTAATAGAAATTCACACTGAGGGTGAGACATAGATAGACACACATAAACGCGCACATATAAAATGAGAGAGAGCACTGTCAGAGGAAGAGACTGAACAGAGAGAGATACAAAGTTAGGGAGATTTCGTTACGCAACCATATCACAGCCGGCAGGATATTATCTGTACATTTACTCAAGGAACTTCTCTCGTCCAATGAATACCAAGAGGAGAAACATCCCCTCCCTCTACGTGGAGTTTGCACGCTTCCTTCACGATTCTTGAGGAAAATACGCAATAAAGTATGAAGATAAGGAAAGGGAAGAGGGACTTAAAAGGGCTCTGTTGTATGCCGTGGCACTTTCGGAAATCTTTTCTAAAGGATTCCTTAGCTATACCTAGCCTTCTTTCCAGTCCTTTACTCTATTTCCATGGAAATTCTAAAAGTTGAGGGTTTTAAACGAGACAGGAAAGGTTAAACGTTTCAAAGGAAGTACATTGCGAAAATAAGAAAAGTAATCTGCGTAATATGCTATATTTTACAAGGATATTAGTTTTCTTCGTAGTGTAACACAGGAATGGTGCTCCAAAATACTCGTGCATTTCTGGGAACCTTCGTACCAACATGCAGAGTGCCTTTATAAGTTGGAAACAAACCCACCTCCATGACGAAGTGGTTAGGACAGCGCTACGACGCAAGGACCCCGGTTTCGAATTCAGACCTAGTCATGTGTGTTCCTTGTGAATGTCGCTTCATGTCTTCACATCATCACACATCCCCATCGTCACGATTAGAAGTAAGCGGTAGAAACGAGACGCTACATAACAAAAATCAAATTAAATCCAAATAAAAACCTCGAAACAACACAAAAAAATGGTTTGTTTGGAATTACCAAAAAAGTTTGGTTGAGCTGTTTGGTTATGCTTTTTGTTTCCGATAACCAAATGTTGCTTGTAATTACTAAATAATTTTGTTTAAGAATACCAAAAAATTTGGTCAGACGAAATATGGTACTCGTAAACAAAATGATACATATGTAAGTAAAGAGAACCAAAACGTTTTGTTAAATTTACTATATCGTCGATGTTTTCACGAACTGGCGAATATGTCAACTCTCCTGCATCACGAACCGGCGAATGTGCAAAATTTGACATTTTGAGTTTTTGACGCTGTACATGTTGGAACAACTTGTACTTTGCTCTCACAAAGTTTCAAGTTTCTATTAAATATTGCTTAGGAGATAAAGATGGACAACGTTTTGACGAATATGAAAACTAGTATTGTGATAATTTCACGAACCGACGAATATAAAATTCACCGCTTCGTGGAGAAAAACATGATATCATTTTACAATCCATTCAGGATGTCTCAGTTCGACTACATTTTGCCTAACAGATGCCGCTGTAATAAAACGTTTTATATTTCATTTTTTCGTAAGAAATATAACCCATTTGTAAGATATCAGAAAATATGTAAGGCATAGTTTTTTGTTTCTATTGGAACAATGTACAGTCTATATTTTGAGACTTTCAATGAAATTGGCAATCATCAGGTTTACTTCTCGCAACTAAATTATTTCGAATGGTTTATAAAAGAAATGCCATATTTCTTTGATATTATTTTGAAGAATAGCCTTCTAGTGGTGTGGCTCGTTGTGTAATTATTCAGAAGATATGAATAAGGACGTGCTTGTGAAGTGGACTGATGGCAGTACTAACATCGTCAGAAGACAAGAACTTACACTCCCCCATGGAATGAAGAAGTTGCAATATGGAGCGAAAGTGAAAATGTGGTGCGATCCTGAGAAAATTTATTATGAAGGTGTTGTGATCGGAATGGAAGAAGATTCTGAAAGTGATGATACAGGTGATGAACTTCCTCTGTCAGTGCCAAAGAAGAGCTCAGGTGGTGTGATCAATGACTCGAGTGCAGTAGTTAGTGACGTTGACAGTTCTTCAGAAACGTTAGCGGATGATGAGGACAAGGATCCTGATTTTCTTATATCTTCCAGTGATAATTAATCCTCCGTACATTCCTCACCGAGGAATGTTCACTCTGTATGTGGTTCCTTGCATTGCCAAGAAGAAATATTTGCTGCATGCGTAACGTGTCAGGATTTGGTTTGTTACAATCACTTCATATTGGATTGCGCCGAGCACAACAGACGTGTTAGTGTACAAGAGAACAACAACCTCCGGGATCAAGCCACACAGATTTTAAAGTAGATGGTTCTCAAAAGGAGGATGTTACTCCAGTAAAGAGAAGGGTTTCCGAAAAGGAAAAAGTAAGAAAAAATGTAAAAGCCTGTCGTTCTTTGGGTTACGAGTATGTAAGTGAAAAGAGTCATCAAGTTATTCCTTCTCGCCGATTGCTTCGTCCATGTTGTGAGTCACGGACATGCCAAACAAGAGGATTGAAATGCAATGATTTTGATGACAACACAAGATTGAAAGTTAATAATGCGTATTTTAATTTAGGAAATGTTTCCCGACAACGAGAATGGTTGATTAAGTTAATCGCTTCCAATGCTCCTGTAAGGTCAACGAAGTCAGAAGACAAAAAGAGGAAGGAAAGAACGCTTCATTATTTTTTACCAGATGACCATTACGTAAGACAAAGAGTATGTCGTAAAATGTTTCTTAACACATTTACAATTGCTGAGAGACAAGTAAGGACAATGCTAATGAAGTTAAAGAACCAGTGCATGGTAGAAGAAGAAAAGAGAAGTGGACGTCAGACAAAGTTAAAAGAAAGAGACGAAAAAATGCGTACAGATATTAAAAAGCACATAAATATGTTCCCGAGGATGGAATCTCATTTTTGCCGCACAAGTTCCAGCTAACAGTACTTGTCGTCAAACTTAAATATTGCAAAGATGTATGAACTATTAAAAAAAAATTCCAAATAGCTCGGCATGTTACTCCTTATACAGATCAGTTTTTAAATGTATGAAGTTAAAATTTCGTTCTCCAAAAAAATATCTTTGTGGTTTGTGTGAGACGTACAACTCATTGAAATCAGCTAATTGTTTATCTAATCATTCTGAAACAGAAGGTGAGGAAATTAAAGGTGCGATGAAAGATACAGCTGTACAAAATCCACAGGAGTTAGTGGCTGCTTTCTTTGACATGGAGCAACTCATAAATCTACCAAAGAGCAAACGAACTGAACTGAATTACAAAAGAAAATTATCAGCCTACAATTTTACAATTTATGAATTAGCTAGTAAAAGCGGTCATTGCTACGTTTGGCACGAAGGATTAGCGAAAAGAGGTCCGAATGAAGTTGCAACAAACTTAATGAAGTTTCTGCCGATGAAAGATGAACAAGGTGTAAAACAGGTAGCGTTCTTCGCCGATGGATGTGCATTTCAGAACAAAAACAGTATCCTGCCTTCTATGTCCGTTTATTTTTAAAACAATGAAGCACAAAACATCAACACCATACATGTTTTCTTCTTCGAAACGAGTCACGGACAAACTGAAGGTGATGCTATTCACAGTACAATTGAAAACGCACTTCGACGGAGTGAAGATATCTTCATCCCTGCCCAACTCATCCCGGTAATCAGGATGGCAAGAAAGAAACAACCATATGCTGTTCATGAGTTGCATACTAAAGACGTCTTAGATTGGAAACAATATTCGCAGTACCTGCGTATCCTAAAAGTTAGAACAACAAATTAGGGTCAACCCGTGGACTGGACAAAAGTCATGCAAATTCAAGTGCGCAAGGGTTGTCCCAATATATTTATAAAAACATCGCATAACCTAAACACACACTCAAGTATGTCACTTCCTAATCCACGCAGTGCTAAAGAGGACAATTTACCACCAAGGGCTTTTACTTCAAAGCCAAAACTGCCTATGAAAAAATACCAGGACTTGCTGTCATTATGTCAAGGAGTAATACCAGTAATTTCTCATCCTGATTATAAAGACTTCTATGTCAGATTACCTCACTAATTGTACAACCATTTTGCGTCTAATAACTTTGTATTTGATAACAGACTAGTGTTGGTAAATGTATTACTATTTTGTTCCTTACATTTTATTTCCTGAATTTTATTATTCTTGAAATTTATTTGCGGGTACGTCTAGTGTTGTGTGAATTTCTCTGTTTCTCACTGTTACCTATTAAACTGTTATGGTGTATCCCAGTCAACACACTAACGTTGCCACAACGTTGTATGAATGTTGTATTTATGATGAATGTTGTATGTAGGGGAACAACGTTGTGATAACGTTGCCACAACGTTGTATTTATGATGAATGTTGTATGTAGGGGAACAACGTTGTGATAACGTTGCATCAACGTTGCAAAAAAACATTCCACTGAATACGCTTTAGTTTGGATGATCACCACCATGAGCGCCACAAGTGTCAGATCGGAGTGTTTTATTTAATCTGAATTTGTGTGCTCTGACCACCAAACCTTATATTTCCTACAGCGTACACTAGATGGCAGTGCGACTCAAATGCCAAACAAACATAACTTTTAGTAACACAAATAAGGAATCTTTCGATTGTAATTAGTTAAAAAATGTGTTTTATTATCCTTCAAAAGATGTGTGAATATGAAGTTGTAAGGAAGATCAGAAAATGAAGTGTGTTGAATACAAGTGAAACTCCCATGATAAATATTTTTATTCCAGACTATATAGTCAGGAGCTAAGTACTGCAAAAAGAAACTGATTACCAGGTGAAGTTAGAGATTTGTTAATTCATCACAATCTCTAGACTAACAATTGCCTATTTTGGTGGAGCAGGAAAAGTTTTTATAATATGTAAAGACAAACTGTGACGTTACAAACATGAGGTTTTCCTGTTCCGCATATATATTATATACAAAAATGGCTTACCATGTGAAATAACCATATTTTAAATATGCATTGTTATATTCATAAATTACACAGGCAGCAAGGTAATGGTGCAAAAAAGTTGTGGCAACGTTAACCCCTGACATACCTAACATTGCTACATAATGTTCAGTATATGTTGTGACAACGTTGTCAACCAACGTTGAAAAAAATGACCCTTAAACGTTGACACAACGTTTTCACAACGTTGTATCAACATACATTCAACGTTGTAACAACGTTAGGTATGTTAGGGGCTAACGTTGCCACAACGTTGTGGCAACATTACCTTGTTGACTGGGATGTTATGATTAGTGTATTAAGGATTGGCCTAATATTTAACTCTGTATAAATATCCAATAAATAAGCTGAAAGTTTTAGCCTTGAACTGTAGAATCCGCAGTTTTAGTGAAAATTACAATGACGAATCAAGCTAAAAATATTCCAAAATTATTTTTTTTTGTTTCACGAACTGACGAATAGATACAATGAAATCCTTTGTTCATTTATTGTTCATTAAAATTCTTTCTACGGTGTTCTTTCTCATGTGAACTACCTTCTCACACAGCATTTATTGTTATCTCAAAAGATAGTTTAACTTGAATATTTTTTTCAATGATTCGCAAGTAACGCAAAATTGGCTACTTTCAACTTCGTTTTTCTCAAAATCAATATTTTGCACATTCGCCGGTTCGTGATGCAGGGGAGTTGACACATTCGCCAGTTCGTGAAAACATCGACGATATGTGCGTGAGCGTGCTTTCGAATTTGATTTAACGATTGTCCAGTTTCGTCGAGTGTAGTATGAAAGTCCCGTGTCGAAAATTGAAACTCATGTAGAAAGATAATTAATCGAAGCGAGTATTCATGTTGTTGTGTAACCTAATATTCTGAAAAAAAGCTCAGAATATACTTACTTTATACTGAGTTTCCTACACCGGCCGCTAGATGGTTCTGTCAGAATGTGTAAAAGAATCATAAGTTTTTGTACAACAAATAATGGTACATTTGATTGTAATCATAGTGAAAAATTGTGCTTTAACACTCTTTGAAAGATATGTGAACATTATAGCTACAAATTAAAGAAGAAAATGCACTGCAGTGAATAAAAGTAAATCTCCCATGAACAACCTTTTTGATTCTGGACTATATAAGTAAAAGCTAAGTGTGCCGCAGAAAAACAAACACGCTCCAGAAACGGCTAGTTCGTGTGAACTTTCTATTCTGAATGTGTATTTTGAGATAGTTAGTTTCTACAAACTATCCACCCTAGCTAAAATTGGCTAGATTGTAATATAAGTAATTATGAATAAATTATTTAACAAATCGTTTGGTAATTTTGACTAAATTATTTGGTTTTCCTAAACAAATGGGCTACATTTTGTTAGATTTACCAAAATAATATTTGGTTTTGGTAACCAAAAAATTGTTTGCCACAAACAAATAGAACTTGACCAAATCTTTGGTACTGGTGAACAATTGTTTGGTTGATGCCTATTTAAACAAACAATTTGTTCACCACTACCATTTTTTTGGTTAATCCAAACAAACACTTTTCTCTGTGAATCTTTAAATGAGCACCGAAGCGACGCGTGTTGAGTGTCGCTTGAGGATTTCATCAATCGATTTTAGGCTTGTTCAGCCTGTCATGCCACTGCGGTGTGAAATGTTGCTGCTGATCGGTTCGTTCCATTCAAGTGTTCAATATCGTGGTGTTTTGTTTATTATTCTATTAATAGATGGGTAAATCTGAAATGGAAGCTGTAAGTTGAAGTACGTATTTGACATTGAAGTAATTGTAACTTATTATGTTTCAAGTAAATATACAGGGTGAGCCACCTAAAATTACCACCGGAAATATTTCGTGAACAACAATAAATATTGAAAAACTGCCACACGTGTGCATATTAGCCTGCGCAAACACAACAGTTCTTAAGCGTCACGTGTCGCTTGTCAATTCATTCGGAAACGTTTTTTACATAAAAAAAAACAACTCTTTTTCACCCGGAGCTGCATATTTCTTATTTTGATTCTTAATATCCGTATTCAAATGATATGACACGCAACAACACACAGATGAAGTGACAGATAGGTGTTCCTTAAGGGAACTTTCAGAGCGAGGTGACAAGCGAGACTTGTGACTTGGAAACCAACCTACAGAAATCAATATAACTTTCATACAGGAGCGACGCGGTAAAGCTGAACATGTTGCTTGTCGCTTGCTTAGCACTCACTCTCAATAGCGTCTCGGGTTAGAATCCCACTCTATACAAGGATGTTCTTTGTGAGAGTCCCTTCATCAATTTCATCATATCATCACTCACTCTCAACTTCGTTATCAGCCAAAACCGGCAGAGAAGCGAATTAAAATGAACTAAGCCAATCATTCAAGTAGAAGTCAAACATATATGGCATTTATTTAGATGCACGGAAGGCATTTGACAGTGTTAATCATGGCAAGGTATTGAAAAATATGAAGTAAGACAGTTTCATACTATTTTCAGCGTTGTATAATAAATAAATATAAACATATGGTCTTGCGCAGATAATGTTGGCGGAAGGAGAGAGAGTATCGTCTGATTTGCTGTAGGTTTTGTTTCAATTCTTGAATTTCACACCGTGTCACAAAACAAAATCAACCAATATGATGATGATGATCAATTAGGGCACACCTTTAGAGTGGACTGTGCAGTACATTACCAGAAATTGATGATCCGCTTTAATATTCGATTCAACTCTGCATGGACGTAAACAATAGCTTCTCTATCCAACTCGCACACAAACGCAGTGCGTGTGTGTGTGTGAGAGAGAGAGAGAGAAAGGAGGAGAGGGGGATTACTCTGTAGAAAAAAAATGGTGGAAACAGAAAAATTCCTGGCAATGTGAATTCGATTGGAGCTCCGGGATAGGCAAAACAACAGATAACTTGATTGGAGCGAGCTCATCAAAATCTAAAATAACTCTCGTGCCAGCAATGTGAGGGATGGATCCTTTTGCGCTGATGCAGGAAATTCAATTACCCTGCGCTTACTACGGTGAGAAATGCGTATGATTCGAGTCCGGCTGACATACTGCGATTTATGCTTTGTGCCTGCTTTTCCGCTCGTTCATAAAATCCTACTTTGTTAGTTTTGTTCGTGTCGAAAGTTACGTTGACCTATTAAAAGCGAATCCGACATCGTTTCCATGTTTGTGTTCGCTTTCGAAGCAGCAAAGTGGAGATTCGTTTTCATATTTGCTCGTAAATCTCTCTTGCCATTGGTTGTTTGCACACGTAAGCAGGCAAAGTCTTCAGGCAAGTGGATATTGCATTTCGCGAACGTTGATACAACTGATTATACTGTAGGCTTGCACGGACTAAAGCCAATCGCGTGCTCGGCTTGGAGTAACATAATGTTAGAAACTATTACATGGTCCCAGCATCTCAATATAAAAGACCTCCCCGAAATTGATTTGTGTTAGGTAGGGTCTCTGGTTCGAATCCCGGGTGTTTGTCTGTCTTGAAGTCCTGAATGAAAAGTATAAACATTGATATTGAGGTGGGAAAAACTTCCTCTTGTATTTTTCCTATAAAAAAGTGATGACGTTTATTTTACTTCGCTTTTCTGCCCCTTTTGACTAAATCCGAACATGAGGATGAGTGATGGTATGATGAAGTTGATAAACGGACACTCACACATGCCCAGGCCGGGATTTGAACCCAGGACCCCTCGTGTTGTAGCGCGGTGAGATAATCACTCCGTCACGGAGACCGGCAAAAGTGGTAACGTTACAGCCTTGTAGTCAAGGGGTGCCAGGTTCGAGTCCTGGTAGAGACACATAGTGATTTTGTTCCCCTTTTAAACTGTATGTCCAGTTCCGATTAGCCTTTTTGTGCATAGAGAGAACTTAATTTCAAAAACTAAAAAAGAAAACCTTCTAAATGCAATGCGCCTCTGCCGGGTATCAAATCCAGAACTACTGGAGATCATCGCAGTATTCCCGGCAAAGTGAAGTAAAGTGCTCCCCTGTGCTGAGCACAACGCCATGAAGGCACAACGCCAGGTACCCATGTTATTCGACGCTGGGTGGGCGCCGGGGCACGCTTCCATCGTTAGAAAGTTCCCGGATTTGAACCGGCCGGGGATCGAACCCGGGACCTTGAGCATGGTAGTCAGACGCGTTACAGACTGAGCCACCGCGGCCACTATTTATATGAAGCGCCGGGAATACTGCGCTTCATATAAAGTATACAGAAACTTAAATTCTTTCTTTTTCAGGACACAGTACGCAGGGGAATATGTTTGTTTGGAATAACCAAAAAAAAGTTTCCGGTAACTAGCTAGACCTTTGTTGAAAAAGGCAACAAGCAGTGATTGTTCACCAGAGCAAAATTATTCCAATAATTGTTCATCAGAACCAAATCATTTTAGTAATTGTTCACCACAAACAAATTCTTTTAGTAATTGATCTCTACAACCAAATTCATTTGAAAATCCTTCATCAGAACTAAATTATTCTTGCAACTGTACATAAAAAACCAAATTACTTTAGTAATTGTTCATCAGAATGAAATTATTCTAATAATTGTTCAACAGTATCAAATTATTTTATTAATTTTTCACAAGAACCAAATTCTTTTATTAATTGTTCACCAAAACCAAATTATTTTATTAATTGTTCACAAGAAACAAATTCTTTAAGAAATTATTCACCAGAACCAAATTCTTTTAGTAATTGCTCACAACAACCAAATTCTTTTATAAATTGTTCACCGAACCAAATTATTTTAGTAATACGTAGTGCACATTTGTTTAGAGTTACCAAAACATTTGGTCAAAATTATCAAATTTGATAAAGGCTACTAACATTTTTATTTGTGGTAACCAAAAAGTTTAACCAAACGTATTTTGATAACTCAGATAAATATTTTTTTTCTGCATAGCAGTTTCTGTAGTTCACCAACAATAAGCTGCCATCCACGGTCGTATTTATAGTGAAACATTGGTAAGGAAGGGGTTCAACTTTCAGTAGACCGAGGATGGAAAAAATTAAATACCTGTAATATTAATAATAACTATTGAATATGGATGTTATTGACTAATGGTAAACTGACTAATACACATTATTTTCGTCTCATCGTGCATGTCGATGTGCACTGATTATATTAACAATTACAATATTAATTTTCATTATTCACATTTAGATTTTTAATTTAAAATTTGTTAAATTATATATTGAAATATATGTGTGCGTTTTATATTATTTTTGAGTTATTTCCATTATTGTGGCTTATTTTTAACATAGTGAATTCTGATACTGTTATTCTGAAGATAGGAATAAAATAATATTATTGAACTTGAAGAATATAACAGCATTCATTCTGTCTCTTGAATTGTAAGTCAATGAAAGCGACAAACAGCGATGGACAGTTTCCCTGGTAGTATTTATGCATTACACTCTACTTTATTCGTATGGTGATATGAATGGAGCTCTTATATCACAAGTAGTATGTACAGTGCGATCCATGAGTATTACCGTGCAAATTGTCCATCACCATGTTCGTGCACTTTATTTGACCCAATAAGAGCTTCAAGAATTAAAAGAGAACTCGAAACAAGCTGTTGACAACTTCTGCACCAGAATACACAAAAATTAATCGCTTGAAAACACATAGGATGTAAGAGAAAAATTAATGAAAATAGTCATGGACAGTTTGCATGGTAATACTTATGGATCCCACTGTACCAGGTAAATTTGCCTACCCGGAGCCCTCTGAAGCCTGTTCGAAGCAATGGATTGGGCTGAAACTTGGTAAAGAGGCTATGAAGGCCATGGGGAAGCGAATGCTGACAAAAAAAATTCGTTCCGATTTTCAACACCAGCTGGAAATGCGGCGCTGAAATCTGGTGCACCGTGTTCAACATCTCGGGAATCGTTTCCTGCGACCATTCATCACACTTCCGAAGGGACATTCACGTTGACACGACATATACTGAGCAGTAATGTACTGACATAAATTCATATTACTGGGTGTTGTATTACTTCAACGCCACATTTGCACCTGATGTTGAAAATTCAAACGAGTTTTTCATGAACATTTGCTTCCCCATGATTTCCAAAGCCTCTAATCGAAGTTTCAGCGCAATCCGTTGCTTCGAACGGGCTCCAGAGGCTAATTTAATTGTGGTCACCCGGTATGGAAATATCAAACTGCCTAAAGAATTGTACCGAAACGTCTAGTATTTTGCCATGGCTGAAAAAAAAGCCTGCCATATCTCTCTCTTCTATTTGTTAAAACTGCAGAAAGTAAATCGAAAAAAAGCCAACCTAAATACTGTTTCACCATTTTCACCTGTTTTTCAGATAATATAGCACCACATTAACCAGTTAATGAGTAGCCATAACGAGAGTATAGGTTGTTAGTAATGGAGAAGTGCAATTTACCCATGTTATGCAACAGTTTCAATGCTATTTGCTGCCCATGTTAAACGTCAAAGTGGCCAATTCACTGAATGTTGCTATTTAAACGTCATTACCATCAAATATTCTTATTACGATCAGTCATTTCAGTGAGCCATAATGGATGGTATGAGAACTTGTGTGTGTACTGAAGGTTTTCGTACTTGAGTCGAGTAGTGTGTTGCATGTGGTACATACATAGCTTTTAACGAGTTGGAACTGTGTTCCTGGCATTATATGGAAGACTGATTCTAGGATATAGGGCACCCGTATTGTTTCGTAAACACACTAGGGAGTGGGAAGTATGTACTATCAATGAAATAATTCAAGAGGTTTTAAAAATGGAATATCATGTCTACGAATCCCAATTTTCCTGTATTTGTCATAGCTAGGAAGAGGATTTTTTTAAAGGAAAAAACATTTTTTGTTGTTGTTATTGCTTCGGAAGTTGGCCATACTCAGTAGGAGTGCCGACCATATGGTTGCAATCTAGTCTGCGAAATCTTATTTTCACATAAAAATCGATAATTTTACCTTTCCCACATAAAAAAACACACATTTCTAGGAAAAAAACATAAAATTTACATATTTTAGACATTTCAGACAAAATAAAGTTACCGAATCCTTTGTGTAAATGCATATTTTGGTGTTCATGCATAAAATAGGCAAAATATGCGGTACATTAGTAAGTTACTGTCCTAATCGGGACTCCACATCATACCAGTCACTCCTGCCAGTCTTCTTTTGACAACCATGTTGCAAGGCAATTCATGCATAACAGCATTCTCAAGTCACCAGCATTTGTCAGGAACCAGACATTATGATGCAGATTTACATGTGCCTTCACGGTAAGTGCTAATAGAGCCCTAATATGTTCAAATAAAAGACGTTCTAAATGTTCGCAATATTATTTAGATTTATGTAGAACATTTATTGCAGAAAACAATCCGGCTCTAAAAGCCTTCATGTCACATACATACAATTTGCGCCACCCTATGAAACCACGTTAAGTAAATACTACCCCTCACCCCACAGTGCTACGACGACACTGCAAGAAATTAGATTTGTATGTGAGCATGAAAAAAATGTGGCTCAGTCTGTCATTTTGAATGAAAATAGTTTATACTTTCAGTCACATATTCCCTCAGTTTTTACAGCCTGACAAGTTGTCCCGATATGTGCAGATCGCTGCGGAGCACTTCCTATTACGTCACCCTCCCCACCACTCTTCTACGTACTGGTCTGGCCTTGAGAGTACGAGTGGTGCCAACTCAGGAAAATTAAGCTAAAACAAATATGACAAACGATTTTTACTGTGTAGATTGACGATGCCGGCTCATATCAGTATATCAGTGGTTCATTTGATTTAATCCGGTCTTTGAAAATGAGTGCGGTGCGCGGATCAGAAACTGTAGTATTACGCACGCGCGTTAAGGTTTATAACGAAGAGAAACTACTAGGCGAATGACTCCATTCTCTGAATGCGACATCGAGCAGTAGCCTGTTTTTTTGTTGTTTTTTTTAAAGCCGAGTGGGGTGGGAGTTCTTTTGTTTATCGTACAACAATCGCTACGAGAAGGCAATCTGGTAACACGCTTGCCTGTGTTCTTTTTTAAAGCATTGAAATGTTCTTGCTCTTTACTCTTGGCTGCATATTTTTGAAATGCAAAAATCAAATCATGCCGGGTCCAACGAAATCCACAAGCTGCTCTTGAAAGCCCCTTAGAGGACAGGCTAGATAAATTGTTTACAATGTTGCAACTTATTTGCGAAATCAGAAGGAGTTACATAAACTTAAGTATAATGTTGTCGAGTCCACAAGCGCCGCCACGGGAGTATCTAAATGGATGGTTTCTCAAGTTTTAAAAGAATTGGATTGGATTGATATGTTGTTTTAAGTCCACTTATGCACAGTAAGGCTAATCCGGACTGGACCTACAGTTAAAAGTGGGATCCGAACCCCTATGTGCCTCCACCGGGAATCGAACCCGGGACCTCTTGCTTACAAGGCGACGACGCCACCACTGCGCTATCAGGGAGTCCAAGATTTAAAAGAAAGAAAAGAGTCGTTGGCGAAGGGTGAGCTGAATTTCTGTACTCCGACAGGTAGAAAACAGCCGAGGAAAAAGCGAATACAAATTTCGTTGATAATCTTCAGACCATTCCGCTCTCTCCAGGTTGCAACACTGCGAACCAACGTCGCTGCCGAGAATGGAGTGGGGAAATGTGGTGTGAGATGCGCAACAGCTAATTACATAATCTTGTTTTTAAACTTGTCAAGTTATAAAACATAAAAAAAAAATACTTTACAATTTTTTAGCACCTAAAATTCCGCTCCCATGTCATAACAGATAATTATTTTTTAATAGCCTGGCTCTGAGGATGGTTTTCTGAAACTCTTTTTGTTACTTTCGAAAACAACCACACACACTCCCCTGTTAAGTCTTTGCTTACTTCATATTTTCCTGCTCTTCTCTCTCTTTTTCATGGTTTCCCGTGCTTTTGTATTTACAGAAGTTATGGAGCTAGTTTATATTATGCTGTTCTTACTAAGTTGAATTTATCATTGGTACACGTCTTCTTCTCTCTTTAATCTCTTTGTTTTACCCAATAAGAGAAGCAGGAATTGAAAAAAAACGACAAGCAAGCTGCTAAGTACATCTGCATCAGTATAAATAAAAATGCATTTCTTAATAACACCTAGAATGCAAGAGGAAATATAATGAAAATAGTCATGGACGATTTTCAATACTTGTGCATCCCACTGTACGTGTCAAAGCATCTTAGCTAATTACTCTAATTATAATATATTTCATATTCATCATTGTTCCGTAGCTCCACATTTCGAAGGCTTCAACCTTTTCCTTTCAGTTTCAGCCATCTAACATGTTTTGCATATATCTGGCGCGAGACTCACTGTCGAGCGAGACTTGGATCAAGTACTTCTATTGTCTATTCCTTTGATATTATGAGGAGACAGCCAACCAACAAAATTATTTCGAACAAGGCAAGGACAATTCTAAAACCAAATCTTAACTATTAAATACTAAAATATTTCCCATCTTGCTTTGAGATATTGACACAAATATTCATAATTCTCAATTTTACATTATCTTAAATGTAATTTGAAATGTGGTTCAAAAAGCTCTTGCTCATTTCATTGTTCAATTCCTTGTTTAATATTTAAAATATCTTCAACAAAGACATTTGATTATATTCCAAAATAAACCATCCTCTGGAAACAAGTGAAGTAACAGGTACAATGTAGGAAATTAAGCTCATTGTGAACTCCCACGTTATGGAAAACCAGCACCAGTGGGAGGAAACACAATAGAACTTAATTCTCCACAGAACTTTACATTGTTATCCGGATACCCGTAATTAAAAAAAGGAATAGGTGAACACAATAGCTTCAGGTATCGTAGAATATCATCCTGCCTACGTGACTGCTTTAGGGAGATAGAAAACAGGAAGATAGAAATGTAATTCCATAGTACTGAAGGTTAAATTAAACTACAGGGTGAGTCAAAAGTATTTGACCAGCCCTTATAAAATTAAAAAGAGTGTAGATTGCAGCAATTAGTCATGGTTAGGCCTAGGGGGAAACTTTTGGTGCATGTCAAGACAACTTCCGTCAACTTGGATCCAACTGCATTTCTTTAAATGGGAAGGGGTGGGGGCATGTGGGGTATGGTTTTGGGCTAGAATTTCACCAGGAATTCAGTGGTGAAGGAAGTTATGAGCATATGAAAGTGATAATTACGTATCATTTGCAGGTGCTGAACCATGCCATTGACCAAGGCCGAACGAATCCAGATCATAAAACTGTAGGGGAGCAGAAGTGCCCGTACTGTAGCTCGTGATATCAACGAACGGAACCCGCAACGGAACCCAGTGTCGCACGTTACAGGGCCAGCGCAGCACACGTCGAATGTCTGTGCAATGTGGTGTCAGCAGAGTTCCATTTGCAGGGTGTTAAAGATGGTTAAGTGACACCCGTACAAGCTGCAGCTGGAGCACCATTTCCCTGAGGACAACCCGGATAGGAGAGGCCTACTTGCAGTTGTTACAAGAACACTTTTTATCGTCAGTTTTGAAGGAGGATGGCAGCTTTCCACTATATTTTCAGCAGGATGGGGCACCACCTCATTATGGACGAGAGGTTCGTCACTATCTGGACCTCCAGTTCCCTGGTAGATGGATTGGTCGACGTGGGCCAGTGGAATGGCCTCCCCGATCACCAGATTTGACCCACTGGATTTTTACCTGTGGGGTCATTTGAAGTCAATTGTGTATGCCGAAAAGATCGGGATGTGGGTCACTTGGAGCAAGGGATACTGGATGCCTGTGCACAAATTACACTTGAGCTATTGCTCCGTGTCCACATACCAAGGGAGAACCGTCTCAACATGTGTATAGCACAAGAAGGACAGCATATTGAACACATTGTGTAACTTTCATATGCCCATAACTTCCTTATCATTAAAGTTTTCATAAACCTGACTTCGCCATTGAATTCCTGGTGATATTCTAGCCCAAAACCATACCCCACATGCCCCCCTTCCCATTTAAAAGGAATGAAGTTGGATCCAAGATGGCGGTCACCAAGATGGCGGACGTTGTCATGACATGCACCATAAAGTTTCCCCCTAGGCCTAACATATTACTACCATGACCAATTGCTGCAATCTACACTCCCTTTCATTTTATAAGGGGTGGTCAGGGACTTTTGACTCACCCTGTACAGGGTGATCCATACTGATAGGGAAACATCCGTTTAAAATATAAGGGGCCCGACCCTGTGGCCGAGTCCAGTTCAGCGGAAGTGCCCGCGCGAGCAACATCGCCGTGCCTCTGCTCGTGAACCGGTGAGTCATCGGGACTCTGGCGTGCTAGACGACGCGAAACGCGTAAATTTTCAAGTTACGTAAAGTTGTTGAATTGAAAGGAAAATGGAAATTCGTCGCGTAAATACGCTAAAGTTATGGTTTTCAAGTGTGAAGAAGTGCCCAACATCGCTGATGCTTCATCGTTGGATACGGGATACTCTTGCATTGACTGAAGACCAGGTATTAAGTATTGAACTGGACCAATACCGTAAGTGTGTATATATTAAGTTAGTGACGCGTCTATTAGGCGAACAGTTAATTAATAAATTTGAAGGGAAGTTAGTGTATTGTGATGAGGATGATGAACATGAAATTAGATTAGACTGGGCTGATAGGACAACTACATTAGTGCGACTACATGTTATACCAATGGAAATAACCGATAGCCATATCCGTACAGTGCTTGCGCAGTATGGTGAAATTAAGACCCCTCCGGTGGACGAGCGATATTCGGATGAGCATATTTATAAAACTCGTACAGGCATTAAGTTGGTGAGAATGGTTCTGAATAAGCCAATCCCGTCCTATGTATCAATACAGGGTATGCAATATTGGGTAACATATTATGGACAGAAACCTACCTGTAAAATATGTGAAGACACTCAACACACAGCACGGTTTTGTCCACAACGACGTGGTGCTATGGGGGAGCGAGTGATACAAGACAATATTGGAGCATGTGCTACTCCTGTAGAAATCCAGCCTAAGCAGTCATATGCAGCAAAGGTACATAGACCACCTAGCCAACGTTCAGCGCATGAGACGGAGATAAAGGCTGACACACAATTTACAGTGTTGCCAATTCCAATGCAGTTGCAAGAAAAAGCTGTGAACAATGAACGCGATAAAAATCTGCAAATAGAGCCGAAAAAAGCTGATGTTTCAGAACACCAACTAGACCCTACCAAGGAAACACCTCTACCTGCGTCTATCCACAGCACATCGTGGGCGGAAGAGGTGGCATCTTTAGACAACCTCCACAGTGACGTACGGGATAACGTGTTGGTGACTGACAGTCTGGAAACAACTGATCAAGCGATGCGCGAGTCTGACACTACGAGTAATCTTCAAATGGAGACTGACATGTACGAAGCAGGAGGATCCCATACACTGGAAGATCAACAAAACAAGGTTCAGCTTGGTGAAACCACAACAGGAACTAAGGACAATGCCAAAAGAAAATCAAATGTGAAGAGACTCCAGGAACAGAAGCAGTTGAAGAAGAAAAAAGTACAACAAAATGTGGCACCTAACCCCCACCACAAGAAGAACGTGAAGCAGCAGGCAATAGCCCCCTCCCCAGTGCGTATAACCAGATCCCAAAGTGTGACAAATTTGGCCCCGAGTGTTGATTTTCAACCTGTGATCGGATCCAAATTCAGTGTTTCCCCTAGTGTGTCTAGTGAATGTGTGGGTGCAAGTAAAAATGAAAATCAGAAATAGCATGTGTAAAATGAGTAAAGGTATATGTGGCTTGGTCACGTGTTTGCACGAGGTACCGTGCACATATGCAAGGTTTACGTTTCGTGGCATGGAAGGGAGTGGAAAAACAGTGTACGAATATTAGTGTCCACTGGGCAAAATGTATAATTCGAAGTGTTGGGTAACCCTAGTTCTTAAATTTCTGTTAATTGTATATATGATGACTACTCTCCGTTTAGCTACGATCAATGTTAACAAAATGCGATCTTTTACTAAACAGGAGGCGCTAGGAGATTTTTTCCTACAATCAGCTTTAGATATAGCACTTCTTCAAGAATGTGGAATAACAGCATTTAACCTCCCCCCAAACATATTAGTCTATAATAATGCGACCTTTCAAGCGACAGGAACAGCCCTGTTAGTACGTAACACCGTACCGATTACAAATGTGATGTGCCATCCCAATGGTAGAATTATCTCAGCAAAAATAGCTAATGTTTGGGTATATAATTTATATGCACCTTCAGGGACACAATTTAGGAAACAGAGGGATGCGTTTTTTGCGACGGATGTCGCTACTGAAATGCAGGGTACAAGAGAACATATAATTTGCGCGGGCGATTTCAATTGTGTCCTGCATCCGCAGGACCAAAGACCTGGCTTTAATACCTCCAATACTTTGCAAAAATTAGTAAATGGGTTTAATTTTACAGATGTATGGAATGACAAATATTTTGGACAGAAAGGGTACACGTACATTCGTAATAATTGTGCTTCCCGTTTAGATCGATTTTATGTAACACCACATTTACGCCAACAAATCAAGTCACTTAGTATAACACTCACCTGTTTTTCAGACCACAGTGCCGTAATCATGGCGATAAATGTGGATATACCAATAGTACCTAGAGGGTATGGCTACTGGAAATTAAATGCTTCTATCCTTACAGATGCAAATTTCCAACGAGCCTTTCAGGACCAATGGAATGTATGGGAAGCACACCGTACCAGACAAAGTGATATAATTCGCTGGTGGGATGAAATTCTTAAACCGGGCATAAAACGGTTTTGTCTTAGTTATTGTAAGGAACGTTCTAGTGACTGGAATAATAAATATAATTTTTATTACCGTGTGCTGCGTGAACTTATACATGAAGCCACTGAAGGGAAACAAGTGCAAACAGAGGTAAAACGTGTACAAGCTGTACTGCTGAGGATGACAGCTGAAAGACGACAAGGTGTAAAAATTCGCAGCAGACTCCCCCACTTTGATAAAGAAGAGGTTGCATCGATAAGCCATGTACTGCAAGAAAGACACAATGCAAAAAGACAATTTATTAGCGAAATAAACGATAATTCTGGAATTAAAATAAAAACAGCCCCGGAAATACGTAACAGATTTTACAACTATTTTGAGAATCAATTTTCCCAACCAATAACACAAAATGTAGATTTGACGTATACCTTGGAATCCTTGTCCGAGGTCCTTGACGATGAGGAAAGTGAGCAATTAAATAACGACTACACAAGCGAAGAAGTATTCCGTGCGGTTAAGTCGGGGCAGCCGTTTTCTGCACCTGGTCTGGATGGGATACCAAACAAACTCTACCAAACATTTTGGACGTTGATGGGAAAAACACTAACTGAATGGATAAATGCAGTGTTCCGAAGGTATAAAATGGGAAAATCCTCAACTACTGGGATTATAGTTTTAATACCAAAATGTGTGAAACCCATTGAAGTTGGTCAATATAGACCCATTACCCTCTTATGTACTGATTATAAAATATTCTCTCGCTGTATGCTAGGCAGACTTATGCCCTATGTAGAAAAACTAGTTGGAGATACACAATATGTTTTTGGTATGAACAAGAAAATTACAAATGTCTTACAAACGCTTCGCGAAGTGCTTACCTGTTATAGAGTCAATAGAAATAACCATGATAATGCTATATTAACAATAGATTTTGAACGAGCATTTGACTCGGTACACCATGATTACATATTTAATGTGCTTCAAAAATACGGTATACGTGGACATTTTTTGTCAGCATTTAAAAGCCTTTATAGTAACGCAACATCCAAAATACAAATAAATGGATTTATGACAAGAGAACTTCCTATTCACAAGGGAGTAAGACAAGGTGACCCATTATCGATGATAGCTTTCTGTATCTCATTGAGACCTCTCCTTTCTGCATTAGAAAAGCAAGTACAAGGCATCACCATACAAACTATAAACACAAAGGTGTTGGCCTATGCTGATGATGTTAATGTATTAATAAATACGCAGACTGATGTTGCTGCAACGTCTAAAGTATTACAGGAATTTGGTCCCCTTTCAGGGCTCACAGTAAATCAGAAAAAATCAACTCTTATGTATTTAAACCCGGATATAACTTACCCTCAGAGCGGAGAATTTCATGTTGTTCCATCGATAAAAATACTTGGAATCATTTTCGCGTGCTCCCTTCAACGAATGATCCAGTTAAACTATGACAGAGTGATAAATGGTGTTAAAGCAGTTCTACAAATGAATAAATTTCGAATACTTAGTATACAGTCAAGAGTGACGTTTGTACAGGTGTACGCTCTCTCCAAGGTGTGGTATGTAGCAAAAATCCTCCCGTTGCGGCAACTGGATATTTTTAAGCTCAAGAGTGCCGTGAGCTGGTTTGTCTGGAACGGTCAAATCTTGCGTGTAAATCACGCAACGCTTTGTTTACCCTATGCAGAAGGGGGAATGAACCTTGTAAACGTGGAATATAAAAGCCAGGCTCTACGTATTCAAGCTGATGTAACGACACTGATTCAACACCCTAACAGCCTCACTAGTAAAGTTCTGAGACACGCCTTGGACAACATTCAATTGGAGGCCCCCATTGATGTTACAAGACTTCCAGACAGATTATGGTATTTTAAGAATACAATAGTGGATATCAGTTACGCTTTAATACAATCTCCTATCCTTCCAATGCAAGAGACGTCAAAAATATATAGAAGAATGTGTTCACTATCACAAAAACAGTGTAAAATTGTAGATCGGAATCCAAGAGTCAATTGGCGGGAAGTATGGAATAATATACAGGCCCGCCACCTTACGTTAAGAGTCAGATCAGCGTGGTATATAATTGTACACCAAATATTCATTACTGGAGCTAAACTTTATGATATAAAATTAGTAAATACTCCAATATGTGCTACATGTAATGTACAAGATAATTTAGTGCATAAGCTTAGTGAATGTCAAATAATCCAAAAATCATGGTTATATATAAAAAAACTTGTGAGTACAATTTGTCGTACATCAGAACGTAACATTTCAGTAGATATTCTTTTGTATCCTTCCTTTGCATATTATCCAAGAACAAAACGCCACAGTGTACAATGGCTCTTAGGCCAATATGCCCTTTTTGTATCCATATATAGGCAACAAGATTTTCACACCCAATTTATCAATCACCTGCACCAGGAATAACAAATGATCCCTCGTTGTAAAAGAGATATGTTATATGCAAATTTCCTAAATGTAATGTTAACTTTATAATGACCTAAAATGTATAACATGCACAATAATATGTAATAGTTTCAAATAAAAAAAAAAAAAAAAAAAAAAAGTGGTTAGCACATCGCGCTGCGACGCCAAGGGTCCCGGGTTCGATTCCCGGTCGGGCTTGGTTGTTTGTGAATGTCCATTCATCAATTTCATCATTTCATCACTCATCCCCATCTTCGCAAATTAGCCAAGAGGCACAAAACGCGAAGTAAAATAAACTAAATCAATCAATCAATCAAAACATAAGGGAAACACAAATTAAGCGCCCGAAAGAATACACGAAGAGGAAAACTTATTACTATACGAGTCTGTTTGTTTATTTCATTTGGGTTTTAAGTGAACTTTATGAACAGATAGGCTAATCGGGTCTGGACCTTCAGTTTAAAGTGCGATCCGAACTACTGTGCAATGTGCCTCTACCGACTATCGAACCCGCGACCCCTTAATTACAAGGAGACGACGTTACCACCACGCCATCGGGAGGCTCCAGTATATGTTACCAACATGGCAGACAGCTTATACTTTTTTCAAAATTCAAAAATGATAATGTGGTCCCAGGTGGTTGCCAGAACGGGTTGCAAGTCGCATTACACTTCCGGCCCTAACTCGAGAAGAGTTCCACGGTTGTAATTCAAATTTGGAGGCTGGGCGGATGACAGGCCCTTCTCAGTCTTGGAATCCTCACCAGCATCGGCGAGAAAGAATCTCCTGTTCTCGCTGGTGAACCCAGAACGAAAGGCAATCTTCCCAGCTTTTTACCAGCTCGGGCTGCAAGTCGCAAATTTCAGGAGAACATCTCACGGCCCGGTATAATTGACGCCAAGGCCCGGTACGCACTGCTCTGGAGCGGTGGTGCTGATCACATCATCTCCAAAGTTGCCTAGATCGAGAATGTGTGTGGCCCTACCCTCACATCCGCTAAATGTGTCTTCATGGCACGGTGCTATATGCGCGGGGAACTTTTTCTTTACCTTATTATTATTATTATTATTAAATGATTTCATTTGTTCTGTAGCGCCACCTTTCTGCAACTTGTGGCTAATCGAAACGACCAGGATAAAGCGATGATATGATGAAATTGATGAATGGACACTCACAAAGAAACTTGTTAGTATGATAAAAGTATGCACCAGTGAAACAGAAAGTAAAATTCGTGTGGGTATTAATGTGTCTGACAAATTTACAATTCATGATGGGTTAAAACAAGGAGATGCATTATCTCCATTGCTCTTTAATTTTGCTTAGAATATGCTGTTGAGGAAGGTAAAATAAACTAACGAAGGACTAAAGTTAAATGGTGTTTCTCAGTTGTTAGCATATGCAGATGATTTAGACTTATTAGGGGATGATATAAATACAATTAAGAATAATGCTAAAATATTTTCAAAACAGCTAAAGGAATAGGTTTGGAATTTAGCAAACAGAAAACTAAATATATGCTTACAGGCCGAAACCAAGTGTTAGGTAATAATCAAAATCTAATTATTGATAACAACTTGTTTTAAACCAGTTTCCAAATTCAAATACTTAGGAGTAATATTAACAAATGAAAATTATATTAAAGAGGAAATAAAAAGTAGGCTTAATTCAGGAAATGCATGTTACTTTTGTCATCATAAACTTTTGTCTTCTCGTTTAATATCTAAGAAACTAAAAGTTAAAATATACAAAACAGTAATTTTGCCTGTAGTATTATATGGGTGTGAAACTTTGTCCCTTACATTGAAAGAGGAACATAAATTGAGAGTATTTGAAAATAAGATCCTTAGGAAAATCTTTGGACCTAAAAGGGATGAGGAGACAGGTGAGTGGAGAAGGTTACATAATTTAGAACTACATAATTTGTATTCATGTCCAGATATTATTAGAATAATTAAATCAAGAAGACTTAGGTGAGCAGACCATGTGGCACGAATGGGAGAGGAAAGAGGAGTTTACAGGATTCTTGTTGGGAAACCTGATGGTAAGTGACCTGTAGGAAGGCCAAGACGAAGATGGAGGGACAACGTTGAGATGGACCTAAGGGAAATCGGTAGGGATGGAAAAGAGTATATAGAACTTGCTCAAGATAGGGACAGATGGAAGGTCTGTGTTGCTGCAGCCATGAACCTTCGGGTTTAAGAAGGCTAGAGAGTTAGTTAGTTAGTTACACTCACAAAGAACACCCATGGCCTGACCGGGATTCGAACCCTGGATCTCTGGCGTCATAGCTCGCTGCGAATCATTATTATAATTTTTATCATCATCATCATTATTATTATTGTTAAATATTAAAATATAATAAGAAGAACTAATCCGTTGGAGATGACATTGACATGATGTCATGTTACATGTTAAGACAGTCTCTCACTTATGATTAGGGCCCGGGACTTTATGCTATAACATATTTTTCATTTGGCTTCGGATGTAATAAGGGAGTGAGAGATCTTTACGTATCTGATGAAAATCAGCCGAAATAGACTAACTTGACAAAGCATATTTTGACATATTTAACCAATTTCGCGTTTTTACAACATATTTCTTCAATTTTGTTGTAATAAGACATATTTCTGTATAATTTCGTAATTCTCTCGCACATAATTGGCTATTTCATAATTTTTTCTTCGGAGCTTTAACACAACGGATAGTAGTTCATATTGTCGATGGCAGGATATGGAAAGGCAGGAAGAAAGGTGCTGTCTTTTGTTAGTACAGAACAATAATACCTCACTTTATGTTTATCCTGCCGACAATTGATAGCCATGCAAACATTGTTGAGGAAAAATGAAATGTTCTCTTTCATTGTTGCACGGGAAGTAAAGAAGTTTCGTTCTAATTTCTTTGCCTTTTTCGCTTTTCACAAAAATCAGTCAAAAGTAAAAATAACATTCGGTACATTACAGCCCCTACTCTACTCTATCGGGTATGGGAGAAATTCGAGACTACTGTTGTGCATATTTTTGGCTTTACTAGGAATATTTCTGCATTTTTCTGACATATTTATAATTTTTCATGACATATTTTCCAATTTATGACATAATTACATACATACATATTTTACAATTTTATATTACATAAAGTCCTGGGCCCATAAGTTGTGATGTATACGTAATGGTGATTCATGGGTTCCACGTTCGATTCCCAGCATGGGGCAAGTTTTAGTAGTTCGTATTAAACTTTAGACTGTAGGTTCAGACCCAATTAACCACTCACTACAAATTGGACGCAGAGGTTTCCGTACTAAGTGCAAAAGTATTAAGAACGGCTAAAAATCGAACGGCAATTCTGTTTTTTTTCCTCCCAAATTTAATTCGAGGCTCTTAGTGAAGTTTCCCCCCACTCAATCCCCTACTTCAGAAATATCGAATCTTCTCTTCTTAATGTGATTTCGCTATTTACGAAAATTTCGCTTCAAAACCTTGCGGTAGTTTATTGATTAGAAAGGAGTAGTGGACGAGCCTATCTTTGCTCAAAGGAAAAGAGAGGGGAGGAGATGCATTCAACAGGTGATCCTGGAAGGGGAGGCACTTTTAACGTCGCCGCTTCGGGGGGCATACACGTGTTCCCGGGAAAGGAGAAGATATTTCAACTTTTATTTCCATGTTGTCGCTACATGAAAGTCAAGAAGTTATTTATGAACGTTTTCTCTCTTAAAGGGCGCTATATTAACATGTCGGCTTCCGATGTTCATCCAATGACTCAGTCCTGGTTCGTTTAGGACTTTTACAATACAGGGTGTCACCGTACAATACTGACATAGCGTGTATATCTTAACCAAGATGACAATGTTAACATACCTGCTTCTGGTGTTAACCAATGACTAAGCCATTTAATTGGCGACCTGATTCGTTTAGGAATTTTACTATACAGGGTGTCCCGGTACAATACGGACAAGCATTTAGAGCGTGTACAGCTTAACCAAGATAACAATGTTAACATGTCGGCTTCTAATGCTAACCAATCCTTCAGTCATTTAATTGGCGACGTAATTCGTTTAGGAGTTTTACCATACATGGTGTCACTGTACAATACCGGCATTTATAGCCTTTTGCAGCATGTCAGCTTCTGATGTTAACCAATGCCTCAGCCATTTAATTGAATACCTGATTCGTTTAGGAGTTATGCTATATAGGGTGTCGCCGTACAATACCGACAAACATTTTTAGCGTGTACAGTTTAGCCAAGATAAGAATGCTAACATTTTGCATTCTGTTGTTTAACCATTGACTGAACCATTTAATTGGCGACCTTGTTCGTTTGGGAGTTTTACTATTTAGGGTTTCACAGTACAATACCGACAAGCATTTATAGCCGAGTACAGGTTATCAAAGATAAGAATTCCCCGGCAAAGTTGCGAACTAAAATGCACAGTCATTTATTTTCTCCATTTGCTTTCCTTTCTTTCGCACCTTCTGATGGTCCTGCACTGTTTGGCAACCCAGGAACAGGAGAACAATGCAAGCATCTGATTGCATCACCCATGCTCCCTCTGCTCGCTTATGGTTGAAAATTCGACTACAGCGCCAAAGGGGCATTCTTTTCTTTGTCAAGCTGCAGATGACGTCAATACAAACAATTAGTCTTGATAGCACTTTGTTCGTTTTTTTATCCTGTATTTATACAGCCATGCGGAACATATTCATGATTGCCACCCCCATGCTTTTTGTCTGTTGAAAAATAACATTTTTAGTTCTCTTCTGACAAAATGTGTGACCAGTCAAGGCAATTACCGACCTATGGAGTGCGAAGATTGCTATATAAGCATATGGAACCGTTATCTTACGTGAACGCATGTGTAACGTAATCTACGTATGTTTGGTAATATATGCATGAGTTGGAGGGGAGGGTTATGTGCTGTTTTTAAATTCACATTCATTGGCAGTGTTGCAAACAATTAATTTATCCACTTTAGAAATTGTATCACACGGTGCTCAAAACAATTTTCTTGCGTTTGTGAAAGAGACTATTATATGTTTCAACATGTCGGGTAAATGAAGCAAATAAATCTTCTAAACTAGCTTACGATTATTGCGTGATCAGACCATTATAATATCTAGTGTAGATTTATATTAGCATTTCTACTTAGTTTGCAAGAGAGTTGTGGATTTTTCAAATTATATTCTTATCCCTGAAGTAGGTTTAAAGTTTAGAAAAGTTTTCATTCCAACACATTGCTGTCAGCGATTTATATAACATCTGCTCCATCTATCGGCTTTGTTTTAATGTTACACAACAAGTAGGTTAACCCCGACACCCTTGATCCTTGACCCTTGCGTAAGAAGCATGTGCATTTAGTAAAATAGAAATAAGGAAGAGATAATTATGGGGATCCAGATGACAAAAGAATATTATAGAAGGTGTATGTATCTTACTCGTACAAGCAGAAATATGGGCTATGATGATGAGAAGGAATTGTTGGAAATGGGGTTGGTGGAAGATGATTTTGGGAAAGTAAGCTAACTGAGGTTGGTATTAATTAGCACAGAGAGAGAGAGAGAGAGTGGAGTAGGAATAGAGAGAGAGAAAAAATACAAGAGACAAACAGATGGATAGGAAGAGAGAAAGGTACAGAGATAGAAAAAACAAGGAAAAGAAGAGGAAGAAAGAAATATCAGGAAAGAGAAGATTAGATATAGAGAAAAAGGGGAAGAGAAAATGAATAGAGAAAAAGAGAGAGAAATAAAGAGGCAAGAAACAAATAGACAATGGGAAAGAAAGAGAGAAAACAAATAGGAAGAGGCAAAGGAAGAGAAAGAGAAAGGATACAGAGAGAAGGAAAGAGGTTAGAAATAGAGAAAAGGAGAAAATGTAACGTAGAGGAAAGAGAGAGAAGACGGGAAAGAGGAAAAGAAAATACGGATTGAGGCAGGGTGAAGAGGAGGAATAGAGTTACAAGAAATTAATAATCGAAGGGAAGGAATGAGAGAGAAAACAAACATTAGGAGAATGGAAGAGAATTAAGGAGAATGTTAGAAATATAGAAAAGGGGAGAGACAAAGTAATTTAGAGGAAAGAGAGAGGAGACAATGAAAGGTAAGAGGGGTAGAAAGGAAACGGAGTGAAAGACAGAAACAGAGAATGCAGAAAGATAAAGAGCACTTTTTCGTACGAATTTTTCCACTACACAAAAATTCCCTCCGTTACATACTTGATACAAAAGATGCCTTTCCAATTAGAAAGTAGCTGTTCTTCCCATCTCTACATATATGGCATCCGAACAGGATGGACGTTATTCTAATGAGGCGTTAACTTCTTGCCATAGGAGCATCTATTCTTCTGCTAAACGCTGTCCGAAAACTACGTCGCTTGCAACGGACACCTTAATATACGGGCACAGCTTCCTTTCATGTTAACTGTTGAAATACGGCCTCTCACTGACGTGTCACGGGGGATTTTATATCCAACGGAAATTTATGGCACTTGGAAGTTGTGGGGAAACCAGGTGTGCTGAAACATTGAGTTATGAAAATAAGATTGGGAACTCTCGAAACTTAGGAGGAGTTTCCATTTTGGTACACTCATTATACGGAACGGCTACAGGGTTGCGCTATGCATGCAATTTATATATAACGTAGTCGATATACCTTAATTCAGACCAGGGAATAAAGTAAGGTCTCGTGTCCTCACGGCACTTCAACTTATGTTTAGAATAGTTTAGAATCTATATTTGGAACAGTTGTGCATAAAGTAGACTTCGTGTACTAATGACACGTCAATCTATGTTTAGAATACTTTAGTCTAAAATAGATTTCGTGCACTCAGGATACATCGATCTATGTTTAGAATAGTTGCACACTCTAGTGGAAAACTTTTTCTTTCAACCGCCGGCCCCCGTGGCGGAGTGGTTAGCACATCGCGCTACGACGCCAGGGGTCCCGGGTTCAAATCTTCACCTAGGCATAGATGTTTGTGAGTGCCCATTCATCAATTTCACCATATCATCACTCATCCTCATCTTCGCAAATTAGCCAAAAGTAGCACAGAGAGCAAACCCATCAAGTCAATCAATTTCTCTCTCAACCTATTGTTGTCCGTGTTCCTTGATTCAGAAAAGCGAATGAATTAAGACTTCATGTACTTAGGACACGTCAATCTATGTTTAGAATAGTTGCCCACTCTAAAATAAATTTCGTGTACTCAGTATCCAGCAACCTGTATTTAGAATAGTTCATAATCTATGTTTAGAATAGTTGCCCCTCTAAAATAGATTTATCGTACTTAGTATCCAGCAACCTATATTTAGTATAGTTCATAATCTATGTTTAGAATAGTTGTCCACTCTAAAATAAATTTCGTGTACTCAGTAACCAGGAACCTATATTTTGAATATTTCATAATCTATGTTGAGAATAGTTGTCCATTCTAAAATAGATTTCGTGTACTCAGTAACCAGCAACCTATATTTAGAATAGTTCATAATTTATGTTTAGAATAGTTGTCTACTCTAAAATAGATTTCGTGTACTCAGTAACCAGCAACCTATATTTCAAATAGTTCATAATCTATGTTTAGAATAGTTGCCCACTCTAAAATAGATTTCGTTTACTCAGTAACCAGCAACCTATATTTAGAATAGTTCATAATCTATGTTTAGAATAGTTGTCTACTCTAAAATAGATTTCGTGTACTCAGTAACCAGCAACCTATATTTAGAATAGTTCATAATCTATGTTTAAAATAGTTGTCCACTCTAAAATAGATTTCGTGTACTCAGTAACCAGCAACCTATATTTAGAATAGTTCATAATCTATGTTTAGAATAGTTGTCCATTCTAAAATAGATTTCTCGTACTCAGTAACCAGCAACCTATATTTAGAATAGTTCATAATCTATGTTTAGAATAGTTGCCCACTCTAAAATAGATTTCGTGTACTCAGTAACCAGCAACCTATATTTGGAATAGTTCATAATCTATGTTTAGAATAGTTGTCCATTCTAAAATAGATTTCGTGTACTCAGTAACCAGCAACCTATATTTAGAATAGTTCATAATCTATTTCTAGAATAGGGGAAATTTTCTTCTTTCGACTTAGCCTAAAAATATTCTTTAGAATCTACGTATAATCTAAACATGGAGGGGACAATTTATTTCAATCTAACATGAATAACCTAACCTAGTGGATATCCCTTGATTCAGACAAGGTAAGAAGTAAGGTTTCATATACTAAGGACACGTCAAAATTTGTAAGAGTGGTGACTGTCTAGCTACAAGCACAAACATGATGATAGGTTTATGTGTTCGCCAGCACCACTTATGTGCCCCGTATATCATAGATATGTTCGATAAGGACACCAAGAGCACAATGTAGGCTAAAGTCACGTTCGCTGACATCAGACTAGTATAATTTATAAAAGGCAACTAACCTCACCATTGAGGAAAGTGTCGCAGTTATGGGATCATTAACACACACACACACCATAAAATTACTGTAATGTATGTTTCTTTTTGGTAGACAATGCCGATAATGGTGAGCAAGTGGCAATAGTTTAATTTACTTCACTTTTCTGCCAGTTTTGGTTAATCGCAAAGATGAGGGTCACTGGTGGTAAGTTGAGATGGGTAAACAGACAATCACAAACACAAAAGGACGGAACACAACATGAGCTCCACAGAGGAGTACACTGGTTGTGAGTCCAAACCCCAGAGCCTCGTTAGTCTGCAAAATGCAGTACAGGGTGTACTACGTGAAAGGGAGGTTGACATTTGAGTGTCTTCGGAAAGGTTTACCCTTCAAGTGCCAGGACCTCCCCGATGGCGCAGTAGTCGTCGTCGCCTTGTAATCAAGCGGTCCTGGGTTCGATTCCAGGTACAGGCACATAGTGGTTCGAATTCCATTTTATACTGTGTAGGTCCAGTCCCGATTAGCCTTACTGTGCAAAAAGTGGACTTAAGACACCAAATCAATCAAAACCTTCAACTGACAATATATGATTCAAGATGGCTTTCAGGATAATGTAAGTTGTGGGAATGTCCATGTGTATGTCAAGTCTCTAAGAACAACAGTTTCTCTTGGCTATATCGTACGATTGCAATGTTTACCACGAACAGTGACTATTACCAATTATTTCTTCTCGCTATCAACATACCGACGCAAATAATAAACAACCCTTGCCTACAAGGCAACGGACTACATATTTAGTAACACCAACCCATACTACGAAAACCATCGAATCATTGCGGAAAACTAGCTATTATCTCGTGTTAAATGCTAATGCAAAGCCGCTGTATACATTACATAGGAAGATTAACTACATGAATTCCCGTTTCGCAGAGAACGAATACTACTCAGGCCGAATTAAGCCTTTGATTCGATCTGTTAATGGTGAATTTCTGATGTGCAAATGGCCTGATACGTACGCACAATGATCGAACTTTCAATACAAATTACATGCTCGAATGTATACTACCCCCTCCCTTTCTCCTACGCTTAATACCAAGTTCGAACCGTTAACATCATCACACACGTCGATATGGTAATTTATGATAAATATCTGACACTGCTACAAAGAGTAACGAAAATCAAAATTCCTGTTAGTATGTTGCCCTTTTGTTTATCCGTACCCTGTAGCGACAAGTGTCAATTGAATAATTTGCAAAGCACGTTTTTGAAGCTTTCCTCTCTCGTAATTTAATTAATGTGGTTTTGCGAGATCCCGGTGCTTTTTAATGAGAGCATCAAATTCCGTGGTAATCAATATTATGGAGATTCGTTTCAGCGGGCCTTTCTTTCTTGTTGATCTGTTAGATGGGTCGTGAAACGTGTAATTTACGTAATTTCAAATAGATCGCGGCTAACTCGTGAACTAATGAAGGTAGAAAGATAAAACTTTATGGACATTTTCTCGATTTGCTTCTTGTCTCAGCCAACTTAGTAGGGTATGAATTTATGCGGAGGTGCTGGCTATCCTCAACAACGAGATTCTGAATTTTCACATAGATGAGTCTATACTTTCACAACAATACGTATAATAGTAACTGTTAAAAAGGATATTTCTATTATGGTTCCTGAAGGAAATATCATGTCGTGCTTTTACTGCAGTTCAGTAGCGTACCCAGGATTTGATTTTTGGGGGTTAGATCTGGAGATACAGAGTGCTCATCAGAACACTTTCAGCACCGTCTCATTGGACAAATCGACGTTTGTATCTCATTTATTTATATCACATATCCCTTTGGATGACAGTTCATTGTATCGTTGGTCTGCCATAAGTTCTTAGGAAACTTAAGTATGCAGCCATGGGCTGAATCGGCCATAATTTCATGTTTTATGTTGTTGAATTTTTGTATGTTAAAGAAGTAGTAAACGAAAGATACAATGAGATCTATCTTTTATATATTCTTAAATGGATGATACTCAATTTGACGTCATAGTGTAGTGTACTCTGGGAAGAAATCAGGCAAACAGATTAGCGTGTGTTAAGGAAATCGTATTAGAAGCCTTTTTACAGGGAGAAAATTTGCATTTCACCACTTTACACACTTTTTACGGTTTCTGTAGAGCTTCGGGAAAGATAAAAGGTATACATTCCTCATATAATCACGATAATCATAGCTTCAATCACTTCGGCAAAGATTATATGCCCAATACGTACATGATTTCAATGCAAGACCTGATCTGTTTGCCAGAAATATGGCGCAATAAGTTGTTCGCTGAACATAATCAATTACAATATTTCTTGGATACCTTATTTATCAATGATTCATGTATCATAGATAACAATTCTGAATGTTTCATGACTTTGTATTTCAGTCATATCTTGTCCTATTGTACCTAAGTACATCCACTATTCCCAATCTCATCAGTCTTCAGTTTCCCATAACAGTGCCTGAAACATATATAACATCAATGCTGGTATTCTAAATAACT
This sequence comes from Lepisma saccharinum, assembly GCF_977018435.1. Classification (NCBI taxonomy): domain Eukaryota; kingdom Metazoa; phylum Arthropoda; class Insecta; order Zygentoma; family Lepismatidae; genus Lepisma; species Lepisma saccharinum. Next base: position 47,341,435 of record NC_139247.1, on the reverse strand, counting down.
GTTTATAATTTGTAAAATATAATATTGGTGCACTTTCAATGCTTCTAGAGGACTGCTAACTAGGTATTCTTAGAAAGCAAAATTCTCCGAAGCTTCCCTATTCAACCATTCTCAGAATTCTGGGAAATTCTAAAATGTTCGTTGAAATAATTATGAGCATAGATATCAATAGGAACCTTTATGCTTCTAATACAGTAAAACTTCTCCTAACGAACACCTCTGAATAGCGGACACCTCTAAATTACGGACATTTTTAAATTCCCTGGCAGAAATACATGGGGTTTAATGGCAATATTACTTCTCAATAACGGACATTCTTAATAACGGACGCGGACACTGTAAACTACGTCCCCAACGCAAATAAAACTTTTTAATAACGGACACCCTGAAAGGAAACGGTCGCACTTCCTCGAATTCGACGCAACAATGGCCTCTATTTCGAACTAGCGCGCATTGTTTCATGTTACACTGAACGTATTTCTTTTTAAAAGTGCAGACAGTAGACAGCATTATTATTTTGGACAATCTGGGTCTGGCCAGAAATAGTTAGAGTCTATTAAAAATGAAAGAGCATTTTGAATGCAGTAATTTAACAAAGGATTACACTACGTGTACTGTATTTTCTGTTTTGAAATTTGTAATATATGTAGGGATACTTTAGTAAATTTAAATTCACCGTATGTAGTACAGTATTTTGTTCCTTGAATGTAGGGAAAAAATCATTATGTTCGTAAACTACGTACTGTAATATGCTTATCCTATTGTGTAACATCCTACACTTTTCTTCTGAATAGCGGACACTTCTTAATAACGGACATTTATTTTTTCCCCAGGCTGTCCGTTATTGAGAAATTTTACTGTAGTTATCTTTCAAGTCAACTTTCAAATTGGAAGACCCTGATTACGTTATTTGGCACTTTATAGGCAAATAGGCAAATGTTCCAGGTTTTGTTCAACCATTCCTTCTATGCAAGATAGGTCTCTACCTGTAAGAGGTATCGCTCTCAGGAAATGTCGTTTCGAACTAGGAGCCAATCAGGCTTACTTGGTCTTCCAATCATACGTTGAACTCCCCTGGGTCTCTTAGCAATTACGTCCACAAGGATATACTTCGCTAAACTTTAGACTCAGTTCCAAGTGGAGAGCCTTGTCCGATTTTGACTTATGAGATGCTGTCGATATTGTCGAATGGTTTATGTGGTCTGCTGACTTTTTTCATCTATTTTTAATTAAAGGATAGGCTGTTCTGTTTTCATCTATCCGACTTCAACTAGATTGCTACATCTTGTTGCATTTCCTGCAACAACGTTTAGTTATTTGCTATTGTTATTAGTGTATTTCGTTATTGGACTTGAGTTGAAGAGATTTTGTTGCATGGTCCAATAAGGTTTATTTTTATCTTTCGAGTGCCGCACGTTTCGTAGGAATCAGACTATTGTTTCAGAATAAAGGCCACCAGCAGGATTTTTTCTCAGGGTGACAACAGTGGAGTGATTCTTTCCCCAGTTAGGAGAATTCTCATAATTCTGGACAATATGCCATGTTGTCCCAGGCAGAGAATAACTGCTGCACACTGAATAGCTGTCACTGAATAACTACAAACACGTGTTAAAAGAGTATCAGCGCCATCATGTGTCTGAGGTGGGAGAGTGTCTTATTATTAGCTTTTTTGATATTTTTCTAAAACTTTATACATTAATTAATATGTGTCAATGAAGAAATTATGGTATATTCATATACAAAACAAAATAACAAATTTAAGGAGAACCTCTCGCGACCTGGTACCTTGACTTAGGTGATTCAACAAAAATCCTTCCACCTTAGCATCCAGAGAAGTAGAGTTGCCAAATTAGCTCTTCATCCGCCTTACGAATTTCAAGTTAACAATTTAAGTGTCGTAAAGTAACTGTGATAACATTACTTCAACAAAGTTCTTACAGTTACTTACTTTTAAAAGTAGCTAGTAACAGAATTCCTCACAAAAGTAACTGTTACTGAGCGCAGTCACCTTTGATTACAAGGTGGCAGCACTACACCATCGGGGAAACCCATGCGAGAAACACGAGATTAGACTGTAAAGATTGAGCTATAAATCCAGTGTGAAACGTGCTTAATTATTCCGAGCCAGATTTACACACGCATGCGCACAGAACGCAATTAATTATAGAGGGAAGGGAGTAAAGCACGAGCTATTGTCATTAGATGCACAAGCTTGTTCCGTAAGTATTCCCATTACCCGGGGCGCAAAATATCACGGTTCAGAAAGCCATCCTTCATCAGCGCAGGTGTGCTTGTTGACGTCGATGGGGTAACTTGGAGTACATAACCTTGCTAAATGAATCGATGACCACGATAGAGGCCCTTGAATGAGCGTTAGCTGCTACAGCATTGCGGATTGGAACTTTCTCGCCTCCCCACTAAATCTCAATCTGTACCAGGGGAAAGGACTTCATAAATGTCAGCCCAGAGTGTGTAATGGAGCTGATAACGTTGGTGATTTCGCCAGAGTCCCAGCTTTCGGTGAGCGAGCGTTACGGCTGAATTGAGGTCGTTAGAAGAATATGATCCCACACAGCGCCTACCTTGTTGACTAGCGTCGGGGTTTACATTTTTAATCTGTCAGCTCCTGAGGTTCTCAAAGACATATTATTTTATGTCTCGATACTCCCACTTTTCCGAAACTTTTCAATGACTTTAAATTATTGGCCAGATATTCCCAGGAAGGAATAGGCGATAAAGCAATACGACAACGGCCCTATTCAGCAAAAAACTTGGTTTTGGCTTTTGCAACGTCATCAACAGCGATGCGAAATGAAGCTTTACTGGTTATCCCCGGCCCGATTTCAATGGGCCATTATCAGAGCGAAAATGGACGCATATCCCGAAGATCGTCTGCGTATAGTATCTGCGAAACAGTACACTGGGTGTGTTACGTCGTTGTTAGTACACAAGATGCCCCCTTTGCACTGCAGCGTGAATGGGTTTTGCAGAAGAGCTGAGCTTACCTTAAGTGACATCGAGGCAAGGTGCTTATAGGTTGTAAACCTACCTTGCCAGGTCCTCCCGAGTTGCCAGAAGCTTGCCAGAAGTCGAAAAGCTTTAGGCCCGATATAGACGAAAGCATTTTCCCCAGCATTTTTCTTAAGGCGAGGAGGGACAATTACTCACTAGTTGTGCATGTATTTCAATATCGTTGGATTGGGCACTGCTATATAAAAAAGGGTTTAGTATGCAAGAGAGTATGAATTTCTCTCCGTGTTGCAAGTGGAAACTGTTTTTCAAGTTGATTAGTAAGCTAGACACGATGTTTGAAAAATATGATTAATAAGTATTTACAGAATCCCATGTAATCCTTATGGGAAATCAACTTCAACTTCAAATTACGGCTAATCAAATGGGAGTTTAGACTTTTCCTTCTACTATGACATAGTTCATAGTCCTTTTTCTGTCAGTGTACTTTTCTACGTCATTGAATGTTTGATATTCCCATGAGAACGAATAAAATAATGGTCTCATAAACCTATTGCATTTCTCCTTGCCTGCTACGGCCATCCTGGCAGTATTGCCAAACCTGATGTGCATAAAAGAGCTAAATTTCACCATTAATAGAGCTAAAGATGACTTTCAAGGAGCTAGATTAACGAAGGCTGCATAAAGTGCCTCCTAGTGTAATTTTAGGTGTCAGAGGGGTGGAGGCGCTGCTATTACCGTTAGCTTTAAAGTTATGGCAATTTATTATTATTTTTCACCGCCTAGATTTGGCGGCATCACCCATCTCAATAATCCATTGATGTTCATATGAAATCTAAAATGAAGGATTCCCGGATAATAATATTGTCATCTTCACCTTAACCACAGAGCTACATATAAAAACCTGGGGAGGAAAGAAGGGGGTGGGCGACGCAGCCTATATATGAATATCACGTCACGTTCAAAATGTACACTCATGGAAAAGGTTGGTATTTATGGGCCGGAGCCAGTGGTGGCATCATGGTGGGGCAGAAGGCGGGTGCAACAGTTCACAGTCAAACGAGTGCACCAAAGAGCCAGATTTGGCTCGAAAAGGGCGAAGTTGGCAACAGTGATCGGCAGCTGCCCCAGCGAGAAAGACCTAGGGGAAATTGTCCCATCTCGCCTTAACATTTATGCCATGACTAAAATGTTACCGTGTAAAGTGAAATATATTATGGTATTTCAGATGCCATGGCATATTGCCAAGGAATTTCTCAAGGATAGATCGGTCCTATTTCTGTAGCATTTGTATTAGCGTGCCCAATCAGAAGCGACCTCTAGGTCACGAGTGCAGATGTAATGGCGGCCACGTGAGATGTAAACAATGTATCACTTCACATTTTTAAGAGCCGATAACTATTCGACCGAGAGGAATAACGTTTCGTGTAAAATGTTATTGGATACAAAACAATGGCGCTGCTTAAATACGTACTTTTTTACGTATACAGTACGCGTATGGAAGAATATTTTAGTTGCTTCAATTGTAAACATCGTACACTCACCATAGGTGGCGTTACTCTACGTGCTGTATATATTATACATTGTAATCGCAATAGCTACACGAAATGTTACATGAAGTGCTTCCGTGTACCAAATGCTATAAGATTTTTTGAAGCATTTAAGTACCAATTATGTTAGCAAAAATTGGTAAACGAAATGCTTCCGTCTAAAGTAAGTCTTGGGGAATTCCATAGTAACGAGTACAAAAATCTTTTAGTATTTCATAATGTAAATCGATAGGTTCCCCACAGGCAATTATCTAAAAGGGTGTTGGTGGTGGAGAATTAAAAAATCCACACTGAATCCCGGAATTAACAAGGGACATTAGGACTGGACCCAGTGCTGTAGTTCCAAAATTTCCACAAAATTGCGTGAAACGCTACGTAGAAACAATGTTTCCATTAACTTTGAATCTCATGTCGCTCAAGACCTGCACAACGAAACCAACCTACGTAGCAAAGATTCTGCTAAAATTAACTGTACACATTGTGTGCATTTATATAAAATGATTATAATATTCAAATGATGACAATAAAATGCTGACGCGTATTATGTATTAATTACAACCCACACAATTAACTTGAGAGAAATGGCCGCTCTGTGAGTGATGCAACTGGCTCGAATTGGCTAGAGTGGGGGACTTCCCGCTGTAACGGGCCAATGGAAACTGTTCGGGCGCGCGAAATGTTACCAACTGTTGAAAGGACTCACGTGCAGTGAATGGTGAACCAAGCGTAGTGGCAGTGCATAGAGCTTTCTTTCTGATTTTTTATTTCGTGCATTAGTGAGTGTTCGTGTGTAATTGTTTCGACAGCGCGATAAATGGATAGTAGCCAAAACAGAAAAGGTAAACCATTGCATAGTGATGTAAGTGATATTTCCGTTACACAATGTAATTATTTTTCAAATCTCCCGTTGTCAGCTGATTGCCAGTGATTCGCGTGAGAGTCAAGCGTTCGCTCTAGGTTGGTACTTCTGCAGCGGCGCCGGCAGCCATTTGTCTCAAGTTAATTCTGCGGGACTGTAGTACTAGAAGTGCAAATTCCTAGTTGGGGGGTGCTTGTGTGGATCAACATGGAGACAGTGCACTAAGTGGAGGATGTATATGCAAGTTATCGTAGCTCGGGGATACTTCACGAAAATCTTAACTGGGGGATAGCGTCCCATGTGCCTTCCATTTTGAGCGTTGCCCTCCCCCCTTCTCGTTGTTTCAGATCACGTGAAACCAAAAGTATTTGAATACGGTTAACCACCGTATACTCTCGACTACAGCCCTAAAACTGTCTTGCCATATTGTCTTAACATTGGAAAAAATGGAAGGTTTGAGTAAGGTTTAAGAATGCCAGATTGGCTTAGCTACTCGTGGAATGGCCTATAGAAGTCTGCAAGACGCCTTTTGACGTCATTATGAATGATAACCTATTTGATGAATTGATACATACAGATGTAATTATTCATAACCGTTACATGAACGCTACCCTTGTGCTTCTTTTCTAGTGACGTGTTGAATGATTTACTCGAGATTCATAACAACGTCGATAGTTAAATTGTTACATGAGAGCACTTACACGTAGCCATTACATGAGGATACATCAAAGAAAACGAGAGAGAAAGAATGGATACCATTCATCCAACCGCGGGTCGGAAGTCAACCTTAAAAGTCCTACAACAATTGCAGGACAGAGCTCATATGTACATGAGATATCAACTCTTATTTGCAAAACGACTCAAGGCTGCAACACTGATCAATGGAGCTTTAAAGCGCCATTTTTGTCATTTTAAAGATGGCGCCTTCTACACGCTCGCACAGCAGTGAAGAGCAGTGGTTTCTTGACCTCTGGAAGTCTAAAACTTGTAAACATTCTCCAGCAAATGAAAATTCAATATCTCAATGCCTGCGTACCACACCAGCAATTTCATGAATGGAGGAGGAAGTTAGACAATGGCCTCAATTCGCAGGCAGATGGCTGGAAAGGTCTTCACAGTGGCTCATAAGTAACCTCGCGTGCATCCCCAAAAATTATTCTTGTTGGCGTACACGCACTAACTCAAACTTGAAAATCCATGTAGATCAGCATTCCTATGCTAATATCAGCAACAATACATGCAGAAGCCTATTAGAAAAAATCAAAAGCCAATTGTGATTGTTATTTGACCCTCCCTCGTATCTCAACCACCGCGACAATTCAAATGACTGAAAGGGAAGTGGCCGACTCACGACCTTGCCACCGAAAGTTCTGGGTTCGAGTCATAGGAACTCTCTACGTCACAAGTAGCACAAAGAGGCAGGACAGAACTATAAAGCAGTACAAATATAGACTGCAAAAAGCATTCTCCAAGTTTCATAGGGAAAACATACCTTCTCTTGGACACAAAAGGTAAACTTTTCCCCTGGTAGCAACACTGTCGCGTAACACAGCGAGCAAATGTGTTTCTTTATGGTACCTACCTCCCACACAGACAAACAGTTCTTTATAGGTGGGTAAAACGGCAGGAAAATATGAGCGGAATATCCTTTCCAGGATTTAAAAGAGACAAGGAAACGGATGGGATATAAGTGAGATGGCAATTCCTGTTGCTAAGGAAGTATTCTGCGAAAGAAACAGGGTGTAGGGACCGGAAGATATTTTCCTTCAATGGACAGATAAATTTACCATCCACGTTTGTTTTTATTTCTCTGTAAGCTGTTTAGAAATAGAATTAGGCCTGATCTTTTTCTTATGGAAATCTTGTTTTGGTACAATCGTATTGCAAAGAGTCTGATCTGAGCCTGGTATAATATGTATTTCTAAATTATCACAGAAGCGATATCCACAAATTAGCCACTTTTGACACTTTCAAAACTATTTGTGAGCTATAATTCGTGAGCATGTAAATGGGAACTGAGAGATGTTACAGCAAAGTTAGTATTAATACTTAGCATGAACAGGGTTATTAAAGGTCCAGGAATTTTAAATAAATTTCATTCCGGTCCAGGGGAGAAAATCACCAAGCGCAAATGAGTTCTGAATCCTAAAGAACCTTTTTATCTGCTTTTCAATTTGGTCCAGGAAGCTTCTTTTTTTTCGGATCAATTTAAATACGGTCCAAGTTCCATATAGAAATGAATCAATACGACACTTGGACCGAATTTAAATTGTGCGGGGAAAATAAGGTTCCTGTACTGTTGCGGAACCCAATAAAACCCATTAAAATTTATGGGTACGTAGACCTTGAACAACCCTGCCTTTGAACAGGAAATGCGTGATTTGGAATAACAAGGAGTACGAAGATCAAGTCATAAATTTTGTAACCACGATAATTTCCATAAATTTAGAGCAATTTTGCTGAAATTCTTGCTGCTGATAAAAAATGAGACACCCAGATCCTCAAATACCGCCTTGTCTGCAAGGCGTTATGTGTGTTGCCTAACTCTAAGGCGATAACAGAACTTCCTATTGAAAATTTTCTATTGCTGCTGTAAAGTTAGGCAACACACATATCACATTGCAGGAAAGGCAGTATTTCAGGATCTATTTGTGCTGGTGACTGTACCTGGATCATGTGCATGTGTGTCTGGTTTGAGCCGATCATACATTGAACTCTCGTTGACCCCTTTTACAACATGTATCCTTCTTCCAATAACGAGATCCCACAAGCGTGAATTTTATTTACCAAGCAGAAGGAAACATTTTAGAGCTAATGTGATAACACTGATGAACAAATTCAAACTTTTTTTTCGCTCCTTTGAACGAAAATAGGTGATTATTTATAATTCGACCCCGCTGAATCCAAATCTGAAAGTAGAAATGATGCTGTATCACCTATCTTTTTCCCTGGATTTTCATATTTTGTTTTTAATAAAAATGTAATTCCCTTTGTAATAATACATCGAAATTTGAAATTATTTTTGTTTGTTTGCTCATGAAATAAGATTTAAATATTGAAGCGAATAACTATGATATATAAAAAAAATTAAAAATATATATAGGACCGATTTTGACTGTTCAATGAAGAAATTTCATGCAAAAAAAGGAAAAAACACATTTTTACTCACATTTTCAAAATTTCTTTCTTTAACTCTTTCGTTTGTAACTGCCACCAGAAACCTCTTCCTTGAGGTTCCAACAGTAGTCTGCTAACATGTTCTGTACCGATTTTCCTAAATATATCGTTTCTCCATGACAGAAATATCCTGGTGAAATCTCTCGCCGCATTCGTCACTAACCGCGCCCAAGTTAGGGAGGAAAAGTCCAAATGCGAATGTAAAAAGTGAATTTTCAAGGACATATTGCACCCCATGCGCTGATAACACTTCAACAAGTTCTTAACAAGTTCCTTGTAGTTGTCAGCTTTCACATTTACAAGAAAATTACAGCATACTTGTCTGAAAGCTAACCATGCGCATTTCTCTTTTTCTGTTAGCAATTCCACAAAGTTGTCATCATGAATGATCTCACGGATTTGCGGCCCAATAAATATACGTTATTTTAACTTACTATCACTGAGTTTAGGTAATGTTTTTCTCAAGTACCCAAAACCCTCATCGTGTTTATCCAAAGCCTTAACAAAATTTTTCATCAGCCCTAACTTTATATGCAACGGTGGTAACAAAATCTTGTCTTTCTCAAGTAGAGGGTGATTCCTAATACTCTTCTCTCCAGGAATTATGTTTTTCGTATGGGCCAATCCACAATGTTGTAATGTTTATATTTTGCCCGGCTGTCCCATTCGCAAAGAAAGCAACACAATTTTGCAAACCCAGACTGATTGCCTAACAGTATACCAATCATTTTGAGGTCTCCGCATATCTGACAACAATATTTTTCATAATTTATCACTTTTAATATTGTATCCATATTTTCATATGTTTCCTTCATGGTGGAAGAATAAGCAAGGGGTACTGATGGGCATATATTCCCATTATGCAACAATACTACTTTTAAACTATTCTTAGATAAATCTAAAAATAGTCTCCACTAGTTTGGGTTGTGACTCCTTCCAAGTTCTTGCGGAAGGCCTTCTACATCATTGCAGTAAGTTAACTCATTACTAACAGAAAAAAATGTGTCACTGATTGTTGGAGTTTCCGATATGACACCTTAACACCATCTTGTAATAAAATCCACCTTCGGAGACGAGAACCTAACAATTGAGCTTGAACTTTAGAAAGGTTGAGGTCTCTGACTAATCATTTAGTTCGGGTTAGGAAATAAAGTGCGGTATATTTGGATCAGGAAAATTTGGATCGGTGTTTGAATATGAGGGTCCAGGTTCGTCATCTGGAGAAGCACTGCTTCGTTCTGTTTCATCCACTGTCCATTCTTTAGGAGGCTTAGGAATTGGTATAAAATCATGACTCGTAGGTTTCGTGGCTGAAGGAACAATCAGGATAAAATATAGAATGTTTTGATTTAGAACTATATCCCACTATGTTTGTTAAACAGAAGTAAGAATCCGTAGTATGATCTTTCTGTTCTGTCCATATTACAGGGTTTCCGAAGGGCATTGGTTTGTCAGTGCCATTAAGCCAACCACGTAAAGTTCGCGAACAATTACAACAAATTTTACCTGGTGCCCAGCTTTTTCCCTCGTCTACTTTACTTCCAAAATACAACTCATATGATTTTTTCACTATAGGAATGATAGTATTTCTCTGACTTCGGAGTGAATTCCCCGCAAACATAATAAAACAAGTTCGGGTTATTCACACATTTGCGTGACATGGCGAACTCATTAATTGAGTTATAATATATTACTTTTAAAAAAAACAATTATGAATGCTCTTATCGTTTTGTTAAAATACAACTTACACTTCACTTCACTATACACAATATTACATTTACAATTTCACGAACATACACAAATATGAAATACGGCTACTCGCGAAGGCTACTCGCGAAGGCTACTTGCGAAGGCTACTCGCGAAGTTATCGGAAAAGAAGTTAAGACTCGACTAACCCACAAGATAACAAATTTTAACAGAGAAACAGGAAATTACTCTACTGCCAGATGTTTCCTTCACGAAGTATTAAGTGCCAGTCATAAACACACAAGGTCGCTAAAAGGTTCTTATCCATTTGCTAGGAACCAAAAGTTAAGCCGGATGCGGAGCAGGGTGCGGAGACCTGAAACCATAAAACTATAAAATGTGGGTGTTCTGCAAAAAATTTAGGTGATACAGAAAAACGGATGCGATATTCGTTATCAGCACATCTGAATACATAAAGATCACTGAGTTGTATTTAAAGGAGTATTTCATTGTTTATCAGTGTAAGCAGCACCAGGGTTGCTACCCACCGGGAATTCCGGGAAGTATGCGAGAAATCTGCTTGATGTTTTCTCCGCAGACGTGAAAAATTGCAAGTTTTATTATTCCAAGTCCTATTGAATTTATACATATTTCTAAATGCTCTGAAGCAAGTTTTTTACAGTTTAGCCATTAATTTTATCGAGGAAGAAAAGGAAAAGAAAGCTGCGTGGGAAATAAAACAGAATTCTCTCAATTCCGTTACTTTGTTAGTGTCCATTGCAGAACAATCTATCTAACAGACTGAAAATTATTGAAAACTAAGATATCTGGAAGTTGATTAGGTAAATGTGACTTTCAAATTGTTGTACAATCACTTTTTTTTTGTAAATTAGTTTATCCCGTAACCTTTGTGACTTGTGTTTGTACGATTTTTTTTGTATTATTTCGAATCTGAGTATGTGAAATGGAAAATGGAAACGCTTCATTTTAAATTATTCGAGGGTGGATCATTAAGTATCGCACAACAATTTTTTTAAAAAAAGAAGTTTAATAGATAAGACGACATAAATTATACACAATGAAAACATATCTTTTACCTACTTTTCGACATAGGAGCCAAGACTTTCAACACATTTTTTTCCCATCGTGGCACTAGTTTCAATATACCCTGTTCATAGAACTCAGTCATTTGGGAATACAGCCATCTGCGCACAACCGATTGCACTTCTTCATCGGAATTGAAGCGTTGCCCACCTAGGAACTTCTTCATTGGGCCAAACAGATGGAAGTCTGACGGTGCAAGGTCAGGACTGTATGGTGGCTGCTGGAGCACCTCCCAACCAAAGTTTACGATTTTCTCACGAACAGAAGCCGCAACATGGGGGCGAGCATTTTCACGGAGCAGTATGACATTTGCAGCGTTGCGTTTATCATGAAGGGCACGACGCAACTTTAACAATGTTTTCTGATAGCGTGCAGCATTCACAGTGGTCCCTTGGGTAAGATATTCCACCAACAGAACACCATGCATATCCCAGAACATAGACACTAGCACTTTTTTTTTTTGCAGATTGCGTCACTTTGAATTTCTTCTTTGCTGGGAACTCGGGATGTTTTCACTCCATAGAGGCCCGCTTTGTTTCGGGAGTGTAGTGGCATGCCCAGGACTCTGATAGACGCATGATAAGAGGAAGAAGAAGAATTTGTATTCTATAGCATGTTATTGATTGGTTGTTATAGTAACAGTGTGTAGGATGTACGTGAATGGCTTCTATGTATTAAAGTTATGTTGTTAATTTGAACCTACGTATTTTGTATGTCTTGTGCATGTATAAATCAGAAATCACATCAAACAACAAGGCTTACATCTATGGCGCAGTCGTACAGGATATTCTTGGTGATTCTTCGTAAGAAGAAGTATGGATGAAGACGTCACGAAGAGTACGCGACGATCATCATTCCAGCATAGGTTTATGCAAAGAGAAATTGTGTCGGCTTGATCAATTTCTACGGTAAGAACCAAGATTACACGGTTTGTGTACTATTTACAATAATTGCACAAGGGTAAGGTTCAATCAATGCGATACAAATTGTGTCTACGGCGTAGATTACAATAATTGTACAAGAACAAAGTTTAAATCAGTGTGATACGGATTGTGTTTAAGATATTGTGATATTAAGTTATTCACAATTATAAATATGTTCGGTTTGAATTTATTCTCTGAGTTCCGGTCAGATTCTGAAGAAATAGAAGATTACTTAACGAGGTTTGAACAGTCTTGCTTGGCTCATGATGTTAATGAAGCCAGGAAGGTACCCATACTGATTGCAGTTATAGGGTCTGAAGCTTTCAAAGTGCTGAAGACTATCCTTGCACCTGAACCAGTCGAACGGCAAACGTATTCGACCCTCAAGGACAATCTGCTTAAACATTATGGACAGATAATAAACAAATATGTGGAACGTTTCAAGTTCAGGCAATGCACGCAGGAAAGTGGTGAGAATGCAACACAATTTATGATACGTGTTAAGCAACAAGCACTTAAATGTAGTTTTGGCCAGTACTTACAGGAAGCCATTGTAGAGCAAATAATTGTAGGCGTTCGGTCTGATGCCATTAGAAAGAAATTACTTTCTGAACCTACATTGACTCCAGCAAAATGTCAAGATATTGTGCTTCAAATGGAATTAATTGAACGGGAAACACAAATGTTCATACATCGTGAAAAAGATTATAGTCCTAATCTAGTTGCATTTTCTGGGACACAGAAATTTAAACCATGTTTCCAGTCCTTGCAAGCACACAAAAAGAACTTCGTTCATCCTCAGACTAGAAGTTATAGAAGCACCGAAGAATGTGATAGATGTTCCAGAAGACATGATCTTGGACATTGTCCAGCAAAATATTCTATATGTTCATTTTGCAAAAAGAAAGGTCATTGGCATGTAAAATGCAAGTTTAGGAAAAGGAACCATAAACTTACGAGTAAGACAATTACCTCGGATCAAACTTCTGAGTCGAATATTAAACCTTTAGACGCTATTGTTAGTGAACAAAGCATACATAATGAATTTCATGGTTTGTCTTTATTGCACGTTGAAGTTAGTGATTCTCATCCGCCAGAAGATAATACTTGCACTATTTCATCAAGCACAGACAATTCACAAGTGGAAGATGCTACGCTCAATCGTTCAAAAGCAAGGAGCGTTAGTTTCAAGCCAAAGACAAAAGTTGTAGACGGCACTAATGTTCTTATATCAGCGGAACCGTGCGTAGTTAATCTGTGTATTGATAAACGAATTGTACAATGTGAAGTAGATACTGGATCTACAGTTACGCTGTTCAATAGCAAGTCTTTCAAAAAAATGTTTCCTCATCGGCGAACACAATTCACTACACTTAAGTTACGAGGTGTGAATAATAATACTTTGAAGTTGAAAGGTCAAACCTTAGTGGATTTATCATTGAATGATGTATTGTATAAATTACCGGTTATATTGTGTGAAGAAGAACTGCGTTATCCGTTGATTGGACGTTCATGGCTCGACAGTATTCATCCAGGTTGGAGGAACTTGTTAGCACAATGTAACACAATGTTCACAAATACGGGGTCCGGACGAAATTACAACGCAGATATTAATACAAAAATACCGGAAAGTGAAGGTTTGAGAGCGCAGCTGGAGAAGAAACTTACCCAGAAAGATAAGGAATCATGGGAACGTGACCAACTGCGATATGAGGGACATAAAAGATCGAAGCTCCGGAGAGACAGGGAGAGGGACATTAGTAAACAGATTGCCATTGGAATGCCAGCTAAGAGCATGGCCAGTGACGACACTCAGTTTGACCAGAAGCTGTTCAATCAATCAAAGAGGATGGACAGTGGGTACGGAGATGACGAAGCGTACAACGTGTATGATAAACCTTGGTGGCACGCACGACCTCTGGGCCAACATATTTACAGACCATCAAGAGATCTGAACAAGGATGTGTATGGAGATGATTTGGAGAAAATAATGAAAACAAACAGTTTTGTCCCAGACAAGGAATTCAGTGGCACGGACCGTGGAGCAGCACGCAGCGGACCTGTTCAGTCTGAGAAAGATGAAGACCATCCTTTCGGTCTGGACCAGTTCTTGACTATAGCTAAAAGAGCTAGCAGGAGACCTAAGGATGCAGAGGGAAGAAGGATGGTCGAACAGACTTAGGTGAGACCAGCACTTAAAACAAAAAGAGACTCCAGGATGAGATGATAGACGCATGATAAGAGGAAGAAGAAGAATTTGTATTCTATAGCATGTTATTGATTGGTTGTTATAGTAACAGTGTGTAGGATGTACGTGAATGGCTTCTATGTATTAAAGTTATGTTGTTAATTTGAACCTACGTATTTTGTATGTCTTGTAAACGTATAGATATGAAATCACACACACACAACAAAACAAGGCTTACAGACTCATCACCAGTTACGATTTCTTCCAGAAAGGTATGCCCTTCTGCGGCATAACGCACTAAGTGGTCCAAGCATGTCATCATTCTCTTCCCTTTTTGGTCATCTGTGAGGTTCTTCGGCACCCAGCGGGCACTAACTTTACGAAAATTCAGTCGTAACGTAGAATGTAAACTGCCATTCCGTGTACACACACACACACACACACACACGCACGCACGCACGCACGCACGCACCCGCACACACACACACACGCACATATGCACATTCAGTTTTCAAGTTAGAATTTAAAAACGAACAATACATAATATAATTAATTTCCGAATTCATTTCCGGAACTAATTTTTGTCTATTACATATCTGCCTACTTTTATACTACTAAAGTAATTAAAATTGCTGGAGCTTTTCAAATGCCATCCCAATATTGAACCGTTGTTATTGTATAACTTCAAGCTCTTCTTTATTCTGGTATTAATCCTGTCCTTTGATATGTCAGTGTTTACTTCCAATCTGACTTCTTTCAATTTCTGCAATACAGTGGAGAAATTGCCTTCTTTTCAATTTGTAAACGCGGAAAACAATGTGCGCTAGGAGATCCCACGTTCAGGATTGTATCGAGCAGGAAAAATGCTATTTACTCTCAAGAAACAGGCGGGGTAGGGGGTTGTGAGGCCTATTTAATGTGCGATATTTCCTCCTCGGAAGCTGCAGGACACTTTAATAAAAGAAGAAGCAATCAAAGTTATTAGAAAACGTTTCGATTCCTATTTTGAAGTCGCAACATAGAATGTAAACCATTCGACAGTAACAGAAAATGATGACATTATTTTCATTATTCATTCCAATATATATTACACATCCACATAAACCCTTCAAAGTTGAGTATGTAAAGGCCGAATCACATGGAATTGGATTTTCGTTAAGAATGCCCTAGTTGGCGATGAACTGTCTACCTGGGTGGAAATCATGACCGTCGGGCTGGCTACTTGGCTTGTAGTTTTAACGATTAGGCCATGTTCTAATTGCCGCCGCCACCGAATTGCGCACACTTTAGATCCAGGATTGCGCACAAATCTCACTGACCTGTTGTGCGCACAGATTTTGATCGAACGTTGCCACTTTGATAGCTTTAAAGTCTGTGCGCAAAACTGTTTTTTTTTCTTTAGACAAGAAGAGAGGGAGAAATTAGAAATAAACTAGTAAATCTCTTAAGGATTAAATAAAAAAATATAATTTTACCAGTAAATGTAGCAAGTCGAGATACAATTTTCATACCGATTTACATAATACAGTAAGTCTCTGTTGATGTTTTCAAGATACAATTTTTATCCCAATTTACTCAAACTCAAAAGTTAGGTTAGCTTAGGTTAGGTTAGGGTAATGACTGCACAACAAACACTTCTGTCAATCGAAGCTCGTGACTTTCGGTATAAATCAGTGATGTGCCGTTGACTATAAGTTTACGTCTACGTGCGTTGTCTACACGTAATCTACGCGTAGATTACATTGGGTTGTAATTTACATAGACTACGTAGACAATTTAAACTACATAAAAATTAATTTTCAAGTGTTTCATGAAAGGAAAGTGACATTTTCAACTATATTGGTTCCTAACGAAATGAAAAGAATCCTATTTACAACAAAATTTCTCTTCTCTTCTATCGTCAACTATGGAAGAAAATAAATAGTATGCAAAAAACAACAACAGATGGCAGTCGTGAGGCAAGAGTTGTCTTTTCCCCATAAAACACTAGAATATATCCTATATTAGGTTTCTTTCTAGGTGAGAAATTGTTCAAATTTTGAAGAAAGAGTATGAAAAGTTCTCCTCACACATCAGCAACTGATACGCAGTATAATTTTCTATTAATTCCACGGCGCCCTTTGTTAAGTTATTACCTTTCGCCATGTTGTTTACAGAGATTACGTAATCGACGTGTATAAAATAGTCTTCGTGTAGAATGTAGACTATCGTTGTTTACACGTAGATGCACATCACTGGTATAAATACGGAGATACACCGACCATTACATTCTAGTCCACTAATCAGGTTCATCCTCTATGCCTATCTAATGCTACCCTTCCACCAAAAACACGTGTAAGTCCACAAACAAGCACAACAGAAGTAAGAACGGCTTGAGAACATTTTACATCTGACAACATCGTCTCATTTTTTGTGCGCAGTCCTGTGACAGTTTGTCAACGGCTAATCAGATACCACTTATAAAACCCGAAAAGTGTGCGCAATCCGGCTGTAGCAATAATTGCAACTGGCTTTCTAGGCTGGATTATGTGGAACAGTCAATCAGAGCAAAGTTAGCGCATGTGAAGATAGTCTGTAAGTTTGCCAATGGAAAGCTTTTGTCTGTGGTTTCCGAGTGTTTGTTCGATTCTCGATAAAAGAAAACGTAACAGATATTTAGGTATTTATGCAAATCGATGAGATTTGTACGTGACAAATATGATTAGCCAATAATAAAATTCCTTATTATTGCAAGTGTACTAAAGTTTTGACATATTTAGTTGAATAAATTCTTTTTTATGAATAAATCCTGCGAATCTCTCGTATGAATGCATATCCGAGTTCATGAAAAAGCTTATTCAGTATTCATGATCACCATATTTTTTTCGAGCCGATTTCTAGTCTATACTTTTCTTTTTTAATTGTTAATAGCAGCTAGATTGTCTGCTCAGCGCAATGTCTTATGGGAAGAAAAGTATACCAACAAGTACGGTAACATGTATGGTGTGAGGAGAAAACTAGCAGATGGGTAGCCAGTCTGGAAATCCTGTTCCTTGTGATTCGACTTCTATACCGGGTGGCCAGAATTAAAGTTACCCAACTCAGAGCCCTCTGTAGCCTGTTTGAGGCATCGTAGAGCTCTGAAATGTGGTGAATCCACTGTACAGACCATGGGGAAGAGGATGGCGATAAAAGTAGTTCATTTTTCCGCCACCAGGTTGAAATGTGGCGCTGTACATCCATGGCGGGTTGTAATAATGACCTAAACTGCTTCAATTGGTTATGGATTTGCTTTTACCTTGCAATCTTGCAATAAACGAGAGATTATTTTCTCGCACCTTCCAGCCACTAACAAATGTCTTTCTAATTAATACCCCAGCTAAATAACTTATGTTTTTCGATATTCATTATTACAGTGCCACATCTCAACCTGGTGGCGGAAAATTGAACTATTTTTTATCACCATCCTCTTCCCCATGGTCTGCATAGTTAAATCACCAAATTTCAGAGTTCTGCGATGCCTCAAACAGGCTACAGAGGGCTCTGAACTGGATAACTTTAATTCTGGCCACCCGGTACTTTGCTAATGTGTACAATTGTTGGTCCTATACATTATCCCCAGAATAGAGTAAGGAGGAATGCCGCCCGTAGCGGCAGAGAAGAGGGAGTGGGCAGAGCGAAGCAGTACACGCTGCGGAAAGGCTGGTAACAGCAGTCGCTTTACTCCCTCCACGCAATCGCGTTCCCTCTCGCGTGTTCATTGGTGGAGCTGTCTCGCGTCAATACTTCCGCAGAGACTTGTCTTCGATCTTTGCTCCACTGATACCAGGGACAGAGTATAAGATATTAGTCGTCATGAAGCCTGTTCGGTGGTGGAGGTGTTAAGATGTCGACTTTCGATCTTATCACCGAAGTTCCCCGGTTCGAGTCGAGTTCAGTTATTAATCATAAAGTCCGTCATTTAGTGGTTGTAGGCGACTTCAGTGTGTCAGTTCTTGAAACAAAATCAATCTGTCCATTCCTGCCTTCCGTCTCGTTTTCGCGTTTTAACCTTGTTCACATTCCTTTTAGAACACGAATAACAGCCTCCGGCTCAGCTTCTTGGCGGAGTGGTTAGCGCAGAGCGCTACGACGCCAGGAGTCTAGGGATTGAATTCCAGCATGGGCATGGGCGTTCTTTCTGAGTTTTCCATCATCATGTTCATCATATTACTCATCCTCATCGTTGCGATATTTACAAAATTGTGAGAAAGGAGAAGTAAAACAAACCAAATTAATGAACCACTCATTTGATGGTGTAAAAATGTATAAATAACAGAATGATTCATCATCTAGACCATCTGATCTACGGAGAGATTAATGCCAAATCAAATATAAAATTATAAGATTTATAGAATAAGAAAATGATTGTATTCCAGCTGATAAAAGTAAAGTCTCAGATTATATTTTATGGTTAATATTATATCTACAATAACTACAATGTATTATTTTTAATCTTCGGGTCGTCTTATAAGTCGTAGAGTCATGACTAATTTTAATGTTTGTTATTTAATATTATTAAATATGCACTAATTCACAACAAACGGTAAACAAGTAGTTATTTTTTTACATTTACTGAAAGGCAACTTTTTCTGGGGTCATGGCCCTCTGCCCCCTTTAAATACGGCGTTGCCGGTGGATCAACTTTAAACTGTAGGTCCAATCCTGATTAGCCTATGCATGTATAAATTGGACTTAAAACTCAACATTCTGTGCAAGTTTCAATTTTAATCATTGGGAAGGGGGTAGGTGGTAGAAAAGCAACACCTGCATCTCGCCTATCAATAAAGTAGATTCAATCCAACAGCTACAACTCACTTCACCCTTTACAATGAATTTGCAACCGTTGGTCATCCAGCTACATCAACCCCTCTTTGACACGATTACCCCCGGCTTTGTGCCCACCTGCACAAACACCCATGCCTTGTTTAGCCGCTTGAACACTCTTCACCGCCGACAGCAACAGGTGAGCATGTCATACCTGCGATTTCTCTTCATTGATTTTTTCCCCCTTCACTCCGCCTCTGCAGGCCCCAGCATCAAAAGCTCCAACCTTCGACATCGTTGGAGGTTTTTGCTCCCCACAGGCTTACAGATAGTTAAGATTCGTCTCCCGCAGAGAGACAGACAGATAAAGGGAGGGTTGTGTGTGTGGGGGGGGGGGGAGACTTCTTGCACTGAATTTGGATTTAATACTGCAGATGAGATTGCAACTGGCAGTAATTACTTATGACACAGCTCACTCGCCTCACCCACACGTTAAGTCAATCGCGTCATGGTAAACGTATTAGGGTCTCTGATAAAGCAACACCAGATTCAGTGCACAAGTCAATTGGTTAATAGGAAACTTGTTAGGGATTTTTAAGACAACGCCATATTTAAATGGTAGTCAATTGTTTATTGAGAAACTCGATACATCCTCATTCATGGTAACACAAGTCTTAGTGCACTAGTCAATTGGTTATTGAGAAAGTCGTTACATCTTCATTGAAGCTAACACAAGTTTTAGGGCACTAGTCAATTGGTTATTGAGAAAGTCGTTACATCTTCATTGAAGCTAACACAAGTTTTAGGGCACTAGTCAATTGGTTAATGAGAAACTTGTTAGGGATTTTTTTAAAGACAACACGAGATTTAGATGGGAGTTAATTGGTTAATGAGAAACTTGTTAGGGATTTTCAAGACAACACCAGATTTAGGTGGAAGTCAATTGGTTAATGAGAAACTTGTTAGGGATTTTTAAGACAACACGAGATTTAGGTGGAAGTCAATTGGTTAATGAGAAACTTGTTAGAAGACAACACCAGATTTAGGTAAAAGTCAATTAGTAAACAAGAAACTCGTTACATCTTCATTGAAGGTAACACAAGTTTTAGGGCACTAGTCAATTGGTTAATGAGACACTTGTTAGGGATTTTTAAGACAACGCCAGATTTATATGGTAGTCAATTGTTTATTGAGAAACTTGTTAGGGATTTTTAAGACAACACCAGATTTAGGTGAAAGTCAATTGGTTAATGAGAAACTCATTACATATTCATTAAAGGTAACACAAGTTTTAGGGCAACAGTCAATTGGTTAATGAGAAACTTGTTAGGGATTTTTTTAAAGACAACACGAGATTTAGATGGGAGTTAATTGGTTAATGAGAAACTTGTTAGGGATTTTCAAGACAACACCAGATTTAGATGGAAGTCAATTGGTTAATGAGAAACTTGTTAGGGATTTTTAAGACAACACGAGATTTAGGTGGAAGTCAATTGGTTAATGAGAAACTTGTTAGAAGACAACACCAGATTTAGGTAAAAGTCAATTAGTAAACAAGAAACTCGTTACATCTTCATTGAAGGTAACACAAGTTTTAGGGCACTAGTCAATTGGTTAATGAGACACTTGTTAGGGATTTTTAAGACAACGCCAGATTTATATGGTAGTCAATTGTTTATTGAGAAACTTGTTAGGGATTTTTAAGACAACACCAGATTTAGGTGAAAGTCAATTGGTTAATGAGAAACTCATTACATATTCATTAAAGGTAACACAAGTTTTAGGGCAACAGTCAATTGGTTAATGAGAAACTCATTACATATTCATTAAAGGTAACACAAGTTTTAGGGCAACAGTCAATTGGTTAATGAGAAACTTGTTACTTATTTTTAAGACAACACCAGATTTAGATGGAAGTCAATTGGTTAATGAGAAACTTGTTACTTATTTTTAAGACAACACCAGATTTAGATGGAAGTTAATTGGTTAATCAGAAACTTGGTAGGGATTTTTAAGACAACACCAGATTTAGATGGAAGTCAATTGGTTAATGAGAAACTTGTTACTTATTTTTAAGACAACACCAGATTTAGATGGAAGTTCATTGGTTAATGAGAAACTTGGTAGGGATTTTTAAGACAACACCAGATTTAGATGGAAGTTAATTGGTTAATGAGAAACTTGGTAGGGATTTTTAAGACAACACCAGATTTAGGTGAAAGTCAATTATTTAAAAAAAAAACTAGTTACATCTTCGAAGCTAACACCAGCTCATTTTAAGGCAACACCACTCGTCATTGTTGGAAATTCAAGGGGTCCCGGGTTTGATACCGGTGGAGGCACGTTGCACAGTGGTTCGGATCTTCACTTCAAACTATTGGCCCAGTTGCATAAAGGAAACTTAAAACAACAATTCAAGAACAAATTTACCAATTTTAGTGATATTTGTGGGAGCTTTACTTAAGAAAACACCAATTTTAGATGCTAGTCAGTCACTTCTTGGATATCCTTTTTAGGTAACTCCTGTTTTTGGCAATAGTCAATTGGTTAATGAGAAACTACTTGGAGCTTTATAAGGCAGTTTATATGGCAGGAAATTGGTTAATTAGTAATTTACTAGGGGAAATGGGATGCGACCAAGTTAATACTCAGTGTAAGGTTCATATAAGGTTCCTGTTATGTTGTTATCGTATCTCTATCGGTTTTTATACAAAAGTTATGTACGTCCAAAGTCTCGATTGGGTGACTTTTGGGACACCCTGTTTTTCCATATGGGTAATAACATGGTGGTGTATGTCTGCACATATAATTTGCCGTCCCATCAGGCGGGCTATTGTTTTCACGCGCCTCGCTTTGTCCATTCTGTCTGGCAGCGCCCCCTAGGCTTGCCGCATCTCCAATCTACAGCAGTGCCAAACGTGTTGCCTACAGTTTAGGAGTTACGGAACCTCTCTTTTGTTCTTCTCTACTCTCCTGGGTTTGCAGAGAGCTCCCAAAAGTTGTTAGGCTGACAGCGTTTTCCGGTAAAAATCTTTCCTCTCTTCAGGAAGTTCCATCCCTTTTGTAGCGAAACGCGGAGCGCTTTGTTAGACAGCGCGTCGCGTCCCTTGTGATTTATACATCATCCGGTCACCGAGATACGGGGATTTTCGCCTCCAGAATGGCGCTGGGGATGCGGCGTCCCACAGCAGTCCCCAAGTTTATTGACAATCGAAGTGGAATTTGGCGCTCGCCGAGTAACCGGCATCTTAGTGTTT
The DNA here is from genome assembly GCF_977018435.1 of Lepisma saccharinum. Taxonomy (NCBI): domain Eukaryota; kingdom Metazoa; phylum Arthropoda; class Insecta; order Zygentoma; family Lepismatidae; genus Lepisma; species Lepisma saccharinum. Next base: position 47,318,935 of record NC_139247.1, on the reverse strand, counting down.
TTGTTGCAATAATGTTAGCAGCATTAAGCAAGATGTCACTTCAAACTACAGTAGTCGTAATGATAGGGGGGTGCAAACAAGAAGACGTTTCAGTTTACTCACTCATCAATGTATGAAACGTTGACCAAATATTGTAAATGAAGTATTATGACAAGGGAACAGATTTACATGGATATACGTTACTCCTCATATAATATTAAGAGCCGCACCCTGTGGCGGAGTGGTTAGCACATCCCGCTACGACGCCAGGGATCCCGAGTTCAAATCCTGGCTTGGGCATGGATGTTTGTGAGTGCCCATTCATCAATTTCGTGATATCATCACACATCCACATTTTTGCAAATTAGTCAAAAGTGGCACAAAAAGCTAAGTAAAATATTTTTATTTTCCATATTTGTGTATATATATATATATATATATACAGGGTGACTGGTAATTAGATGTATTCCCTGAAAGGGGTTAAAGTAGAGACAATTTGCAATAAATTTGACCATATGATACCCCGTCCGAAAATTAGTAGTTTTCGAGATAATCGAATTTCAATTGTTTCTTTAAAAAATTACAATTTTCCACATAAAAATATGAATTGAGAAAAAACTGCTCATTGCATGGAACTTATTTCAGCATTTTCTGATAGCTAATAAATAAGTGGTTCGTTGAAAAAAAGTTTTTTCCCAAATAACAATCACATGTAAGTACCGGGTGGGTCTAAACTTACAAGTGATGATAAAAAAATGCACTCTTAGTTTACTTGGCAACGTATTAATAACAAAAATGATATGACACGAAACGTACAAATTACTTAAATTTCTTCCTTGTATCATCTGCTATCCAACAAGGTACAAATGTTGCTGACATTCACATTTGTGTACAAGAAATAATACTTCATTCATCTTCATGTGAATGGAATCAATGAACAATACAATTAAAGAACATTACACGTCTTGCTCAAAGTGGGCACCTCCGTTACGAATGCAGGCACGCAGGTTTTTACGGACATTTGGTCTCTTAACTCGTGATGTGATGGTGTACTTGATGTGTTGACCAGCTGTTAAGATCCTCTCCCTCAGCTCTTCTTGCGAGTTTACCGGTGTCTTGTCATATATATATATATAATAATAATAATAATAACCCACAGCGCGACAGCCCTTGAGAGCCTTGGCTTATCTACCGACTGCTGGTCTCCCTCCCACACTGTTCCTCCGTCACCTGTTATAGCGTGAAGATCTTAGACCAGTATTGGGGTGATGGGTGGTCAGCCCCACGAACCCCCAGCCGTTGTAGGTCTTCTCGACCGGGTTACCGCTCACTCATTCGGAGCTCCCCAATTTCCTCACGATGGTGGGTTGCCACCGGCCCTATACGTAGGCCGAATAAATTCCGACCAGAGCCGGATTCGAACCTACGCCGTCCCGCAGCGAACGATCTCAAGACGAGTGAACGCCTTAACCCGCTCGGCTATATATATATATATATTGTGGAACGATTCAAGGGAGACTCTGTAAAAAAAGGTAAAATCTCTCGCCAGACATCAGTGCTCGGTCAAGCGACAATTTACAACACAAGGTAACATTCCACAAATAGCGGAAACATATGACGTCAGGTGACACGGCATTCTTCGATTCTACCGGGTTCAAGCCCGCCATCGGCTGGCAAATACGGAAGTGCTGTCCAAGCAGCTAGGAAGTATTTGCCAGCAGCTTAAAAGACCTAAGCACCAGAATTCGAGTCACAGTGGGCTCAGTCGGCTCAGAAGGCTCAGTCAAGTCTCAGAATTCAAGAACCTCCAGAAGAACCCCAGGCGAAGACCTCGACACCTTCCAGGTCTCAGCCCGGCTCGGGAAACCGAGACGAAGCTTTCGCCTAAGGCAACCGCAGTACATTCGCGAGTTGACTATCTTCGGCACCATGGCCTGCAACTTGTAGCCGTCGGTCAGACCATCGTCCCGGCGCCTTTTCTAGGGCCGATACTCCAAGACCAGCGTGTGCTTCGTCGCCAGCCACGGGCAAGAAGACCGTGTGCCGCCGAACTCAGGACTCCGTGCTCTGTCGCCTGACGTCCTCACTCAACCGCTTGGCCGAGAGGTAAGATGTACGTCGTCAACATCCCTTGACATCATTCCACTCCCTGCCAGAAGCCTGTCAGTGAGATTGTATGGGGACCATAAACGTAACCTAGCTCTACCATCTGACCCCTAAAGCGTTCACAGTAACGATCCCCGTAGTTTTAGTAATTGAAACCAGTGAACGCATCAATATATATATATTAACTTTGACCATATATTTCACATATTTTAGTTACCTTACCTTACCTTACCATCCGGCGCTACAGCTCCTGTCGGGCCATGGCCTTCTCCACTATGTCCCTCCATTTCTGTCTGTCCTGGCATTTCTGTTTCCATCTTGTTACTCCTATCTTGTTTTGGTCCGTGCATACTTCTTCCTTCCATCTGCTTCTAGGTCTTCCTTTCCTTTTAGTTGAATATAGCTTACTCTCTATTATTCTTCTCGGCATGGCATCTTTTGGTAGGCGATATACATGTCCTATCCAGCTGATTCTCCTGGCTTTAATGAAGCGAACTATATTTTTATGTTTTATTAGTTCCTCTAGTTCGTGGTTGTATTTTATTCTCCATCCTGTTTCTTCTCTAGTTGGTCCAAATATTTTTCTTAATATTGCTCTTTCAAATTCCATTAGCCTTCTTTCTGTATCTTTGGTCAACGTCCAAGTTTCGGCTCCATATGTTACTACTGGCCTGATTAATGTATTGTATATTTTCATTTTTGTTGTTCTTGTTATTATCTTACTTTTCAGCAGATTTCTATTTGCATAATATGCTCTATTTCCTGCTCTGATCCTTCCTTCTACGCATCTTCCTATGTTATTTATTTCATTTATTTGATTTCCCAGGTATTTGAATTCATGTACTACCTCGAACTTCTTATTACCTATCTCTATTTCTTTTCTTCTTTCTGGTTTTCGTGCTATTTTCATATATTTTGTTTTATTTATATTTACTTCTAGGCCCATTTCCTTAGTATAGTTCTCCATGTCGTTAAATACTTGTATTAACTTATTCATAGATCTTGCAATGATTGCTATATCATCTGCATAAGCGCAGATTTGTGAACTTTTATTAAAGATGGTACCTCTTTGGTCAATCTGTTTTATAGCATCATTCAATGCTATATTAAATAGTGTAGTCGACAATCCGTCCCCTTGTTTTACACCTTTGTCAAATGTAAACTCTTCACTGAGTTGTCCTTTTACTTTTACTCTTGCTGAGGTGTCCACCAGAGTCATCTGTACAAGTTGTCTTAATTTTTTGGGTATACCAATTCTTTCCATTGCTTTAATTAGTTCTTCTCTTTGTACACTATCAAAGGCCTGTTTGAAATCTACAAATAGCATATGTAGTTAGCTCCCACGTTCATAATGTTTCTCTAATATTTGTCTAATTACAAATATTTGGTCTATAGTGCTCTTATTTTCCTGGAATCCTGCTTGATACTCTCCAAGGATGGGTTCAATTATTTCCTGTATCCTTTTATTTAATATGCTCGAGAATATTTTATATCCAACATTTAACAATGTTATTCCTCTATAATTGCTACAATTATATTTATCTCCTTTCTTATAAATGGCACATATAGTTCCTTGTCTCCATTCGTCCGGTAGTTCCTCCTTTCTCCATATTTTACTAATCAGCTCGTGTATTTTCTGGTATAGTTGTGCGCCTCCATGTTTAATCATTTCGGCTATCATATTATCACTTCCTGGTGCTTTATTGTTTTTTAATCTCCTGATTGCTTTTGTTACTTCATCTAACGTTGGTGGTTCTATTGTTTCTTCTTCCTCTTTTTCTGTTTCCCGTTCTGTATTTCCGGCTTCTATTCCATTTTCTCTTCTTGACAGTTTTTCTTTGAAACTTTCTGCCCACCGTTTTCTGATCTGATTTCCTTCATACAGCATTTCTCCATTTTTAACTTTACATCCTTCAATTTCTGGTTTATATTCTTTTGTAAGACTGAACATGGCTTGATAGAATTTTCTTCTCTCATTTTTTTTATCAAGTTCCTCTACTTCCACTAATCTTTGTTTTAAATATTGTCTTTTCTTTTGGGTACATATTCTTTTAGCGGCTCTTCTTAATTCTGTGTATCTTGCACAGTTGCTTCTAGTTTCTCTCTGTAACTTCTTATTTCTTGCTTCATTCTTCTTCTGGATGACCTCTTCGCATTCTTCATCAAACCATGGTTTTCTATACTCTCTTTTCTTTTCTCCTATTTTCTCTTCAGCTGTTTTTAGTATTATTGATTTTATATTTTTCCATTCTTCATTACTATTCCTCTCTTCTATCTCTTCTGTTTGCTCAGTAATTTTTTCATTAATGGTGGCTCTAAAGGTTTCACGCACCTCTCTATCTTTAAATTTCTCTGTGTCCCATCTTTTTCCTAACATTCTTTGTTTTCTTCTGTCCACTTTAACAATTTTTAATCTTATTTTTGCTCGCACCATGTAGTGATCCGAATCGATGTTAGGTCCTCTCAGGCTCCTGACATTCATTATCGATGACCGGGTTACCGCTCACTCATTCGGAGCTCCCCAATTTCCTCACGATGGTGGGTTGCCACCGGCCCTATACGTAGGCCGAATAAATTCCGACCAGAGCCGGATTCGAACCTACGCCGTCCCGCAGCGAACGATCTCAAGACGAGTGAACACCTTAACCCGCTCGTCTATATACATATATATATTGTGGAACGATTCAAGGGAGACTCTGTAAAAAAAGGTAAAATCTCTCGCCAGACATCAGTGCTCGGTCAAGCGACAATTTACAACACAAGGTAACATTCCACAAATAGCGGAAACACATGACGTCAGGAGACACGGCATTCTTCGATACTACCGGGTTCAAGCCCGCCATCGGCTGGCAAATACGGAAGTGCTGTCCAAGCAGCTAGGAAGTATTTGCCAGCAGCTTAAAAGACCTAAGCACCAGAATTCGAGTCACAGTGGGCTCAGTCGGCTCAGAAGGCTCAGTCAAGTCTCAGAATTCAAGAACCTCCAGAAGAACCCCAGGCGAAGACCTCGACACCTTCCAGGTCTCAGCCCGGCTCGGGAAACCGAGACGAAGCTTTCGCCTAAGGCAACCGCAGTACATTCGCGAGTTGACTATCTTCGGCACCATGGCCTGCAACTTGTAGCCGTCGGTCAGACCATCGTCCCGGCGCCTTTTCTAGGGCCGATACTCCAAGACCAGCGTGTGCTTCGTCGCCAGCCACGGGCAAGAAGACCGTGTGCCGCCGAACTCAGGACTCCGTGCTCTGTCGCCTGACGTCCTCACTCAACCGCTTGGCCGAGAGGTAAGATGTACGTCGTCAACATCCCTTGACATCATTCCACTCCCTGCCAGAAGCCTGTCAGTGAGATTGTATGGGGACCATAAACGTAACCTAGCTCTACCATCTGACCCCTAAAGCGTTCACAGTAACGATCCCCGTAGTTTTAGTAATTGAAACCAGTGAACGCATCAATATATATATATTAACTTTGACCATATATTTCACATATTTTAGTTACTTTTACATATAATTTCCACATTTTCCCACATATATAGGTATATATTTCATATCAATTTTATTACTACATTTTCCCTCGTTGCGTTGTACAGTACAGGTGTTCCCAGTGGTTCTGATCCCACTTTAGACTATAGGTCGAGTTCCGATTAGCCTATCTGTTCGTAAAGTGGAATGAAAACAACGAAAATTCAAACAATTCAAAACCAAAGGTTTTCCGATTATCTGTATTCTGTTTGTTTTGTACTCTCTGTTTATTTTAAATCTTCACAATAGGCAATGCATCTGTTATTCAAATATTATTGTCAACAATAGAGACTGCAAGCTCAAGTTTTAGTGATGAAATGCATTTCATATTTTAAATACACTCCCATTACTTCATGCAACATTAAGCGCAGTTTTAATCAACATAAATCTGTCTTTATGGACAACAGGAGGGAGATTCACGATTCAGCATTTGAAAGAAAGTTTGGTCTCGGGAACAATAAATGATGGAGTTATACAGTGGTTCCGATTCCAATTTAAATTCGTATTGTGACACACTTTTACTGAGCGTGTGAGCCTCGAAAGGTTCGGGGATCAAACCTGGAGCCCTTTAGATGAATGTAATTATTCTATTGGGGGTTAGCAGTAGCTCGTAAGCTCTCGCTTGGCTGCATCTGCTAACTCCTGGAGGTACCTAAATAAACTTAAATTTACAGAATCCTTTATAGAATAGCAACTCTCTAGATTTGGCTTACAATGACCTTAAGTCTGCATTGGCAATGGATGGCATTAGAATATTTTGTATTTGAATTTTACATTATAATTACTGTATAAGCCTAATATATATTTTGTTTGGTGAGCCGCTTGCTTAATGAAAATTGCCATTTTCACAATTGTATGGCCATGTTTAATTCTATGTTTTGAATAAAATAACTACTATATTTACATATCTTACACTTTTTAGTTCTTGTAAATGCGTTCCCTGAATATCGATGCCGAAAGTGCAGAATGTCGCAATCTCTCCGATGACAGGAAAACTGCAACAAAAATATTGGAAGCTTTGATAGGTATGAAAACCTGCAAGACCACGATAGGTCCACGTGTACTTTTCTCGACAACGTAAATTATTCGCAAGGCTTCTGTTGGAATCCATCAGATGTCAGGCAGAGAGTAACACGAAACTTATTCACAGGATTTTCATTCTGATATATTCTCTTATACATGATCAGTCTTCCCAGAAATACCAACCAATGTAGCGTTACGCCTGGCAAAGGCCTGGATATAAAACCAACGAAACTCGTACTGCTGTCACCCAGTGGCGTGGCCAAGGGAGAGGGGTTGATGGTGGTCATAACCCTCTCCCTTTTGGTCCAGGATTCCTAAAGAGAAGGAAGTCAAATGCTGGGGAAAATGGCAAAGTGAAACGTTTACATAAAACCCTATCGAAAATCCTGGGCACGCCACTGCTGTCACCATATGTTGGTATTAATCTTGAAACACGTGCAGGTTATGATGAAAGGCGATGTGACAACAATGCATTTATCACGTGTGCTCGTGTGACATTCAAGTAAAGGATTTATATGTAGGCCTACTAAAATGTGTTGGATAAGTAAATATATATTTTAGTTATTTTAATCAAAATATAGAATTAAATATGGACTTAAAATTTTGAAAATTGGAAATTTTCATTAATCAAACCGATCAAAATTATATTCTCCACGGATCAGTATGCCAATATTCTACAGTTTTTGCACAACTTAGTCTGCTATCTTCAAACATGTTCATCGATTTAGTTCAAATATAAATAAGTACCTTATGAATTACCCTGTATTATTCATAATTCGTCGTGTTTTCTTTAATTCGTTTCATTTAATCATCATTCTTCCTTACCGTACAATTAACAGGTGTAAATAACGGCAAATAACGATATACAACTAACACACACTCAAAATACTAAACAGCTGGCTAAAGTAACTACTTCTTTGTTGCCCAAGCCTCGTTTCAGTTGTAACTTTACACTCTTTGCTATGATTTCTTTTAGCTACTAGATAGTAGAAACCATGTGAATTTACCCAATCAAAAACTAAGTGAAACTGTGATGTCATTGGTATTGCACCCACAAGGATTTTACCAAAGTATTATCTACATGCTTACGATTAAAGAATAGAGCTTGCGAAATCAAGCTGTTAATTGGGTGTACTTATAGAAACTTAAATTTAAGCGAAGTCGACCAGTGTAATTTCTTTTATTTGTTAGCTGGGCAATGTTTTCCTATCAGCTTCTTAATTTTGATTCAAAATTAGCAAACAAATAGGTGCAGATGGTGCTGCTACCTAGTGTTATATTCTTAAATTCATTATATCGTGCATTTGGTGCGTTCCACTATAATAATTTCTAGCCAGTAAATCTGAACCATATTTCAAGAGTGTGGCGTGCATTTAAGCATTTTAAGGAATGCTTATAATAATTAATATTTTACTCCGCACGTAAACCCGCAGGGCGAAATTTAACATATGCAAATGTTAATTAAAACTACAAAAATAAAGGAACTAATTGATAATTGCTTGTTTTATATACAGTATATACTGCTGGACACAAGAAACCCGGATACCTTAATATTTGGCATCGGAATTGCAATTACTTATGAATTAAGATCTCAGTTTGGTAGTTTTCTGCAACTTTCATTGTTGTTCTAATTTAACTTATTAATGTATGTAGAACATCCTCAATGTTTGTTTTCTGTTGAATATATTTCCAATAATTTAGTTAGCATTCGAATCAGAATTTATGCGTTATCACAAGAAATGCAAGTGTCCTGTTGTTTTTTTTTGTCCAGCAGTGTATATATTCCCTATAACACTAGTAACATCAATTACAACATATTGAGTACTCTGCACATCATTGTCACGGTAGGTAACGCCGCCATGTTGGAAAGAAGGGCGGATAATTTCAATATATCCCATGAGAATGGAATTGACTTATAACAGAATGGAGTTTGGCAAATGTGTTTGGTGTGACAACATTCCATAACTTTGCCGTCTCATCAGGCGGGCTGTTGTTTTCACATGTCTCGTTCTGTTCGTACAGTTATTCTAGGGAGACCAGGTTTTCTGAAACGAAAAGCAGGACATCCATGGGAGGGGGGGGGGTGGTTGCAGCTATATTTAAAAGAGCACAGGGTCAAGCGCAGTTCTCCCCCCCCCCTGTGTCATGTAACTTACATGTCTCCTAAAATATTACACTAGACAGTTCTCTTTATTTGTTTTCTTCTTGATTTGTTTTGATTTTTGTTATTTACCGTCTCTTTTCTGTCGCTTTTGACTAATTGCAACAATGAATATGACTGATGATTAAATTCATAAATGAACACGTACAAAGAACATCCATGCCCAGGCTGGAATTCGACCCCAGGACCCCTGGCGTTCAACCACTCCGCCACGTAAGTCTCTTCTTACATATTTCCCATTTCATTTCTCTCTCTTTCGTTCCTCCTTTTACATATCTTTTCAATTTTAAAGATTAAACTTCCTATATATCTCGTTCTTACTGTTTTTGAATTCCCTCACTTGCTTAGCATAAAACATCCATACATTGTGAAATGATATTGAAATATTAATCAATACTGATAATATATTTGTCTCTTTCCACAGTTGTAGTATAGCACCTTGAATAACGTAGTGTGGAAAACGGCACTGTTCTGGCATCTCTGGCTGGTTCCACTCGAAAATGATACCGCTAGAGGCGCTGGTGTTGGTCCCGGTGCGTGGTATGCGTCTGCTTATAATGGAAGTAAAATGGAGTTTTCGCTGCAACGTCTGATTCTTTTACATGAAGCATTTCTATGAATGTGATAATTGCTATGATATTTGGTACAGTGGTCGCGAAGATATTAACGAACATTCTAGACAGTCGACCACGTCCTGTTATCGTCATACTTTCGTTAATAATACGGGAGGAAAAATACGCGTGGAATGCTCTTGGTAACTAAATTTTTGTGTATGAATTAGGTTCATTATTATCATCATCATCATTTCTTTTAAAGATATACACACTGAAGCATTTGTATTTTGGATATTTACTGTCTCTTTCCTTCCGCTTTCAACTAATCGCGGCGATGATGATAATGATGATTGCATGAAACGACAAGGGGAACCCCACAAAACTTTCTTAGTGCCATCGACATGAGTGTAAGGAAACTTTCAAACCAATGGGACAAGCGACACGGGATGTTCACACTGTCACACTAGTGACACACACTTCCAGACTGTAAAATAGCATTCATTGCACATGAGTGTCCAAACAGCAAACGACACGATCATATGGCGTATTCGCGTGCTACTTGTTACTTCGGTCGGAAAACTCCTTAAAAGAAGGGCGCTCAGACCGAAGCGACACGCTACAGGGGGAGTTCCCAACTAAGTGACAAGCGACATGGTGCCTTCAGTCTATTAGCAAGCGTTCGCTGCTAAATGTGCGAACAACAGATAGGCGACACGATAAACCGCACATTACAACAGATCTAGGCGACACGATAAGCCACACGTGTCGCTTTGTCGCTTGTGCGTCGCTCAAACTGGGCCATTTCCTCAATAGCCTGCAACATGTTGCCTTGGTTTGTTGTTCGCGCATGCGCGATGCAATGAGTGTCTTGTTTTAGGGAGATTGTGCACCAAAGCGACAAGTGGCACACGACACTTATCGCTTGAGGATTTCACCAACCGAACGCTGGCCTGTGCTTCCCGTCATGTCGCTACGATGTGAGATGTTGCTCTTGATTGGCTCGTTTCCAAGCAACATGTGTCGCTTCGGTGTGAAAGTTGCCTTGGACCGAAGGACCCGAGTCGCTTTGGTGTGAAATCCTAGTATCGTTTGTCGCGTGTCGCTTTGGTGTAAAATCTCCTTGAGGAAACGGTGCAGTCAGAACTTGTGTTCCTACGGTTCGAAAGGCTGCATTGATTACAGACTGCTCGCTTCTAAGCGACACTTGTGGTTTGTCGCCTCGGTATGAAATATCTCTCAGGATACTATTTATATTCTAATAACATAGAAAAATAAAACTCTAGTACACAATCCAACTCATGACGTCCGGAAGCACTTTGCGATGTTTCTTCTTGTGTTACGCATGCTATTTATTTATTAATTTCATTTTAATTTTCTTTCAAAATTAATGTAATTTCGTGACTGCAAATCACTCCACAAATATAACTGTTTCCATCAATTCACTTACCGCCTTTCTAGAGAAACAAATCTACACAATATATTCCAAAAACTAACTAAGCCGCATTACTTTCATAACAAAATTAGCACCTGTTCCGATCGCACTGCCATCTATACTTTCATCGTTTCGGGAACCAGTTTCTTGGGTCGTTTTCCACACTACGTTATTCAAGGCGCTGTTGTTGTAGTAATCATTTTTCATCAATGCATCAAACATGCAAATCCACAGAATCGAGATATTTTCAAAGCGCCCCTGCATATACTTTTAGTCATCAGTCGGCACCTTGCACATCATATGATGAACAAACTGCATGCAAAGCTTTACAGTAAGACGAGCGAAGCGGACATGAATTTCCTTTAGATCTACAAGTATTTCTATGCAAGCCAGCAATACTGTTAATTTAAGAAGGCACTAACAGTTTCACAGAGGTAAAGAATTCGTCTGGATGTTTTGCAGGCCATTTCGTAGGACACTGTTGAAAAATAGGACATAAGTATATCGCAGACCGCAGGACATGACTCTCAAAAAATGGACTATCCTGCGAAAATCAGGACGTCTGGTCACCCTAAGTTATTTAAATAGCTTCTGCCATGCTGTACAACTTGCCAGTGTAAAATAACGATTCAAAATAAGCGAGGATTTCCCGTTGCGATGTTGATTGTACACGTTTCCAAAATAACAACGTCCAGACACTTGGGACAGAAATTCTGATAATTTATTGGCACGAAGGGACCAAAATTCATAATTCGTGCATTAAAATTATACTGAGAATTATAAGCATGCCCTTTGTATACACGATATTTACCGCTTCAATAAAAAATCACGAAACGTTAAGCAGATCCTTTTTTTTTTTCAAAATGTAACTAGCTCGCCAGGTAATTTCACAAACTGCTCGCGGGAACCCATAAAGGAAAATTTAATACACCATTTAACGCGCCAACATATATATATTAAACCACAGTACTCATAATGTCGCATATTTTCTCGTAGTGTTCATGTATACGTACCTTTTGCCTACTGGCTTTGTGGAAAGAGATTTTCGCCCGTGCTTATACAGGTGTGTGGCCAGCTTCGTATTAGGCCCACCCGATAATTGCACTGAAGGAAACAAGTGTTGCACTACAATTGTGTGATTCGGTACATAATTATAACTTGCTCTGCTTATAATAAATATAACAATTTAGAGCTCCAGCCTTTTGAAACGGTCCCCTGTTCGATTCTCGGTGGGAGCTCTAACATTCCGCTGCTGATCCAGCATCGTAAGAACAATTTTGGAGTTGCTTGAAAAGAAGAAGTAGCGGTCTCCAGAGCCAGAAAACAGCGGCAATGGGACTCGATGCCACTCAACGAACTTTCAATTGGCAGGACTTGGCTCTCAAAGGACTGTTGGGCTATGCGATTTGGTAGACTAGTTCCTTTTGCCTCTACATTTGACGTCATCTAGATAAATTCATGTGATATTTGCAGAAGGGAATGAGATGGATATTCCAGGTTTTGAGGTAGAAAGCAAGAATGTTTATTTTAAAGTATGGGAGAAGTAGGATTAAGTTATTAACTTAACCTCTAAATAATTATTGAAGGTTTCCTGGCAGCGAATGATGAAGATGTTTTCTCTGGATATCAACCATGTGATTGCCGGATAGGTTTTCAAGGCCTAACACCACTCTCATCTTCAGATACTGAATCCCTGAAGATGGAGAGTGAAGTTACCTCTTCACTCACCCTATCCGGAAATCATCTGGTTGATTTCCCGATAAAACCTCTTCATTAACCTCTAAATGTTACCTTACAATTTACAACATGAATATTTACGTGTTATACATTCCAGCGTCTGCTGTAACTTTAGTTACAATAAATTCTAAACCTCTTAAAAGGAAAGGGATTGTTCCTCATATGTCATACATAACGCATTTGAATGCAACAATCTACGAAGATAAAGCTGTCTTCAATCTAGGCTTGTTCCGTGGTGGGAACGCGCCATGAATTCCAAACAAGAGCGCCATCTATACGCATGCTTGAACATAGAATTCGTGAATGATGCCCTTTCAATTTCTCCCGAGACGAGAGTCACCGGGGTCTTTTGGTAGGAGGTCGAACGTGCAGTGAAATCGATAAATAAGAGACGGGACCTCCTGGCTGCGTCTGCAACACCCAGGGCCTCCACCGTTTCTCCTCGATTGGATACGGTTGGGATTCTGTGTTGGGAACATGCATCCAGAATGCAACAAGCAGGATAGATTTCCACAAAGGCCAAAGGCGGGAATTTCCTTCTGGTGGTTTCAAGGGCAGGCGAAATATTTTTTGGTTGACACTGCTTCGGAAGTAATGGTTACAATATGATCTCCCTTTTTACTGTCAGTTTCTCTGGCCATTTCTTATCTCTTCCTCTCTCTCTCTCTCTCTCTCTCTCTCTCTCTCTCTTTTTCTCTACCCATTTATTTATCTATTCCTCTCACTCTCTCTCTATTTGTTTCTCTGCATATTTCTTTATCTCTTCCTCTCTCTGTTTCTCTGTCCATATTTTTTATCTCATCCTCTCTCAACACATTTCTTTCTTCCTTTATTTGACTCTCCTTGAGCATATCTTTCTCTTTTTATGTTTTCATTCCTTTATTTCTATTTCTTCCTCTGGTTCTGTATGTATTATATTTTTCTCTCGTTCATCTTTCTCTCTTTGTATCCTTTCTCTCTATCTTTTTACATTTTCTCATTCTCTCTCTCTCTTTCTTTTCCTGTACTTTCTTTCATATCCTTCTTTTCATATTTTCTCCCACCGATTCTCTTTCTGTCCTCTATCTCTCTGTTTTTCTTGCTGTTTCTGTATGTTTCATTCTTCCTATACAGCACGCTACAACGTCAAAGATTCCGGGTTTGAATCACGGCCTGACCATGAGTGTTCTTTGCGAGTGTTCCTTCATCAATTTCATCATGTCATCACTCATCCTCATCGTCGCGATTAGCCAAAAATGAAAGAAAAGCGCCATGAAATAACGCATATTCAAATTATCTGAAGAAAATTAAAGATATGACCTATACGGAAACACTGTTGCGAACCAATGCCAAGGCCAAAACCACAAATGCGCTAGAGATAAAAGCATTTTAATTTTCAATGTCCTGGGGGGAAAAAACAAGTTCTATATTTATAGAAGTGTCGTCATCGGTAAAATGTGTACCTACTTACAATTATTAGTTAGGTCATATGAGTTCCATGGGAACCTATCAGCACAAAGTAGTTCGAAACTGCAGGAGTTGAAGAAGTCAACATTTGCACATTCGTGGTTTCGACAATGGTACGACGATATCTAAAATATTTCGAATTTATTCCGTGAAATTAATTTACAGATGGATGTGTAGAGCAATGGCAGGGAACTATTAATTAGTCTCCTTTGTTTCGTTCTCAATGGTGTGTTCCTAGGTGCCAGGGCTTCTTCCAGAGTCCTGCGAGAGAAGATTTAAGTTTCAAAGCGCTCTAAAACGAAAAGGATCTCAACTTTGGGCTTAGAAGGTATCCCAGAAAGAACTGTTATGGTTCCAGAACTTCTACGCACTGTGTTTAGTAGTGAGGTAACCTTGTATGTTAGCTGAGAACCTTGTAGCTGAAATTTATCATACCATTTCTCCTGTTCTTTGTTGTCTTCTCCAGATGTTCCTTGCATGTAGAAACCTTGGATCTCCTCCCTGGAGCATCCTCTGGGAATTTCTCCGTGTGTTCCCGTTTATGCGCGAAACATGTACACCCTAATGAACCGGATGGATTCTGTGTCTTGAATTCTAACCACCTGCTTCAACGGAACTTGCTGGTGTTCTTTGAAATTCAATGTCGGAAAGATATTCCCTCGTGGCGGCTCCTGTGATTCTACTATCGTAGCTTCTGGATCGGTATTTATCAACCATCAAGTCCTCGTTAAGCACAGATAGGCTAATCGGTATTGGACCTACAGTTTCAAGTGGGATCCGAACCATTACATGCCTCCACCGAGTATCCAACATGAGACCCATTGATTACATGGCAACGACGTTATCATTACGCTAGCATCCAGCGTCAGTTACAACGTTCTGCTTGAGATTGTCCTGAATTTGGCCATTTTAATTTGCGAGGTAATTTTCATTAACAAATATTAGTGGAAATAATATGATTAATTGGAATTTTTCACTGTTTAAAATGCAACACCTCAATGAAAATCATGGATTGATTGATTTGTTTTATTTTACTTCCCTTTTCTGCCACTTTGGCTAATCGCGAACATGAGGATGACTGATGCTCACAAATAACACCCATGCGCAGGCCCGGATTCGAACCCTGGTGTCGTCGCGCAATGTGCTAACCACTCCGTCGCGGAGGAAGGCTCAATGAAAATCAGTTTTGCTTTGCTATAATTTTTGTTATTTAGCACCGATTTTCTGCCTCTTTTGGCTTATCGCGACGATGATGATGAGTGAGATTATGATGAAATTGATGAACGAACACTCACAAAGGACACCCATGCTCAGGACAGGATTCGATTCCGTGATATCTTGCGTCGTAGCGTGCTGTGCTAACCACTCCGCCATACAGGTCGGCAATAAGTAAGAGTAGTAGTAGCAATAGACAATGAATAATGTCCGTTGTTACAAATATCCAGAGAATTATTTAAGTTGTAAATTCCATTGTCTCATATTCACTGAGAATAGTCACCAGGTGCGTACGCTTTGTCACAAGGAAATAAAATCAAATACAGTAAAACCTCGGTAATCCGGACCAATGGGGTGATAAGTTGACCTGTTTAACGAAAGTCCGGATTAACTGAAATTGTAAAAGAACAGTAGAAAGTGCATTAAAACTCCGTTTATAGCAACAAAACACGTTTATTATGGTGTATTTAAAGGGCATAGTACAGTACAGTACAGTACAAAGTCTGCGGGAAACAGAATTTCATCAGTGGTTGACTGACTTTTCTTGGGGAAGTTCTCTTGTTGACTTCTAGCCACATTTAAACCTTGCATTCTGCTGTTTTTTTTCGATTTTTCTTTTCCTTTTGCCTGTCCGGATTAAGCGAAGTCCGGCTCATCGTGGTCCGGATTAACGAGGTTTTACTGCATACGCATAGGACAAGAGAGAGCTTGTTTTGTATGGGTATGACTCATCGCACTGAACTGAAACACCCTCTTGGTCAAGCCCTGTATTTCGTCTACTGACAAGCGCGCAATGCTTTCGAGGTTAGGTTAGGCTTGTTGGGTTTAAATCTCTCACCATAAATGCACTGAATCTTGCCTAAGAAAGTATTTAACCTGACGTCAGAAGACGAAATATGGCGCTTTACCAAGAAGGTGTTAGAGTTGGGTGCGATAAATGAGACCCGTTTTGTATTTTCCACCTCACCTCATTCATGCCGCTTTGGTGCCTGATGATGCAGGTTGCGCAAATTACGAAATATCCATTCTATTCTTCCAGAATTATTTCCTAGTTGCAAAACCAGAGATGATAACTTTTCATTTGCGACGCTTTAAGGCAATCTTAATTTTTCCGCGTTAATGTAGGCACCGCAACAATAACTCCTGGGTCCCCGGCGTTATAAATTCAAAGGAAGGGGAGGGAACTGTAGCGTTACAAAGAGTCATGTTTCACATTTCCCAAAAGGAAAGTTTTAATTGTAACATATCCCCCATTTATGTCAAACACGCTTCTGCTGCGTGTGACCGAAAAGAAAAAATTGGTGTTGGTTGATGTTTTTGTTCATGTCATAAATCCCCTGTGGCGAATTTACCTAATGCAAAAGTACTTTTTATTATTGTTAATTTATTCGCTCAACTGTCAAGTTAATGAAATCCTATTTCAATTTCAACATCGAGGCCCCTGGAAATTACGCGCATGGCATTTGTTTTCATAATTATATCCACAGACACAAAGCTTTAGAAACCAAACTATATGAACTTTAATATTTGCTTGGCATCCATAGCCTTGTGTACTAATATGAACATGAAAATTGTTACTTTACTCTACTTTCAATATTTCGAAGGCAACTTGTAAACATCCACTACGTACGGGGAGGTATCAAAAAGTTTTGCCTGTTGATGTATAATTCGTTTAATACTGGAAAGATTGAAACAATGAACATACATATAGTTTGCCTGTAGTGTCCTCTACTCAGAGGTACCCTTCCACACAGCTGACATCACGTTCGATGCATTTGTGCCAGCGTTTTATCCAGCCCTCAAAACCAGTTTGGATAAATTCCACAGAACACTCCCTGCCTCACCGTTTCAAAGCTGTTTCAACTCCTGTAGGTCATCGAATCTCATGCTACGAAGCACAGACTTAGCTCAGACTTAAGTAGTTAAGTTCAAAGTGGGAGAAACCGAAAGTGTGGACATGACAAGGAGTGGCAGGCCATCAACGTCGTTGACCGACGACAGGGATGATGAGCTCATTCGAGAGGATATACGCATCACCGTTCAGGAAATTTCTGATGCAGTGCACATGTCCTATGGGTCAGCATGCTAGTGTCGTAGAGACTTGAGCATTTTACATTATACTCAGTAAATCACTGTTCTACTTCACAGCAAATTATGAAATAACAATAATGTATATAGTTCAAAATTACAACACTGTTCTCTGATGAGCATACTTATTATTTTCACTGAATAAATACATTAAATTATGCACCAATTACTATGATTCGAACTATATGCAAAACGTTCTTGTTATCTCTCTTCAATTGTTTTTTTTTTCAACAACTGGTTGCTACGCAACAAAACAGTATGCTATAACATTTCCTTCTTTTTCTTTTACACAAGAAGTGATTATACATTTTACAATTTGAAAACAGTCACAACATTCTCCCTCCTTCGGAGAAAAATTTTAGAACATCGGTTTTAAAATTTTTAGATAACATGAAAAACTACAAAGAAAACAGACTTTCTCCTGACATACGTATTGTCATTAATTAACAAAGAAAATATTTAAAACATATCATAATTATTTAAAACATATTAACATTTCTTAATAAAAGGCTGTTGAAATCTTTTGAAATTACTTAAGTTTACATAATTCGTCCTTTCTTTCCTGACTGCAATTGAATTTCTTTAAATTGGATACATTATGTGTTTGTACAGTTCTCTTTCCATCCAACGATAACAATTCACAACAGTTACCATTAATTTCTTTAACTAAATATGGACCAAGCCACAAGTCCATAAATTTGTGTATTCGTTTACACTCAGCACTGCTTTGTCCATGGTTTTTGACTAATACTATATCATTTGTCTCTATCCTTGTGTATCTATCACTAGTTTCCTTAGGCTTGATTTTATATTTTTCCTTCAAACGAGATTTGGCAATTAAACATTTATATTTCCAAGGAACTGCTTTCAATGTCTCAGGCCAATCAATTTGGTTTAAAACAGGATCTCTTATTTCATGATGCAAGAATAATTCATTTGGAGTGTATCCCGTTACTTCAGATACGGAATTATTTAAAAGTCCTAAAACAAAACTTAAATATTTTGACCAATGTTCATGATTTTTGCTTATGTACAGTCGTAATAATCTAATTAACTCCTTGTTGTATCGTTCAATAGGATTGGCAAACGGAGAATAAACTGAAGTTGTGATATGCCTTATTTTAAATTCTTCCGCAAAAGTTTTCCATTCTTGTGACTTGAATTGCGAACCATTATCAGACAGTAGACTATTACATACAGGATAATGATAAAAATATTGCAGTTTAAATTTATTAATTACTTCTCTAGATGTTGCTTTCCTTAATGGATATGCCATAAGAAACTTAGACATTACATCTATTACAGTCAATATAAATGTGTAACCTTGAGATTTCGGAAGTGGTCCAATCAAATCAACTGAAATCAAATAATGTGGACTGGTAGAATAAACGTGTAAATCATCCTTTTCATTTTTCAAAACAGCTTGTTTAGTTCTGGCACAAGTTAAACAATTATTCAAATACTGTTTAATACTAAAGTTCATCTTTGGCCAATAATATAATTTCTTACATTTACTGAAAACTTTTCTATATCCAAAATGTCCTTGCAAATCATGCAGTTTATGTAAGATTTTCGGTATTAATGAAACTGGCACAACTAATCTCCAATTATCTTCAGAAACACATTTTAAAAAAAAAATGCTATCTTGGAAAGCATACTGAGTCTTACAAGACTTGGAAAGATTTCCGTTCTCAATCTTCTGAATTAAAGCACTACAATATGCGTCACGATGTTGAGACTCCTTCCAGAATTCCAAAGTATCTTCTTCAATAATATCCAATTTTAAGTTATTAATAAACAACTCGGATAAAGAAATATTTCCTGTAGTAGTATCGGGATATCGACTTAATGTGTCAGCCGCTTGATTGTTTACTCCAGAAACATGGTGGATATCATAATCAAAACCTTGCAGTTTTAAACACCATCTATTTAAACGTGGATTTAAAGTTCTTGCTGACTCCAGCCAAGAAAGAGATTTGTGATCTGTGAACAAATTAATTTTAGTTCCGGCTACATAAATATAAAATTTCTCAAAAGCAAAAATAATTGCTAAACATTCGATTTCATGTGTACTGTAAGACAATTCATTACCACGAAGAACTCTACTTGCATATTGAATAATCCTGGGATTATCTTCTGGTGTCTCTCCATTTTGCCATAAAACACCTCCAATACCTTTCTTTGAACCATCTACATTTATGTTAAAAGGTTTAGAAAAATTAGGCTGTGCTAAAGCTTCTGGAGATATAACCAAATCACTTAACCTTTCAAAAGCTTCTACATGCACTTCCTTCCACGTCCAGAGAATATTCGACTTTAGAAGTTCATAAAGTGGATGAGCAACTTCTGCAAATTTATTCACGAATTTCCTTCTCCAGTTAACTAAACCCAAGAATTTTCGAAGTGACCTTTTGTTATTTGGTGTTGGAAAATTTATTATAGCAGAATTCTTGCTACTATCTACCTTAATTTCATTTCCGGAAACAATATGTCCAAGAAAAGTAATTTCTTTAGAAGCAAATTTGCACTTTGAAAACTTGATGGACATATTAACATCTTTCAATTTTTGCAGAACAGCTTCCAGGTGTGTTAAATGCTCCTGCCAAGTTTTACTAAAAATCAAGAGGTCATCTAAATAGCAAACAACAAAGTTGTTGAATTCTCTCGTGAAAATTTTGTTCATCCTGTCTTGAAAAATGGACACAGCCGATCGTATGCCGAAGGGAAGATATCGAAATAAATATTGTCTACCACGATATGAGAAAGCAGTATAAAGATGTGATTCTAGAGTTAATGGGATCTGGAAATAGCCACACGATAAATCAATAGAAGAGAAATATTTTGATCCCAAAAATCGTTGTAACATTTCATGAATTGGTTCAACTCTAACTTGAGGACTGATGACATGCTTATTCAAATTTCTAAAATCCACTACTGGTCTCCATAAACCACCTTGTTTTGGCACAATGTGTAGAGGATTTAAATATGGGGAAGATGCTTGATATATGATACCCCAACTTTCCCATTTGGCGAGTTCTTCTTCTAAATTCTTTCTCATAGAAATTGGTATAGGATAAGGTGCCGTAGCAATAGGTACGTTACTGTCTAACTGTATCTTATATGGTTCTACCTTGGCATGTCTTGGTTTGTCAGAAAATTGTTCGTGATAATTCCATAAGAGTGAAAGTAAATAACGTTTCTGTGAATCACCGATATCTTCAATTGCAAATACTTTATCGTGAATATCCCTCTGAGAAGGCATATAATTTGCTTCAATATCTAACATATGTACATATTTTAACATCCTACATGACTGAAATTCATTCTCAGTTATGTCAGTATCATGCTTCACACCAGATACAAGTTTGTCAGATTCAACACTTATCGTACTAGAATTCTTATTATCTAATGTTTTACACACTTGCTTTCCTGATGAAGTTATTAAACTTATATTCTGATTCCTAAAATCCACAATTGCTTTGTACTTTCGTAAGAAAGGAACACCTAAAATAATGTCTGCATTAAGTTCTTTTAAAATGAAAAATTCCATTGGGAAGTATTCGCTGTCAATCTGAATATTTATCGTCTTACAACCGACAATTTTGCACTTTTTATTTCCAGCAAATCCAGATAATCTAATGTCATCCACCTTGTCCAACGTAAGATTACCAATACATGATGATATCTTACACCAAACCTCATAATTCATAACATTTGCTTGGCTACCACAATCTATTATACAAATGATAGGCAATTGACATATAATTCCATGTACAATTGGAACTTCTGTTAAAGGTACAGGAATATCTTCATCGTTAATAACCCAGTCAGGTTCTTCCTCAAACCATTCTAACAAAAAATTAATTTGCAAGTTACTTAATGCATTTTCATTCGAAAATTGCATAGCATCACAAACATTAAATAAATCATTTGACTCTTCCTTGTGCCTCTTGTAGGTAGTGCAGAGGGAAAGAGGCTCTTCCGACTGCCACTTTAATTTAAAGTAGACTGCCTTTCCAACTGCTGTTGCCTAGCATCATTAAATTGTACAGACTGAACACCAGAAGTTGGATTTTGAGTCAAATTAGGATTTACACCAGTATTAGATGTACTCGTCATTATATTACTTTGCATATTGCTGGGCTGATTCCTCATTGTATCACTCACCACTGGCACATCTCGATTTTGTGGTGGACAATTTTCATAAACAGAGGGAAACAAAGATCTGTTACTATTATAGTAACCATTCCTAGAAAATCTGTAGTTAGGCTGTCTAAAATTAAGACCATTATCTTGTCTGGAATTCTCATTCGGGATATTTCTATTATTATTACGGTAAAACCTGCCAGTATTGTAAAAATTCCTAGGAAACATCTGATTTCTATTTCGTCGGAAATTTCCAAAATTAGTAGCATTATTTGCATTATATCTTGAACTCATAGATTGGTTTACATTGTCTGAACTATTTCCAACAGAGGCATCCAAATTATCAGAAGGCAGAGTTTGAGTAAAAGAAGAACTAGTACTTCTTGCTTGTCGAATATTTACTTGTCGTACATTTAATCTTTGATGTTCATTCTTCTTAAGACCTTTGTTAGACTTGTCGCAATCTAAATCTTCAGGGAAATGCATAAGTCCTTTCCTACTAGTTCTAATAACATCTAATTTACGAAGCATATTTGTAAGCTGATCCATCGTCTGAACACTATGACAAGCGATATTGTTAGCAACATTATCAGGCAACTGGCTCATTATCAATTGTATAACATCAACATCATTCGGATTGTTCACTAAATTACAATATGTAGAATGTGTTTTTAGTGCAAAGGTTTCTAAACTTCCATGTGCATTTTGGTCGTATTTTTGATTCCTTAAAACAGTTAACTGTGACTGTAACATTTCAGGCGAAGCAAACTGCTGAATAAACTTACTTTCGAAATCAGTGTAAGAACAGAAATATCTTTTGTGTGTTCTAAACCAATAAGCTGCTCGATTTGTAAAACAATTCTGAATGCTCTGCAATCGTTTATCAGCAGGCACTCCTATCAGATCTAATGTTGAGTTTAATTGTTCCAAGTATTCTCTTGCAGATTGCTTTTCAACTCGACCTGAGAACTTTGGTAATAAAGACAATTCATTTAACTTCAAATGTCTATCTTTCCTCATGTACAAGGGCAAAGAATCAGAATTCGGTCTTCTATCTGTATTACAATCTTCTTGAAAATTATGTGCATCATTACAATTTTCTATTCCATTCACAAATGCACTATCATGAATGTTTGGTGACTGTTGATTACCAGCAAAATATGTGCAAGGGTAAGAACGATTAAACCTTTTCCTTCTAGACTCATCGTTATCATTATGAGAATCAAATGCTCTCTGTGTATTATTCATTCTTGAAGCTGTGTTATCAGACCTGTCTGGATGAATTTGAGTATAATTAGTAGAACCGGAACACCAAGTGCAAGGATAGTTTGTGTAATTCAAATTACAATATCCTCCATAACTGCGGAAGTCCTCTGGCCTACCTAACATATTTGATGTTGTTTCAGGAAATGCGTTATTCGAGGAAACATCAATGTTATTCTCAGTTTCTACTCTGCTTTTGTTTAAAATACAGCTAGATCTATTCATACAAGAGCAATTAGAATTTTCTTGCGTCTTTCTAGCATTATGTAAACTAGATTGTTTGCGATTTTGCTTCCAACTTACATGCTTAAGATGTGGTTCCCTTACATAAAACGTCTTTACTTTAGTAGTATCCGTAGAGTTAATAGAACTTCCATCTGAATCACTCAAACCAGAATCATGATTGTGACCAGTTCCAGAATCACGCCTTACATTTAATCTTCTCGATTGGCGATTTGTAACTTTATCAATACCATGAACTTGAGTGTTCGTATTAGAATATTTGTTATGAGAAGTACCTGTAACAGCACAATCAGCACCACCATAATTTACATTAATTGGTTTGTGCATATTATTCTCAATGACATCAACACGTAATGCAAGCTGTTTCAAATTATTATCGTACTGATTAACAATTTCGAAACACTGTGAAACCTTGGAATCGAATGTTTCAACTTGCGAACAACAATCATCAAATCCACATTTGAGTTTACCTATATCGTCTTTTGCACCTTGTAAAGAACCTTCAATGTCACTTATTTGTTTCTCACGAAGATCTTGTATACTAAGAATGTCTGATATTTTACAGTCATAATTTTGCATGCTTTCTTGCAACTTCTGGTTTAATTCTGCATTTGAACTTACACACGTTTCTGCTAAAGATTCTATTCTTATTGCTACATCAGAAGCCAACACGTCTATACGGTTATTAACCTGCTTAAAATCAAAATTCATAGATTCAATTTTAGACTGTAACTCGACATTGGAAGCCTCAATTTTGGATTTCAACTCTTCGTTGGAAGCTTCAAGCTGAGATTTTAAATCTTTGTTGGAATCTTCAAGCTGAGCTTTTAATTCTTCGCTGGAAGATTTCAATTCTCTATTGGAGGCTTCAAGCTGAGATTTTAATTCTTTGTTTGAATCCTCAAGCTGAGATTTTAATTCTTTGTTTGAATCCTCAAGCTGAGATTTTAATTCTTTGTTTGAATCCTCAAGCTGAGATTTTAATTCTTTGTTTGAATCCTCAAGCTGAGATTTTAATTCTTTGCTTGAATCCTCAAGCTGAGATTTTAATTCTTTGTTTGAATCCTCAAGCTGAGATTTTAATTCTTTGCTAGAATTAACTACCACAAACTGAATGTTCTTGATTGTTTCTAGCAGATCGTTAAAATTAGGACTAATACTCTCTTTGTAAGCTGACAATTCATATGGATTATAGCTAGGTTCACAAGATTTACAAAAGTAATTCTCTACCGTAGTAGAATAAATAGACCAATGAACAAGTGACAACTTAAGACAAGAAAAGTGAAACCATGAAAGACATTTATAGCACTGAACAAATCTGATGTCAGCTTTCGTATCACCACAACATTCCACCTTGCGAGTACTGGTATCAGTCTTATCATCAGAATTAACTTCTTGACCTTGAACGTTTGTAAACGTTGCTAGATGTGTGCCCTCGTATTGCATAGCAGTTTTCTTTCTGCTACGAGATTTAGATGAATCTCTGGAAGACATTTTTCATTAACGAAAATAAACTTACACACTTAAATACTTGAATATAAATCAAATACAGTTAGAATCCGCTTCAATCCCAGACCTACTGAGATTATATTTCACATCATTTATCCGAAGAACTACTTAACTTCAGAGTCCTGTCACACGGTCGCCACTTTTTGCTAGTGTCGTAGAGACTTGAGCATTTTACATTATACTCAGTAAATCACTGTTCTACTTCACAGCAAATTATGAAATAACAATAATGTATATAGTTCAAAATTACAACACTGTTCTCTGATGAGCATACTTATTATTTTCACTGAATAAATACATTAAATTATGCACCAATTACTATGATTCGAACTATATGCAAAACGTTCTTGTTATCTCTCTTCAATTGTTTTTTTTTTTCAACAACTGGTTGCTACGCAACAAAACAGTATGCTATAACATTTCCTTCTTTTTCTTTTACACAAGAAGTGATTATACATTTTACAATTTGAAAACAGTCACAAGCACATGCAATGATTGAGAATTTGGGATACCATAAAGTCTGAGCTAAGTCTGTGGCATGAGATTCGATGACCTACAGGAGGTTAAAAGAGCTCTGAACGGTGGGGTAGGGAGTGTTCTGTGGAATCTTTCCAAACTGGTTTTGAGGACTGGATAAAACGCTGGCGCAAATGCATCGAACGTGATGCAACTGTGTGGAAGGGTAACTCTGAGTAGAGGACACTACAGGCAAACTACATGTATGTTCATTGTTTCAATCTCTCCATTATTAAACAAATTATACCTCAACAGGCAAAACTTTTTGATACCCCCTCGTACTTTACTTTGTCACATGTGTGAGAAACGCCATTCAAGGAATGGAAGAAAGAGGAAGAATTAGCTTTGAGAATGCAGAAATGGACAGAGAATGGTGGGCATTGCGAGAAATGAGATGATTGGCTCGAAAGACGAAGGAGAAGAAGACGGTGATTGGCCCTTTACTTTCAATGATAAGACCATAACGCCAGACAACTTCCACATATTAGAAACGTATGCCACGGGGCAGATTCCGGAGTTTGTAACTTCTAGTTAAATGGAACTCATTGACATTCTCATACAGCGAATATTTCCGCAACGAAGTGTTAGAAGAGGGAGAGGATAACCTGGCCACAAGGTTAGCCAGATCTTAACCGCTTTTTTACACGAGGATTATTTCCAAAAAAAGTGATTACTCAACAATATATCCACTGTTTAATAGCAACAATGAATCAAGGATGCAGATAATGGTCTTATTCCCACCTCTACACGTGATATGTCGTAGTTCCACAGATTGACGTGTGGCAGCAGTATCGCGCTGCCTGTTGAGCAGTGCACCCACTCTCACGAAAAGAAAAATTGCGTTCATCAAAAATTAAAGTCGCACGTGAAGGAAATGTTGTTCAGTGTCACAGAGAACTTGTGCAAGATCGTGGTGATAAGGTACTTCCGTGTCTAACATAGGTTCACTGCAGTGGCGTATGCTAAGTTCAAGATCTGGAGTACCTCACTATGACACGTGATCCTATACGGCCTCCCCGATGACGTATTGGGAACGTCGTCGCCTTGTAATCAAGGCGTCCCGGGCTTTATAATTGTTGGAGGCATATGGCACTTTAAACTGTAGGTCCTGTCCCGATTAGACTTTCTGTGAATTTAGTGGACTTCAAACAACAAATCTAAATTAAACGTCATCCTATAGACTATGGAGGATGAGCCAAGACTAGGCCAAGACTAGGTTAGACACACCTATTTTCTCGTCCTCGGCAAAGACGAGGCTCTTCAAGGAAGTCTCATCGCTATGCAAACGGTGGCTATGTTGTAAACTCCTCAGAAATCAGGTTGCCAACTCCAGAGAATCAAGCTGCCAACTCCTAAAAAATCAGGTTGCCAACTCCAGAGAATCAAGCTGCCAACTCCTAAGAAATCAGGTTGCCAACTCTAGAGAATCAAGCTGGCAACTCCTAAGAAATCAGGTTGCCAACTCCAGAGAATCAAGCTGCTAACTCCTAAGAAACCAGGTTGCGAACTCCAGAGAATCAAGCTGCCAACTCCTAAGAAACCAGGTTGCCAACTCCAGAGAATCAAGCTGCCAACTCCTAAGAAATCAGGTTGCCAACTCCAGAGAATCAAGCTGCCAACTCCTAAGAAAAAAGGTTGCCAACTCCAGAGAATCAAGGTGCCAACTCCTAAGAAATCAGGTTGCCATCTCCAGAGAATCAAGGTGCCAACTCCTGAGAAATCAGGTTCCTAACTCCAGATACACTATCTTCTAAGTGAAATGAGAACTTTTATTCACATTTTATAAACGATTTGTGTTCTGTTATGAACTCTCTAGTTTTCAGACTTCGCAGTTAACATAGCTAGCCTCGAATATACGCTTCTGTGTTCAGTTATTTGCCACACTTAATCGCCAAGACAACAAGACAAGTTCCAACAAGAACCCAACATTAAGGTGATTCCTCTTGTTGCCTACAACTATGAGGTCGTGCTTTGTCACACCGTGCCGATGGGAGTTACCGTGAACAGTGAATATTATAGTATGTGAGACTATGTGAAGCAGCAAGCTACACATCTTTCAAGATCAGAGATGTGTAGCTTCTGTAACAACGGATAATGGAAGCTGTTAGTCTTGACACACAGGATGCCCTCTATCTTGTCCAACAGGAAATGGAAGTGTAGTCATCATTACTGCAGGGCAACGAAAGAAGCCCACATCGAACTAACTCTCTAGCCTTCTTAAACCCGAGGGTTTATGGCTGCAGCAACACAAGCCTTCCATTGATCCTTTGCAAGATGAATCCAATCTTTTCCATCCTCACCGATTTTCTATAGGTCCATCTCAACGTTATCCCTCCATAACGCAATGTTAATACTGCGTTGGGATCGAACTAGAGACCTTTAGATTGTATGTATTGGGTGGTGTAGTTATTCATCATTCATCTTTCAGATGGTTATCACTCGCCGCTTGGACCCTTAAGAAAATCTCTTGATTTTCTCTTAAAGATTAAAAATATTAAAGTTGTATTCCATATCGATTCTTTCGATGGAATGATTTTTTTATTATAAAATATAGCACCAAAATTATTGAATCAACATACCATTACCGAAAATATGTAATTTGATTAATATAGTTCCTGAAAAGGAAAGGAAAAAAATAAACAATGCCTGTCAGCGTATGAAAGGTAAACACTGACACGTGAGTTTGTTATGCTGACTCATGCATGTAATGATTGAGAGTCTTACGCCACAAGTTCTAGTATGACGTTATGATTGTCCATGCATACAATATGTAAACACACACACAACGTGACACAATTATAAGGGCATTGTTTCATTAGTATTGGCCTTGTTCAAAGTTTATGGCACAATGACACACTAAAATCCTGTTCAGCCCAGTTCGGTACATACCGGAAGCGCTTCACATCAGTTCGTAGGCGAGCGAGGGGTGAGGTGGGAACAGAAGGCAACGATGTCAGATTTTTCAGATTTTCTCTGGACGGTAGATGTCTCAACGGCGTTTCGACCACTTGCAATGTCTTTTCCGTTCTGTGCAGCATTGACGTTCCGCAGGTGAAAAGCGCGCTCTGAAATTTTTCGGCTTGTGTTTGTTATCGCGGTGTTCTTCTGTATTTTCGCTAGCTTCTTTATCTTTTTGCATTGTTGTTTTTTTTTTTTTGCTGTTTTTATTTTCGTTAATTATTATTTATTGTTGTGTGCGAGTGTGGAGTGCGTGAAGTGAGCAAGAGGAACAATGGCCTGTATTTCTCCGGAATGCTACAAGAACAAGCTTAAAGAAGGCAAATGTTTGGACAGAGAATTGTGTTGAACGTGTATGCCTATTTCCGGGCAAAGGAATGAAAAGGCGGCATCGAAATAATGAGGACTGCCACTCGAATGACATCTAAAGCAACAGGGATAGATAGCTATGTCGACTATTATTAAAATTAAGAAAGACTTTAATGTAAACAATGGGAAACTTTCTACACCAAGGAAGAAGAAGAATGATAAGGGGCGATTCGACTTGAAAAATATGATAGTTTTACCCAGCCTGCTATTAGGAGGAAAGTGTTGTTGTTGTTACGTGTTAAAAATAACTTTAAAGGTTCCTGTACAAATTTTTAAAATATGTAAAATTTTAATTGTTACTTTTCATGAATTAGTTGAAGGAACGCGCGAAGAAAAAACATTTGTTCCGTGTTCTCAATTTAATTCAACAAGTGTGTTTAATAGTTTAATAGTTCACTTAATTCTCAGATAATCTAATCGAGACTAGACTAGAATGAAATCCGAACCATTATCGATATTACTCCACGGGGAAGCAAACCCTCTACTCGTGGTTCATAACTACACTGTCCTTTCTTCTTAATTCATGTACAAAGTTTTTTTCGAATAGCAGTCGTGATCCGAAAATGCCCTGATTCTTTGGTTAACTCACATTAAGTCACGTTTTTCATTATACGTAAATAGCGTTGCTAATATGTATCATTTAATTAATCTATGAGAGAGTGCATTTACCAATAGCATATATGACTTTCTAAACATAGAAAAATCGTGATTATTCAGTAGTACAGATGTGACGGAATCAAAGGTAAGCGAAAATATTGTTAATTTGCAGAATAGAATATTCGAATACTGCTGAGAATTGAAAGTAAACAATGAGTGCGAAGCTGTAAGCCATGCGGCGGCTTTTGTCAGTAGCCGACTGTTTTGTTAGTTTCAATTGTTGTGACTTTCCTACCCAAAACGGATACGGGTCTGGTTCCAATGGTCATTGATGTTTGTTTAAATTGCCAAGAATGATTGCCACCTCCATATTTCAGCTCATTAATGCGTGAAATGAGAAGATTTACATATTGAAATCCTAAAAAATTGTATGTGCAATTTACGTGCACCTCACATCCTTCATCACTGAAACAAAAAAGAAAAGAAAACAAAAATATATCTTGCCGTCGGCTGGAGCGACAGCAGAGAACGAAGTGTGTAGCGAAAGCGTAAGCGCTTGCTGTTTTTCATTTGTTACACTTTTTGGCAACATCTTCGCACCAAGAAGGAAGTAGGATGTATTTCCGGTATGTACCGAACTGGCGTGAACAAGACTGTAGGGTAGCGAGGTAGCATGTAATCAATCCTCCAAGCACTGACACTGCACAACACTGTTACATATTGTGAAGTTAATGTTTACAAAATAAAAATCGTAATCCTCACTTGAGTTACACCTGTACTTGTATATTATACGCGATGTAAATTTCACCGTGTCTTACTTTAGGATATCATGTAAAATATCTCTGTCTTTGGTATCAATAATATATGTTAACTTATCACAGGAAATATTTCAATAGAGAACTTTGAAGTTACTCAAAATATATATACACACTACATATGTACATGGATTTATGTATTTGAAGAAAAATAATAGTGTTCTATATATGAAATTCACTAGCTGTTGTCTATAAAAAATGATTCTGATCCGGATTCTCACAAAATGTTCAAGTAAAATCCCATAATTTATTTCTTCGTAACAGCACTTGATAGTCTCTTCCAATAGCGATGAATTTGTGCTTAGCCAAACAACGTATATATATATATATATATATATATATATATATATATATATATATATATATATATATATATATATATATATGTGTGTGTGTGTGTGTGTGTGTGTGTGTGTGTGTATGTATTACTTCCTTGTCTGCGTGAAACAACTTTTCACACTTTGATGCATAAACTTTTGCAGCGTCGAATATTGTCATTGAAGAAAGCGTACGGTAGAAAACTGCATATCGTCGAATTATGAATGGGAAGTATTTAGTTATATATAAATGTTTCTTCAAATTGATGTATGTATGTATGTATCAGCGTTGAATATTTGGTCTCGCTACCACTTGACTTTGATTTTGATTTGATTTGTTGTTTTAAGTCCACTTTATGCACAGTAAGGCTAATCGGGACTGGACCTACAGTTTAAAGTGGGATCCGAACCACTTGTGCCTCCACCGGGTATCGAACCCGGGACCCCTTGATTACAAGGCGAAGACGCTACCACTGCGCCATCGGGAGACCCCCACTTGACTTTAGTAGGAGTTAAGTATAACATAATGAATAAGATCCCTGTTGGACGATGTGGTGCTTATGAACAGTAATTTTATGTTTCCACGTGTCCAAAAAGTAAAAAAATAAAAATCTTAGAAATTCTTAAGAGAGTTCGTACGTCAACTAATTTCTCTGCGTCCTTCATGTGTAGATTTCGTTGATTTGTTGTATCTCCTAGGTGTTTTCTGGTGACCTATTGATGTTGACATCTGTGAAAAGCTGAACTGTAGATTTTAACATGGTTTCATAATATTTTGAAAATGTTCATTTCACCGTTAAAATTTTAACTATATGTGAGGAAGTTCAAGTAGGTTTTCGAAAGGAAATTTGCTTCATATACCGAAGAGGCATTTTCTCCTGATCGTTAGTGTAATGTTGTATGTGAGAGAACTTTATATGTGTCTGTGTGTAGGTTTTGTTGAGATAAGGGCGCCTCTAAGTCACCCTTATTTTAAAAAGGTAGTCCTTGTAAATATTACAAGTATGAAAAATCTTGTAGTTGAGGGTTGTTATATTTGAGGAAAAAAGAATTTGGAAAGGAATACCGATTCAGTCATGACATTTACTTTTACTATAAATAACCAAAATTTTAATTTATGCCATTCTTTACACACCAAATATAATTATAATCTTGAGAAGAAAAAAATAAATATAACTACTTAAAATTACTAAAAACAAATTGAACCTTTCCTTTGGAATGAAAGTAATATTGTAAATACTCTTGAAAACTTGATGTGTGTTTATAACTGCAGAATTTAAATTATAATTGATTTCTGAAAATATATGAATGCTTAAATTTACTGAAATCATTATAAATAACAATTGAATGAAATGAAATACTTTAAACATTACCCAAAAATAATGTGTCGATCAATCGTCATTCTGTTAGTATAATATTGATAAAATAACGTCATGCAATAGAGATTAATTGCAGAATTCCTTTGTACTTGTTAATATTGTCCACGACAATTGAAAACATAAGATAATATTCTAAGTTGACTGCAAATGGCTGTAGTTACTGTAGAAACGCCTCCATCTTCGTCTTGGCCTTCCTACAGGTCTCTTACCATCAGGTTTCCCAACAATAATCAATGTGGACATACACCGAGAAATTAGAAATATTTTACAAACATTCATTTGCCCCTTAATTCCATGCTTACGTATGTTCCAATCCTACGGTTATTCTACGTAAGCAATGTATGTTTATGTTGGATATCAGTCGTACAACTATTAAAATACATTGAAGCTGCCTCACTAGGCGCGACCTTTTTTTTTCAAAATTTCAGATCCTTATTGAAACAGCTAATGTGAACGACAGCGGTGACACTGAATTAAAATATGTAAAGAAATTGATAATTATGTTTCATAGCAAAGGTATATAAGAATTGACCTTGAATTTTATGATCATATTACTTCATAAAATATGAGTAAAATATTAATGTCTTTCAATCAGATTATTTTACATCTGTAATTTTACATCTTTCATTTTACCGACCGAACTTCGAGCGACAGTCGCAGGGGTAACAGAAGACAATTCATGGCAGTACGCCATTACCAAACTCATAAATCAGATGGAAGGCAAGGACACGGTACTTGAGAACGAAAACTTCAAGAAAAATGCATTCATTACATCTGTATTTATAGATGTTTTCGATCTTTTGGATAGAATTTATTGTGAATTTGATTGAGGTGTTCTAAGTCCAATCTGGACAAACCACAGGTATTTCATTGGGTTTGTTCCATGAATTATGTCATGAACAAATTCTCCATTCATTCTCATCATGCAACAGCTTCAAAAGTCTACCAAGAGCAGAGAAAGGGATCCCGGATTCGATACCCCGTGGAGGAACATGGCTCAGTGGTTTGGATCCCACTTTAACCTGTAGGTCCAGTCCCGATTATCCTGTCTGTGCATAAAGTGGACTTAAAACAACAAACAAAGAGCAGATAAAATGAAGACGAATGCCTTTTCTACGTAACGTTTTTCTCATGATGTCATGTTTCGACACTTCGAACCTTCGAAGAGACTGTCTTTTCTATCCTGTATGTCTACTGGTTGCCACTGTCATTTATTTTATCGGGGAAACTTTTTTGACGAAACGCCAGATCGCCATCAACGCATATGTGGCTTAAGGCTGCGGCAATTGATGTCTTATGATATTCCTAAAACAGAAAGATCCAAGAATTCACCATTATTTAATCCTTTGCGTACAACAAAATATCTATATTGCAATCTAATCTTGATTTTAGTATCTCAATGAGTACAAAAGAATATTAAGGCAAGTGTTTACAACATAAATTATCAGATTGAGTGTTATACTTAGCAATATATCACTGCATATGAATAAAAATGACATCTGTTTTTTTTTTGTCTTGTTTTGTATTGTTTTGGGTGAAGCGCTTCTAAATTGCTAATTGGGTGTTATATTATTCTATAGTATAGTTTAGTAATTTATATTACATTATATTTGTGTATGTGTTCTACCTGTGTTATGTCTCACTGTATTATATTATGTGTTTCTTTTGTTTTTGTTTATTTATTGGCAACCTTCTGTAAAAGGAGACAATTTCTCTGTTGAAGGAAATAAATAAATAAATAAATATCCTATTTTTCTGTTTTTATATTAAAGAAAAGCTGTATAAGTTTTGTTTAGATGTAATAACACTCCAGATGACGACAAAAAAGCTTATGTAGTTTTCAGACAGAAAATATAACAGTGGAAACGTTGATTTTGTATCGCATCCATGCAAGTAGAAATGAGGTCTGAACCAGAAAACTTTTACTAAGAAAAGTCGTTTGTCTTATTTCATACTTTTCGATGTTTTTTTAAGAAAATTATAATTACTTTGGCTCACATTTTCTTTACACAATATTTCCAACCCTGTGGATATGATAACCTTTTCTGACGTATGGCGTAGAGCCAGATTGTAGAATGTCTAGAGGCATAATATTTCTTCAATCTAGCCGCAAGCATCTAAACATCGTTGAAGGAAGAAGAGAAATTAGGAGATATAGATTTTTTTCTCGCCGTGCTGCAATCATTTATCGAGTGAGCTAGGGGAAAATCTGGAAGTTAATTCCACGTCTAGAAAATTTATTGACGCACCTGCGAATACGACTGATTAGGGATCTCTTGTAGTCCCGTCGACCCGACGCAATCTCGCTATAGAAGGGTTTTTATATCCCTCGGAAAGAGGGTGGGGGAGAAGTGGGAGGAAGACAACGCGATGAGTCTTTCTGATGAGCAGTTTTTAGAAAACTGAGATCTTTTTGGAAGGCAAAGTAAGTTTTGCGCAGAAGTATTGTATTGACCTGTTACACATTCTGTCCATAATGTACTAAAAAAATATCGTTTAGAAAATTTTCAATGGCAAGGGTGAATCTGTGAATGCCGTTTTTCGAGGTCTCTTAGCGTCGAAATGACACCTCAACGAGAAAAATATGTGTAAAGTTGTTCGCATTGATTTTAAAGTTTGTTGGTGTTGTATGACGACCTTGTGTGTATGTGTGTGTATTGAATGATTAATTGATTTGATGTGGTTTGCTTTCCTTTTGTGCCACTTTGGCTAATTGCGAGGATGTGGATGTATGGCGATAAAATTAAATGCATGAAGGAACAATCATAAATATACGTATATAAAGGACACAACACCAACCCTATCCTATGGAGGATAAAATTGGCTGTGAGTCCAGTCGCCAGAGACTCGCAAGTTTGTAAAATGTAATCCAGGTTATCTCCGTGGAAGGGAGGTTGACATTTGGGAGTTCTCATACATCCTCATACATACGTAGTTGAACACACAACAAGACTGTGGTGGAAATTAACCAATAAAATTATCCTGGAAGCTTTACCATGTAACGTTAGCCTCTAAATTATTTGGTCTAACTGGGAGCATGAACGACGGGAAATAATATGAGGGGGGGGGTCGACCCCCCTGTAAATTGTTATGGTCCATTTCAAGTTACAGAAACGCAGAAATCATGTTATTTTTATCGCTAATCACTAGAGAACTGATTTTTATGAAATTTCATATTCTCTATTTTTACCGGACAGCGAAGAAACGTGAGATCTATACGTTCCGATATGCATAGACTCTATTGTGCATGAAAAAAATTTCATACTTCATAATATTTTGAAAAATGCTTCATATTTTGTTTATATTTTAATGTTTTATGCCAAAGTCGTATTAATTATATTACAAGAATCTACATGGAAACGCCAACAATATGTTTACGGTATATGTTACGGTATATTTTGAAAAAGTTCAACAAACTCTGGAGAAACTGGAAGGAAGTCATCTACCGCTGCACACTTCTTTGCAGTATGTGGAAGAATTGAAACATCACTTCGATACAGTTCCTGGAAATGTGGGAAGAAGGGCTTTTGCTAAAATGGAAAAGGTTCTTCAAAACAACACATCATATTCGATCTTACTCCAAGTAAGGGATGTACTAGAAGGTAAGCGCACACCTATTCCAGCAGATATTAATGTAGAGAATGTAGCACGATATAAATATGCTCCAGTGGCGTCTCCTGACCCTGAACTTAAGGCGTTGGCAAAGAAGGAATGTTAACCCCTCCCCCTCTCATTTCTGTGAACCAATATTACAAATTTTCTACGTACCTTTTTTGTGTAAATTTGTAAATATTTAGAAAAACATTAAATTACATAAATTATTTTAAATGAAGTAAATACGTCATTTAAAATATTAATATATTTGAACGGTAAGGAGAAGCAAGGACTGTTTAAACAAGAAAATTAATGTCCAATACTTCGCCATACAATTAATTTTTAAAGCACGAGTTTGCAACCAGAGGGGTTGGTTGAACTCCCATCATCCCTACAAAAGACACCATGGACATAAGAATGACCCGTTCAATGAAAAATCGCTAAAATGCACATTTCCGGTTTTTCCCCTTACCCTTTTCATGAAAGCAGAAAATTCGTGTAACCTCTTTGGATTGATTGGTTTGTTGTTTTAAGTCCACTTTATGCACAGAAAGGCTAATCGCGACTGGACCTACAGTTTAAAGTGGAATCCGAACCACTGTGTGCCTCCACCGGGTATCGAACCCGGGACCCCTTGATTACAAGGCGGCGATGCTACCACTGCGCCATCCGGCAGGCCACGTAACCTCTTTGGAGAATGTGAGAAAAACGTAGACAGTGATTTAAGATCACAAAGAACATCTTAAGCTCTTTGTTACATTCTAACGATTGTTGCAGCACCAAAGTTCATGACATGAACATAACAATGCATAAAAAAAGCTTTCGGATACTTTTCCAAAACTTTACTTTGAAAGCCATTCAAATGACCACTCATTACAGAAGATCCATCGTATGTCTGGGCAATTCATTTATCCCCACACTTATATTTATCCATTATTTCAGTCACGTGACTAAAAAGAGCTCCTGCAGTTTCATCGGCGCTCATGTCATGAAATCCAAGAAAACCTTTCAATGACTTTTTTCTGTGAGGTCGAAAAAAAAGTAACACGGTTGACACCTGACATTTATTGCTAATGTCTGATGTTTCATCGACCATGATAGCCACAAAGTCTGTGTTTTGAATTTCATTGTAGATTTCATCTCTCAGAACATCCGAAACTGAATTTATTAAATCATTTTGAATGCCTGCCGAAGTACCGCGAAAAACTGTAGAATTTAATAAATGTTCTTTTAATGAGGGATCGAACTCGGCACTTGCAGTAAGGAATTCCATGTAATTGTCCTTATTTAGAGATGCTGCATTTTCCTCATGGCCTCGGAATGGCAGTTCTTGCTTTGCTAAATAGCAGACGGCGTTAATCAACCTCTTTAATATTTCCCTGTTCTTTTTTACTTTTTCATTGTGTAGCTATATTTCAGCTTTTCGTTGAGTATCCAAAATAATTCTAGTAGGGGTGGCAAGAAAACTACTACATTTAAAGAAACTATAAAGATGCCATTCAGACTCACTGTGTTTTTTCACTGCAGTATTGAGATGGTTCAAATCCGCATACCCTTGATAATTCCCAACACCTTTTTTAGTCGAGAATAATAAACATGTCAAACAGTAAAATTTATTCACAACATCACACCCGCAAATTTCATAGAGTTCTTTTCGAAAATGGCTCTCAAAACCTTTTCCAGTAACATTTTTTTCTTTAACACATGTTGACATCGTGAGATTCGGACATGGTCGACCATTGTCAATCACTTGTTTCTTCTCTGAATACAAAAGCGACGAAAATGAATTATTTAAATACTTTTGGACATCACTTTCACTATTCTCCATCTTAAAATAATCACATCACTTCGCACCAGACGTTTAAAAAATAATGCACAACAATCACGAGCAAAACAACGCTGAACGCGGGTTGAATGAAAGCCAAACCGTTGGGAACAAATACAACGCCTTGAGAAGGTAACCATGCTGGTGGGTGGTAGGGTGCGCATGCGCGGTTATCCTATGTTTTGGCAGTGGTAAAACGTTGTATTTTCTCTCCAACGTCCTGGCAGTGCGGGACCGATCTGCCTGCCTGATAACCACTGCGCGCTGCGCCGCGTTCGAAAACTACCGGGCGCTCGAAACTGACAATTAAAGAAAAACGCTCAAAATCGTAATTTATAAAAGTAAAGATACTTTCTTATTTATTTCATTTTCCTTTGGCCGTTGACACACGACTTACACACCCAGAGAAATCGCCACTGGTATGCTCCTATCACTTCATCTGATGTGGAGCGAAACTTCTCATCATGCAAAACATCTTGACAGACAGAAGCTTTAAAGTGCTTCCGGACAACATGGAGAAACTTGTCGTTATTTACTGCAATAAATAGGAGTTCTGCGTATGATGTGCAGTATATACTGAGGAAGTAATTTTGTGACCAAAGTCGTTTATTCCATTTATATTTGAAACATGTAGAAATACCTCGAAATAAATTTTCATATTTCTTCATATTTTGGCATTTTCAATTTCATATTTTCCTAAAATTTTCTTCATAAAAATCCGTTCTTTACTAATCACAGAAGTAAAGCTTAAAAAATTATAGTAACAATGTAAAAACGGCGCTGTATCGAAAAAATTAAATGCATAATACATGAACCAGGATATATTTTCATATTCTACAATTTCAACCGAAGAATAAATGGTTCCAGAGTTTTCAGAAATCCAAAAATTAGAGTTTTATATGAGAGGTCACCCAAAATAAACTTGTGAATAAAATTTTCCCTAATTATCATTATTATTTCTACTCTTGACGTTTTGTCAATGCACTCATCTCCTCTACAAAAAATTCTGCCGACATCAACGACCGTAAGAAACTTTGTGTTCATACACGTTTATTTATACGTCACATACTAACCCCGCAAAAAATAATAACAAAATAAAACTCTCTCAAACATTGTAGCGTTTTGACCAGTTTTGGGTTCCATATTATTGATTCAAAATATTTTCTAAGTGATTGGAGGTGACAGTTCCTTCCTTTTAATTAGAGCTTTCATTTGGGTGCATTGTTTTTACTATGAAGTTTAAAATAAACTTCGTGAACAACATTTGTCTGACGTTACGCTGATAGAAAGTAATAGTGCTCTTTTATAGGGAATTTCGCCGCGCTTGTGATTTTTGTAATCGTAGATAGAAACTATAGGTTGGAAACACTCACTGATGCCTGTAAAAAATCAAGTAACATGTTCCTTGTTTCCACTGAACACTACAGTGAGGTGAGCAAACTAGCAAGCAAGCAGTACAGTTTGGAATGCGCAGTTGCGTCTACACAGAAGACAAAGAAAGGTGCCGAATTTCAATACTACGTTGGAAATTGTCATTTCGTGGCAGATAAGAATTATTTTTCTTCATTTTAATTATTGATATCGTAACCTCAAACCGTAAGAATGTCGTGAAAAGATTTGCTTTGGAAAGCGTGCGTGTACAAGTAAACATAAGTTGTTTTCTTTCGACTATGCATTTGCTGGTAAATTCGCCAGAGTAACAGAAAATGTGTCGAACTTCCCTTCTTACAGGCGATCTTTCACACACAACTTGTTCACAATGCATATGAACATTTAGGCCTATGTTCCTTAAACATGTTTGTATTGTATCTTTTTAAGCAGTTTTGTATTGTCATTTGTAGGTCTTTTACACTTTGTTGTCTGAGTTATTGCCAACAACTTGGTATTTCATACACTTAAACTGACGATAAAATGATAAATAAGTTATATGACGAATTTCCCAGCATGTGGCGGAATTTCGCCCTTTTTTCTTATTTTACTATTTTTAATATTACGTCATAAGTATAAGTAACACAGTATTTATGTTATATTCCTCATAATCCACAATGACTACTTTTTGTATCGTATACATTTTGTCCTTCTCCCTCAATTCGTTTACAAGGAGAAAAATGAAAAGCATTTTGGTGGCGAACTTCCCCTCCTTTACCCTATATTGGCTATCTTAAAGTTATATCCAGTCGATGTATACAATGAGCGTGTCTAGAAACGAGGGTTCTCGATAAATTCCCTCCTCTTGCTAGGGCTGGAGGACGTCTTCTGTCGATTTCCTCTTGATTGGTGACAAAGCCATCAGTCCTTTGTTGACTCTCTTCTCATTGGTGGAATTTTCATTTGTTAACAAAGGCTCTCAAGGGTCATTATCGTCTGCAAATATACCTGGAGTTGCGGTGGACGAATGAGGCATGGACATTTGAAGGTATTTTGTGACGCTCTGTCGTGTCCACACAAATAGGTGTTTTTGGAGATGTATAAATACGGACCTGCCAAGGGTTCTTCCCGTAAATACCAGCATTTCTAGCAACAAATGTGATTTGTGTGATTTTATCCCCCTTCGCTTCAAAACCTCACATTTTTTCATTATATTTCAAGTGGAAAACTCAATCAATCAATCAATCACGAACTATTGTAACACTAACTGTAAGGTAGGTGGACTTGGTGCTCATTGCATGGTACCATGAAGGCACAGATGGGATGTGGGGAGTAACATCCCACATACACAGATTTCGGCAGTTTCTTGAGGGTGATGTGATCAGCACCACGAACTTTGGACTCTTGATTGATTGATTTGGCTTTATTTTACTTCGCTTTTTGTGCCATTTTTGGCTAATTTGCGAAGATGGGAATGAGTGATGATACGATGAAATTGATGAATGGACACTCACAAACATCCATGTCCATGCCAGGATTCGAACCCGGGACCCCTGGCGTCGTACTGCGATGTCCTAACCAGTCCTCCACGGGGGCCGGCTTCTGGACTCTTGAATTTGTAGTGCATTGCTCTAACCATTCCGCCAAAGAGCCCGGCGAAAGTGCATTTACAAAACAAAGGTCAACTTTGAATTTCTGGGAATTAATGTCTCTGCTATAACCCCTTTACTCAACAATTACGAAGCCAAATGAAGCAAAAATTATATTGCAAATGTGAATTATTAAAATGCTTTACTTTTCTCCTAATTTCAGGATGGTAATTTCCTTCCTTGCTCCTAAAAATGATGTATCGCGGCAGCCATTCGCCATAGTGCGCTTGAACGTGGAGAAAACAGGTGCTTTGTTTCTTTAATTTGAGTGTGCCAACCTCCATGTTGAAATCGTTATCACAGCACGCTACGACACCACTGGTTCCGTATTCGAGTTCCGGCCTGGGCATGGGTGTTCTTTGTGAGATTTTCTTTACATTTGCTTCATCGCATCCTCAACTTCGCGACTAGCCAAAAGTGGCACCAAAGCGAAGTAAAATACAGTATACCAAATGAATCAAGCAATCAATTTGAGTGTATGTGTAATTGGGTGTGACTTCATAGGAGCTTATGTGTAATTCGTCCCTAAGTAACTGCCAACACTGCTTCTTCCTTTCCGCTCCTCTCGCTCAGTGTTCCACGCGTGCATACGATAGCGCTCTTTTACTAAAAAGACTAGTTGCCCAGGCCTCGGCTAGAGAGAAAAAATACACGGTCTCCTTCGTTAACCCACACGCTGCATTAGTGTCTGTGATAATCCCCAACAGCAGATGCACTTCTCATTTGCTACGTACGTCTCCAAGAGATACATTCAGCGCGTTTCGTGCTCGGTTACAGAGCAAGAAATGCGTTGCTCTTTTGTTTCTCCAATTTTCGTGGCACTAACAAGAGGAATTTAGAAAAAAAAGAAGAGGGGAGCCGACAAAAAGGAAATGCCTGCATGGACAATGGAACCTTTGGAGGAGGTATTTCCAATAGGTGGCGCTTGCGTCCCAGGCTTTGGTTTGACTTTTCCACGTCGTCC
Organism: Lepisma saccharinum; assembly: GCF_977018435.1. NCBI lineage: Eukaryota > Metazoa > Arthropoda > Insecta > Zygentoma > Lepismatidae > Lepisma > Lepisma saccharinum. Next base: position 47,278,160 of record NC_139247.1, on the reverse strand, counting down.
AATAGCGCAGTCGCCGACCCAGCCGCCCCTGGGCTAAGCAACACGCTCAGCTCCATAGCTCGTCGCCTAGCGACGGGATGCTGTGCTGTGCAGTCCCCGTTCGGATGTCTCTCTTCTTCTTCTCTACTCCGGAAGAAGTTGGCCGTGTTGGAACTTTGTTGTCGCGACCGCACTAGCAGCAGACTTGCATCTTCAATTGGCGTTCAAGGAAGAAACACTTTCGAGCGAGAGTTCTGAGGGAAATAACCGATTTCGGAACGCGAGAAAACAAATCGCCTAGCGCAATGAGAAGATTCGAACTCGGGAACAGCTGGCAAGTCAAATTGGTGACGGTGGGGTTGCCACTAAGAAGACCTGGATGAAAAGTTGGGAACTCGCGTGAAAAAAATTCATGCACGTCTACCAGATACTAACCGATACGATTCGGAAGTACGGGTAATTGAATAATTTCTGTGCGAAAAGTTTTTATTGGTTGGTGCATCCACTCATAACGTGGCTGCAGTGTGTACTGGTAAACTCTTTCCATATTGGTGATTTAGACAGCGCCAAGAAAAATAACTTCAGTGTATCCTGGAAAGGTTTGAAATAAAGCATGAGGAATTTTCGAGCTTCGACTACAAGCATGACATAATTCGTGATGAAACTTACATCTCTGATGCATACACACATATTTATACATCAGACCATGCTATCACTAACAGTTCCGGCAAGTGTAATTATCCCCTGAAAGCTTGTGGATAGTTTTCGTCTGTGGTGGAAAACAAGTAGCCAAGTCAATATACTAAATTCACTTTTTCACTGTTTGAAGATCATTTTGGTGGAAATCAAAAGTTTTTTCGGCAAAGTCGACGCCTGCAAAGGAAAAGCAGACATTTTGTAGGAATCCTGTTCAAGGTAAGGTGACTATTTCAGAATCATTCTTGTTCAGTTATTACAATTTTAACATCCCAATAATTTGAACTCTCTTATAACGTATTGTGTTTCCTCTGAATTAGTTTTTTTTCTACACGATCATTAATTACTTATCAAAACCAATGATGGCTTGTGTTTGTAACATGTAAAGTTATTAGTGCCGAATTGGATGCAGTTATCCAAGCTTTAGATCTTGTTTCGGCTTTGACATTTCTAATTCGTTGTTTCTGCTTATTCGCAAATCGTTCATTTTAGCTTGAAGTGAAGAACTATTCAACACCTTCCAGTTTGTACCATATTGTTTATTGAGGGCGTGTCACTTGCTCATTGTCCCTCACCAAAATTCCCAAAAACTGGGAGGGTAGGATGCCTACATGCCTTTCAATATCACTTCCGAGTTTTGTAGCTAGCTCGTCAAATTGTGTTTTAAATTCATTTATGTTCAGATATCTTTATCTACATTAATATCTGAACCTCGCACTGCAGTTATTTGGATTCTTTATAGTTTAGCTAGAAAACATAGCTTTACTATTTAAACAACCACGATGATTCACACTACAATTTAAATTAATAACCTCACAAAACTGTTATACCATAAGAACAGGAAGACATTAGTGTTTCGAAGGAAGTGAATGACATTCAACAACAGTTTGGAATTTAGATATTAGCAATAGAACATGAACTCAGCAACTTTGGCTAGAAACTGCAAACGCGGTGTGAGCCATAAATAAAGAAGAAGAAGAAGAAGAAGTTCAGTTAGGTTAATCCGGACTGGACCTACCCACAGCTTAAAGTTCGATCTGAACCATTGGCGTACGCAAGGGCGGGTTACCGGGTTTAAACCCCCCCTTGAGCTTTTGAAATATTATGGAAAATGTTGTAGAAAAATATTAAAAATGGCTAATTTATCACAGTCAAAGATCTGCGACAGTAATAATAATAATAATTTGAATTATTATTCCCATGCAGCATGAAGAGAAACACAACATTCCAAACACAATCTAAGCGGACGCAAAGTTCAATTTTGCAATTTTTTTGCAAAGTCGCGCAGTGACTCTCGCGAGAATTGTAAAAATTCCTTGCATCGTCGCAGTGTGCCGACCTTATTGCAAACGTTCTTCCCGGTACTGATTTCACATCCCCTTGTGAACTCTCACGTTATGCTGAGTCTACATCCACATCATTAAATAATGTTGAAGAAGTGCTTTGTGAATCACCTAGAAGTGATAAATGTGTTGGAATGTCTATAAACTTACTTTTCAACGAAAATATAGACTCAATGGAATTTAGCAACACGTATTCTCGCGCTTCATCATCATCCTGGGGGAGTTCCATAAATGTAAATTTCCCCGTGCATATAGCACCGTGCCATGAAGGGACACCTAGTGGTGTGGTGGGCCCCAAAGATTCTCTATCTCGAACTATTTTGCAGATGATGTGATCAGCACCATGCTCCGGCAGCCTTCATCCCCCAGGGTTGCTCTCAGGTACCCATTGCTATGAAGCTGGGTGTGGAGACAAGGCTGGATAAATTCCAACCAATTCCGGGAATCGAACCCGGATATCCCACGAAGTTGTTACACTAGACCAGCGCGGCTCCTTGAATGAGTTTCACATTTCGATTATTTCAATAAATCCAATATATTTGCTTCTTTTTATGGACAAATAACCGTTGACTAGACAATTATTTTGTAACAAAGAAACAAAAGAAATGTAATTTTGTTCTATTTCTTTCATAAATAGCAGCTGCATTAGTAGTAATTAAACTAATTAATTAATTAATTATAAGAATTATTAATTAATTATTATTAATTAATTAAAGTATAATAAAACAATGGTAATGTGAATTTGTAGAATGTTTTCGAAATAACACCCCCCTTGATGAAATCCTGCGTACGCTACTGATCTGAACCCCCTTGATTACAAGGTTACAGAGAATGTGACAATCGGGAACAATTCAACAGCTCCGCCTTCTTGTGCAAACAATTGATGTCGGAATGGGAAAATAATTATTCTACTATTTGAGTAGACTTTCTCGTAATATAAACGTTTACCATTAAAATAAATTACTCTATCTTTAGATAACAGTAACACAGTAACAAAAACTTTTGATACGTATTTCCTGATCATATGCTTTTTCTGCTTCTCCTTAAATTTCAGGGGGTAGCAGAGTAACTTTTACGTTTTCGAATATCCAATGTCAGTGTAGATAAACATATATTAAATAACGTTATTGAATTTTCTATCTGAGAAAATAGCCTTTCATTTTAGCAGATCACAAGTTTAAACTTCCAAGGTTATACGAGGTTGATTAGTGATTACTAAACCTAGGATTTTCATGACTTGGCATATTTATTTTGGGTAAGGGTGATGTGTTCCCTAAACATATAGAAATTCATATTATGAAGAAACTAATTAAATTAAGGTGCTTTGTAAGGGCATATTTCGGCATATTTGTCCATTTCTGCGTGATAGAGCATATTTTGATGGATTTTCGGTCATATTCAGCATATTTTTGCATTTTCAAGAATTATACAGTCATTTTCGAAGTGGATTCGTTCTTACTCCGAAGTTTACTCGTTTTTTTACTGTCGCATAATCTTTTTCATTTTTATTTGAATATTTAGAGAAAGTATTCATTGTGTATTGCAACTCAGGGCCCATAAAGTGAACTAAAAATAGTACATATGTGAAAATATCTCAGCATTTAGATATTGATATTAGAAACAGTCCAGATATAAGGACATATTTTTCAAATTATAGTGCATATTTTGTAAAATTTTAGGTCCTAAGAGCATATTTTATTTTTCATATATTGGCTATTTTTAGGTCATAAAAATCCTAGCACTAGTGATTACTATGGAATCAAAAGAAGACATTATTTCATCTCAAGAATGAGTAAAAAATGTGAGTATTGTTGCAGACAATTTATTGTTACACATACGTTTTATTGATCTCATGTGAATATTTTAGAATCTACCTTAATGGTTTCATAAAGTTATATATATATAAATATATATATATATATATATATATATATATATATATATATATATATACAATATACACAATATAGCCTATGTATTGGCACACACACATTCGCACTGGAGTGCTGCAGGAAGAGCATTTCGTTCGAGCGCCACATAGTTCGCAGAGACGACGCTAGATAGCGTATGGAATCGCGAGCTTCTTCGCTCGAGCGAATAACGCTTGAACAGGCAACACGAGTGATACTGCACTCGCGAAGACCTGTAGTACGTACACGTAAACCGTAATTTGTCTGTGTTAGTGGGCCCTCAAATATGGTTTGTGAAGTGAAAGGCGCAGTGATATTGAAACTTAGTCGTCATCTCCATGCTAAAATGTAGTTTAGTATATCTTGCCAATATAGTGATATATGAAACTGAAATAGGTGATTTTGGGCTGAAACTGCCAGGACGGATATTTTACACATATGTGGCTACGATTGTTATCACATTATATACAGTGGTATTCCATTGTAAACCCTCGAGGGTTGGAGACTCCAAGGAGTACGTGCGAGCGATAGTGGTTGCATTCAGTACTCTACTGTATACACACTTTCCTGTAATTTTTGTCTGACTTGTAAGGTTTTCAATTGACTCTCTCTCGTATACACATACATGTATATACCCATATATCCACATGAACGTCAATACACAGAGCCGGTGTTCTGATAATTTTGTCCTCTCCCCACCTTTCCCAACTTATGTGAATTCGTCGGCGCTGACCCTTCCACTTCAAAGCCACGCTATATTCAAGGGTTTTGTTAAAGTGTACTCACTTATAGTCCCTTGCTAAACAACACAGATTCTACTTTCCATGCAATATATTAGCCTGTTACGTACATAAGGCACATATTAACTCATTTGTACGCGTATCTGATTTTTACACAATGATCTTTCTAATGTACATATGTAGAAAGCGAGGCAAGAAAAATACAATACAGATTTAACATTTTAAGAACAGCAATTGTTGTACATTAATTTTCAGTAATATCAATTATTTAAATCAATTCAATTATTCCTTGTCTAAGGGCAAGGTTTACCATTCTCAGTATCTGATAGTGTTATATTTGTGGTAGCTAAAATATATTATTACTATAATCTGTGATAAAACTTCTAAATGTGAGGATTGACTGGCTAATTTGTCTTGGCTGTTCTTCTGTATGGAGCGTCTTTTCCTTAGCTTCTATTTCATCTTCTTGTTTGTAGTGAAGTTTTGGATTCACTGTGTTTTCTGTTTTCTCTGACAGCCGAAGAAGTCTTCTTGCTTGTAGTGAAGTTTTGGATTCACTGTGTTTTCTGTTTTCACTGACAGCCGAGGAAGTCTTCTTGCTTGTAGTGAAGTTTTGGATTCACTGTGTTTTCTGTTTTCACTGACAGCCGAAGAAGTCTTCTTGCTTGTAGTGAAGTTTTGGATTCACTGTGTTTTCTGTTTTCACTGACAGCCGAGGAAGTCTTCTTACTTGTAGTTAAGGTTTGGATTCACTGTGTTTTCTGTTATCACTGACATGTTTGTCATGTTAGCGGAGTGTGGGCGTGCATTATCGTGTTGCAGTTTTCCTGACCTATTCGCTGATTTGTGTTATTTTCACTTAAAGCGTGCGGTATCCTGAACCTTACCCATGGAATGTAAATGTCGCACGAATGCTCACAGTTCATCACATTTGCTAATTCTCGGGTCGATAACATATGATCTAATTAAAGTATTTAATTTATGAATACAAGATTGGATTACAAGTAATTAATTCTTGAGCCAGAGTGGCATTGCTATAGATGGCTCAACTGGTAACAGCATGTATATCTATGCAATACATTCTAATATATACGGCACCATATCGCTGCAGATTTTAAAATTCGGTTAGCAACAGTGGAAAAACATATAATGGCATGTTTATGTTCTGATTTAATGAAACAAGCGATACAGAAAAAATGTAAAGAAGCGTAATGGAAATTTCCATAAGCGAACTCGAAATATTAAAAATATATATATTTTTAGCACTGGATTTGAAAATTCATGCGCCATGGCGACCGGGCGCCCTGTATTTTTCTACCCATGGGTAAAAGTATAAATTTACGGCCAAAATGAGAATACGTTGGGCCTTTGTGAAAATTTTTAGAGGGTTGTTGAGGAAATTTTGAGGCGTGTTGGGGCTGTGTGGATCAATCAGTGAGTACAATACCCTGGAATGAAAAAGCAAAAATCCCGAATTGACATTGGACAACATAAACAAAATAAACTCACTAATTCACCACGCTCACTTACCCAAACAACGTAACATAATTCCCCATCCATGTCTTTTTAATTATCTACTAATCAAGTTTTGCTTTCAAGCCCCCGTAGAAGTGGCGGCAATAATTTCCGCTGGTAATCTGAAAATCAGAATAATTGAATATTTATAACTGTTCAATCCACTTCCCGGCGCCTCCATTATAATTCCGGAAATTTTGAAAACGACGTGACAGGTGAAGGGCGCTGTATATCCACTCCACACGACCGACGCAACTGTTTGCAATTAACGAAATTTTCTCTCTCGGACGTCACATTATTGCGGCTACGGCATGTAAAACGTCACGTAAATTCAGATTTCCACGCGTGATGTGTTAACTCCGAAGCCAACACCCGAATGCATTCTATGCAGCGCTCCCCTCCCCCCTTTTTATTCAGCCCTACAGCATATTATCCACGTTCATCGCCATGCCCAATCGAGGTTATTTTTTGGTATTTGTCCTCGTAAGGTTTTACGACTGGAGTGTGTGTATGTGTGGTACTTATCAGGCTCGGCTCGGAAATGAATGTCGTAAAAAAAAATGCAGGTTAGTTCATTTTATGGTTCGTTATTTTCCACTTGCATGGGGGCAAAGGGGGGATTATTGCATGCAGAACCTAGTAACCAGATCTTTCATGTTTCGAAGGAAGGTTTGCACTCGCTTTAATAGACCATATTGGCGTTATTTGGGGCGATGTCTCCTCTCTTTCTCTCTGATGTGTGTGTGTGTTTTTATATATATATATATATATATATATATATATATATATATATATATATATATACTGGGTGAGTCTTTTAAAAGAGGCCCTGTGGAAAATATGCTCCTTGCTTGTAGGTAACCCTGGTACACCGAAGAGAAGAGCGGGGCAGAGAACAGTCCAGGATATGTCATGTCATCTCATGTTGTCGAATATGGTTGGCACCGATATCCTGGACTGTTCTCTAACCCGCTCTTCTCTTCGGTATATATATATATATATATATATATATATATATATATATATATACACACACACACACACACACACACACACACACACACACACACACACACACACACACACACACACACACACACAAATATATACAGAATGCGCAAAATGGTTGATCTTGTAAGCCCATATTTTCATCAATAGCCCGTGGCACAACAGCCTGTGAAGGCAGGACTACATACCGACTGCTGGCCTCACTACCACCATCCAAGCAGTTACTGGGTGACGTATGGTCAGCACGACGAACCCTCAGTCGTTGTTGTAGGTTTCCATGACCGGGCTCATTCGTAGCTCCAAAATTTCCTCACGATGGCGGATGGCCACCGGTCCCATACACAGACCTCAACCTCAGGAGAAAAGTTGTCACGCTTCTCCCCAGGAGACTGGAACCTGCGCGCGGCTCGTACCGGAGCCCAAAGATGACGCCTTAGAACGCAGGACCACGGTGCGGAACGTACCCGATACTGAACAGAAATATACACGATACTACCACCATTTGAAAGAGGAATATTTCCAATTTCACACTGGCCTTAAATTCACTGGATGTTCGACCAACGTGTGGCAGGACAAATGTCAAGGCGATGCCCTCAACCTCGTCAAACCTTCTCAAGCACATGGTCACCCCGGTCACCGGACCTCACACTGTACGATTTCTTCCTGTGGGGCGAAACTTTCCTCCACAGACACTGCCAGGATTACGAAGGTGCATCGACATCGCCTCGGAAATGTCACACAAGGCGTGCTTCTTTTGTTTTTGCTATTGCCGATTCCCTGCCTCGACATGGGTGATATTTGTGAGTGTTCCTTCATGAGTTACATCATATCATTACTCATCCTTTGGCGATAGCCAAAAGTGAAGAGAAACGAAGTAGAATAAACCAAAATAATCAATCAATAAATCTTATGACGGAAGCACCTTCATAGAATTGGATTGATTTGGTGTTTTAAGTCCACTTTATGCACAGTAAGGCTAATCGGGACTGGACCTACAGTTTAAAGTGGGATCCGAACTACTTGTGCCTCCACCGGGTATCGAACCCGGGACCCCTTGATTACAAGGCGACGACGACCTTCATAGAAGGATTTTTCTGAAATTTAACCCAAAAGTGGGGAAAGGGGGATGCCACCCAGTAAAAATGGATTTTCTGTAAGTAGGAAAAGTTGAGGTAAACATATTTTCTTTATTTTGATCTCTTTACAGCCATGATCTCTGGACCTAGGAACATAAAATAATACATATATTATATAAACAAGAGTCCCGCGGTATGTATACATGTAGGTAGGTTGCTAGTATGTCATCAGAACAAAACGAATTATCGCTTTCATATTGAAATGTGGATTTTATACAGATATCTTGAGACCAAACCTTTGAAAGTTTGCGAAATTTAAATAGACCTTATATATTGTGAAAGAAATCTTGGAGATTGTTTAAAACGTTATCAGATGTAGTTATATAAAAATAACAATCAGGTCACTGCCTTGGAATTTTTATTTCATTTTTTCAGTAAATGATAGTATTGTACAGCTTTTACTAAACGCACGGCCATGAAATTAGGCGGGTGGCAGAAGTTCGCGCTGTTGCCACGTCGGAGCACAACCCCAGGTGTTCGGAGGTTTATGAGAATGAAAGATCTCTTGTAGAGTTGGTCTTTGTAGTCCATGTGATACAAACTGACAGTATTTGCTCGAAAGGTCAGGGATGACACAAAAGTGCCCCGGAGAAAGGTCGGTCTGATGCTCGAACTAGGCAACGCAGTCCGGTTGACGTTGCCACACAGTGAGCCGGAACCAGCGACTTTTGTCCCGCTCTCGCTATGCTTTTCCCATATGTGGCAACAGCGCAATTCTGGCCAGCCGCATAATTTCATGGCCTTGCCTTTAGAAGTATTATTCCACATGAATTGAACAAATAATTATGACGTAATCTGTGCCAAAATTGAGTTATTTAGTATAACCCAGCTTACCCCATCGTTCAAAAATATCATTATTTTGGCGTGTTCCAAATAGAGGAAAAATGACTCAAAATTAGATCTTTCGTAACGAGGAGGAATCGAAGATGTATTTGCCTTCGTGTCATGGAAAATTTATTATTTTCAATTACATTTGAATAAAATTTCACGGAATGTGCTGAAAATCTGTACTTTACATAGACAAAACCTGAATAAGTTATCTTCGCGCCCTCTAGTACAGATTTTCTCTTGTGGTATTATTCCAATTGTTTGTTCTCATTTACCTCTTTCTCTCTTTAGATAGTTTAGATGTCTCTTCTCACTGTGAGGAATTTAATGTGTTTGCTACGAGGAAGGAAATCACAGATAATTATAAACAACTTCCTTCCGCTGTTTCGTTTCTTCTTTTGTTGTGTCGGTTCTTCTGATATGACCAAACATGCATTAGGATTGTTGTCGCCCCGCAGTATGCATTTAATTTTACTACGTAAATTTCCATGATGGAAATTCGTACACACAATTAACGTGGTAAGGGAAATTATTACTTATCTAAGCTGAATACCACTTCTAATGTATTCGGTTCTTAGAAATACCGCATAATGAACGTACAAAATGGGTGTGAAGGTGGAAATTAGATTTCAATTTTCGATTGAACTATCTATGCATTACGTGCACTCTGGCGTACGGAGGGATTTTTTTTGGGAGAGGCTGGAATTGCAAAGACGGATAGTGCATAACTGCTTTCTATGTGGTCGGCATACACACCAAGATATTTCGCATATTAACAACTTTCCTTTATCAAAAATAGCTATCGGAAGTCATGTTAAGGCTGAGTGTGCATTTACCACTCTGGTTTTCCCCCGAATATGTACGGCTTTTATTTGAAATGTTATTTTTTTCAAAATTTCGGAGGGGGCTGTAGGTCCTTCAGCACCCTCTGCATACGCCAGTGATTAAGTGGACTTAAACGAAGCTTCAGCTCCAACCCTTGGAGTATATATATCTCATTTTCTATTCTCTTGCAAATCATTTTTCTCGAGACTGAACAGTCACGGACACTGCCAGCTTGTAATAAATACATTGACTTTCAATGGAATCGTTACAAGTCGGCAGTGTCCGTGACTGTACAATTGGCATTCTGCCATAGCATTCTTAATAATCTCCTGAGTCGGTTATACGTAAGTTACCATCAGCAATGTAAGAATTGATGTGAATACTTTATTTTAAACACACTTGCATAAACACATCCCAAGATGCAGAATGAGAAAATATATACATGTCAAATTAAACATACTGAAACCTCCAATTTTGTTACGAATTTTAAAATAAAATTTAATTTGCAAATGTGGCTGTAGGCAGTATTTATTGATCAGAAATTTGTAACAATTTCCGCTTGGAGTATTTAACACACTGTGACACGCGAACCGGAATGTTATTATATGTTGTTATTAGCTTTGCCCGAAGGCTTAAAATGTCAAAGCTAACTTCGGCTTCATTTACCCATATGCGAGAATTTCATTCTCAAAGGTTTATTCGTTTATCTGACAAAAAAGTAAAAGAAGTAACTTTGAAATGCCAAAGCGTTGCATACCAGGCGTGAAAAGACAAAGCGTTTTATATAGATAATGACGGTGACATGTAGCTGAAATTTATGGAACTAAAGTGCGAACAAGTAAAGCAACAACAAAAGGAACTACAGTAAAACTTTGTTAATCCGGACTAATGGGGGGATTAGTTGACCGGTTTAACGAAAGTCCGGATTAACTTAAATAACCTAAAAGAACAGTAGAAAGTGCATTAAAACTCCGTTTATAGCAACAAAACACGTTTATTATGGTGTATTTAAAGAGCATAGGCCTAAATATACAAGGTGTGGCTATTAATTTCCAGGACTGCTCTAATAACACCAGAACAAATGATGTGAAAAACTTACCCTTTTAATATGTTTCGAAATAATCCCCACCTGCCGTAATACACTTCTGTGCTTGGCTGTATAAGTTGCGGAAACAAATTTTAAAGTCCTCTTTCGGAAGGCTCTTCAATGTCGACGTCACGTGCTTCTTGATGTCTTCAACATCCAGAAACCGTGTTCCTTTCAGCACAGTTTTGAGTTTTGGGAACAAAAAGAAGTCTGCGGGGGCCAAGTCAGGAGAGTATGGCGGATGATGCAGCTCTACGACTTCATGCTTGGCTAAAAACCGCTTCCCTGGCAACGCAATGTGGGGGCGGGCGTTGTCGTGCAACTGACACCAACTCCCATTCTGTCGAAAACGGGGACGTACTCTGCAAATTATTTGTCGGAGTCGGGCAAGAACTTCTGAGTAATACTGTCCTGTAACAGTCGTGCCAGGTGGAACAAATTCATGATGAATCAGTCCTTCACTATCGAAGAAAGCGATTAACATGACTTTGACCTTTGATTTTTGAAATCGAAACTTTTTCTGTTTAGGGGAGCTGGGAGACCGACATTCTGCGCTCTGTCTCTTGGTTTCAGGGTCGTATTGGTAGCACCACGATTCGTCACCCGTTACTATCGAATCCAGGAAAGCAGGGTCAGCGTCAGCGTTGTCAATGTGTTCACCACACGTCTCCATTCTGTGTTGCTTTTGTTCGTCCGATAAACAGTGCGGAACAAATCTGGAACACACCTTGCGTTTCCCTAGGTCTTGCGTCAGAATTTGGCGAACCACCTCTTTGTCGATGTTCAGTTCACTGGCCAGTATTCGAATAGTCAGTCGCCGATCCGATGTTACAAGCTCGCGCACTTTCTCAATTGTTTCAGGCGTACGCACGGAAATCGGCCTTTCGGTGTGGGCGTCATTTTCAACACTTTCGCGCCCGTCCCGAAAACGTCCATACCATTCAAATGTTCGGGAACGGGATAATGCTTGCTCACCATACACTTGCTTCAACATTGCATGTGTTTCTGTCGCACTCTTGCCCAGTTTGAAGCAGAATTTGATGTTCACCCTTTTGCTCCATTTCTGCACTTCCACAAACTTTACCACTTCGACAACAACACTTCACCAGATACGTTTCGACGCGTCTTTCCCAGCCAAGCTCTTGTCTCCAACTGGCGCGCGCTTCGGGGTGCATGTGCAGATGTACTACCTACCGGATACCAGCAGCGCCCCTCTCGGGTGAGTGATCGGTTTCGTGCTGTGACGTCAGTCCTGGATATTAATAGCCAGCAGTACACTATACAGTACAGTAAGTTACAAAGTCTGAGGGAAACAGAATTTCATCAGTGGTTGTCTGCCTTTTCGTGGGAAGTTCTCTTGTTGACTTCTAGCCACATTTAAAACCTTGCATTCTGTCTTTTTCCAGGCTTATCGGGGTCCGGATAAACGAGGTTTTACTGTATATCAATTCAAAGCTGGGTTAGTAACACTGGAAATATTTAATTACTTAGCTCTCAGCAGGGGTGCCGACTTGTCAAAATTATTGGGGGGGCCTCTGATCACTGAAAAAAAATAATGAATGGCTCACTCTCTCCCTTTTTTAAGTTTTGATCTCAGTGTTCGGAATCACGTAAAAGCCCATGAATTCCTCAAAAATATCAACATTTTTATTCACAGTTCTAATGCAGAATATTAATATTGTCCACGGATGAATTTCACAAGTTTCGTCAACCATAATAGCAAAATATTCCCGACTTTTAATATCGCTACCATGGAGCGCAAGACAGATCTCCCTAATATATCAATGATCTCGTTCTGAATGTCATGTTAGAGCTATTTGTAGCCCAAAAGTCTCATCCACTACCCAAGTTCATGCACATCGCCTTTTGAAACTCTTTTTAGTAAACATTTTAACAATACTCATAATTACATACTTAGTATATAGTAAAAAGTCATGTGTTTTGCTGTCTCTGGTCATAGCCCCCCCCTCCCAAAAGTTGATGGTTTAGCGGTCTCAGCCCCCCAAATTGATGGTCTAGAACATTTCAAATGTGTATTTAAAGTTAAGTTCATGTGGCACAATTCTGAGTAAACTTCACAAGTGAAGCAAAATAATACATTAAATCCTCTAAAGCAAAATTATTTGGGGGCTCTGCCCCCACATCGTTAACATTGGGGGGGCTCGAGCCCCCCCAAGCCACATGGAGTCGGCGCCTATGGTTCTCAGAATAACTTAATGTCGTGTGTGTTTCCAATTTACGACAACTTATGAAATGTCACGGTAATAAAGTAAATTTAGAACAGTTTTAGTCTATGGCAATAAATGGCGGAGTTGAACTCATGTGTAAAATCAAGCTACTATATGTCTGTAATATCCAATTTTGTTCTCGTTTTAAAAACTGTTGGTGGATTTATTTCAGTAACGTTTTGTTCAATTTCAGAAGAAATATTTTGCCTTGATATTTAGACTTAGTTCTCTCTTTTGTACTATTGTTTGGAGTTTATACATATAGTTATGGAAACATTCAGTCACTCAAAACTGCACTCTAAAAACCTCTAAATGTTGTAATAAACAAGGAATTGAAAACTAAAAAGTAATACAAGTAGCTAAATAAATTCTAAATAGAAGTCAAAACAAAATTCACGTAATCATCTTGTGCAGAATGAGTCCTCCTTAAAATGATTGTCTTTGTTTATAGCAAATGCTGTTTAGAAGCTGCTTCTCTGTTCATGTTAGATTTTAGTATTTAATTCTTTGTTTGTGCTACTATTTACAATTTTGACGAAAGTTTGGATTATTTCATGCAGTTTTGAGTCACTCAGTTTTTCCATACCTTTATGAGAAAACTCTCCTACCTGATCAGGACAAATTCGTAAAATTGCCCAAAAAAATTTAATTGTCAATCTAACATATGACAGAACACATTTATTCTCTAAGAGTCTTATTGAGCGATGACCCAGGTGCAGAGAAGGTGACAAGGATGGGCACGGGTAGGTAACCGCCCACTCAAAAATTACTCTACCCACCCGAACAAATTCAATAAATACTAACACTTCAGGAAAATATTAAAAAATTCAAGAAATAAGCACATTTTGGTGTTTCCTTCATTAATGTTTTGCTCCTGAATATTGTCGATAGAAATGTTCACAAGTTATCATCCCATAACACGCTTTGCTGTCATTTGGTGAAACATTCTTTTAGTGAGAAAGTTTGGGAAAATTGGAGTCATTTATGCAGAATATACAAGTGTTTGATGTGTCTAAAACTTTGCTAATAATACATATTTTTAATCCAGACATTCACATAAACTTGTCTGTTACAAAAACCTTGTGAGCCAATAAAAGTGTTCATTTACACTCAACCAGTAAACAATAATTCTTTCAGTTAAACAATTCAGATCTTGATATAAACTTTATATCCGACTGTATGCAGTTGAATCATGAACAAAATAATTCAATTCTTCGCCATTGTCTACCAACCACTTTTTCTATTACTGTCATCGAATATATAAAATTCCGTAAGTGCCTTGTTGCGGTATTTTTTTTCTCTTGAAGAAAGAAAATGTCATGTAGCATGTACACATCGAATGTTTTTCAGATGTCCGGCGCCATAATCCTACTTAGTAACAAATGACAGAATTAAAAGGTTCACCTCGCTAGAGATTACTGCTGCTTTTATTACCAAAGACTATTGTACTGTACAGTATGATACATGTGCGGCAGTGTTCAGTTTTAAACAATGCAACCTCGGAGTGCGCAAGGAGACAATAAGCGTACGATATGTACAAATAATCAAGTCTGTCACGGATCGTAACCACACATTCGCAATTATCTCTCAAACGGTTCGTTTGAGACCACATGATTACTGAGACTTCTTGCTTCTACTATCGTGTACTTTTCACCGTCTCAGGTTGCGCTATCACTTCTGGTACACCCTGTAGTTATAGACATTAAAATAAATAATGATTGATTGATTTGTTTCATTTTACTTCGCTTTTATGCCACTTTTGGCCCATTGCGAAGATGAGGTTGAGTGATGATTAAATTGATGACGGAACGCCCGTGCCCAGGTTGGGATTCGATCGTAGCGCGCTATGCTAACCACTCCGCCACGGAGGTCGGCAAAATAAGTAACGAGTTGTTTCGTAGGTTATGCCCACTGTTGATATATGACGAAATCGTTCGTGAGAGATTTAAAAGAAATTGTTTCTTTTTATTGTACGTAGGCTATTCGGGTATGGACCTACAGTTTGGACATGTTCATATCATCCAAAGCACATCACGTTATCGTAATAAGTACTCTATAGATTTTCTCTATGATTTATTATTATTGCTACTGAGAGAACATTTCAGGGGTGCGAAACGGGGAATGCGCAAACATTCTCTCGCATCCCCTTGACGTCACCTATGCTTTTTCATTTCAGGATTTTGTACCGTTGCCTGTACAATATTGTAGATTGAAATAGAATTTATAATTGGAATTGTTCCAATTCTGATTTTACAATCCGTGACTGTAGGTTCAAACAAGTTTTCAGTCATAGCACGATAATAAACTTGCATGCAGTTTGTCCAGCACTGAAGTTGCATCAAATGTACTTCACTCCGCTTTCCTGTTAGAAGTATTTGAATACTTCCTTCCAATGTTTGATTTCACTTGGTACCATTCGGTGCGTAACAAGCATTTCAACATTCGCTAATGTTCACATACACCATGCTCTAGTTTAAAACCACAGAAGAGGCTTTGGTAAACTAAACAACTCGTTCTCCTGACTAACGAGAGTATATGTCCAGCGTTAATTTAACGCAAGTTATACTCTCATGTTGTCCGTTCTGTTTGACAGTTTTTTTCTAGAAATGTCCTGTCGGTTCTAATGGATACAAAAATACTCTGCATCAGCTGAATAAAGTGCTTTGCGTACAGTCACGTACACGTCTGAGTTGTAATAACCCAATCGACTTTTCAAGATATGACTAGGGACAGTGGCGTTTTCTCTGGGTGTGTAAGTCGTGTGTGAACACCCAAAGGAAAATGAAATATAGAAGAAAGTATGTGTACTTTTATAAATTACAATTTTGAGTGTTTTTCTTTAATTGTTACTTTCGAGCGCCCAGTAGTTTTCGGGACGCCCAGGACGTTGGCGAGGAATTCCAACGTCTTACCACTGCCAAAACATAGAATGACCGCGCATGCGCACCCTGCCACCCACCAGCATGGTTAGCTTCTCAAGGCGTTGTATTTGTTCCCAACGATTTGGTTTTCAATCACTCCACGTTACGCGTTGTTTTGCTCGTGATTGTTGTGCATTATTTTTTAAACGTGTGGTGTGAAGTGATGTATTTAAATAATTCTTTCCTTCGCTTTCGTATTCAGAGAAGAAAAAAGTGATTGACAATGGTCGACCATGTCCGAATCTCACGATGTCAACATGTGTTAAAGGAAAAAGTGGTGCTGGAAAAGATTTTGAGAGACATTTTCGAAAAGAACTCTATGAACTTTCAGACTGGCTTGGTGGGTATGATGTGGTGAATAAATTTTACTGTTGGACATGTTTATTACTCTCTACTAAAAAAAGTGTTTGGAATTGTCAAGGGTAGCGGATTTGAATCGTATCAATACTGCAGTGAAAAAACACAGTGAGTCTGAATTGCATCTTTCTAGTTTATTTAAAGTTAGTAGTTTTGTTGCCACTCCTACTAGAATTGACGTTCTTTTGGATACTCAACGAAAAGCTGAAATAGAGCTACACAATGAGAAAGTAAAAAATGAACGAGAAAATATCAGACAGGTTGATTAACGCCGTCTGCTATTTAGCAAAGCCAGAACTGCCATTCCGAGGCCATGAGGAAAATGCAGCATCTCTAAATAAGGGCAATTACATGGAATTCCTTATTGCAAGTGCCGAGTTAAAGAACATTTATTAAAGTCTACAGTTTTTCGCGGTACTTCGGCAGGCATTCAAAATGATTTAATAATTTCAGTTTCGGATGTTCTGAGAAATGAAATCTACAATAACATTCAAAACACAGACTTTGTGGCTATCACGGTCGATGAAACATCAGACATTAGCAATAAATCTCAGGTGTCAACCGTGTTACATTTATTTTCGACCTCAGAAAAAAGTCATTGAAAGATTTCTTGAATTTCATGACATGAGCGCCGATTAAACTGCAGGAGCTCTTTTTAGTCACGTGACTGAAATAATTGATAAATATAAGTGTGGTGATAAATTAATTCCCAAGACATACGATTTATCTTCGGTATGAGTGGCCATTTGAAATGTATTGTAATACTAGTTGATTGCCCGGCGTAGCCCGGGTATTTATATATACCAATCTTCTATTAGACAGGAAAATAATGAATTCGAACTATAGTGTAAAATGAACTTGGAGTTGAACGGTATTGGGAGTGTCACTATTCATCTTAACGACCCCGTAAACTATGGATTCCACACTAATAATCTTCGTGTCCGATTACTTTTACATGTCACTCCCTTCCCACCCTCAACCCTAGGGGTGCCAGAGGTGTATTGTACTTGAACGGCATTTCGAGTGTCACTATTCATCTTAGCGACCCAGAAAACTATGTATTCCGTTGTTTTACATGTCACCCCCATCCCATCCCCACCCCCAGGGATGCCAGAGGTGTCTTGGAGTTGAACGGCATTGGAAGTGTCACTATTCATCTTAGCGACCCCGAAAACTATGGATTCCACCTAATATCGGTTATTTTCGATAGGTTTTACATCTTGAAGAAACTATTCGGGACACTAGGGCAAATTATATAATTCCGGGAATGTCCCGGACAATACGGGAAGTATACCACACCTAGGTATGACCTCATTATCAAAATCAAATCTGCCACCACATGAAAGGCCACAAATTTATAAAATTAAGTCTATCTACGAACTTCTAACTTCTCTACATAAAATAAACAGAAAATGCTTTTGAAAAAGCTATTCCCAGCTTCACTTTCAAAATGAATTAGAATTAGGATTTTCCTCCTTGCTACAAAATTGAAAATTACAACATCGGTGTTATTTTATTATTCCTATGTACACTTAACAATGTAGGGCCGGAAGTCGAGAATCTCCCGTTGAATTGCGAAGACATAATTTCAACCTCTTTTATGTTGAGCACGTCCTCTCGGGTGTTGAAGTTGAAACTGGCAGTGTAGCCAAGATCACCAATAGTTTGTACACATTTGGGTAAAAGAGCTTGTCACAATATTCTACTGCCTATAATGCAGACCCTGGACGTTTTTTTTAAATTACTATTTGCCACTATTCTTTTTGCCACATTTGTCATTCAGATCTGAAAATATTAAAAAATATCAATTAGGCCATCCAACATTATGACCCACTGTTCCAATGAATAGTTATTTCACATGTTGCAATTGTGCAATGTGTTTATTTTGTTGTTCAGAAAAACGTGAGTTCATTTCTACAACAAAATAATCCAAAATTGGACGACAGAGCAGAAGTTTACCTTGTAATATTCTTTTGTGCTTTCAGCTGGTGCATCATTCCCTCTGATTTGACGCCTGTGTGTTCTAGGTCTCTTCATTTCTTCATCATGGTCTCTAAGTAGTTTTTCTGCTTTTGGTTATAAATTTCATTAAAGTTCTCAGAACATTCTTTCAGTTTTTTTTAAATATCTCTATTAGAATACTGACATGTTCACAATATTGAACAGTCCACCTTTTGAGGTGTCCAAAATAATGTTGGTTAGAACAAGTGGAGATATCAGGTTACATAATGAAGAAATTGAAGAGCTTGCTGAAATGATTATCTTGTACTGGTAAATTGTAATGTCTGTAAAGTACCTGCAATTAGTCTATACATTTCCACAAGTCACGCTACTTAGTATTGACATTCTTCTCTCCTTCTTGTGTTAAACAACTTGAGAATGTTACGGTATTTCCCTGGCTTTCTAGCACTGTCTCTTTAAAACCAAATTCCTTTGAGAAGACTTGAGGGGGAAAATTATAACTGAATTGACTGTCTAAATACAGTTTCTTATAGCAGGAATTTCACAGGAATGGGCAACAGCTAGAGTTAAAATATGTTCTGAACAATGTACAAAAATTGCTTTTGGACACTTCTCTGAAATTATCGATCTCACCCGCTACATTCTACCACCCATTACATCAGCACCATCATATCCTTCACCAATGTTTTTTTTTCTAAATCCACACCCAACCCAGAGAGAGTAGGAAAAATAGGTGAAGCTAACTCAGATGCAGGTACATCTCCAATAGAACAAATCGAAAAAAAAGCATCCATTCCGATCTAGACTTTGGAAATTGATTTGTCGACTTTCAGGATTATCAAACAGTTGGGAAATTTCAAATTGCTAAAACATTAGACCCTGAGGCATGAAATTACATATAGCATTCTAGAATTTCCGAAATGTCAGGAACTTTCTGAGCATTTTCTAGATAAATTCCGAAACTATCAGGAAATTGCAGACATTTGGTCTGCAATCCCATCTGGTGTGTGGAATTAATTTATTTCCCATCTGTATCCCGTCCTATACGCCTCTAATTTAGGAGAACAAAATAAGCACGAAGAAATGTTTACGAACAAGTCACTGCACATAGTGGATAGAACAGGTAATCTGGTAATTTTACTGAACCAAAGGGGAGGGGGGTTTGGACCCGTTGAACCCCCCCCCCTCTTAAATACTCCCATGTGTATGACTGTATATACACCCACTCATTTCTCGTGTATGTTGGGGTGTAAGAAGTGTCCTTTTCGAAAGCTTGTTCTTGTAGTTCGTCCGTGGCTTGTGAAAGTAATATAAGACTAGTTAGGCACAGGTGCCTAGGCAGCTAACCATTAGAAACATGAAATTCTATCCAATCTTCCATTACACGATCTTTCCCTTCACCATCAAGTTTCAAGTTTGAAATTTCCTATGAGATTCATGAGTGAGTGGAGGAGACACTTTTGTAAGATCCCTGTTGGTAAACCTGACGATAAGAGATCTCTAGAAAGAGCAAGACGAGAATGGAAGTTTGATATTGAGACACCTGAAAAATTTAGCACCAAAATCCAAACTTATGTTGTCCTTCCACCAGTGTGGCTACTGACCGGGAATTCCTTGAATTCCGGGAATTGTGAGTGAGTTATTTGCTCTTGAGAATTCTACGTGAATTTTTCTCCGGAGACATGAAAAAATTGCAACATTTATTAATCCAAATACAATTGAATTTATACATATTTATTAATGCCCTGAGGCAAGTTATTCACAGTTTAACTTTTATTTTTATTGAGGAAGAAAAAAAGCTGCTTGGAAGAGAAACCAGAATTCTCTCTAAATGCGTTTATATTGTTAGTGCACTTTGCAGAACAATCTATCTGACAGACGGAAGATTATTGAAAGGTAATATATTTTGAAGATGATTAAGTAAATTTAAGTTTGAATGTTTGTGTGTGGATGCTGAGAGGCGGTAACGTTTAAAGTAGCAATACAATCTGCTAATACCCTTGAATTTCTGTAAAGTTCGCCTTGAAAACTGGGAATTATACTAGAATTTTTCCATGATCCTGGAGTCAGCACCCTGTAGACAGATTCAAGGTTTCCATTGATGTAGTAATCATGGGCATAAATTGGGACCTAATTTTGAGGGGACAGAATCAAACTGGGCCTAATTTTGAGGGGGCAGAAACAAACTGGGACTAATTTTAAGGGGAAGAATTAAACTGGGCATAATTGTGAGGGGCAAAATCAAACTGGGACTAATTTTCAGGGGACAGAATTAAACTGGGACTAATTTTGAGGGAACAGTATTAAACTGGGCCTAATTTTGAGGGGGCAGAATCAAACAAGGCCTAATTTTGAGGGGGCAGAATCAAACTGGGCCTAATTTTGAGGGGGCAGAATTAAACTGGGACTAATTTTGAGGGGACAGAATTAAACTGGGACTAATTTTGAGTGGCAGAATCAAACTGGGCCTAATTTTGAGGTTCAGAATCAAACTGAACCTAATTTTGAGGGTGCAGAATCAAACAGGGCCTAATTTTGAGGGAACAGAATTAAACTGGGCTTAATTTTGACAGGAGAGAATTAAACTGGACCTAATTTTGAGGGGGCAGAATCAAACTATGCCTAATTTTGAGGGAACAGAATTAAACTGGGCTTAATTTTGACAGGAGAGAATTAAACTGGGCCTAATTTTGAGGGGGCAGAATCAAACTATGCCTAATTTTGAGGGGACAGAATTAAACTGGGACTAATTTTGAGGAGGCAGAATCAAACTGGGACTAATTTTGAGTGGCAGAATCAAACTGGGACTAATTTTGAGGGGGCAGAATCAAACTGGGACTAATTTTGAGTGGCAGAATCAAACTGGGACTAATTTTGAGGGGGCAGAATCAAACTATGCCTAATTTTGAGGGGACAGAATCAAACTGGGACTAATTTTGAGGGGACAGAATTAAACTGGGACTAATTGTGAGGCAAAAGAATTAAACTGGGCCCAATTTTGAGGGGACAGAATTAAACTGGGACTAATTTTGAGGAGGCAGAATCAAACTGGGACTAATTTTGAGTGGCAGAATCAAACTGGGACTAATTTTGAGGGGGCAGAATCAAACTGGGACTAATTTTGAGTGGCAGAATCAAACTGGGACTAATTTTGAGTGGCAGAATCAAACTATGCCTAATTTTGAGGGGACAGAATCAAACTGGGACTAATTTTGAGGGGACAGAATTAAACTGGGACTAATTGTGAGGCAAAAGAATTAAACTGGGCCCAATTTTGAGGGGACAGAATTAAACTGGGACTAATTTTGAGGAGGCAGAATCAAACTGGGACTAATTTTGAGTGGCAGAATCAAACTGGGACTAATTTTGAGGGGGCAGAATCAAACTATGCCTAATTTTGAGGGGACAGAATTAAACTGGGTCCAATTTTGAGGGGACAGAATTAAACTGGGACTAATTTTGAGGGGGCAGAATTAAACTTTGACTAATTTTGAGGGGACAGAATTAAACTGGGACTAATTTTGAGGGGGCAGAATTAAACTTTGACTAATTTTGAGGGGACAGAATCAAACTGGGACTAATTTTGAGGGGACAGAATCAAACTGGGACTAATTTTGAATGGACAGAATTAAACTGGGACTAATTGTGAGGCAAAAGAATTAAACTGGGCCCAATTTTGAGGGGACAGAATTAAACTGGGCTGAATTTTGAGGGGAGAGAATTAAACTGGGCCTAATTTTGAGGGGGCAGAATTAAACTGGGACTACTTTTGAGGGGGCAGAAACAAACTGGGCCTAACTTTGAGGGGCAGAATCAAACTAGGATCAATTTTGAGGGGACAGAATTAAACTGGGACTAATTTTGAGTGGCAGAATCAAACTGGGACTAATTTTGAGGGGACAGAATTAAACTGGGACTAATTGTGAGGCAAAAGAATTAAACTGGGCCCAATTTTGAGGGGACAGAATTAAACTGGGCTGAATTTTGAGGGGAGAGAATTAAACTGGGCCTAATTTTGAGGGGGCAGAATTAAAATGGGACTAATTTTGAGGGGGCAGAAACAAACTGGGCCTAACTTTGAGGGGCAGAATCAAACTAGGCCCAATTTTGAGGGGACAGAATTAAACTGGGACTAATTTTGAGTGGCAGAATCAAACTGGGACTAATTTTGAGGGGACAGAATTAAACTGGGACTAATTGTGAGGCAAAAGAATTAAGCTGGGCCCAATTTTGAGGGGACAGAATTAAACTGGGACTAATTTTGAGGAGGCAGAATCAAACTGGGACTAATTTTAAGTGGCAGATTCAAACTGGGCCTAATTGTGAGGTTCAGAATCAAACTGGGACTAATTTTGAGGGGCAAAATCAAACTGGGCCTAATTTTGAGGGGCAGAATCAAACTGGGCCTATTTTTGAGGGGCAGAATCAAACTGGGCATAATTGTGAGGGGCAGAATCAAACTGGGCCTATTTTTGAGGGGCAGAATCAAACTGGGCCTTATTGTGAGGGGCAGAATTAAACTGGGACTAATTTTGAGGGGCAGAATCAAACTGGGCTTAATTGTGAGGTTCAGAATCAAACTGGGACTAATTTTGAGGGGGCAGAAACAAACTGGGACTAATGTTGATAGGGCAGAATTAAACTGGGCTGAATTTTGAGGGGAGAGAATTAAACTGGGCCTAATTTTGAGGGGGCAGAAACAAACTGGGCCTAACTTCGAGGGGCAGAATCAAACTGGGCCTAATTTTGAGGGGGCAGAATTAAACTGGGACTAATTGTGAGGTTCAGAATCAAACTGGGACTAATTTTGAGGGGACAGAATTAAACTGGGACTAATTTTGAGGGGGCCGAAACAAACTGGGCCTAATGTTGATAGGGCAGAATCAAACTGGGCTGAATTTTGAGGGGAGAGAATTAAACTGGGCCTAATTTTGAGGGGCAGAATCAAACTGGGCCTAATTGTGAGGTTCAGAATCAAACTGGGACTAATTTTGAGGGGCATAATCAAACTGGGCCTAATGTTGATAGGGCAGAATTAAACTGGGCTGAATTTTGAGGCGAGAGAATTAAACTGGGCCTAATTTTGAGGGGGCAGAAACAAACTGGGCCTAACTTCGAGGGGCAGAATCAAACTGGGCCTAATTTTGAGGGGGCAGAATTAAACTGGGACTAATTGTGAGGTTCAGAATCAAACTGGGACTAATTTTGAGGGGCATAATCAAACTGGGCCTAATGTTGATAGGGCAGAATTAAACTGGGCTGAATTTTGAGGCGAGAGAATTAAACTGGGCCTAATTTTGAGGGGGCAGAAACAAACTGGGCCTAACTTCGAGGGGCAGAATCAAACTGGGCCTAATTTTGAGGGGGCAGAATTAAACTGGGCCTAATTGTGAGGTTCAGAATCAAACTGGGACTAATTTTGAGGGGCATAATCAAACTGGGCCTAATGTTGATAGGGCAGAATTAAACTGGGCTGAATTTTGAGGCGAGAGAATTAAACTGGGCCTAATTTTGAGGGGGCAGAAACAAACTGGGCCTAACTTCGAGGGACAGAATCAAACTGGGCCTAATTTTGAGGGGGCAGAATTAAACTGGGACTAATTGTGAGGTTCAGAATCAAACTGGGACTAATTTTGAGGGGACAGAATTAAACTGGGACTAATTTTGAGGGGGCCGAAACAAACTGGGCCTAATGTTGATAGGGCAGAATCAAACTGGGCTGAATTTTGAGGGGACAGAATTAAACTGGGCCTAATTTTGAGGGGGCAGAAACAAACTGGGCCTAACTTCGAGGGGCAGAATCAAACTGGGCCTAATTTTGAGGGGACAGAATTAAACTGGGACTAATTGTGAGGTTCAGAATCAAACTGGGACTAATTTTGAGGGGGCAGAATTAAACTGGGACTAATTGTGAGGTTCAGAATCAAACTGGGACTAATTTTGAAGGGACAGAATTAAACTGGGACTAATTTTGAGGGGGCCGAAACAAACTGGGCCTAATGTTGATAGGGCAGAATTAAACTGGGCTGAATTTTGAGGCGAGAGAATTAAACTGGGCCTAATTTTGAGGGGGCAGAAACAAACTGGGACTAATTGTGAGGTTCAGAATCAAACTGGGACTAATTTTGAGGGGACAGAATTAAACTGGGACTAATTGTGAGGTTCAGAATCAAACTGGGACTAATTTTGAGGGGACAGAATTAAACTGGGACTAATTTTGAGGGGGCCGAAACAAACTGGGCCTAATGTTGATAGGGCAGAATCAAACTGGGCTGAATTTTGAGGGGAGAGAATTAAACTGGGCCTAATTTTGAGGGGGCAGAATTAAACTGGGACTAATTTTGAGGGGGCAGAAACAAACTGGGCCTAACTTTGATTGGCAGAATCAAACTGGGCCTAATTTTGAGGGGACAGAATTAAACTGGGACTAATTTTGAGGAGGCAGAATTGAACTGGGCCTAATTTTGAGGGGACAGAATTAAACTAGGCCTAATTTTGAGGGGGCAGAATTGAATTGGGCCTAATTTTGATTGGCAGAATCAAACTGGGCCTAACTTTGAGGGGCAGAATCAAACTGGGCCTAATTTTGAGGGGACAGAATTAAATTGGGACTAATTTTGAGGGGGCAGAATTGAACTGGGACTAATTTTGAGGGGATAGAATTAAACTAGGCCTAATTTTTAGGGGGCAGAATTGAACTGGGCCTAATTTTGAGGGGCAGAATTGAACTGGGCCTAATTTTGAGGGGACAGAATTAAACTAGGCCTAATTTTGAGGGGACAGAATTAAACTGGGCCTAATTGTGAGGTTCAGAATCAAACTGGGACTAATTTTGAGGGGACAGAATTAAACTGGGCCTAATTGTGAGGTTCAGAATCAAACTGGGACTAATTTTGAGGGGACAGAATTAAACTGGGACTAATTGTGAGGGGACAGAATTAAATTGGGACTAATTTTGAGGGGGCAGAATTGAACTGGGACTAATTTTGAGGGGAGAGAATTAAACTAGGCCTAATTTTTAGGGGGCAGAATTAAACTGGGACTAATTTTGAGGGGGCAGAAACAAACTGGGCCAAACTTTGATTGGCAGAATCAAACTGGGCCTAACTTTGAGGGGCAGAATCAAACTGGGCCTAATTTTGAGGGGACAGAATTAAATTGGGACTAATTTTGAGGGGGCAGAATTGAACTGGGACTAATTTTGAGGGGACAGAATTAAACTAGGCCTAATTTTTAGGGGGCAGAATTGAACTGGGCCTAATTTTGAGGGGCAGAATTGAACTGGGCCTAATTTTGAGGGGACAGAATTAAACTAGGCCTAATTTTGAGGGGACAGAATTAAACTGGGCCTAATTGTGAGGTTCAGAATCAAACTGGGACTAATTTTGAGGGGACAGAATTAAACTGGGCCTAATTGTGAGGTTCAGAATCAAACTGGGACTAATTTTGAGGGGACAGAATTAAACTGGGACTAATTTTGAGGGGGCCGAAACAAACTGGGCCTAATGTTGATAGGGCAGAATCAAACTGGGCTGAATTTTGAGGGGAGAGAATTAAACTGGCCCTAATTTTGAGGGGGCAGAATTAAACTGGGACTAATTTTGAGGGGGCAGAAACAAACTGGGCCTAACTTTGATTGGCAGAATCAAACTGGGCCTAATTTTGAAGGGGCAGAAACAAACTGGGCCTAACTTTGATTGGCAGAATCAAACTGGGCATAATTGTGAGGGGCAGAATCAAACTGGGCCTTATTGTGAGGGGCAGAATTAAACTGGGACTAATTTTGAGGGGCAGAATCAAACTGGGCCTAATTGTGAGGTTCAGAATCAAACTGGGACTAATTTTGAGGGGCATAATCAAACTGGGCCTAATGTTGATAGGGCAGAATTAAACTGGGCTGAATTTTGAGGGGAGAGAATTAAACTGGGCCTAATTTTGAGGGGGCAGAATTAAACTGGGACTAATTTTGAGGGGCAGAAACAAACTGGGCCTAACTTCGAGGGGCAGAATCAAACTGGGCCTAATTTTGAGGGGACAGAATTAAACTGGGACTAATTGTGAGGTTCAGAATCAAACTGGGACTAATTTTGAGGGGACAGAATTAAACTGGGACTAATTTTGAGGGGGCCGAAACAAACTGGGCCTAATGTTGATAGGGCAGAATCAAACTGGGCTGAATTTTGAGGGGAGAGAATTAAACTGGGCCTAATTTTTAGGGGGCAGAATTAAACTGGGACTAATTTTGAGGGGGCAGAAACAAACTGGGCCTAACTTTGATTGGCAGAATCAAACTGGGCTTAATTTTGAGGGGACAGAATTAAACTGGGACTAATTTTGAGGGGGCAGAATTGAACTGGGCCTAATTTTGAGGGGACAGAATTAAACTAGGCCTAATTTTGAGGGGGCAGAATTGAACTAAGCCTAATTTTGAGGGGGCAGAATTAAACTAGGCCTAATTTTGATAGGGCAGAATTAAACTGGTCCTAATTTTGAGGGGAGAGAATTAAACTGGGACTAACTTTGAGGGGCAGAATTAAACTGGGACTAATTTTTAGGGGGCAGAAACAAACTGGGCCTAACTTTGAGGGGCAGAATCAAACTGGGCCTAATTTTGAGGGGACAGAATTAAATTGGGACTAATTTTGAGGGGGCAGAATTGAACTGGG
The DNA here is from genome assembly GCF_977018435.1 of Lepisma saccharinum. Classification (NCBI taxonomy): domain Eukaryota; kingdom Metazoa; phylum Arthropoda; class Insecta; order Zygentoma; family Lepismatidae; genus Lepisma; species Lepisma saccharinum. The sequence continues at coordinate 47,250,959 of NC_139247.1, read as the reverse complement.
ACTAATTTTGAGGGGACAGAATTAAACTAGGCCTAATTTTTAGGGGGCAGAATTGAACTGGGCCTAATTTTGAGGGGCAGAATTAAACTAGGCCTAATTTTGAGGGGACAGAATTAAACTGGGCCTAATTTTGAGGGGGCAGAATTAAACTGGGACTAATTTTGAGGGGACAGAATTAAACTGGGACTAATTTTGAGGGGCATAATCAAACTGGGCCTAATGTTGATAGGGCAGAATCAAACTGGGCTGAATTTTGAGGGGAGAGAATTAAACTGGGCCTAATTTTGAGGGGGCAGAATTAAACTGGGACTACTTTTGAGGGGGCAGAAACAAACTGGGCCTATCTTTGAGGGGCAGAATCAAACTGGGCCTAATTTTGAGGGGACAGAATTAAACTGGGACTAATTTTGAGGGGGCAGAATTGAACTGGGCCTAATTTTGAGGGGACAGAATTAAACTAGGCCTAATTTTGAGGGGGCAGAATTGAACTGGGCCTAATTTTGAGGGGCAGAATCAAACTGGGACTAATTTTGAGGGGACGGAATTAAACTGGGACTAATTTTGAGGGGGCAGAATTGAACTGGGCCTAATTTTGAGGGGCAGAATCAAACTGGGACTAATTTTGAGGGGACAGAATTAAACTGGACTAATTTTGAGGGGCAGAATCAAACTGGGCCTAATTGTGAGGTTCAGAATCAAACTGGGACTAATTTTGAGGGGCATAATCAAACTGGGCCTAATTTTGATAGGGCAGAATTAAACTGGGCTGAATTTTGAGGGGAGAGAATTAAACTGGGCCTAATTTTGAGGGGACAGAATTAAACTGGGTCTAATTTTGAGGGGGCAGAATAAAACTGGGCCTAATTTTGAGGGGGCAGAATTAAACTGGGTCTAATTTTGAGGGGGCAGAATAAAACTGGGCCTAATTTTAAGGGGACAGAATCAAAGTGGGCCTAATTTTGAGGGGAGAGAATTAAACTGGGTCTAATTTTGAGGGGGCAGAATAAAACTGGGCCTAATTTTGAGGGGACAGAATCAAAGTGGGCCTAATTTTGAGGGGACAGAATTAAACTGGGTCTAATTTTGAGGGGGCAGAATAAAACTGGGCCTAATTTTGAGGGGGCAGAATTAAACTGGGTCTAATTTTGAGGGGGCAGAATAAAACTGGGCCTAATTTTGAGGGGACAGAATCAAAGTGGGCCTAATTTTGAGGGGAGAGAATTAAACTGGGCCTAATTTTGAGGGGGCAGAATTAAACTGGGTCTAATTTTGAGGGGGCAGAATAAAACTGGGCCTAATTTTGAGGGGACAGAATCAAAGTGGGCCTAATTTTGAGGGGACAGAATTAAACTGGGTCTAATTTTGAGGGGGCAGAATCAAACTGGGCCTAACTTTGAGGGGACAGAATTAAACTGGGACTAATTTTGAGGGGACAGAATTAAACTGGGCCTAACTTTGAGGGGACAGAATTAAACTGGGCCTAACTTTGAGGGGACAGAATTAAACTGGGACTAATTTTGAGGGGACAGAATTAAACTGGGAGTAATTTTGAGGGGGCAGAATTAAACTGGGCCTAACTTTGAGGGGCAGAATCAAACTGGGCCTAATTTTGAGGGGACAGAATTAAACTGGGTCTAATTTTGAGGGGGCAGAATCAAACTGGGCCTAACTTTGAGGGGACAGAATTAAACTGGGACTAATTTTGAGGGGACAGAATTAAACTGGGCCTAACTTTGAGGGGACAGAATTAAACTGGGCCTAACTTTGAGGGGACAGAATTAAACTGGGACTAATTTTGAGGGGACAGAATTAAACTGGGAGTAATTTTGAGGGGGCAGAATAAAACTGGGCCTAATTTTGAGGGGACAGAATCAAAGTGGGCCTAACTTTGAGGGGACAGAATTAAACTGGGACTAATTTTGAGGGGACAGAATTAAACTGGGCCTAACTTTGAGGGGACAGAATTAAACTGGGACTAATTTTGAGGGGACAGAATTAAACTGGGACTAATTTTGAGGGGACAGAATCAAAGTGGGCCTAATTTTGAGGGGACAGAATTAAACTGGGTCTAATTTTGAGGGGGCAGAATCAAACTGGGCCTAACTTTGAGGGGACAGAATTAAACTGGGACTAATTTTGAGGGGACAGAATTAAACTGGGCCTAACTTTGAGGGGACAGAATTAAACTGGGCCTAACTTTGAGGGGACAGAATTAAACTGGGACTAATTTTGAGGGGACAGAATTAAACTGGGAGTAATTTTGAGGGGGCAGAATTAAACTGGGCCTAACTTTGAGGGGCAGAATCAAACTGGGCCTAATTTTGAGGGGACAGAATTAAACTGGGTCTAATTTTGAGGGGGCAGAATCAAACTGGGCCTAACTTTGAGGGGACAGAATTAAACTGGGACTAATTTTGAGGGGACAGAATTAAACTGGGCCTAACTTTGAGGGGACAGAATTAAACTGGGCCTAACTTTGAGGGGACAGAATTAAACTGGGACTAATTTTGAGGGGACAGAATTAAACTGGGAGTAATTTTGAGGGGGCAGAATAAAACTGGGCCTAATTTTGAGGGGACAGAATCAAAGTGGGCCTAATTTTGAGGGGACAGAATTAAACTGGGTCTAATTTTGAGGGGGCAGAATCAAACTGGGCCTAACTTTGAGGGGACAGAATTAAACTGGGACTAATTTTGAGGGGACAGAATTAAACTGGGCCTAACTTTGAGGGGACAGAATTAAACTGGGCCTAACTTTGAGGGGACAGAATTAAACTGGGACTAATTTTGAGGGGACAGAATTAAACTGGGAGTAATTTTGAGGGGGCAGAATAAAACTGGGCCTAATTTTGAGGGGACAGAATCAAAGTGGGCCTAACTTTGAGGGGACAGAATTAAACTGGGACTAATTTTGAGGGGACAGAATTAAACTGGGCCTAATTTTGAGGGGACAGAATTAAACTGGGCCTAACTTTGAGGGGACAGAATTAAACTGGGACTAATTTTGAGGGGACAGAATTAAACTGGGAGTAATTTTGAGGGGGCAGAATTAAACTGGGCCTAACTTTGAGGGGCAGAATCAAACTGGGCCTAATTTTGAGGGGACAGAATTAAACTGGGACTAATTTTGAGGGGGCAGAATTAAACTGGGTCTAATTTTGAGGGGGCAGAATAAAACTGGGCCTAATTTTGAGGGGACAGAATCAAAGTGGGCCTAATTTTGAGGGGACAGAATTAAACTGGGAGTAATTTTGAGGGGGCAGAATTAAACTGGGACTAATTTTTAGGGGAACAGAATTAAACTTTGTGCCTAATTTTGAGGGGGTACAATCAAATCTGGGGCTTAAGTTTGGGGGGAAGACGTTCGAAAAGTTTTCCATCCCATAAAAACAGCGTTTAGGAATATTTGCTAAATAACTGTGACGTTTCTGAAATTACAAATATTACTCTTTATTACTTTGCTCCCCTAAGTTGTACAATTTAATAAACCCGAAAATTTGGGTTGTGCAAGTGCCCCCCCCCTTGCCCCCGCCAAGTTACGCGTATGGTAGTAATAGAGCCTTGGAGTTGGGAAGACCACAGAATTATCTAGTTTCACATGTTTTTTTGTCACAGGATATATTTATTTTCTTTTAAAAAAAATAGAAAAAAATGCAAACCATTAAAGATAGTAAAGCAGGGTTAAACAAAGGGAATTAATAACAGGGAAATCTTACCAATAAGGCGACGGCAATCGGCGGCCATATTCCAGGACAAGAACCGTCAGCGGAAATAGAGCAGGTACAGACAATTACGACAAGGATATGATTAGGCTCCATGCACAAAGCGAATGCTAACAGCTCAACGGTAACATCAAAGAACAGACAGTTCATTAGTGAATGACTTCGGCGAATGCGACGGTAGAAATCTGATTGGGGAATCTAATCATTCAGCACCAATTAGAACTGGCTCTCTTTGGGCTCTACGTTCCGTTTCGTTACGTTTTCCCCATTGCACATTCCTTCCCGTAAATAATGAGCCTTTATGAACACTGCAAAACTTGCAAAAAGGTTAAATCGGCTTGTGCTTATGCAAAAACACGAGGCGCTTTTGAAACGTAATTGAAATGATTTTGCCCCGTTTGAGCAGTCGGGATAGGGAAGATCTTTTTCTCTTTGAATTCTGCAGTTCTTGCCAGCGATATGGATTTCTGCATTATATCTGTTCTAATGGCGGCTTAGTAATGCATGATGGGAGTTTTGAGGTTTTTCTTTTCTTTCGAGAAATTCAAAAAAGCATCATTAAAACTTTGTAAATGTTTAAAAAGCTAAGTTAGTACCTTCGTCGTCGAAGAAACAGTTATCTTGATGCTTTTGTCAAACAAAAACTTGGCAATCATTGAAACAAACGAATAAGAATAATGTTTTATGTGTGCGTCATCAAGGGCCACTGTGCGGAGTGGGGAGGGGGGGTGACCACTCAGTGGCGTACCTGTCATTTTCTTTTTGAATTTAAAGTAAAACTTCTCAACAACGGACAGGTCCTGGGGAAAAATAAATGTCCGTTATTAAGAAGTGTCCGCTTTCAGAAAAAAGTATCGGATGTTACACAATAGGATAAGCATATTACAGTGCGTACTTTACGAACATAATGTTTTATTTTCCTACATTCAAGAAACAAAATACTGTACTACATACGGTGAATTTAAATTTACTAAAGTATCCCTACATACATTAGAAATTTCAGAAAAGAAAATAGCGTAATCCTGTGTTAAATTACTGCATTCAAAAGGACACACTTCTCAAGATAACTACAAAGAATACTGTCTACAGTCTGCACTTTTAAAAAGAAATACGTTCGGTGTAACATGAAACAATGCGCGCTAGTTTGAAATACTGGCCATTGTTGTGTCGAGTTACAAGAATTGCGACCGTTTTCTTTCAGGCTGTCCGTTATTACGAAGTTTTATTTGCGTTGTGGAGGTAGTTTTCAGTGTCCGCGTCCGTTATTAACAATGTCCCTTATTGAGAAGTAATATTGCCATTAAACTCCATGTATTTCTGCCGGGGAATTTAAAAATGTCCGTAGTTTATAGGTGTCCGCTATTCAGAGGCAAAGGCGCCGACTCAATGGGGCTTGGGGGTGCTCGAGCCCCCCCCCCCAATATTAACGATGTGGGGGCAGAGCCCCCCAAATAATTTGCTTAAGAGGATCTAATGTATTATTTTGCTTCTCTTGTAAAGTTTACTCTGAATTGTGCCACATGAACTTAACTTTAAATACACATTTAAAATTTTCTAGACCATCATCTTTAGGGAGGCTATGACCAGAGACAGCAGAACACATGACTTATTACTATATACCAAGTATGTAATTATGAGTATTGTTAACATTTTTACTAAAAAGAGTTTCAAAAGACGATGTGCGTGAACTAGGGTAGTGGATAGGACGTTCGGGCTACAAATGGCTCTCACATGACATTCAGAACGAGATCATTGATTTTAGAGATATCTGTTTTGCGCTCCGTGGTAGCAGATATTAAAAGTCGGGAATATTTTGCTATTATGGTTGACGAAACTTGTGACATATCCATTCGTGGAAAATTAATATTCTGCATTCGAACTGTGAATTAAAAAATTGATATTTTTAAGGAATTTATGGGCTTTTATTAGGGGTGTGCGGGACGGGATCGGGACTGGAAAAATTTTCAATTTTCCGATTAAGTGGGGAAATTTTCGGGACGGGAAATGTTCCAAATTTCCCGAAGCTTTGAAAATCTCGAATTCTACACGTCATTTTCACTTTAAGTGATTTCTGGATTAAAAACTAACAATTTACGATAAGTTCCAGAAATTGACAATGCAGAAAACGTCGAGAAATAACGACGTTTTTAAATGAGCATTCGGTTTTTCCCGACTGCTCGGGATCCCGAAAAGTCGAGAAATCATTTCCCGAAGTCGGGATCGGGACAGGAAATTTTTTTCCCGATCCCGGTTCCGACTTTTCGGGATCTCACCCACCCCTAGCTTTTATGAGATTCCGAACACTGAGGCCAAAACTTAAAAAAGGGAGAGAGTGAGTCATTCATTAATTTATTTCAGTGATCAGAGCCCCCCCAATAATTTTGACAAGTCGGCGCCCTTGTTCAGAGGTGTCGGTTAGGGGAAGTTTTACTGTATATTTTTTTTGGGGGGGGGGTTGCAAATTTGTATATATTACCAGTCAGTAAACTAAACTATTCCCTTGCCGTTCTAAGTACCTTAGAATATTGGATCTAACCTTGACCATTAAATGTTATGAAAATATTTACATGCAATCTAGAAACATTTAGTATGTTTACATTCTAATAAACACAAACTTGTACAGAAAAAGAGCTATCGAGCTAAAACACCAAAACGTGCTACAAGTTTCTTGTGATCAGCACTATGCCATGAGAACTTGAGTGGAAAACAGCCTGCTGTTTTCTGGCTATTTGAGGTTGGTCAGTTGCAGAATGGTGTCCTTTAATTCACAAGGCTGCATACTTTTTGGCAGGGAGATCTTTGATGACTAGACCGTCAATGGACAGAAACATTTTCCAATTGTGTTTTGTTACATAGTTCAGAAATGGAATGCTATGTGCTTTTAATTCCTTTTTTTTAGGGGGGAATGAAATTTTCTGTGGGGGTAAACCTCGGCATCTTCCCGTTAATTCGCACACTCTCAAGAGCATATATGCAGAGTACACCTTGTCAAAGTGATTTTACCTTAGAATAATATACTATACAGTAAATTTGCACTACATTTTGCACCCCATTCTAAGATGTAAACCATTTAAAATTATTTAATTCAACTTTAAACGCAATGCCATAATGCTATAATATATTTAAAATTTAGCTTCCATCTCAGAAAACATATTTCTTGAAGAATGTGAAGTTACAAACCAGTGACTATATTTAAGAAAATATTGACTGTCCACGATATGGTGCATATGTTCTTGTGCGTATTCAATTGTAATTTCATAAGCCTTTCTCTTATTGGCATTTACCAGGTATGTAACCAATAGGTTTGTTCGAGCAACAAATTATGAACCTCTACTGGGTTAATGCTGTACTTTCATTTCAACAACTTGTGATTGTAGTTTAAATTTAAGCGAGGTCTGTGAGATTAACAACGAATATTGAAACTTCTTCAAGGAATCTTTTAGTACATAGCAAGTTGATTTTTATAAGTATAGTATATCGATAGATAATGAGACCGCATTTGATTCAAATTCCGTTATAGAATGTGTTAAATTTGTATTTCTCTTAGTTTTCTAGATAGCTATATCGATATAATTAATGCCTTATGAAATCAGTAACTTATAAATATTTGAATCCAAAAAATGTCACATTTCTATACGTATTTGTTAGCGACAGTTCACTATAATATCGAATGTTTCCATTTGAGCACAAAGAATTATAAGTTATAAATGGAAGTCCACTTGTGCGTACTTACTGAGAGTAATTACACATCATCATTGTGCTCATACATACTTTTGTCTCTGAGCCATTTCGTGAAAGGTTAAACAAGGTTAATTTTATTTTTATTCAAAGTATCACTTAGTATGTATGAAATTAAAGAGGGAAAACTATGCAGAATTTGGAATTATTAATACGAAAATTAGTTTCATGTCTTTTAAATAACATATTTTATAGTAGAAGTGGCATCTTATGTGTGATGCTCCACTTAGTTTAGTTTCATTGTGATGTACTATTATACCATAAGTTACTAAATCAATTGTAATTCCGTTCTAATTGTCTTATTGATAGTTTCTATGTCTAATGCTCTGAAGTGTAAAATATGGATGAAATTTCTGATCTCCTAGGTACTATGCGTATTCGGATTTCATTACTTCAAGACATGGGTTGAAATACCAGATGCACACTTGTAGAACGAGTACTTGTAAAACTGGCTAATGATGCACTAACACGCAGTGACATTCATCGAGCTACATCTCAATTACAAAAACCTCTGAGAGCAGAAGTGGCAGTCTGCAAACTTTTGGGTATCACCCTGAGCACGTTCACTTGTTTTCCTTACATGTTTATCTCTAATTGGCAAAGGGTGCGCGTTTGATTCCGACATGCAGATCTCTGTGTCATCTCTCTTGCGCTAAGGTAATCATACCATGTTTGCCGCGAACAAACATGTGCCTATTCCTCTATACATCTCACCCAATTTGTCCGGATGTTCGCACACGCAGTTTATCGATTAAGCACCCCCCGCCCCTTTTCCCTCAACGCCACGTCCAACTTACGGGGTTTGCGCTGTTCTCAAATGAATCCCTTGTTTCCATAGACATGCTGCAGAATTTCCCTTTCAGAAGGTACATTTAACATTAATCAATGTTTACCGCCGGTTGGCGCTTTAATAACCAAACTCCTACTAGTCTCCCATTGTGGAAACTTGCATTTCTGTTTACTGCCAAACATTTGCTTTGGTGTTTCATCACTTCGTTGTCTGAACGGGAGATACACAAGGTCATTGGGTCCTCCGCACTGTACAGGAGTACCTATTTCTGAGCTTAATTTTCTCAGATGTATATTCGAGTGAGCTCAAGGGTGGACAATTTTTTTTTCAGGTGTTCTCTGCTTCAGTACTAATGTCTTCTAAGATTTTTTTCCTTTCTCTCTCTTTCTTTTTTCCTTTCTCTTTATATGTATCCCGCTTTTTCTTCTTTTGTTTGGTTCTTATGTCCACCTTCTTTTATTCGAATTTTTCTTTCATTTCTCTCTTTTTATTTCGGATTTTCTGTCTGTGTCTTGATTTATTTCTTCCTATCTTCCTTCCCGTTTATCTCTCTTTCATACCTTCCATCTTTCTTCTTCTGTCTCTTTCTTTTTATCTATCTTTCCGTCCTGTTATCTCTTCCCTACCTCTTTCTATTATCTTCTATAAGTTTCTATATTTCATTCTCCATGCCTCGTTCTACTATATTGTTACAATTTATCTATCCCTACCTTCCATTATTTTCTAAAATTTCCATCCGTCATTCTCCCTACCTCTTTCCATTATTTTATATCAATGTCTGTTTCTCATTCTCCTTGTCTCTTTCTACTATTCTTCCAGTGCCTCCCATATGTCGCTGTGTAAGCAAGGAGTCCCGGGTTCGATACCGGGAGGCACATAGTGGTTCGGATCCCACTTTAAACTGTAGGTCCAGTCCCGATTAGCCTTAATGTGCACAAAGTGGACTTAAAACACCAACTGAATCAATGTACTATTCTTTAAAGAAATATACGCCACATGTACACAATAACTGTACAAAATTTAAAAGTGTGTTGATAATGGGATATGGAGGTGTGTTAGATTTAGATTGGATTAGGTTAAGTTAGGTAACAAATATGATAATATATTTTGATAGATAAATTCCTGTAAGTGAAAGTCTAACAGAAATGGTTATTCCGTTACTTTGGTTATTCTGTCGGAACTCAACTTTATTTCCGTTAAGAATTTTAAGAAAATCAAGCTATCTGCTTTTTTAAAAAATTTGAAACAAACGAGCCACTTTCTAGGTTCACCACCTCCGGCGCCTATGCTGGTGGAGACTGTAGAGACACGGCTTATGTGTGATTGTTGTATGTGAAAATCGGAGACTGATAACCGAAGTCAACGAGTATGAGAGCTGATGGCGGTATACCTCACCCAACCCTATCATTTTATCAACAAACCAACAACATATTTGAAACCTCACATATCCCTTTGGTAGGATAACCACAATTTGCCAGCCAAGGCAGACGGGGACAGGGAGACTAATGCTGGATTTCGCAACTAAAAGGACTTCTTGCTGGATGGAGCGTTTTGAGGGACGGAAACTTCTTTCCCAACAAGCAGGGAAGTTTTCTGACTGATGGCTTGAAAGATATCTGCAAGAGAGTCTCTGACTTTAGAGAAATCCTGGGGAACTTTGTGACGTTCGAAGAGTTCTTCGGCGTCCAAAACTTTGTAACTTCTATTGCGCCTAAAGGAATGCTTCTTTCCTTGAGTTTTTCCTCTCCTTCCCTTTCAACTTCTTTTCCTCGCAGTTTCCTTCTTTGCTCTCGCTTTAACTAATTTAATAGTGCAATGCATAGCCTATCAAAGGTAATAAGAAATGGAACTCCTGTACCAAAAAACTAATGAATGCACTACCCTTACCTACATTTACCTCTTCAGAGAAAAACTTATACGCCATAACGCACTCGTTTTAGACTTAAATAATTCAACATTTCGTAGGTTTCACCATAGGCGTCGCCAGAAATTTTTGCAGGGGGGGGGGCAAATTATAAAAGTTGAAAGCAGAAAAAATCACAATGAGTATTATTACCATGGTTATTAATGTCATTATATTAATATTATAAACTAATACAAACAAATTTTATTCGAAATAACAACAATAATAATAATAGTAATAATAATAATTTTGCATTTTATGCAGTTAGTATCTGAAATGCATTTTGATATTAACATTTGCACGTCTCGTTCAAGAAAAGGATTTAAATGATAAGGGGATCTGTTCATAAAGTTTGTTGTGTGATCTTTCACCCACAACTGTAATTATTAGAATTTTGAAAACTGTGAAACCAATTGTTCTTTAGATGAAATGGTAGAATACGTATAATCTTGTTCCTGTATTTTCAATGTTTTCCATCCAATGCATTTTTACTTTGATTATTCTGTTCGAATACTAACTAAATTAACTTTTTTCTGTTTTTGAGAATAAGAGTAACGAACTTTCGGCTTCTTATATCTTTAAATGAACGATGTCAATTTCCAGGGGGGTTCGACACCCCCCCCCCCTCTCGACGCCCATGGGCTTCATCACTGTTTAGTAGTAAATTGATTGATTTATTTTATTTTACTTCGCGGTTTGTGCCTCTTGGCTAATTTGCGAAGATGGGGATGAGTGATGAAATGATGAATGGACATTCACAAACAACCATGCCCGAGCGGGATTTGAACCCGGGATCCCTGGTGTTGCAGCGCGGTGTGCTAACCACCCAGCCACAGAGTTCGGCTTAAGTAGTAAAGTAAACAAATTTATTTATGGATTGAACTTTCCAGTACACCAGAAACGATTTTAAACCGTAAAGAAACAATAGTAAAAAAAGGGGACTAGAGCTGGAAAACAGAACAAAAACAAGGATCTTACGCAAGACAATCTAAACGCCTTATTGAAAATAACGGTAACGTTGTTGCCTTGTGATTAAGGGGTTCCGAGTTCGGATCCCCCTTCAAACTGTAGGTCCACTCCCGATTAGCATATCACGTATAAAGCGGACTTGAAACAAAAACTCAGACGAAAAGGAGGAACGAAAAAAATTCAAAGTAGCATATCTTCCTGAACCGCAGAGAATACATTGGATGTAGGAATACAATCCAAGAACCAAACAAGAAAACAAGAAAATTAAATAAGCGACCTCTGTATGTTTCAGCTCAGAATCAATAAGCCACACCCGGGTAGAGCTATAGGAAATATGTATATATCTCATCTCATTAATTGAAAATAATAAGATCTCAAAGGCAGCACTCTAGGATGAGTGGTTAACGTACTTGATCAGTGCTAAATCACAGAAACGATACATACAATCAGTTTTATTGATTGATTGATTTGTTTTATTCTACTGCCACCTTTGGCTAATTGCGAAGATGAGAATGAATGATGATGAAATAGATGAAGGAATAACCATAAGCACATATACTGGCTGCGGGTCCAGGTGCCATAGCCTCGTTAGTCTGTTAAATTCATTCCGGGGTGTACGTGCACGAGAGGTTGACATACGGGTGTTTTCAGGAAGGGTCACATCTTACACCCCCACCCACTCTTCCCGACCACACACACACGCAATCGGCAAAAGATAGGGTGACCATAATATTTTGACCCAGAAACGAGACATATCAAGATCACTTTACCCCTCCCCCCCCTTTTCCTGAAAAATCTGTTAGTCCTAATTATAAAATTATTGTTATTATTTATTAAAGGATGGATCGCATAAATGATACATAATAAGCAATAAATGAAATATGATTTCCCGTTCTCAAAAGGAAGGTCTACCCGTTATTATAATCTCGGATGATTTACATAGCCTTACTCGTCCTTTCTGATCAACCTTTGATACTGAGGTTGAGTAATGCCAGAAGTATTTAGCAGAAGAACCAATCTTCTCGAGAGCTTCTTTATTCTTCATCAATCGTGTATAAATCTCCCAGAAAACCTTATTCCACATATCACACACTCAACTTATTTTCTTTTGAAGCTGTGTCAAGACACAGGAACTTTAAATAATTGTTGCTTATTAACTGTTCTACAAATAATGGAAGACAAATAAATGCCTCTATTTTGTCATGAAATGTCTCAAATTTAGACTTGGTTTCCAAGATAACTCGTATACTTGTATAAAACAGGACAAATAGTAGCTTTTTAATAATATGGACGGGACGACCGGGACACGGCTCTGAAACGGGACTGTCCCGGTCAAAACGTGACGTATGGTCACAATAGAAAATGAATGAAAATGCATGCCAATAATTTTATATAAGACAGGTGAAATATAAAATCCAAATAATAACCCAACAATTTATCTCTATTTTGAAATTGAAAGAATTTTAAAATTCTAATTATTAAAATTCCACGAAGATACTGTTTTGGACCACCGTAGCACAGAGGCACAACACACAGAACTTCTACAACAAACTCAGAATCTTTATAAATCAGATCAACTTCAAAAGCTTCAATTCATTTTTTACCCATCTTGTCTTAGCTAAATATGCAGATGATATTGGCGAACAGTCTTGAACTTTCCGGACTTGCATCTTCTCTAGGAACTTTTGGAAAATCTCTCGCATTCGCCTGATCTCCCAACACCTTCGCAACAGAGATGAAACAGAAACCCTTAGGACTGAGTTTTAGGAAACAATTCTACAGAACCTTACTAATTTCATCTGCCAGGTGTATATTTTCCCAGGCTGCCGATAACTTGTTGAGGCGTGAAGACAGGGGACTGCCTCAGAACTTAGGTAACTTCCTCATCCTTAGCCAAACGTCAATACGAACTAGGGTGAGCTTTGGGTGGGAAATGCAAATTGAAAATTAAGGTAAAGTAGAGAATAGTTTAACATAGCGTTATGCAAATAACCTTAGGTTAGAGATGAAGGTATCGAAAGTACCTTCCTAGCAACCCGTGGGCGCCACCAGGAATTTTGGTGTGTGGTTGCACCGTAACTTCAACGATTCAAATATTTTGAAATAGGACATTGTCCTTTCTCAATTTTCAAAGATTACCATAGCATGTTGTGGGAAATGAAAACAAAACAATATTCCATGGAACAACAGCCCTTGGTAGCGTCATTGCCTTGTAATCGAGGGGACCTGGGTTCGATACCCGGTGGAGGCACAAGTGGTTCGGATCCCACTTTAAACTGTAGGCCCAGTTCCGATTAGCCTTACTATGCATAAAGTGGACTTAAATCAGCAACTCAAACCAAACAACAGCCCTTGGAGGGCCAAAGTTTGTCGGGCGGATCTTTGTTGTATGATCTATGACTCGCCGATGGCGTAGTGATAACGTCGTCGCCTTGTAATCAAGGGATCCCGAGTTCCATACCCGGCGGAGGCACATAGTGGTTCGGATCCTACTTTAAACTGTAGGTCCAGCCAGTCCCGATTAGTCTATCTGTCTATAAAGTGGACTTAAAACAAGATCTCGTTGCATGAACTGTGTCGTCAGTCCATCAAGTCCAATCGCCGCTGTTTTCTGGTTTCCGAGACCTTTAAGGTGATCTTGTATCTCGCATTTTCCTTGTCAAGCTGTGTAAGCTTATGGAATAAATCTGGTGACGATTTTCGTGAGAAAAAGTATGTAGAAAAGTTTCAAATTTTACCTGTTCACTGAGAAAGAATACATCTTGAGAACCATTGTTTGATATTTATTATTTACTATCTTTACGAAAATTAATTAATTTTGTTCTTGCATAAGTTCTGTCCCTAAGTGCACGAGCTCCACACGGCCCATTCGACTGACGTCCGCGACCAGCTGTGTTTACAAGAAGTCGTGCGCATCCTGTAGCGTAAACCAGTCCCTAGTTTGTGGCGATCACTTGTGTAGATAACATGGAGTGGGGCAGCAAGGAGAATCGGATCGCTGTGATTGTGTTGCATAAGTGCAACAAGTCACCGGTGGAGATTTTCAATCTTCTAAAGCCATTACAAATTACGCAAAAATTTGTGTATCGGTGCATCAACCGGTTCAACGTCATCTCTATCGATGACAGAGCTAGAAGTGGCCGTCCGCACACTTCACGGACGCCAGCAGCTGTGAAAGTCGTAGCTGATCGAATTCGACGAAATCCTCTTCGGAAACAGAAACTTATGGCACGGGAGATGGATATACCGAAGAGGACGATGTCCCGCATCATCAAAGAGGACCTTAAACTTGGGGCTTACAGAAGAACCACAGGACAACTGCTGACACCTGCTCTGAAGCAGATACGAACCACAAGAGCCAAGAGGTTACTCCAGCGGTACGCGGACGGGAAACACAGGCGAATCCTTTTCACCGATGAAAAAATTTTCACCGTACAAGAAAAATTCAACCGGCAAAATGACAGGATTTATGCCCACAGTTCTCGGGAAGCTGCCGACAAACTTCCTAGGGTCCAACGAGGCCACCACCCAGCTTCAGTCATGGATTGGTGGGGCTTGTCGTACGACGGTGTCACCCAGCTGCACTTTTGCGAACAGGGAGTCAAGACCAAGGCTGCAAATTACCAGAACGATGTTTTGGAGAAGGTAGTTAAACCATTGAATCACACTCTCTTTTCTGGTGAAGATTGGACATTCCAGCAAGACTCCGCGCCGGCACACAGGGCGAAGATGAACCAGCAGTAGTTGGCCAACAGTGTTCCCAACTTCATAGCCGCAGAGGATTGGCCCTCTGGAAGCCCGGATCTCAACCCACTGGACTACCGCCTTTGGGACTACTTAGAGGAGAAGGCCTGCAAGAAATCTCACCGCAATATTGAGTCGCTTTAGTGAAAGCAGCCGCTTTAATACCCCAAGATGTGGTGCGTGCCGTGATTGACGCGTGGCCTCAACGATTGAAGATGTGTGTGCAGGCCAAGGGAGGCCACTTTGAATAGACTATGTTTTGTTTCGTTCCTGTGTCCCTAATGAACACTTGGCAATAAAGGATTTAGTGTACTACAACATTTTGTGTTATTTACACCTATTGGAATGGGGGACAGAACTTATGGCACGACTAGGGTATGGAGTCAATCAGTGGGTTCTCTACGGCAGTGCGTGGCACCTGATGAGCTTATAGGTACAGGGGTGGAACACAGCGGGTGGTTTTTTCCCAACATACAACAAGTTTTGAGCATGACTAAGAAGCACAATGCTTTTTGAACTTCAAACGGCGTGTCTTTGAAGTCATAGATTGGAAATGCTGGAATGAAACTGTAGTGTAGTACGCTTACGCAAATTTTAAACCGGGTAGAGCCGTAAGAGTGCATTTTTTAACTTCCTGCCATACTGAGAGTATGTTTTCCAAATACCCTAAACCGTCTTTCGTGGCGGACTGGTTGGCACCATGTGGTACGACGCCAGGGGTTCCGGGTTCGAATCCCGTCCTGGGCATGGGTATTCTTTGTGAGTGTCCCTTCTTCACTTCCATGTAATCATCACTCTTCTCATCGCGATTAGCCAAAAGTGGAAGAAAACGTACATAAGATAACAAAAATACAAATACAAGTATTACATATGCATATTGATTGCTTTTTGGCATCTTTCCCGAAATTACTACTGTCGGATTAAAATTATGGATACTCGAGTTTGGAACTCAATTAAACACTAACCAGTAGACCCACATAAAAACGAGTTACATCAAAATGTAGCCTGTTCAATTCTGCGTTAATCCATGGCAACATTTTTTTTTTAATGTGCATTCGTGTTTTTATCGTCTTGAGAACAAGACAAGTGCCTTTTTTTTGGCGTTTTCCAAACGACTGCTCACTTTGAAATTCTATAAGTAGAAAACTTGTGGTCCGTTCGGATTGAAATTTACATACGATGCAGGTAGAAAGGTTTAAAATACAAGTATTAATTTTCATAATTTTTAAATCGGACCAAAAAAAAATATTCTTATCATTCTTGTGAAACAACGTTTTGTTAGTATTGGGTAGTCAGACAAATGCGATCTTGGACTTGTTTCGAAGCTCTTTGCAGGTGTTTTTAAAGTTCCGTTACCACTGTATACGCACATTGCGAAACCGGTTTTATATCGATTAATATTCAACGGAATAGCGATCGCACGCGCTGTCGCTACCCGACTCAACAGCAATGTAGTACGTTGAACCGTGCAATATGCAGACTGTCACTGCATTACAGATGCAGTCTTTTCCTAAACCACTACTCATCTTTGCAATTAGCGAAAAGTGGCAGAAAAGTGAAGTAAAATAAACCAAACCAATTCATTTCCAAAACCTGAAACCTCTATGAGCACACGTGCCGATTAATCATGTACGCGTGTGAACTGTAGAACATGACCCGTTTATGGATATCCCTGTTCCGCGGTACTTCACACAAGTCTGTGGCATTCTGGCTTGAAGAAGAGTTTCCAGGGCCTTTTTCCCACATTCGACCACCCTGCCTTTTTGAAATGTCACCCTGTCCTTTATCCAGGATTAGTCCACGTGTCTATCCCCTATCTCGTTCCCACATAGCGTGGCAGAAAACCAAAAGATCCTGTAAAGTTCAATTTGAAGGACAGGGATGGTTGAGCGATCATGTACAGCATGAAGACCACCGCATTGAGGATTATTATATTTGTATACATCACGTTGGTCTTCCACCTCAGTAGGTTAAACACAACGACGAGACAGTAAGAACTTATTGAAAGATGAGAGCAAGGATTACAAAAAATTAGTTCTTCGGGAAGTTTTTTGATCAGATGACCAAGAAAAAAAGTACTAATTTTTAGTAATCCTTGCTAATGAGAATGCCACGTGTAAATTTGATCATTACGTAGGCAGGGGGGTCTCATGCTATTTATTTCAATAGCAACATTTTGTTTACACCCTGGATCAATGAAAATGTCCATCGCCCCCTCCTGGATATAGATTGATGTTGAACTGTTTTGGAGATATTATCCAGATCTTCAGCAAAGAATTTACAATAATAATAATAATAATAATAATAATATAAACGCCAAGAAGGTACACCACAGGGGTACACAGGATTTTTTTTCGGGGTGCCGTTGAGTTGTAAAAGTGGATATTGCATAGCTGCGTTCTGGGGGGAGAGGAGGGGGGATATTTCATAGCCATTTATAACCTTTGTCTTAAAGGGTGTTCAAAGACAAAATATGTAATCAGGGGTTATTTTAAGGCGAGGTTTCAGTTACCTTTTGGTTTTTCCCGAGTTATTTTCTGTACATGAAAATTTTGATTTTCTCAAAATTTCTGGAGGTACTAATGATACAGGAAAGAAATTCATTAACATTTGAATCTAACACAAATAAATCTTTCTAATGTGCTTATTGATTCAACTTAACACCTAATTTCCTCTTAATGCATTAATGCATTAGACCTTTTGAATAACGACGGACCAAATATATACGCAAATACGAGGTTGTTCTAAATTAATTATCCAAAAGTAACATATACCTACTGCAAAAGTCGCACTATATTATCAAGTTTTAAATTTCCGAAGTCAGATGACACTACTCTTCACTTTCTTTATTTGACAGGATTTAATAAATATGTGACCTACTAGTTAGTTAATATGGGGACTTGAAGTAGTGTTGAGTTTGCAGGTTATGTGCACATGAAGAAACCTTCAGTATTGTCTGTAGAATGGCAAAAAGACACTAAATATTTGTGAAGACTGTAAAAGCATTTCTGAAACAAAGAAATTTGATAATGTTGTGCAATTTTTGGCAAAAGTAAATTATATATGGTAGGTATTGTTAGACAACTTCACGTCATTTGTTTACCAAGCCCATTTTCGCTGGTAAGCTCCCAGTGACCGGGCCAATTTTGAGGAAATTACAGGGTTACCTTCAAACGACTGTAACTTGGAGACTAATTGCAGTAGATGGATCATTTATATAGCGTTATAAGCGGAATGAACCATAAAATCGAACGATATAAAATTTATGCGTATTCAGTGTATTTGTGGGGGTGGGGTGGGGGAAGAAACTTATAAATTCCAATATTTAAAAAAAATGGTTTTGCCCCCCCCGACCCCTCGGGCAACAAACTACAGCAAATTGTCAAAATACACATGGAAATGATCGCTGGCATGTCTGGAACGAGAAAATAATTGCACTATTATGATATGAACAAGACAACACGACTTGTACCTCCAAAACGATATGTCTGTACGCCACTGAGCCATTCAGGCTAATGCGCAGTTACCTTGAAAAGACTGTAGGTCCGAAGCTAATTGCCTTAGACGGACGAATCAAGTACCGTTATACGCGGAATGAACCATACTTTCGGTCTACATACAATTTATGCACATTGAGTGTATATATGAATGCCGGAGGAGGGGAGGAGCCTGAAAATTCCAAAATTTCTGAAGAAAAATGCCCCTTTCCCCCTCCGCCTTTGGACAACAAAGTACAGGACATTGTCAAAATACACAAGGAAATGATCGCTGGCATGTCTGGAACAAGAAAATAATTGCACTATTATCATACGAGCAATAGAACACGACTCGTAACCCCCAAACGACAATGTCTATGCGCCACTGACTCGGTTTCAAAGAAAGCTGCCATTTTCCCACCATCCCCCCGCCCTCACTTTGATGGAAGAACAAGTATTTACGGTACAGAATATGTGTTGACAATAATATAAAAGAAGAAAATCGCAATTCCAGCGAATAATAGTGACATTATGACGCAAAAACTACGACCTTGTCGAGGTATCTATATATAGATAGCTGGTAAACAAGGGGTATACCTGGAGGTATCTATTTATAAATAGCTGGTAAACAAAAGGTTAAATAAAAAAAAACTGATCGTGTCAAAAAATTCCCAAGAATCGGTCAGAAAGATTTAAAACAGATAGAGGACAGCCAAAGAGAATATAGCGCAATGCGTGTCTATCAATCGTAGATTTGACTAGCTGTTAGATTTTTATCAGTAGTTCGATACGCATGAAAACTGGTACTCCGTTCACTGCAGTGCGTCATGTGCAACTCTACAGCGATGACTGAAATTGCTTTTGGAAATTTGCTATTGCACTAGACTTCTGCAACACCGTTAAGAGTATATTATACTGAAACACTGTTTGCAATGCTGATCAGATCAGCCACGAAGAGAGAAGCCACTTTTGTGATTAGCTCCTCCTGTAGAGGTGGGAAGGAAACACGGTTCTCCTGTGCCTTCCATGCATTTCATCGCATTCCTATAAGACACAATCAAATACGATATACTCATATTTGAGCAATAACTAACTCTCTAGCCTTCTTAAACCCTAAGGTTTATGGCTGCAGCAACACAAGCCTTCCATCTGTCCCTATCTTGGACAAGATCAATTCAATCCTTTCCATCCTTAGCGATTTCCTTTAGGTCCATCTCAACGTTATCCCTCCATCCTCGACTTGGCCTTCCTACAGGTCTCTTACCATCATGTTTCCCAACAGGAATCCTGTAAACTCTTCTTTCCTCTCCCATTCGTGCCGCATGGCCTGCTCACCTAAGTCTTCTTGATTGAATTATTTTAATAATATCTGGACATGGATACAAATTATGCAGTTCTAATTATGTATCCTTCTCCACTCGCCTGTTTCCTCATCCCTTTTTTTAGGTCCAATATTTTTCTAATGATTTCATTTTCAAATACTATTAATTTATGTTCCTTGTTTAATGTTAGAGACTAAGTTTGACATCTACAAGCAAAATTACTGTTTTGTGTATTTTAACTTTTAGTATCTTAGACATTATATGATTTGATTGATTGATTGATTGAGTTGGTGTTTTAAGTCCAATTTATGTACAGTAAGGCTAATCGGGACTGGACCTACAGTTTAAAGTGGGATCCGAACCACCATGTGCCTCCACCTGGTATCGAACCCGAGACCCTTTGATTACAACGCCACGGCGGAAGCACTGGGCAATCCGGGAGGCGCAGATATTATATGACAAGATAGAAGTTTATGAAGAGTAAAGTAACGCGCATTTATGTATTTGAGCCTTGAAATTGGATGTCTTTTTAAGTGTCCGTTAGCAGAATCAACAGATGCCATACATTATTTCAAGCAATGTGTCTACCATTATAATTTTTTAGCATAGCATTCATGGTGTAACAAAAATATGCGGAAATCAGGAATGGATTCCTCATGTGTAGAGAAGGAAAATGTTATATCAAGATGGGTCCGGAAATGCGTAATTTCTGAGTAGTAAGACCTGCAAGTATAGGGTGGTTATAAATAAATACTCCCTACAGAATCCTCTGGAGCCAGTTCGAAGAAACGGGTTGTGATGAAACTTGACACAGAGGCTATTGGAATCTCGATGAAGCGAATGCTGATTAATAATAGTTCAAATTTTCACCACAAGTTTCAAATGTGGCGCTGAAATTCTGGTGCAGTGTGAACAATATCCCGGGAAACGCTTCGTAAGACCAATGATTACCCTACCGTACGCTTCCAAAGCGTACAGATGTGCCTGGAACGTGGCAACACTGCGAGTGCAGTGCCAGCCCGATATTTGCACGGTTCAACGGACATCGCTGTGTGCGGTGTTACCACTTTCCACGTATATCTATACTCCGCTGAATAAAAATGTGTATAAAATCTGTTTCGCAATGTGAATTGACAATGATAATGGATTTTAAAAACAGATTCAAAGAGATTCAAAACAAGGTCAATATTGTATTTGTAGGACTACGCAATACTAAGAAAAAGTTGTTTCGCAAAATTAAGAAAAACTGTTGCTTGACAAATTTTGAAAATCTGAAAATTAAGAATTGTGTTTCAAATATTTCTACCTGCACCATAGTAAAATTTCATCACGATTGGACAAGCCGTTTTGGATTTATATAATTTCAAAGAGAGCGATCGTTTTCGAAACTGAAAAAGAGGCCCTTTTTTGTTCTCACGACGATAAAAAAATACGAGGGTAAGTAAAAAATTATCTAAACTTTTGCCACAACTTTTCTCAGGTAGGCCGCACCGTCTTCAGCGCTTGTGTGCTACAAGGTTGTACTTTTGTGGTCATGTGGCTGAGGTTTGATCTTAACCGCTCCATTTTTCTTTCTTTTGTTAGAGTGTAAATATGGCCACTCCACTGGCAGTGTGAACCAAGGAAGAACAGCAGTCAGTGATCCAATTTCTCTGGTCTCAAGAAGTGTCAAAGGTTGAAATTCATCGCAGCCTTTCAGTACAAAACAGGGACAGCGCTTTACTCCGTAGAATTGTGTATGAGTGGGTCGATAGGTTTAAAAATGGCCGGGCAAGCGTGAAACACAAATTGGGAGCAGAACCCCATCAGGAAGATTCAACAAGCTTAAGAGATGATTCTGACGAACCGATGGAATCGATGATTACCTATCATCCGAAGCGATTATTCGGACATCATCAGATGTACTGAAGGCCTGCGATGAATTTCAGCCCCTGACACACCTTGAGAGCAGAGAAATCGGATCACTAACTGCTTCTTCCTTGGTGCACACTGCCAGTGGAGCGGCCATGTTTACACTGTAACAAAAGAAAGAAAAATGGAGCGATTAATTTCAAGCCTCAGCCACATGACCACAAAAGTACAACCTTGTAGCACACAAGCGCTGAAGGCAGTGCGGCCAACCTGAGAAAAGTTGTGGCAAAATTGTAGATAATTTTTGACTTACCATCGTAGAAAGCATTCTATAAAAAAAATTTAAAAAAGTTAGCATAGATTAACGCAGAATTGAATAAGCTAAATTTTGATGTAACTCGTACTGGTTAATTTTTAACTGCAGTCTAAACTCGAGTACCTATAACTTTTAATCCGATAGTAAATCTGATTTGCAAGTAATTCTCAGTTATACGTACTATTTTCTCTTCACCTTGACACGTATAACTCAGGTTCAACTGTATATGCTGTTCAATGGGCAACACACACGATGCATTACAATGAAGCTAGTATATCAGAATCCAGGTGGCCCACTTTTAATGCAGGTGACTGTGGCATCTTCATTTATCATCCACGGATCTTCGTAGCTCTCAGAAACTTGCACGCGTTCTCCATTTCCCCTTCACGGTAACCGTTTCCGTCGCAGGCTGCGATCTGCCGCTCTTTGCAAAGTTGGCAAAGCTCGCAACGGCTCCTCTTGTACGTCCGTCAACCCCCTTCCCTTCCTCTGTTCGAGATCGTGGGTGGTGGAACACAAGCTGTCATCGGCACGCCTCCGCTCATGAAGGGGCCCTCTCGCAAGGAAAGTCACCGGAGAAGGGCGTTAAATGCGGCGTGTCGACAATTTGTCACCTGGTGACGCGCGGCCCTCGTTATGTCGTCAGCGAAAGAATACGGGATGACTCTGAATTACTAGAAGAGGGAGCACGCAACGAAATTGGATCCTGTGGAAGACTTCAAGAAGCAACATTATGATGTTCGTCGACCAGAAAGTTTGATCAGGGTTGAATGACGGCCAAGCATCAGCTTGTCATATTAGAAGTTTGATTATTTATCAATGTTCAGTTCCGAACTTGACACGTTACAAGATTGCGGAGCAGTGTTCAGTACTGTCTATCAAGTTAAAAAGGTTTAGCTGCTCAGCTTGTCAAGTTATAATGTCGAAGAGCAGTATTCAGTTGTAAATGTGTCAACTTGAAAAGATTTAGCACCAGTATTCATGTATCAGCTTGATAAGTTGTAAGGTTGAAGAGCAGTGTTCATTTCTCAACCTGACAAGTTAAAACATTATTCAGTTCTTAGTTTGTCTACTCAGAAGCGGAAGAGCAGTGTTTAGTTCTGAGCTTCTTGAATAAAAAAGCTGGGGAAGAATGTACAGTTCTGAACTAGTTACGTTACAAATTTTGAGGGAAAATGTTCAGTTTTGAGCTTTATAACTTACAGGATTGCAGAGCAATGTTCAGCACTTTGTCTGTCAATTTAGAAAGGTTTACCTGCTCAGGTTGTCAAGTTTGAAGATAGCTGTTCAATTTTCAGATCGTTAGGTTGAAAAGGTTCAACATCAGAATTCATTTATCATCTTTATAAGTTAAAACTTTGAGGAGCAGTGTTCATTTCTGAGCTTGTGAAGAGTAGTGTACAGTTCTCAACTTATTCAGTTACAAAGTTCAAGAGCAACAGTGTTTAATTTATGAGCTTGTCGAGTAAAAAAGTTGAGGAACAATATATAGTTCTGAACTAGTTAAGTTACAAAGTTTCAGGAACAATGTTCAGTTTTGAGCTTGCAGAGCAGTGTTCAGTACTAAGTCCGTCCAGTTACAAAGGCTTGGCTTCACCAGCTTGTTAAGTTAGAAGTTTGAAGAGCCGTTTTCAGTTCTCGGCTCGTCAAGTTGAAAAGGTTTATCATCAGAATTGATGTACCAGCCTGGTAAGATTCAACAGCTGTGTTCATTTCTGAGCTTGACAAGTTTTGAAGAGCGATGTAGTTACACAATGTTCAGTTTTGAGCTTGACTCGTTATAGGGTTGCCGAACAGTACTAATTACTGAGTCCGTCAAGTTTAGTTTCTCAGCTATACTCTGTCTCGGGGATCTCTGGAGCGAGCAAACGAAAGTAATTTTATGCGCACGTAGTGACTCAAGAGGGCTCGACCAATGAACAAGTGCGAGGGAAGGGGGAAAGCAACTCAAGTTACCAGCCTTTGCAGCCGTGTGTACTGATTCGCTCCGTTCACTCGCTTCTTCCCCTTTTCTACCGTTATGCACGACCTTGCTACAGAGATTCCCGGGATATGGTGAATGTCCCTTCATCAATTTCGTCTAATCATCATTCTCATCGTCGCGATTAACGGAGCGTAAAATAAGAAAAACTAAACATACAGAGTAGGCCTAAAGCCAGTTTTGGTACCGCCATCATGCCCACGGAATGCATGTGTAATTATGACGAAAATTCTGACGTAAGCATCATGTCCCTCCTTACCTCGACAGCTTAATTTTCTCCGTAATAAATTATATTTGATGACAAATGTTCCTACGCCATGTGCACAAGTGGTTGTGAATGTTGACATATTGAAGCATAATGTTCGTCACTTATCATATGTCCACATGTCAAATGTCTGAGCGCCAACACGGGTGGTAATGACAGAATAAATCTCGGTTCGAAGTTCAGAACTTTAACATCTGATACAAATTAAAACTCACATTTGTTTAAGCCTCCTACCCCAATACTGTATCATATTTGTCATATTTTCCAATTGATTTGCTGCATTGACTATTTTCAGTTGCCCAGTTGCTTTCATGTGCTTCATGTACGCTAATTCAACCCGCCTGACTGCTACAAGTAGGCCATCGGTTCGATTCTTCGAATGAGAGTCCGTAGCTTATCTAGCACCTAATGTTTATTACATCACCTACACTATGATATAATCGAGAATAGGCAGAGCTTTAAGGCCAAATCACACGGAACTGGATATCCTGTTAGCAGGGGCGCCGACTTGTCAAAATTATTGGGGGGCTCTGATCACTGAAATAAATTAATGAATGACTCACTCTCTCCCTTTTTTAAGTTTTGGCCTCAGAGTTCGGAATCTTATAAAAGCCCATGAATTCCTCAAAAATATCAACATTTTTATTCACAGTTCGAATGCAGAATATTAATTGTCCACGGATGGATATGTCACAAGATTCGTCAACCATAATATCAAAATATTCCCGACTTTTAATATCTGCTACCACGGAGCGCAAAACAGATCTCCATAATATATCAACGATCTCGTTCTGAATGTCGTGTTAGAGCTATTTGTAGCCCAAACGTCCTGTGCACTACCCTAGTTCATGCACATCGTCTTTTGAAACTCTTTTTAGTAAAAATTCTAACAATACTCATAATTACATACTTAGTATATAGTAATAAGACATGTGTTTTGCTGTCTCTGATCATAGCGTTCCCACCCCCCCCCCCCCCAAAGTTGATGGTCTAGCTAGAACATTTGAAATGTGTATTTAAAGTTAAGTTCACGTGGCACAATTCAGAGTAAACTTTACAAGAGAAGCAAAATAATACATTAAATCCTCTTAAGCAAAATTATTTGGGAGCTCTGACCCCACATCGTTAACATTGGGGGGGGGGGGATAGGCTCGAGCCCCCCAAGCCCGGTGGAGTCGGCGCCTATGTCAGTTAGTTGGCGCTGAACCTGCTCGGATGTGAAGGCTTCCTGACTGGCTGCTTGACTGGTTTGGAGGAATAGGACATGTTCTAATTGCTACTGGTTTTCCTCGACTGGATTCTGTGGAACAGCCAATCAGAGCAAAGTCTGGTCATGTGAAGATAATCTGTGAGTTTCCAAAGGAGAATTTTTAGTCTGTGCTTTCCGACTGGTGGCTGTTTTTGTTAGTTTCTCGATAAATGAAAAAGTAAAGAAATGACGCGCAGTGAATTCAAAAAGCATATACGCATTATATTTCAAGCACAGAGTATAACATACTTCATACCCCTAATCTCATCTTCAGCTTTGCCAAAAATATGAAAAAACAAAAAAGAGCAGAACCTTTTCAATATCAAGGTAAAGTACTTTCTGACACTCTAGAAGTAACAACAGCGTTTGCTAAATATTTTCAATCGGTGTACCGGCAGGATGATGGAAAAAATAAGACTTTGAATATTCAAACTTACAGTAAAATCGATAAACTAAACCTATCAGATATTAGTCTTAAAGAAATCGAAGATGCCATTAAAAATCTTAAACCGAAAAAATCTATTGGTTCCGATAAAATTCCGCCTTACGTACTTAAAGGATGCGGTGAGATACTCAAATACCCCCTGCACACGCTGTTCAATCTTGTACTTTCCACCTCAACATTCCCAGATATTTGGAAATTAGCAAAAATTACCCCGGTACCAAAAACAAATAAGCAAATGATGTAGAGAATTACAGGCCGATAGCAGTCCTAGCAGCACCTGCCAAGCTCTTAGAGCAAATTCTTTACAAGCACATTTCTTATCACGTACGATCAGTGATCTCTCCTTATCAACATGGTTTCTTATGTAAAAAGTCTGTCTGTACCAACCTATCAGAAATAACTCATTTTATCGCAACCGCGATGGATAGCGGAGCTCAAGTAGATGTAATATATACAGATTTTTCGAAAGCGTTTGATACCGTAAACCATAGAATCTTAATGGAAAAACTGAAATCATACAATCTATCGAATCCGATGTTACAATTGTGTCAATCCTACTTAACAAACCGCAAACAGTACGTAACGTTTCAGGGAAATACTGCCGATGAATTTGAAGCTACATCCGGAGTTCCCCAAGGCTCTAACCTTGGTCCCTTATTCTTTCTAATGTACATAAATGATCTTCACGAACATCTGAATCAATCGGGTAAACTACTTTTTGCGGACGATTTAAAAATATACAAAAGAATTTGCAGTTACAGTGACTGTACCGAGTTACAAGCGGACATAAACAGTCTTGTGGAATGGTGCGAAAGCAACAAACTAATCTTAAATAGCGAAAAATGTTACCAAATGTCATATACTCGAAACACTACATCAATAAAATACGACTATTGCATAAATAAACAAAAATTAAATCGGGTAGAAACAATCAAAGATCTAGGAGTTCTGTTTGATTCTAAACTTACATTTCACGCGCACGTTAACTTTGTAACAAACGAGGCTTACAGACTTCTGGGATTTATAATGCGTACATGCAAAGGGTTCAAAAATGTCGGAAGCTTAATGATGCTCTATAATGCTTACGTTAGAGTGAAAATTGAATACGCAAGCAGAGTGTGGCACCCTCAAACCCAGCAAGATATAAACAAAATAGAACAAATTCAAAGTAAATTCTTAAGACACTTAAAGTACAAACTAGATGGTATATACCCTCAAATGGAATCCTGTGAGAACCTTCTCAGATATTTTAACCTAACAACTCTCAACAACAGACGCATCATGCATCAGCTCATTTTCCTCCACAAAATTTTAAATAATCTCATTGAAGCTCCTTTCGCCCTGTCACAGCTCGACTTCTACGTCCCCTCAAGCAAATTACGTCCAAGAAGGTAACTCTTCAGCCTCCGTCGTAATAGAACCAACGCTCTGACAATATCCCCAATTTGGAATATGTGTAAAACATTTAATGATACCATCAAAAGTGAAAACAGTGTGGACTTATTTTGCCCGACCGCAATTTTGAAAAGGAATATACTAAAATTACATAAATTACGATAGAACCTAAGATTTATATGTTTGTTAAATGTTTCCTGTCTATATACTACATTCATCTGTGCAATATTTCAATAATGTTATCACAAAATTATTGTATAATGAACGCCATTAATGGGTAATATATCTGTTGCGTTCAATTTCTGAAATAAATAAATAAATAAATAATATTTAGGTATTTATGTAAAGCGATGAGATGTGTACGTGCCAAATATGATTAGCTGAAAATTAAAATCCTTATAATTACAAGTGAAGTGTATTATTATTATTTTTTGTATGAATCCTGCGAATCTCATGTATGCATATTCATACCCGAGTTTATTAAAAAGCTTGTTCAGTACGCATTGATTACCATATTTTTTCCGAGCTAATTTCTTTAATTTTTTTTAATTTTTAATAAACGCACAAAACAGTATTTCTCCTAGAATATTCTTCAAATTGCTACTCCATCTTTGAGCAGAGCAGACAATCTCTGTAATGTCTTATTGGAACAAAAGACTATCGACAAGTACGGTAACAAGTATCTTGTTAGACGAAAACTAGCCAGTCCAGCGCCAACTAGGGCATTCCTACTGGAAATCCAGTTCCGTGTGATTCAGGCTTTACTTAATTCCAAATCACACGGAACTGGATTTCCAGTAGGAATGCCCTACTTGGTGCTGGACTGCCTACTTGGCTGGAAAAGTTGGCTGGTAGACTGGTTTTGGTGACTAGACCGTGTTCTAATTGCAACTGCCTTCTGTGCTAGATGTTGTGGTAACAGCCAGTGATGTGCCGTAGACTATAAGTTTACGTCTACATGCGTTGTCTACACGTAATCTACGCGTAGATTACATTGGGTTGTAGTTTACATAGACTACGTAGACAATCTAAGGTGAATTAAAATTCATTTTCAAGGGTTTCATGAAAAGAAAGTGACATTTTCAACTATATTGTTTCCTAACGAAATGAAAAGAATCCTATTTACAACAAAATTTCTCTTCTCTTCTATCATAAACTATGGAAGAAGATAAATAGTATGCAAAAAAGAACAACAGATGGCAGTCGTGAGGCAAGAGTGGTCTTTTTCCCATAAAACACTAGAATATTTCCTATATTAGGTTTCTTCCTAGGTGAGAAATTGTTCGAATTTGGAAGAAAGAGTATGAAAAGTTCTCTTCACACATCAGCACTGATACGCAGTATAATTTTCATTTTATTCCACGGCGCCCTTTGCTAAGTAATCACCTTTCGCCATGTTGTTTACATAGATTACGTAATTTACGTGTATAAATAGTCTACGTCTAGAATGTAGACTATCGTTGTTTACGCGTAGACGCACATCACTGGTAACAGCCAATGAGTGTGAAACTTTGCTCATGTAAAAATAATCTGTGAGTTTGGCAATATAAAGGGTTTTTGTGTGTGGTTTCCGAGTGTTGGTTGCTTTTGTTGTTCGCAGCTCGATTAATAAAGTAACAGAAATGACGTGCATTCGTGTTCATTAATATTTAGGAATTTATCCATTGCAATGAGATTTGTGTACAAGTGAGCCGATAATGAGAGTCTTTATTATTACCAAGTATTAATGCTTGACATACTTAGTTGAACATTTCTTTTATGAATGAATTCTGCGAATCTCATGCAAGAATAGTATGAAATACCCAAGTTCTTTCAAAAGCATGTTGAGTTTATATTGAATACCATATTTTCTTTCGAACCAATTTCTATCCCGTGATTTTCTTTCTCGTCTTTAAACCTTTAATTTTGGCAATTGTGAAGAATATAGCAGAAGAAGCTATTCTTCTATAACGTTCTTCCTCAAGTCGCTCGTCCATGTTTTTAACTTGCTCTACGCAATGCCTTGTGGGAACAAATGTATGCCAACAAATACGGTAACGAGTATTGTGTGAGGCGAAAACTAGCAGATGAGAACGTACAACACCAGTAGTCCAAGTCCAACAAGTGGCAAATCCAGCAGGAAATCTAGCATCGTGTGATTCAGCCTTTACACGCACACATATGCAATTTCACCGGCAAGCTACGTTCTTCCAGTCGCGTTCAACCTGCACATTAACAAAATGAAGGCACTGTGTGTTGGGGGGGGGGGGGTGTAAATATAGGGTTAATACAAATCATTACTTTTATTTACAAATCATTTCTCATGATTTGTAAATTTTAATCGTTTTTTTTTGGATTTTTTATATAAAACTGCTTATGTTTTTCGGCACCATACACACAATTTTTCTTATAGAAATATTTTTTCTGGTAAACGGCCCTGTAAAATATTTGAACAGTTTGTGTTAATGAAACTAATAATTTCAGTAACTTTTCTTTCAATGAAAATAAAACATTCTGGATGTAGCTACTATATAATTGAACTTTAAATATTTTTTAGTTTTTGTAGATAATTTTTGTGATATTTTTTGCCTATTTTGCAAAATATCAGCTGTCATGTTTATTTACAGCTTAATGATATGACACTATTTTATTAGTATTTTGTGTATTATTCTACTAAAAACTTTTGTTACTTTTGCCTATAAAATTATTGAATTTTAAATCAAGATAAATTTATGAGTATTTCCAGTTTACATATTACATTTCCATTCGTATGAGCTTCACCCTATCAATATATATATATTGTTTCCTTTCCTAGAGCCTAATAAACACTATTCAATTATTACGAGATTAATGTACGTTCATTCAAAGTGATTCTGATATCTATAAATTCCTTATGAACATCATTCTATTCTATAGAACATTTATTTCAAGTGATATGAATCAGTGATTTTTTTAAAATAGCTGATTTAAACCAACCTGGTTTAAATGATACCACCTTGCTCAAATGGCAGTGTTTCAACAGACTTAGAGACTCCCAGACAGGGATAATTACACTGAATATATTTTGTTTTTCATGTAGGTATTTGCAAACACTGATTTGCTGCAACCATTGAAATACGAAATGCTCAACAATATGGCATTCCTAGCATCTGGAAACGATGCGTTCACATTTCCACTCTAGAAATGTGTGTAAATTGAGTTACATCGAGTTCAAACGCTACCTAATTGTCTGGAATTTCATTTAAACATACCCTGAAGTAGTCCCGGAGGAGACTGTAGAAATTATATTTCTAAACTCTTACGAGCGAAACGTAATGTGCAAGTTCGGTTTCCTTCTCTCTTTGCCTTTGTGCTGGAATAGCCGTACCGTGAAGGGATGTGCCCGTGGGCACATTTTACTCCAACACAACCTATCGGATTGAGGCAATAATGCAACAAGTTTCTGTTGCTATGAGCATGAATTTCCACAAACCAGATGGCGCTGCAACTCTCAATTTAGCCTGTTGGAGGAAAGTTTCCCATATTTTCCCTTTCAGTTTTGTGCGTGTACATAAATTGCCGTGGAAATATGTTTCCTTTTGCAAAATAGAAAAGTTGATCTACACATGAACACTTTAAGATATTATTGAATTAATATTCTGCTATCTTCTGATGTACCCCTACATAATTTTGCCGAGTAAAACGCATGACTTCATGCATGAAATAGAACATTTGACCACAACGTTACGCCAAAGCGTCTACATCAGAGTTTCAGAAAACGAAAACAAAGACATTGTTGCATCGAAGGCTAGAGACTTATTTATTTTCCTCCACCCAACAATTATATCGATTTATTAGTTAGCATATTAGAGTTGGATTAGGTGCCTATAGTTCAGTTCTTACGGCGGGCGCTCTAGAAGCTGGCAGGGGAAGTGGGGGCGGGGATTACGCAACAGACCAACCAGACAACAGCAGTGGCGCCGAGAGACACGACGCGGCCGGAAAAAGTACTACGTGAAACTCGTTCTACTGGCCGCTACGTTTCTTATCCCGCTGGATTGGTCGCTTCCCCGCTCCCCACTTCCCCTGCCAGCTTCTAGAGCGCCCGCCGTAAGAACTGAAAAGAGCTATAGTCTTAGTGGGTTCTTTTGTTGCCAGCTCGGGTTGAAAGCTGTTTAGAAATCTCCTGGAATTTTATTCTTTACACTTGCAGGCTGTCTACTCAACAGGAATCCCTTCAATTCCGGGAATTCTGTATGATATTTTCTCCGTAGACATGAAAAATTGCAACTTTTATTAATCTAAATCCCATTAAACTTGTACATATTTATAAATGCCCTGAGTCAAGTGTTTCACAGTTTAGATTTTATTTTTTATCGATGAGGGAAAAGAAAACCATGGAAAATAAACTGCGTTTATTTTGTTAGTTTTTTTTCCAGAACAATGTATCTGACAGATGTAAGATTATATCAAGATAAGATATCTTGAAGTTGATTAGGTAAATTTATGAATGGCTATTAACAATTATTCGTAGATTAATATATCCCGTAACATACATATATATATATATATATATATATGTTTCGAGTCTGAGTACATGAAATGGAAAATGTAAACTTCCCACCTTAAAGTTAATATTTTAAATGTTTATACGTATACTGTTTAATTGAATTGAATTAGAATTTTTGGATACACTAGAATCACACAGGCCCTTTATATATTGTTAATATATTTATGTCTGGGTGGTGAGAGAAAACATCTGCTTCTTCTCTTGAATTTTTGGAAAGTTTGCCTTGAAAACCGGAATTAAACTTGAAGTTTATCAAACTATGAATTAACCAAAGTGGCAGAAAGAATATGGGAAATCTGATGGTAAGAGACCTGTAGGAAGGTCAAGGCGATGATGGAGGGATGACATTGAGATGGACCTAAAGGAAAATGGTAAGGATGGAAACGATTGGTTTGATCTTGCCCAGGATAGAGACATCTGGAAGGCTCGTGTTGCTGCAGCCATGGGTTTAAGAAGGCTATAGAGTTAGTTAAATATTTAGTTGTGGCAGAAAGTAGAAGTTAAAGCAAACAAATCAATAAACAACAACCTTGAGCGCCAATTTTACAGAAACAGACTTTGCATCTCGAGATCTTGCCGATGCATTCGAAAGGGGCGGGCAACCCTGACAAAGCCTAATGCCGTTTCGCCGCTCAACGAGCACCGAAAAGAGCCGCTGCTCTCAATTAAGAGCATCCCCCACCCACACAGCCTCTGTCACCATTCTGGCCTACTTCGTCCCGGGATCGATTCGCAGTTTAAGCGGGACCTGCCGGGATAAAGGGAGGGACAGAACGGGAGAATCGGCGGGGAGCAGGTGACATACGGGAGACGGGAATCTGGATGGTTCTGCCGTCCGATCCCCTTTGGAGCCGTTTTGTTCGGCTGCAACAACCCGACGTCCCTGATAAATCACAATGGCCGCAGATGTTGTTAATTGGATGCTGTGTGGAGGCTGGAAATTCTCCCTCTCTTTTTCTCTGTGTGTGTGTGTGTGTATGTGGTGCGGGCGTGCAATACAAAGCATCTCATGTCACGCTCTATAGATCACCAGTAAGCACACATTGTCGATTCGAAAGGTATCCCGCATTTTGGGTTTTAAGAGTGACACTAAGAAGATGACGAAACACAGAATATAATCTGTGTTATGGGTCGGCTGGCTCTTCACAGACGCCATCGAAACCGTTTTCGAAATGTCTTCTGAAAAACCACGCTTTTTTCAAAATCTGAATAGTTACATCTAAAGCCTCTTCGACGAAAGAATAAACTTCGAAATTAAATTTTTATCTTTTCCGTTGAAAGGCGAGGCCACATGAACGGCAGAACCAATGGGCTTGGTCCAGTTGCTAGTGAGGCAAAATTCTCGTGCTATTCTGCGTTGCCAAATTTTCGTTTCCAGTCGTTTTCGAAACAGGTGGCACACTCAACAAGGCCAAGCACGACGAAGCCTCTCGCTGGAATGCGAGCGAAGTGTGCATGTTGACAGCACGACTGGACAAAATTCAAAGGGTGTAGCAACACCGCTTTTCCCTCCTTGAAACCCCCACAACTGGAGGCGAAAAGTCTGGGTTTCCTGAAGTTTATTCTTTGGCCGGTCATTTTTTCTAAAACATTGACCTTTGGACTGTGTTACTGCGTACTATGTACTGTCTCAATGCTCCATCCTGTAGGATGCCTTGCTTCTATAGAGTCTTTGGTTCGATTCCAAGATTGGGTAATTTCAATAATGTTTTCGTCGATACCCCTGCTTAAATGGTTCTAGGTCTCTAGATAACTCTGAGCAATGTCTGCCCAGGGGATTTTGTCGTTAAACATGGCCGAAACGTGGTGCTGATCGCATCACCTCCACTATGATAAAGAACGTGTTGATCCCTTCTCAGCACATCTCACTTGGCTTCAGGTCCTCCCAAATGACGTAGTGATAATTGCATTGCCTTGTAATCAATGGGTCTCGGGTTCGATACCCGGTAGAGACACATAGTGGTGGTTATGATCCAATTTGAAACTCTAAGTGAAGTCCCAATTAGACTAACCGTGCATAAAGTGGACTTAAAGCAAAATTTAAACTCAAACTTCACTTATCACTGACCTAGGATATAATGCTTCGCAACATCCTTGGCTCACCCTCAATCTCCAATCCTACGTAAAAAAATTATCATCAATTATACTGACTTACTGAACGTCTGTTTCTGCAAATAAGCAAGTTTGACTCACCCAGAAATTTACCTACGCTGGTTATTTTCGGAGCAAACCCACACGTTCTTGGCCTCCGAATCGTTTCCAGACTGTATGATTTCTGACATTTTGCACTACGCTGCAATGTGTTATCCAGATTTCAGTGGCATCCTTCCAGTATGAGAAGAAACATCTCTCTGAGATCATCGTCCTGCTATCGCGAAACTTAATAATTTTTTTATTATTATTTTTTATTCGTGGACGTAGTTAGTCACTCGTCGGATGAAATTTGTCTCTGTCACTTTCCGACTCGAAGCAAAGAGAACAGTGAAGATAACTCCAGCCATATTTTCCCTCCCTGACTCGCTGTCTCGTTGTGTTACGTCAAAGGAGACAAGAAGAGCGATTTAAATGTAGGTGCTGGAAAATGTTATCTGGGCGTTTTTTATTATCTTGTTTTCTCTTTACGACTTCCCAAGAGGTGGTCCAGAGACAAGCTTGAAGTGGCAGAAGAAAAAGACGTACTTCTGCAGAAGTCATTACGGAGAGTTGGAACGCATTACGAAGCTTTTACTTTTGTGGGAGTTGTTACGTTAGAGCACGTTGCAAAGAAGTCATTACGGAGAGTTGGAACGCTTTACGAAGCTTTTACTTTTGTGGGAGTTGTTACGTTAGAGCACGTTGCAAAGACGTCATTACGAAGAGTTGGAACGCATTACGAAGCTTTTACTTTTGTGGGAGTTGTTACGTTGGAGCACGTTGCAAAGAAGTCATTACGGAGAGGTGGAACGCTTTACGAAGCTTTTACTTTTGTGGGAGTTGTTAAGTTAGAGCACGTTGCAAAGAAGTCATTACGGAGAGTTGGAACGCATTACGAAGCTTTTACTTTTGTGTAAGTTGTTACGTTCGAGCACGTTCCAAAGACGTCATTACGGAGAGTTGGAACGCTTTACGAAGCTTTTACTTTTGTGGGAGTTGTTACGTTAGAGCACGTTGCAAAGACGTCATTACGGAGAGTTGGAACGCATTACGAAGCTTTTATTTTTGTGGGAGTTGTTAAGTTAGAGCACGTTGCAAAGAAGTCATTACGGAGAGTTGGAACGCTTTAAGAGGCTTTTACTTTTGTGGGAGTTGTTACGTTAGAGCACGTTGCAAAGTAGTCATTACGGAGAGGTGGAACGCTTTACGAAACTTTTACTTTTGTCGGAGTTATTAAGTTAGAGCACGTTGCAAAGAAGTCATTACGGAGAGTGGGAACGCATTACGAAGCTTTTACTTTTGTGGGAGTTGTTACGTTAGAGCACGTTGCAAAGACGTCATTACGGAGAGTTGGAACGCATTACGAAGCTTTTACTTTTGTGGGAGTTGTTACGTTAGAGCACGTTGCAAAGACGTCATTACGAAGAGTTGGAACGCATTACGAAGCTTTTACTTTTGTGGAAGTTGTTACGTTGGAGCACGTTGCAAAGAAGTCATTACGGAGAGTTGGAACGCATTACGAAGATTTTACTTTTATGGGAGTTTTTACGTTAGAGCACGTTGCAAAGACGTCATTACGGAGAGTTGGAACGCATTACGAAGCTTTTACTTTTGTGGGAGTTGTTACGTTAGAGCACGTTGCAAAGAAGTCATTACGGAGAGTTGGAACGCATTACGAAGCCTTTACTTTTGTGGAAGTTGTTACCTTGGAGCACGTTGCAAAGAAGTCGCATTACGAAGAGTTGAAACGCTTTACGAAACTTTTGCTTTTGTGGGAGTTGTTACGTTAGAGCACGTTGCAAAGAAGTCGTTACGGAGAGTTGGAACGTATTACGAAGCTTTTACTTTTGTGGGAATTGTAACGTTAGAGCACGTTGCAAAGAAGTCGCATTACGAAGAGTTGAAACGCTTTACGAAACTTTTGCTTTTGTGGGAGTTGTTACGTTAGAGCACGTTGCAAAGAAGTCGTTACGGAGAGTTGAAACGCTTTACGAAGCTTTTACTTTTGTGGGAATTGTAACGTTAGAGCACGTTGCAAAGAAGTCATTACGGAGAGTGGGAACGCTCTACGAAGCTTTTACTTTTGTGGGAGTTGTTACGTTAGAACACGTTGCAAAGAAGTCATTACGGAGAGTTGGAACGCATTACGAAACTTTTACTTTTGTGGGAGTTGTTACGTTAGAGCACATTGCAAAGAAGTCATTACGGAGAGTTAGAACGCTTTACGAAGCTTTTACTTTTGTGGGAGTTTTTACGTTAGAGCACGTTGCAAAGAAGTCGCATTACGGAGAGTTGAAACGCTTTACGAAACTTTTGCTTTTGTGGGAGTTGTTACATTGGAGCACGTTGCAAAGAAGTCATTACGGAGAGTTGGAACGCTTTACGAAGCTTCTACTTTTCTGGGAGTTGTTACGGGCAGTTAGAGCACGCTGCAAAGAAGTCATTACGGAGAGTTGGAACGTTTTAAGAGGCTTTTACTTTTGTGGGAGTTGTTACGTTAGAGCACATTGCAAAGAAATCATTACTGAGAGTTGGAACACTTTACGAAGCTTTTACTTTTGTGGGAGTCGTGGCCATGGTTCGATTCCCGGTGGAGGCACATCGCACAGTAGTCCGGATCCAACTTTAAACTGTAGGTCCATTCCCGATTACCCTTACTGTGCATAAAGTGGACTTAAAACAACAATTCAATCAAAATCAATCAATCCCGGCCTGGGCATAGGTGGTCTTAGTGAGTGTCTATTCATCAATTCTATCATATCATCACTCATCCCCATCTTAGCAATTATCCAAAAGTGGCAGAGAAGAAAATTGAAATAAACCAAATCAATCAATCCGATAACTCAGTGGCATCATCGTCGCCTAGCAATCAAGAGGTCTCAGGTTCAATACTAGGTGGAGGCACATGCGGTGATTAAGATCCCACTTTAAACTGTCGGTCCAGTCCCGATTAGCCTTTCTGTTCATAAAGTTGCTTAAAAACAAACTGAAGCAAATGAACGCTAACGCCCCATGCTCATACAGGAAATACACGAATAGTAGAATGTCAGCATGAAAACTAAAATGAAATCCAAGTTTCCTTGTTTATTCCTGGATCCAAATTCCATTTGATGATCCAAGACAACCGTTCACCCATTACGCGAAACGTTAAAGTTAAACAACCTTAACGTTGTATTGACTGAAGTAAAGAGTATAATGATGATTGTACACGCCCTGCATACTGCCTGCAAAACTTCCGAAACTTCTTCCTCTACTCCCCCTCTTCCCACTCTTTTAGGCGCGTTAAGAGGGGGTGGGGGCTGTGTGCCGAATTGATAATGCAAGTCTTCCGACGCGTTTTCCCCTTTGGAAAGCAAACTCTACGAGGACCTTCAGGAATTCGAATTGCAAATACCAAATACGTTCGGAGTATCGATTTGTACGGAAATAAGGAAGAAGGTTGTATTTAAAGGAAACTGTCCGTTGAACTTGCCGGCGCTGAATGTGTTATGTCTCGGAATTGGGGTCTTCGGGTTTCTTGTTGATCTAAAGAGGCATTACCCATTTTTTTTCTCTGTGTCTTCTCCTTCTTTCTCTTCTTTCCTCTACTTTTTCATCAAGTTTCATCTTCCTCTGTTCTTCTGTTCTGTTTTTTTCCCTTCCCATCATATAATCTTCTCCTTTCTTTCTTCTCTCGCCCATCTCCTTTTACTCCACTCTTTCTTCATCAACTTCTACTACGATCTCTTATCTTCTTTTCTCTTGCTAGTCTTCCTTGACACTTTCTCTCTTTCCATTCGTCTTTTCTCTCGGTCTCATCTTTTTACTCCAATCTTTTCATCATGTATTTTCTTCTTTCGTCAACTACTACTATTATGTTTGGTTCTCTTCTTTTTCTCACTATTCTTTCTCGTCTCTTCTGTTTTCCTCCCCTTACTTCTTTCTTTCGTTTTTCTCTTTTTATCACACTCTTTTCGTCACTTTTTCTTTTCTTCTTTCGTCAACTCTCACCCTCTTCATTTTCCTTATCTTATCCCGCTATTCTTTCTCGCCTCTTCTTCTTTTCTTTCACTCTTTTAAACTCCTATCATCCTCTCTTCATTTCCCTTCCATCTCTTGCTCTCTTTTCCCTTCTCGTTCTTAAGCCACTCTCTTCACCATCTCTTTACTCTTCCTTCATCAACTGTTACCAGCTTCTCTATTCTCTCGCTATTCTTTCCCTCTGCTGTTTCACATTTTCCTATTTTACTCTGAGTTCCTCTCCTGTCATTTTTCTTCCCGAACCATCACTTCCTCTTCTAACTGCTCTTGTATAAGTCTTTCATTTTCTATCAATGCGTTAGCTACTCTTCTCATTCCTGACTTATTATTTTATTTATCTCCATATTTATTTATTTATAGTGGCATTCTTGTATTTTTTTCTAATTTGATGTCCAATTTCTTCCACGTTTGCCTAATCGCAGCTATGAGGATAAGTGATGATTGGACGAAATTGATGAAAGGATACTCACAAAGAACCCACGTCCTGACCAGAACTCGAACCAGGGAACTTCGAGATGTAAAGTAAACCATGGTGATGGCAGCAGCTGTGAATCTTCAGCACAGTAATTATTCATTCCTTTCATATTTGTGGTTTAAATTAAAAAATAAAATCCTTCACAACCCCTTTTCTTCCTTAGATTCCCTTCTCTGTATTTGCTTATCTTCTCTCTGTACATTACATTATATTTACAGTATGTGTCGATTACTATAGTTGAGGTTGAAAATCCTTGATATCCAATTTCGAATTTTCGTTTCCGTAAGCAGTGTCACATTTTGACATACAATTATTTGTTTCTGAATACAAAGCACTAATTCTTCCATGGAAATGATTCATTTCCCTTTGCCCACGGAGGCAGTTTCTAAAATCCATTCCACAGAAAATATCGCCGACTGAAAAAGGAAAAGTTTTTGTTTGACGATACCCATGGGGGGAAACAACCACATCAATGAGCCATTTTTCCCATCCATCTCCTCTCATCAAACATTTATTTTTCCCAGTGTGTTATTCGAAAAAATATTGTTTCCAATGAGCCGCCGTTCTGAGAAGAATAATATAACACTGCGATGCTTTTGTGCGGCGTTGATTCTCTGTACACTGGAACTGGTTGAAAAATGGATTTTTTTTTGTGTGTGTGTGTGTGTGTGTGTGTGTGTGTGTGTGTGTGTGTGTGTGTGTGTGTGTGTGTGGAAAATATCGAGTTGATTTGGCTTTGATGAAATGGTTCGGTGGGTAACATGATACCCGATGGGTCGAAAATGGGGCTGGAAAAAGAGAGAGGAGGGGGGATTGGGAAAGGGAGATGGGTAGACAGGGAGAAAGAGATACACAAACACACATGCCCAGAGAGTGTGTTGGTGTGAGAGAGAAGATATGTAGAGAAAGAGAGAGAAAGAAGGAGACACGCACACTCAGAGAGTGAGAGGGGGAAGAAGTGTAAGAGAATCACACACAGAGATAGGAAAATAGGAAAAGAGAGAGAGAGAGAGAGAGAGAGAGAGAGAGAGAGATTGGATGGATTCAGATAGAAACACAAATGGAGATAAAAAAGAGGGAGATATTAACATTCTGAGAGAGAGAGGGGGGAGATTAATTTACAAAGTGAAAGAGGGAGACACAGGCACACACAGACAGATAGAGAGGAGAAAAGAGAAATAGAAAGAGAGAGAGGAAATAGTGTGCGTTAGTCTCTCTGTGTGTATATGTATGTGTGTGAGAGAGAGAGAGAAAGAAAGAGAGGGTAGATTAAAACATTGAGAAAAGTGCAGTACATACTGAAATAGAGGTAGGTAGAGAATTACAGAGAAAGAGAGAGAGAGAGGGATAGAGAAATAGATGGAGAGAGAGAGAGAGAAAGGAATGGAATTATAAAGAGAAATGGAGGGATGAAGAAAGGGAAAGAGAGGGAGGGAGAGAGAGAAAGTGAGGGAGGGAGAGATAGGAAGTGAAGGAGGGAGAAAGAGAAATGGAGGAAGGAAGAAAGATAAATGGAGAAAGGGAGAGAGAGAATGGGAAGAAGGGAGAGAGAGAAAGGGAGGGAAGGAGAGAGAGAGAAAGGGAGGGAAGGAGAGAGAGAGAAAGGGAGGTAGGGAGAAAGAGAAATGGAGAAGGGAGAGGGAGAAAGAGGAATGGAGGAAGTGAGAGAAAGGGAGGGAGGGAGCAAGAGAGAGAGAGAGAGAGTTTAACAGGCACACACGAGAGAGACAAGCGAGAGAGAGGGACAGAAGCCATTTCGCAAAGCTATTAATCCAGCAGATAAACAACGAGGGAATGCGGTTAACAGATACAAACTGGTCCCCTAATATAAATCAAACCCTCGGTTTCCCTACAAGGCTCCGAGACGCACTAAGCCGTTGATGGACGCAACACGCTCCATTGTGCGTGCGCGGGGCATTGTTGGCCGGCAATGCACATCGAGGTTAAGCCGGCGAGGACAATCTGCAGGATTAATTCCAGCTTTTGGGCGATCGATTTAGCTTCGACCGGGAATAAGCCGTTGGAAAGTCTCCCCACCGGAAGTGACCTTTCGCCGAGGTAATCGGGACAAACGGTGTTCTTGCGGGACCCCAGAGGCCCTTGTTCTGTCCAAACTTCAATCCCCGTGGATGTCAGAAAAGCACTCGAAACCCGATTCCCTCGATAACTTCTAAGTTCCTCGGATTAAGAGGTGTTGGGTTCGATTCCCGGTTGGCACAAATCGCCAACACGGTACTCTCAGGGGAGGCAAGGGGAAGAGGTTGTAGAGGACGCAGCGAGAAAGTTCTTACCCCAAGTCGGCATGATCCAACAGGGTGTCTACCGGTCAAGAATGTCAAAAAAGTCAAGAAGAAGTCAATAAATCAACAGATAGGTCGAGAAAGTCAAGAAATTATGCTTGTGGTCAAGAACGTTTGCTATTTTTTTTACAGTATAGTGAATTTACATTGTCTTGTACTTCATAAAATTGAATACTTGGAAATTACAACAGTTCGTTAATTCAAAGACATTTTTGCAATTATATTTTCTTATTTAGTTTTGTGCATAATCTGAAAAGAACGAAGAAAATTCTGTTTTACATACTTTATTCAATGTTGATGTTATTTTGATTTGTTATTCGTTACTATGGTAACTGTAGAAAAATGGTTAATATACTCATGTGCTATAGCTCTTTTCAGTTCTTACGGCGGGCGTTCTAGAAGTTGGCAGGGGAAGTGGGGAGCGGGGATTACGCAACAGACCAACCAGACAACAGCAGTGGCGCCGAGAGACACGACGCGGCCGGAAAAAGTACTACGTGAAAGTCGTTCTATTGGCCGCTACGTTTCTTATCGCGCTGGATTGGTCGCTTCCCCGCTCCCCACTTCCCCTGTCAGCTTCTAGAGCGCCCGCCGTAAGAACAGAAAAGAGCTATAAGTGACATTTGTCAAGTTATTTCACTTAATTATTGCAACAAACTGCTTCACACTGGGGACAGTTGCAAAATCTTCACTTTATTTCTTAAGAATCACATTCTTGTGCGTGAAGGTCTTACTTTCCAACTATATACTTAAGAAGAGGGCGATTAAATCAATGTTAAAAATGGATGAAAGAAGGTCAAGGAAAAAAAGCAAGAATTTTGGATTTGTTATTTTGGTGGACAACACCAGAATCGGCTCCACACTGAGAGAGAGCTTTCAGAAAAGAGCAACAAATTGCAAGAGACAGCCGACAATCGACACGAGTTCCTTGAGTCTAAAGGAGCATCACATCGAAGCGCCATGCGACACGTGTAACTTGGAGTTTTCTTTTCACCAATCGAACGCAGGCTTGTGCTGCCTCTGATGCCGCAACGGCGTGCAATGTTGCTGTTGATT
The DNA here is from genome assembly GCF_977018435.1 of Lepisma saccharinum. NCBI lineage: Eukaryota > Metazoa > Arthropoda > Insecta > Zygentoma > Lepismatidae > Lepisma > Lepisma saccharinum. The sequence goes on along the minus strand of NC_139247.1, from coordinate 47,209,282 downwards.
GGTTCGTTCCCAAGCGGCATGCGTCGACTGTCGCTTGTCGCTTCGGTCTGAAATCTCCCTCATGCTAAGCATTCACCGTGCACGCGCTAACAACAGACTGAAGCAACACGATGCACGGTATTTAGAAAACGTCCCAACCTGTGAGACACGTTCAATTTATCGTGTCTCTTTGGTTCGAAAAATCGCATTAACTACTGAGGGATGTACAATTTCATGGACCCCCTCGAAAATACACTAATTATAATACAGTTAATTATTACTACATATACACACCGTGTTTCAAAATGATTTGAACGATAAAAAGACGTTCCACCCTTCGAATATCCCATGAAATACATTCGAACACATCCTTAGGTTATTTTTTTGGAACAGTCCCAGTGGTTCTAAATTCTGCCACCAGGTGCCAGGCTGACAACAAAGGGTACTCACATTGAACATTTGTGAGTTAACTTCACGATAACCATTGGCATTTAAACTTAAAAAGCTGCATTATACATGTGTAAAAATGTATCTTATCTTCACAATTTACGAATAAAATATAACGAGTTGAAATCGTTCAAATCATTTGAAACATGGTGTATATTTTTTTACTTTACAATTATAAGTTCATCACCAACAAAACAGCTGGATTCGTTCAATACCTAGTTTTAGTTCTATAAAGATTTCTCATCTGGGTAATTCTCCTTCCATCGTGTATTAGGGCCTCTCCGAAGGCACAGTGGTAGCGTCGTCTCCTTGTAATCAAGGGGTCCCGGGTCAGATTCTCGGTGGAGACACATAGTGGTTCGGATTCCACTTTAAACTGTAGGTCCAGTCCCGATTAGCCTTACTGTGCATAAAGTGGACTTAAAACACCGACTCAATCAATCAAAACCAACGTGTATTATATTGTGCTATAGTATGTGGCCAAGGTGGTTCAGTCGCTAAGGGTTCAAACGTCCGATTGCTACGCAGGAGACCTGAGTTTGATTCTAGGAATGGTTATTTCAGATGGAAGATTTTCACAAATGTACTTGCATAGGGTTACAGTGGGGTTTGCCCAACCTCTATCAAATGGTTATCTGGAGGGTTAAGGAGGTCAGAGCGTGGTGCTGATCACATCAGCTTCATAAATGGCAGGGACTGTGATATGTGTGGGGCAAAACCCACCACACACACCCCATATCCCTTAATGCCATGGCTTTACCTATAGCATGCAACACAAACTTCTATAGATACTTATAAAATATGTAAAAAATACGTCTGCAAGTGACCAATAAATCCAACATCATCTTCACAAAATTTAAATTAACTTAATCAAAGAGAAACACTCCAGATTTTGTTTTTAAAGTTAGGTCATAAAATACAGCCTAGTTATTATGGAGTGTAATCGTGGTTATTCAACGATTGAACAATTGTTGAGCGGCAGTCTAACACTTGAGTGGTTGAATTGGGTTGTTTTACGTCGCTTCTCTGGCACTTTTGGCTAATTCCAACGAGGAGAATGAGATATATAATGGAATTGATGAAGGGACACTCACAAAGAACACCCAGGACGGGATTCGAACCCGGAACACCTGGCGTCGTAGCGCACTGTGGTAACCACTGCGCTACGAAGGTCGGTTCTAGGACAGTGATTCTTCAGTCCAGGACCCACCTTGAAGGATATTACCGTAGATAAAGATATTGTGATATTACACTTCTTGGGACCCATACGCATGGGCGCCGGCAGAATTACTTGTAGGGGTGTATAATCATATTTTTGCTATGATTGAGTACTTTAAGAAGCCCTCTTTTACGTTTGCTTAAACAAATTATACATACTTCATTCTAGAAAAGTAAATAGATGTAATTTAAATACTAATTTTACTCCAGTATAACGTCTAATTAAACACCCAAGCTGATTTTTTTTTTAAAAAAAAAAATACTCGCCGAACTAATGTGATTAATGTGCGCAATGTTGGAGCGTGAATAACAGAAATGTCGAGTTTAGGCTACGTACAACACGAGTTGAATCTAAATTGTTAAAACAATATATCTTACTAACTTAAATGTAATAGGTTTTTAAGACACAGTAAATACATTTCAGATCCCGTCTTCAAGACACACCAAAGCCCCTCTCGGGTGAGCCGCGCCTCATGTTACAGACTAACGAGTTTCTGGCGTGTGGACACATAGCCAGTATATACTCCTTTGTGGAACTTGTATGTCCTGTTCATGTGTGTGTATAATTGTCCCTTCATCAATTTCATCTTATCACCATCGTCGCGATTAGCCAAAAAGTGGCAGAAGAGCAAAGTAAAAAGGCAGGCAAATCAATCAATATAACATTCTAAAGCTGAAAGCTTCTCTTGAAGAGTGATCGAAAACCGCTTGAAAGCTAGGAGGTACATTGCGATAACATTCTCTGTGGGAGGTAGAGGGGAAGGGGAGGGGGAGGGGGAGGGGTATTGTTGGACACGAATTACGATGGCAATAAAGATGTGCCTTACGGGCTCGGGATTTACCACGGAAACCTCAGACCACAAAGCTGTGAAGCTGTTAAAAGGTGTTTCGGACTTTTTGTGACACCTCTTGTGGACTGAAATCCACAGAAGTTGGAAGTATGTCCATGAATGCTAACCGAATGTTAGGATTCGTCACACGCATGAAAACCTCACACATGTACAAAAAAAGAAGCATTTTTTAACATGTTTTTTTGCAAATTTTGCACATTGATAGCTTCCACAAAGTGTCGTCAAACATCATCAAACTTTCACAGCATTTAGAGACCATAAAGAGGAACTACTATTAGACCATTTAGACGTTATGTCACCTGAGAAAAATGCCTTTTTATCCTGTAGGAATGCAACAGTGCGGTTGTGTATATCCTTCTGTTGATAAACTGCAATATTTTGAGTACTCTTCAGACAGACCAATGACCGTTCTCTGGACAGTACTTAAAAAGTTATTATTTACTGCAAAAACATAAAACTGGATATACTACAGTTTTCTGGATTGTGTTTCATTCATGATTTAGAGATTAAACCCTGCATCTGATGCTGATACAAAGGATTTCGTTCGAGCGCCTAATAGTTCGCACGGACCACGCTAGATAGCGTGCGGAATTGAGAGCTTCTTCGTTCGAGTGAATAACGCTCGAGCAGGCATAACGAGCGGTATACACTCGAAGCCCAGTAGTACACGTGTAACTGTAGTCAGTGTCTCGAATATGAAAGTGAAAGATGCAGTGAAATTGAAATTTAAGTAAACTGTCATCAATTCCATAATAAAATGTACTTTAGTCTGTTTTATCATACACAGTGCAGTGGCATATACTGAATCCAAGATCTGAGCTATCTCAATATGTCACGTGGTCCTAGGCTATGGAGGAAGTTAGAAGATTAGGGTCGCGTTAACTCCGTGTGTAAGTGGTTAGACACACCCATTTAATCGTTTTCGGCGTCTTCAAGAAGTCACTTTGCCATGCAAGTGGCAGCCAGGTTGCTAACTCGAAAAAAATCAGGTTGCAAACTCGTAAAAATTCAGGTTGGCAACTCGTAAAACATCAGGTTGGCAACTCGTAAAAAATCAGGTTGCAAACTCGTAAAGAATCAGGTTACCAACTCGTAAAGAATGAGGTTGCCAACTCGTAAAGAATGAGGTTGCCAACTCGTAAAGAATCAGGTTGCCAACTCGTAAAGATTCAGGTTGCCAACTCGTAAAAAAATCAGGTTGCCAACTCCAGAATCACCATCATCATCTCACTGAAATTAATAATCTTATTTACAATATCTGATCAATTTTTCTTCTGTATTTTATTCTCTAGGCTTCAGGCTTCACAGATAGCCTAGCTGGCCTAAAATATACGCTCTTGACACAGTGATATATGAAAATTAAATAGATGATTGTGGGCTGAAACTACCAAGGTGAATATTTTACATGTATGTGTCTACGGTCACTCTTACATTAAAATGATATTCCATTGTATACGCTCGTCTTGACTTGAACGAGTACAAGCGAGCGAAAGTGGCCCCATGCCTACAATGGTGATGTAATGGGGAGTATATATCGCGGGGTTGCATACATATAGGATAAACAGTCAGTTCTTCTGTGGGCCGTAGCCTCGAATTGAGGCGCCATCGAGCAATGTGTTAACTCCAAAAATTTATTTAATTTTGTTGTCTTCTACAAGTTGCAAAAATTTATTGGTGTTGTACAGTGGAATGCAAATACCAGTCAAAGTGTTCTGTGCCATTTTTATTCATTTTTCTATCAAATCTCACTTAATTTTAAGGAATGGATTTGCTCTGATGCCGTAGATGTTGTGAACTGCATTATTTTATTTCAATTATTGACCCTCGCACAACACAAAACAAATTGAATGAACTCGCTAATGGACAATTTGCTTGGTAATATTAATGCATCTCACTCTGCAGCAGAACACTCTGTACATGTGTTGGGTGCGGTGCTATAAACTCGAGATTTGGTTTTATTTGATTTTGGAAACGCTAGTGTTAAACTACTTCATTGTTATGAAGTAATAGTCAGTCACCTATTAATAGGACTCGTATTTTATGTCGTATATTTATTTACCTTTGCACTCAAGATAGTATAGTACGTTGGATAATTACCAAGTTAGGAACGATATGCATTACTATAATGATACATACATTTAGATATGTAAAGGCTATTACATTTTTTTCAGTTTAGAGTATAATTACAGTATATATTATAGCATAATATTTTGTTCTTGCACCGTTTCTCTGTTCTTTATTGCATAATGTAGTAAGTTTTGTAAAACAAATATTCATAATATGGTTTCTCTACAAGAATTGGTAGCTTTTATCTTCTTTTGATAGGCCCGCCACCTGGCGTTCATTTAATCGTGTTACGAGCCCCGAAAATCACATGTGTGTTAAGTTTCTTCTTCACCGCTGCAATATTTCGTAAACAATATTTCCTGATTCTGGGAACAGTGACTTCTGGTCAACAGTTCAAGGCAGTAGCGTACGCAGGATTTCATCAAGGGGGGTGTTATTTCTAAAACTTTTTTCCAAATTCACATTACCATTGTTTTATTATACTTTAATTAAATAATAATAATCACAATTAATTAATAATACTTATAATTAATTAATTAGCTAAATTAATACTAATAATACTACTAATACCACTACTACTACTATTAAGTAGTAGAGATCTACATAAATATAGTATTTATGAAAACAATAGAACGAAATTACTTTCTAGTCATTCGATTTTTAGCAAATCCTGGGAGCATTTTTTTGTTTCTTTGTTACGAAATAATTGTCTGGTCAACGAGGGGAGACATTTCAAGGGTGAAGAAGATCCATAAATACAAGAAAATATATTAAAATAAATTGAAATAGTCAAAGTATGGAACTCATCCAAGGAGCTGCGGTGATCTGGTCGGTAGAGCGTCTGACAAGTGATATCACGCGGGAGGTCCGGATTCGATTCCCGAAATTCGTTGGAATTTTTCCGACTTTTTCCCCGCATAAATGTCCCGATAATTCACATTTGGATTATCTCGCTGTTCTTACCAACAGAACATTTTACAATAGTTAATCTTATTGTCGTTTGAATAATTGTCTAGTCAACAAGGTGAGACATTTTAAAGAGAGACATTCAAACGTGCTGCGGTAAACAATACAATGGGAAGGCGAACTGCTGACTGTATTGTTGTCCGCCTAGCCTTTGTCTAAACATTAGCCTCTTACAACGAACCAAGAACTTTATTTAGTAAATTCTCATTGTTCACACACAAAAAATACATGTTCGTTGAACACTGGCGTACGTAGAGGGATGGCCGATGGTGTTCCAGCCCCTACCGAAATTTTGAGAAAATCAGAATTTTCAGATAAAAATCCGTTAAGAACTTAAAAAAATCAAAACGTGTAAATGCGAAACCTCTTTTAAAGTTAATATCGATGACCATTTTTGTCTTTGAATACAATTTTAATAGACTGAAAAGCTCCAAAAATACGAAATATTTTATTCTGCATCCTGCCCTCCAAAACGAAGCCATGCGCTATCCACATTTACTATTCCAGCCCTCCCGAAAAAAAATCCATCGTACGCCAGTGTATTGAACATTGTTGCAACTGAGATACAAAACAACTTTTTTATCTTTTAAATCATAGTTACCCTAACCTAACATCAGAAACTCGTGTTTATTTTCAAGGCATCACTCTGAAAGACGCGTGTGTTTGGAATGCTGTGCTTTTCTCCATGCTGCATGGAAATAATAATTCAAATTATTATTATTATTATAAGTAGTAGTAGTAGTAGTAGTAGTAATAGTAATATTATTGTCCCAGATCTTTGACTGTGAAAAATTGGCCATTTAATTTTTTTCCACAGCATTTTTCATAATATTTCACAAGCTCAAGGGGGGGGTTTAAACCCCGTAACCCCCCCCTTGCGTACGCCACTGGTTCAAGGAGTACCCTTGACAGGTTTTCTGGGAAATTCACTCCAATTCTACACAAATTAAGGAAATGACCGAAGACTAAAAATAATCGTATTACTCCCTCTGTCCCATAATTATTGTCCGGTACACTTTTGTTTGTTGTCACAAAATACTTGTCCGATATTCAAACTGTGACATTGGTGTATACAGAAGAAGAAAATGAAACACGGGAATGAATCATACAACGTTATTACTCAAGGATCAGTACAAATTGGCCGATCAAGTATCCAAAAGAACATAAATAAAAAGTTACCATTTTGGCATACGGACTATAATTATAGGACAGAGGAAGTATTACATATTTGTGTGCATCTATCTGCATATTTTTACATATTTGTGTGCATCTATCTGCATATTTTTATATATTTGTGTTCATACAGCTGCATATTTTGACATATTTATATACATTTTTTTGCATATTTTTGTTACATAAAATTCCGGGTCTTAAAGATCACTGAGAAGGCAATCCGAGTACCATTTACTGGGACAACAGAACGTTAATGCTTCGCACTGGAGAGAACATGGGTTTGAATCCTAAGCAACGGAGCCGGCCTTGATTGGTACAGATAAGGCTGGATACGATTTTCCGCCGACTTCATTAAGCGGCAACTTCGTCAACTCAGCAGATTTGTCGGGGGCGAACCCTCTCCGCGAGTTCCGCCAGACCAACTTGCCAACTTAGCTCAGCAGAAACCGTTTTCCCCCGAGTTTCAAATTACGTTCATCCCTGTGCAAGTGTAATCGCATCATCTCGAGAAACGCAGGGACGCTTATTTCCATCGAATTTATAAACTCTTCCATTTTCGGGTCCAGGAAACGCAAGATAAATACAGAGAATTGTTTCTCTAAGGTTTCTCGCAACCGTTTCCTGTAGAATCGACATTGAAGATTCAAGTTTCACCTTGCGTGTTTAAATTCCTTGCAAAAAAAATTAAGAGACGTTCAGAAAGTTCCCGGCCTGTGGTTAAAATATGCCACAGGATATGTAAAAAGACAAGTTGGAAAACTAACTTAGCACTTTTGACTTTTCTTGATTACCGCGTTAAGCAGAAGTGTCCTGAGGCTATTGGTGACATAGAGCGACTATTTCTTTTGTAGCATTATTGTTAAATTTGTCAACAATCATAAGATATCGAAGGAAGAAATCAAATAATAGACTACTTTCAATGCATGTTTGTGTACATTGTTTCATTTTCCAATCGTTGATGCTTGTAAGAGATTATGAGGTTCTGTCCGAAAGGTACAAAGTACAGACTTGAAGTATGATCTTGGCGGAAGTGACGTACAGTTCGAAAGCGCCAAGAACAGAAGCACTCAAGAACATAGCTCGCAGTAAAGATTGTTGGTGACTAGGTCACGTGGTTTCCACACTCGTTGTTCATTTGTTTAAAATCACGGATGTAGAAAGTCAGCAGCACAGGTAGATATACGTTATGGGCCAACAAGTTGTTGGTTATATTTCTTCTAATGTGTGGAAATGTATGTGTACGAGTATTTGAAAATGCTATGTGATTTTAATGGTGAAAAACAAGTGTTTAAATGGCGAGGAAAACAACGAGTACTCAGTTTTATCTACTGATCGTATTTGGCGCTGCAGTCGAAGTGCAATTCGAAAGACCAACACTACCAGTACACGACTTGAAGACCGCATTCCAAGACCATGCTCGGAGGATGCTCGCTTCAAGTACGGTCTTGCACTTTGGGACACGGCCTGAGTTTCCAACATGTGCGTCAAGTCTATTATGTCTATTATATCGCGTGCCGGACCCTGTGGCCGAGTGGTTAGCACATCGCGCTGTGACGCCAAGGGTCCCGGGTTCGAATCCCGCTCGGGCTTGGTAGTTTGTGAATGTCCATTCATCAATTTCATCATTTCCTCACTCATCCTCATCTTCGCGAATTTGCCAAGATGCACAAAACGCGAAGTAAAATAAACTAAATCAATAAAAAATCAATCAATCAAGTCTATTATATCGCGCATGGTTTCCATTGTGTACATAGACTAACGTACGTGTACGTGTTACGTGTAGACAAGACATGTATGCGTAAACGTATACTCTACAGCACCTCGCTGACTAGAATCGTTGGCTTCGTAGTCCACTCCAAGACAGACCTGCAGTCTTATTCATCGGCTAGAAATCGTGTTACAGTATTGATCTAAGAGGCAACTGCGACATGTTAAATAGCACAGGCTGAAATAAATTGTACACTCAAGATCGAAAGAACATATGCTCTCCTCTATAGAAACCGATTCTGAGTTGGAAACACTTCAGCTATAATGCCAAACTTGAATGACAGAGGCAGGCTTGCACGCCATCAAGGCTGTCGATTCGGCACCTGGGCTGTTGGTTTTCTTCAATTAAATAAAACTCAGGTTTGGTCTGTGTTCATTTAGGATTCGAAAGGAATGGAGTTCCGATCTAGATCGGTGTTTCTGACAATTGTCAGAGGTTCCAGTTTGTCAATCCTGCAACCTCACGGATTCTTGGCCCCAAATATATTTATAGAACTTCCATTTAAAAGGTACTAAATGTTTCATAAAAGCTCACACTCATCTTCATGTAGCTGAAAATTTTTCTTCGATTATAATTATCACTCAGATAGTTTCTGATATTTAAAAAAATACTTACAAGAGTTCAAGATAGAAAGCCACTCGCGTCATAAAGAAACTTAGTATGCATAATCTCTTTATAACGACCCTGCGTGGTCGCCATTCACTTATTATTAGACCCTGCATGGTCGCTATATTATTTTAATTTCGGATGAAAGAGTTAAGTGGAATGTCCCTGCGAGGCGTACGCTTTTAGTTAAATGTATTCTGTAAATGTTAACGGATTCACCTCTGAGTTTATTAGCTTCACTTATTATTAGACCCTGCGTGGTCGCTGTATTCTGTAAACGTTATCAATTATTGTCATTTATACTGTTCAACTGTTTGTTTAGTATTGCAGAGTCCTGCGTGGCTCATTATTAATTGTATTGTCTGAATGCACACAGTTTTAATTTATTACGACACGTGCATCTAGTTATTTTCCCACTAGTGTTTTCTCAATGTCAAAACCTTGATAATTCTCAGTACGGAGTTTGCAATATGTAAAAAAAAAATAGTTGGCAACGCGTACTTGTAGTTAGAATTTTCAGCACCCATGCGCCACCGCAAGCATAAAGCCAGCGCAGCGAGGGCCGGAGCTCAGTTGGCTCCCTGAAGTCAACAGGCAAACTTCCAGGGTTAATCGGCCTCCCAGCCTGAGGACTAGAAGCCATCCCAGAAGGAAGAAGAGCCTAGCAGCAACCTACCTACCTGATCCGATCGCTTCGGCTGATAGGTGCTCAGTCTCTACCTGCCCGGCTTGCCTGGGAGTACCCGGACCTTCCTTTCGAACCTGCCGTCCCTGCATAGGAGACACCGGTTGGGTCGCCAATTCCCCGCTAACGCAGGGGGGTGTCGCGGCATCCTTTAATCCTTTTACCTAGCGCCCGCTATTCGGGGGTACCGATTGGTTTCCGCCAATTCCCGGCTGTGGTTTTCGTGGGAATTTTCACTTTCATATTTAGGAACTTACGTTTTGTGAGGATTTTTTTTAGTTTATGCACTTTGCACACACAGTGCAGTTCAAACTATAGGTCCGGTCCGATTAACCTATCTTTACATGAAGCGAATCTGAAGTTTTCCTCCGATCTGATTTGACAATAGTTATACATACGTTTGTACAACTTGTTTTTGTTTCTTATGCAGTGCATTTCTGTACGTAGGGTTGCACATGTTTGCTGCATTTTATCACAGCCCTATTGCTGATCTACATATATTTTCAACTTTGAGTTAGTGCCTGTGTACCTTAAGAAGAATAGATCTTTGGGGTTCACGAGCAGTCACTTATGAGTAGGGCTCGGAAGTTGAAGACCTATAAAAATACCTTATATTGTCAAGAAAAGGGCCTATAAACGTAAAAAAGGACGTATAAATTTGATCCAAATTAATTAATAACTTCAGTTGTAATTACATATTTAATGAATATGGGCGGCACCTTCTTATCTGACTTGAGATCTTTGCAGGCGCGTACTACGAGGGTCACTATTTATATTTTGAGCCTAACAATGAAAAAACAGGAATTTGGCATTGAAAACTGCTTTATTGTTTTTCGAAGTATTCTCCTTTATGGTCAATACACTTTTGCATTTGTTCGAACCATTTGTCAAAGCAGTTTTTCCAATCTTCTTGAGACACCTCCATAATATGGTTTTTGAACGCATCAACGGCGTCTTCCGCCGACGAAAATCGTTGTCCACGCAATTTATTCTTGACATTCGGGACCAAGAAGAAGTCATTGGGTGCCAAATCAATTCGATTTTTTGACTGTTCATAAAGTCGGTTGTTAGATGAGCAGCTGGCATTGTCTTGATGAAGAATGATCCGACGGCGTTTGTTTGTTTTCCGTATTTGACCGAAGATCTCTGGCAAACAAATTGTTGTGTACCATTCAGAGTTGACCGTTCTACGTTCCTCTAAAGGCACAGTTGCCACATGACCAGTTTTCCCGAAAAAACAGGCGACCATTTGTTTCGATGTGCTTCGAGCGCGAACAACTTTTGTTGGATTGGGTTCATCTTGAAACACCCATACAGTCGACTGCTGTTTACGTTCCGGCTCATATGCATATATCCATGATTCGTCACCTGTTACAATCTTACATACGTCTTTTGAAGCACCACAATTGTATTTATTGAACATTTGTTTGCACCAATTGACGCGAGCGTCTTTTTGAGTTTTTGTCAAATTGTGTGGGATCCAACGAGAACATACCTTTCTCACAGCTAAATGATCAGGTAATATTTTATACATGCTGGTGGAACTAATGCCTATGGTTGCCTCAATCTCACAGTATGTCACATGACGATCTTGCAGTATTAGGTTTTGCACAGCATCAATGTTTTCTTGAACAACAACTGATTTTGGACGACCTTCGCGAATCTCGTCGGTGAGCGAATACCGGCCACGATTAAATTCGTTATACCAGCATTTCACAGTGGCAAAGGATGGGGCTTCATCGCCAAATGTGGAAGTAAGTTCATCAATGCACTCTTGTCTTGATAATCCACGTCGAAAATCGTAAAAAATCATGGCACGAGAAAGTTGCCACTTACAGCGCGACCTTCCAGACAAGTCAGGTTAAAGGACCTTGTACCGTACCTGCTTCAGTCGTCCAAATATGTTTTTATCTCGTTTCAGGAATGGTTCAAATATATATATATATATATATATATATATATATATATATATATATATATATATATATATATATATATATTATTTCTTTACTACAGAAAGGATGTTTAAGAGGTGATGAACTGATGATGATTCGAATTTAGAATGGTCAGTAAAAACGTAGTCGAAAGAAGGTGAAGTTGCAAAAAAAGCCGTTAAGACCTAAAAAAAGGCTAAAAAAGGATCAATAAGCCAAAAAAACGCCGAAAAAGGCAAAAAAAGGACAAATAAAACCCACCTTTTTCTGGCCTACAATGACCCAAAATGAACATATATTATGTTGGGCCTCGTCTTCGGACACTAGGAAAGAAAGGATTTTTCCTCAACTTCCGAGACCTACTTATGAGCCTTTCCCCCCATCTCCCTGCGAACTGACTCCATTGTCGAACTTTCTCCTCCATTAGTAAACTTGCTGGTGTAGTAAACACGCACAGAGATATTGAATTTTCATTTGCCAATATTTTTCTATAAGTTTTAGGCTGACGGAGGGTAAGAAACCACTCCTCTTTACTACCGCAAGCGTGATAGGAGGCGCCATCTTTAAAATACCAAAAGTTCACTTGACCAGTGTTGCAGCCTTGAGGTCATTTTGTAAATAACAGTTGATACCTATCTAAATTTGAGCTGTATACAGAATGCCCAACAATTTTTATTGGACTTTTAAGGTTTTCATTTGACTCTTTTAATATAAATACTTTTCATATAGGCCTAATTTAACTTAATAATTTATGTTATTCCTAATTCAGTAAAGAACATATCGTTTGTAATCGGTCTTTTCGTCTTGCAAGGATGATTAATAGCTTGCTGTGGAACTTTTCTTTTTTAAGTTCATTTTATGCACAGATAGGCTAAGTGGGCCAACAGCTAAAAGTGGTACCCGAAGCACTATTTGCTATCACGCCCTCATAGTGATGAATGGAGTCCTAGAGACAGGATAACGAGAAGAGTAAAGAAATCTATAACGCTTGATTCAAACGTTTATCTTGAAATTATGCAATAGTGAAACAAATTCAAATTTGTTATACTATTTTAGTCAGCTCTTGAATGTTAAATAAAGTTTGTGTTGACATAATAAGAACATATATTTTATGCTCCAGTTTGAAATTGAAGCTTATGGTTTATATAATTTACTTCAAAAGGGTGCAATTTACTCGATCCTTACGTACCATACTTGCTACAGCATTTCTGTTCTCACTGACTCCGCGGCAGTTATGATGATTTTTTTCAGCTCATCCAAGCAGGCACACAGAATATTTTATGTCTCCCCGGAAATACGATCCGCTGACTTAGAAGGCCAACTGTGGAGCACCAACTCTGCATGAGCTGAAAAATTGCTTCGTAACCGGTGCGGAGTCAATAGTAATGTTGGAGCGAGTGTAGCACAAATTTGTCTACCACCTTCATGTTGTTCCTGTAATTAAAGGTGTCACATGGAAAACGTATAATGAATAATATGAATTGTGATAACTTTTCCTACAGATTGACGTATCCATTGCCAATCTGACGTGGTAAACTATAATTTTATAACCATTTGAGTGAAAACTATGAATCATTTTCAAACACCCTGTACTATTACTTGAAAGGATTTATTTTTTAAAAAAACTGACCTACTCATATGAATTCATACTTTACTATTTTCCTTTGTATTCACTAACAATGATATCTCCGATATCTAGGAAAGGTTTCCAATTTCTAGGGCTGATATCACTTTCACCTTCATGGACCGAGCTAACCTCTATCCACTGCAAGAACAAATTTAATGTAAACAAAACCAAGCAACTTCTGAAAAATAGTTCCTCTACTGTGTGTTAGTTCTGGTGTTATTTTGCCCATGAAAATTTTGTTTCTAGTTGAACAACCCACAATACAGAGTCGGTCTTACAACTTCAATACAGCAGCCGAGTCATATGGCTTTGTCACACCCATTGTATTCCTACGCGCAAGATTTCTGCGCAGCTGTCGTTCGAACAAGCAATCGGATTCCTCACAAGCGAAGTGTATTCGTTTACATTGATTTCGTACTTACAGTGGACAGAGTATAGTCCATGGAGATGAGAGTGACGTTTTAGCTCTGGAAATTCTGGAATTTTGTCCAGAAACCACTTGGCCGGGTATAGTATCCATATAAAATTTCCAAGGAGTACCAGATGCTATTTTACTAACGATGTTTTTTTCATATTTTCAGGTGAGTTCAGCCAATCAAGAAGGATCGCCCTTTGATGGTAATGTAGAAACATTCTTATTTCCCTATCATGTTATTACTACATACGTATATGGAACTCATTTCAATATCTCATTTTTATTTGACAGCGGGTATTATCGTCTTTTAAAATTACCATGACTTAGGGAGTTCCCCGTTAATATTAGTGACTTCAATCTTCAGTGTTGAACACTGTACTTCAGCATCTCACGAAAAGTTATCTTTCCCGTCTAATTTCCCTGCTCACTTAATATTTTCGTTCTTGGTGTCTTCCTACTTTCCTATGCCTTTATATTCACTAAAGACAGGTTCATTTCAGAGCTGTTAAACGTCCAGAAACCCACAAATTCTAATAGGTTCTATTGGGTTCTGCTGCAGGACCGGAAGCTTTTTTCTCACACAATTTAAATTCGGTCCAAATTGCGTATTGTTTCATTGAAAAAAGGTTCCTGGACCGTATTTAAATTGAAGCGGGGAAAAAGGTCCCTGGACCGAATTGAAATACTTTGTACATAAATAGGTTCTTTACGACCTAGAACCCAATTACACTTCCTGATTTTTCTCTTCCTGACGGGAATTGAAGTTATTTACAATTTCTGGAAATTAACAACCCTGGGATTGTTAACGATCCATAAAGCCATACATTCTAATGGGTTCTATTTGGAATACACAATCTCTCGCTGTAGAATACACAATCTCTCGCTCTAGAATACACAATCTCTCGCTGTAGAATTCACAATCTCTCGCTGTAGAATACACAATCTCTCGCTGTAGAATACACAATCTCTCGCTGTAGAATACACAATCTCTCGCTGTAGAATACACAATCTCTCGCTCTAGAATTCACAATCTCTCGCTGTAGAATTCACAATCTCTCGCTGTAGAATACACAATCTCTCGCTGTAGAATTCACCATCTCTCGCTGTAGAATACACAATCTCTCGCTCTAGAATACACAATCTCTCGCTGTAGAATTCACAATCTCTCGCTGTAGAATACACCATCTCTCGCTGTAGAATTCACAATCTCTCGCTGTAGAATACACAATCTCTCGCTGTAGAATACACAATCTCTCGCTGTAGAATTCACCATCTCTCGCTGTAGAATTCACAATCTCTCGCTGTAGAATACACCATCTCTCGCTGTAGAATTCACAATCTCTCGCTGTAGAATACACCATCTCTCGCTGTAGAATTCACAATCTCACTTTAGTTTGCTGTGTCCTACAATCCTCAGACTTGAAGCAGCTTGCCTCTGGATTTCACACGGATATTATACTAAAATATCATAAAGTAGTCTATTATTACACTTTTCAGTACGGTCAGAATAAAATAATAATAATAATAATAATGTGCAAGATGGATAGTTTTAAACTAACGCTCTAACGTCACGGCCCAAGTTAAATTGTCAAATACACTCTCTTTCGGGAATATCTGTGTCTACCCAAGTGGCGAGTCGAGAGCGCTCGACAAATTAATGCGTGAGAGGGTTATGAGGGGAAAACGCGGCTGCAGCTACCATCCGTTTGAAGCAGCGCACACGACTATGCTTCGCCCACTCGCTCTCTCCCCTTCTCTACCGTTATCCGCGTCTTTACTTCACAGATTTACAAGACAGAGTGTACTTTAGTGTCACCTTACTTCAGCAGAACACGTGAAATGTTCATCGAGTATGCAACACTGCTTCAGAGCCAGGAAAGTTGTTCTTGCTGTCGAATCGATAAAGCACGGAACTCGACGCAAGTGAAACACTCCTGCTCTCATTGTTTCAAGGATTCGGCAGCATCCGTTGTTGGGCGACGCAGCAACAATGGGGCATTTCGGCCAATGAGACGCTGCATTGTCTCCCCCGAGGTTTTTGACTAGATAGCGGACAGAGTATCGTGTGTCGGCTGATGACGCCGACAGTGAGAGCGGAGAGTTTGGTGAGTTTGTGGTTCGGGCGAACAAAAGACGAGCAGGCGTTGACCTGATTGTTGGTGCTTCTTTTGTGATGAGCCTATTCTTGATCGCCTTCAAGGAGGACGTGATTTTCATTGTCGTGATTTAGCAGGAGAATGGTGTTTGTAGATTTCGAGCTTCATGTGTGGCTGTAACGAGGAAATTCTAGTGCCAATGGAAATTGTGAATGAAAAGTTGAAAACATCAAGTTTGAGATAGCTATCGTGATGCAGGACAACAACAATGTAAAAGAGATTCGCCGTCAGATGGAAATCCTGGAGAAAAAGAACGGAATGACCTAAGTAAAGAGTGGATTCCGTAACCCCAGCATCACTTTGAGGGCCAAGGCTTACCACACTTGTGTGGGGTGTGATAATATGCCTTAGTTGAATATCACCAATAGATGTTCAGTCTTTAAGAAATAAAGAAGTCCTGTTCAAGCTCTGCACTCGCCGGTCTAGTTGGTTACACGGTGCAACACAAACTTGTCAACTTCGTCGATTTGGTATCAAGTAGTGTATTTGGTGTCTGCACCAGCCGGTCCCCGTGGTGGAGTGGTTAGCACATCGCGCTACGACGCCAGGAGTTTTGGGTCCAATCCCGGCCTGGGCATGGATGTTTGTGAGTGTCCATTCATATCTATACATATAACTAACTAACTAACTCTCTAGCCTCCTTGAACCCGAAGGTTCATTGCTGTAGTAACACAGGCCTTCCATCTGTCCCTATCCTGAGCAAGATCTATATACTCTTTTCCATCCCTACCGATTTCCTTTAGGTCCATTTCAACATTATCCTTCCATCTTCGTCTTGGTCTTCCTACAGGTCTCTTACCATCAGCTTTCCCAACAAGAATCCTGTAAAGTCCTCTTTCCTCTCCCATTCGTGCCACATATCCTGCCCACCTACGTCTTCTTGATTTAATCATTGGAATAATATCTGGACATGAATACAAATTATGTAGATCTAAATTATGTAACCTTCTCCACTCACCTGTCTCCTCATCCATTTTAGGCCCAAATATTTTCCTAAGGATCTTATTTTTAAATACTCCCACTTTATGTTCCTCTTTCAATGTAAGGGACCAAGTTTCGTATCCATATAACAGTACAGGCAAAATTACTGTTTTGTATATTTTAACTTTTAGTTTCTTAGATATTAAACAAGAAGACAAAAGTTTATGAAGAGAAAAGTAACATGCATTTCCTGAATTAAGCCTGATTTTTATTTCCTCTTTAATATCATTTTTCATTTGTTAGTATTACTCCTAAGTACTTGAATATACATATAAATTATACTTTATATTACTTTACTCTAATTACTACTACTAAACAACAAAATTAACTGTCTTACTCTCACCAGTTTCCACACTAACAGAAAAAATATATAAAAAAATAGAAAAATATAGAAAGATATAAATACCTCTTCCAGTGTGTTTTATCATCAATGAAAAATCCTGATAGTCAAGTTGTATCAATTGTATTAATTATATGAATTGTATACAATCAACATCGTTGTTCTGGATCTCCGAACAACGCTGTACATGTGATGTTTATTTAAAGAAATAGATGAAAAATAAGACGGGGGAATCGAAATTCAACGGACATGTTGTCCTGGTTAAATTTCAGGTTTATATACATAGGTATATGCGGGTGGAGGCATATATTCATTGTCCATTCATCAATTTCATCATATCATCCCCATCCCCATCTTCGCAAATTATCCAAACGTGGCACAAGAAGCGAATCAATCAATAAATTTGTTGTCTGTTCCGTTTGCTCTACATTCTGTAGCGGTGTAATGTGTGGTGTATGGTAACGTGGTGCGTGCTAACAAATCAAATGGACTTTTAAGGCAGCACTAGACATTTGTTGAATCTTCTGAACTTGAACACCGCTTTTTGTCCCTTTGGCTGAACGTAATTTCCTTGCACCAGCCTGACACCCAGTGTCAAAAAGTGCAGCGAACGAGACGGACTCCGGTTTATCATGTATTCGATTTTGGTTAATGAGTGTACATGTTGTTGATTATTGTGCTGGTGTAACGGAACCTGATCATGATAGGAAATGGCAACTGCTTGCTGGAATAATAGTGAAAGATGAATATGGAGGGATGATGATATGAAAAGGCACATCTGTAGACTCAGTGGAGAAGCGCAAATAGCTAGACTTGATAGTGATGATTTGAGAACGCATTTTAAGGTGCAGCACGTTTCCAAAAATATAGCTGTTTTCCTACCGATCGTTTGAGATTATTTTAGGACATGAAATAAAGTAAAATGAACACTCTTTGTTGCATCTTTTCGAAACATTAGCACATTTATCCCCTTTTTGCATCCTTTTTGATGCTTCAGCACCTTTTTCCTTCATTTTCTTTCATGTTTTGTTAAAAGATTGGACAGAAACATAAATGATTTTCACTCTTCTTGAGCAGCCACATAAAATCCTATAGTCTCATTTTGTAGAGCAGAACGAGAGCTATAGAATGGTATAATATAATCATTGTAGCTCCAATAGTTCCCAAGATAATGTAGCAAAACCCGCGAGAGGAAACAAACTTCAACAAAACCCATTCGTCAGAACCACAGTTCTCTCTGCGGTCCGCGCGCATTATATACAGAAGGCACAGAAAAAGAGAGCATTGAACAAAGGCATTTTATCAGCACCTTTTGGAAAACATTTTCAGAACCATTTTTTCCCTTTCCCGACCATAATTTTGCACCTTAAAATCATTTCCCTAGCGATGATGAAACAAGTCGTGATGTTAGGAATAGTTACTAGAGTAGAGATTGGTGTTGCTCCGAGGTTATTAGCTTCAGTTTGCTGGTCACGGGTGTACCTGGCTGAACTTGGCGTGGTTGCAGCAGCGTCCTCCATAATGCTGCCAACACTGATATCTTTAATCAGGTAAACTGCTTATGTGAAGCCACTTTGATGTTGTCTTCAAATTTAATGAAACGTACCAGTCGACCATCAGTTATTCCAGAAAAAAGAACGGCATTGATTAGAAGTTCTAAGGCCGTGTCCGAAAGGTGCAAGACCGTACTTGAAGCGAACATCCTTGGCGAATGGTCTCGGAGTTCGGTCTTGAAGTCGTGGACGGGAAATGAAAGTCTTTCGGATTGCACTTCGACTGCAGCGCCAAATACGATTAGTAGATAAAACAGAGGACACGTTGTTTTCCCCCGCGTTTAAAACACTTGTTTTTAACCATAGAAATCATATAGCATTTCAAAATGTTCTTGTACATACATTTCCACACATTAGAAGAACTTCAACCAACAACTTGCTGACTTTCTACCTCCGTGATTTCAAACAAATGAATAACGAAAGCCAAGTTCTCAAGCTTGAAACGATGCGTGCTTAGCGCTGTGGTCTCGATTGCTCGTTTACTTGGGGGCTTTTGAACTCAACAAGGTGACGCCACTTCCGATAAGACCATACTTTAAGTCTGCTTCAAATCAAACTCGTTCATTATTATGTTTATCCTTTAATTATTGCTTTTAGGCCATGGCAGTATATGCTCTTATTGTGTAAGGTGACGTCACTTCCGGTAAGACCATGCTTCAAGTCTGCTCTTTATACCTTTCGGACACAGCCTAAGATGTAGTATACTTGATAAGTAGTTTATGAGTGTGTACATTTGATCGTTACAGTTTACGTGTGTAGCGATGTGGGTTGCTGCTTCCAATCTCATTAGGATATGGAGCTACCTCTCTTATTTGACAAGCTAATTTGTTCACTAAATTTACTCTTGTTGAGGTAAGAGTTTCCGGGTTATAGACAGCGCACATAGAAAGGCGGACGCTACATTCATGTAAATCAATTTTTTTACTGTCTTGCTAATCACTAGCATAAATTAGTTGATCACAGATGTATTCTTTTGTGAATTCTGGCAAGGAACCATTATTTTTGAAAGATGAAACAACGACGCCATCTTCTGCACGCTTCCTCAGCCTAGTAAGCAGGGCCGGATTAAGGTGGGTGCTATTGATGCTGCAGCAGTAGGCCCATTCCTGAAATAGGTCCAGATGAAAACAGACGAGAATTTTCCGAAAGCTGAACAGTTTTCTTTTGCTATATTAACCTGAAAATATATCTTAGAATGAAATTTGGAGCCCCAATTTCGGACGCCTAGACACAGGTAGTAAATTTTTCAACTTGAAAGTTAGTTGTACAGAAAAAATCGACGGTATGCAGCGTCAGGCCCAATTTCGTCTTAATCCGGTCCTGCTAGTAAGCACTTTGCTCACAACCCCATTCAACTCCACGCCACTGTTCCTTGCTAGAATGGCTACATGGCCGCAGTATACGAAATTGATGTTTGTGCAAATCGTCCCGTGAGCGTATTTACAAACCCTATAGTACTGCAGAACCTCCAGCGATATTTGGCTACTGATTGGCTGCCATTCCGGAAGTTGATGCAGCGTTCCTTCAAGTTAACGCTAGATGGCAGGGTTCAAATTAATAGTGTAGATTTCAGATATCCATCCCAACTAGATAAGAAACCCATTTACACTAAGGTTCATTTTTTAGCAAAGTTATTTAAATTAATGTTTTAGAAGACAGAAATCAGAACTCTCCTTGAAGTGAATGATTTTTCTATTTAAAGTCACATCAGTGCAAACATTGTAACTACCAATGACTATTGAGAAAATTATGTATATCCGACGTATAGCATTTTAAACATTATATTTTATTATATAAACGTATATTTCTTAACATAATTTCGACAATCTGATTACAAACTTTATTACTAGACAATCACAAGGCTTATTTTTCCATACTTTTGCTGTAAATGAAGAAGCAAGGAACAATGGACACGGAACATAAACACTTCCGGTGCATACAGCCAATAAGAAAGCGTTATATACCTCTGGTTCTGCAGCACTATAGGGTTTGTAAATACGCCGTGACGTTAGCTGACAATGCATCTATCCTCGGACTGGAATTGGGAAACAGGGGCTAGCCACTGAAAATGCAATTTAATGAAATCACCGCAACGCCATTTTAAAATGGAAAGAGCTTGCATGTACATTTCTGAATGTGTGCAAGGGAGAGATGGGGAACTGCCTCCCCCTCCCAAAATCTAACCGTGGCAGATTGCCCTTGCATTCTGCAAAATGCATTTAAATATTTCCATCTCCCCGTCCGGGTGGATTCGGTTCTTGTCCCTTAACAAGGAGACAATGGTTGGGTTTAGCCAACACTGCCCGCTTCAACCGGCTTCTCCCAAAAGATTGCGGCATGAATTTTGTAGGAGACAAACATAGGAAACCTGTGAAATTGTTAACAATTCATGAAGACAATCTCGGCCGGTTCTCTGGAAAAGGGATGTTTTGTTCCCTTAGGGTACTCTCAGCTGTCGAGATACAACCTCAGGAAATGTATAAGTCTGTTGAGGATTGTGTATGTGTGTGTGGAGAAGAGGAAGGGCCATGCGGACATATTAATTTCTTCTCGAATGCTCATGTTCCTGTTGTTTTTGTTCACAACGTTTTCATTTACCAGTTTTTAACTCCTTGCAATTTCCACAGAAAAATAATATACAGGGTGAGTAAAAAGTCAGGAACCATAGTATTTTTCACTGCAGCTTATATTGTGTATATGATATGCTCATTATGTATAAAAAGAGCTGTTAATATTGTTACACTACACTCACACCTACAGTTATTTCACCGTGTACTTTGCACCATGCCATGAAGGATATATGGGGGTAGCGTCCCAGCCATTTTGGAGGTGATGTGATCAGCACCACCATCCGGCCGTCTTTACCCTCCAGGGTTTCTCCCAGGTATTGTGGCTGGGTGAGCCCCAGAGCTGCTTTATGCGGGGACAACGCCGGAAAAATCACGACACTTAAATTATCAACCCCGGGAATCGAACCCGGGTCTTCCGCGTGGCATTCACATCCCCTATAGGTTAGACCACCGCGTCTCCACATCACAATTAATCATATGTTATTTCCTTGCCTTTTTCACGCATTATTTTCTCATCGTTATTTATTGTTTTGTATTTCCTATTTCTAACTTTTAAACATTTTTCTGACATTTCTTTTCCTCTCTTATTCATAAGTTTACTTAAAGCACTTACTTTTCTTACATTTATACCATTGGCGTACTCAAAGGAGAGCTGATGGTGCTACAGCCCCTCCCTAAATTTGAGATAATCAAAATTTTTAAAAAAGAGCAGCGGTGGCACAAAGACAGAAAATGTGTAGAAGAATCACAGCTAGATAACTTTTTCACCATCTGGCTTATGAAAAGCATAAAATGGAT